>NC_086174.1:23776270-24414679 GCF_023053635.1 Elgaria multicarinata webbii | reverse complement strand
TCACAGCTTTTAAAGCTCAGCTACAAACTTTTCTTTTTCCTAAAGCTTTTAAAACCTGATGTTGTTTGGACTTAATACTGTTAGTTTTACCCTACCCAGCGCCTGTATGCATTCTCTTCCCCTCCTTATTGCTTTACTATGATTTTATTAGAATGTAAGCCTATGCGGCAGGGTCTTGCTATTTACTGTTTTACGCTGTACAGCACCATGTACATTGATGGTGCTATATAAATAAATAATAATAATAATAATAATAATAATAATAATAATAGGAGTGCCTTTTTAAAGCTTTGTTGTTTACTAGAACACTGACATCTCTGTGAACCGACGTGTAACACTGGTGTATCTGCAGTGAACAGAAAGGCCACTGAAAGTGTGGAGTTACTTTAAGTAAGGTCCTAAATAGATTCCTAAGTTGTCAAGCCCAAATCTGAAAGCTCATTCACATGACCAAGCTAGCCTGGCGAGTGTGTAAGATATGTCAACACGTGGCTAAGTTTTAAGCCATGTAAAAAGAGTTTGTCCTTGGTTTTAGGTCATGCTAGCTGAGCTAAAAGGCAAGGATGAAGTATATGCCGTGAAAGTCTTAAAGAAAGATGTCATCCTACAAGATGATGATGTGGACTGTACGATGACAGAAAAACGGATTCTGGCTTTGGCACGGAAACATCCCTACTTAACACAGCTCTACTGCTGCTTCCAGACCAAGGTAGGTTAATTAAACCTATTTCCAACCTTGAGGTACAGAAGCTCACCAAAATCTGGTCTTCCCACGGCATGGGAAATTACTCGTAGAAGTGCATCAGAAATGTACAGTGCTGTAAGTGCTTTTTGGTTGCACTGGAATAGCTATTATATCACAGGTCCTGTGAGCTGTTGGATAAAGGAGATAATAGTATGTTTTCAGCTTAGCCAGAGAGCACTACCTTTGGGAAAGGATTCTTGTTTCAGAGGGGAAAAGTAGGACTGCGCTGGGACACACACACACCCCAACCCGCTTCAGAGGCCGACACAGAGCTTCCAAATCGATTCTGATCCACCTCAGCCGATTCAGGCCCAGTCTGACCCAATTCAGATCCAGATCCAAAGTGAGATCCAGATCTCTGAAGCGGGGTGGATGTTGTGATTTCCTGGGTGCCTGCCGAGCCGGGCAAGAGGCCAGCCAGAAGTCCATTGGAGTCCCCCCTGAGCCTGGTGAGCCACTGCCCCCACCTGCCTGCAGGACTTACCTGACCCATCCACTTACACCCGGAAACCATTCATCCTCTGAGATAGTCACTGTTTTTAAGGTGGAAGGCAGGGTTGGGACCTTTTAGATGTTGTCGGGCTCTAACTTCCATTATCCCTGACCATTAGTCGTGCTGGCTAAGGCTGATGGTATTTGGAATAACAACATCTGATGGTTCACGAGGACCCACGTTGTAAAGCATTATGAAAACAAACTGAAGCAACAGGACAGATCAGTGGAGACTGGTGGCTCCTATGTCAGTGGAGCAGTGAATCCACTCTGGGTTTCAGTCAGCACCCTAAAGGAGCTATCCAAAGTGCTGAAACCTATTCCAAAAATGGGTTCACCATCTTGGATAGGTCCTTTAGAGTTCTGACTGGTTTTTACTGAAACCCAGGGTGGGTTCACTGCCCCACTATAATAGGAGCCACCAACTTCCACTGTATCAGATGTAAGGTTAGGAAGAGCGAGACAGAGTTGCTTGGGAATTTCATCTTATACATAAAGGCCTGATCAGAAGCCAGCTATTTCCTGGTTTTCACACTTCTCCAAATGTTTTGAATCGATCCTTTGCAGTTTAAATGTTTCAAAATATGCACTTCAATAACTACTGAGAAATGGCGCATTTAAATATGGGGAGGAATTTGCAGATGACTGTAGGAATGGAAACATTGGTGAAAATGTGAATGTCATGTGGATTGCAAATAGATAAATTTGCAGTCCATCCTTTGAGCTATGCACCTACATATATTTAAGTATAATACAGAGCAACTTAAACGGAAGGGAGATTTAAAGTATAGGACACAATCCAGCAAAAGTAGTCACAATTAATTCAAACTGACGGCAACAAAATGGGACTTATTTGTGATTAACTTAAAGGCCCAGTGATTTCATGGGGACGAGGGAAAACTCTGAACCCTGTAAAGACAGATGATTATGAGAATTAATTATATGGGTATCTCCGTCACTTGAATCTTTGATGAAGGAGCTGTATTATTAATTATTTGAGAATGCCCGCATGGTCAAATTGTCTCTTGAGATACTTTCTGGTTGAGATGCTTGAGGAATGTGTAATAAGTGAATTCTGATAAGAATTGATTAGATCCGCACCCCCCGGCAAATGTGCAGATCTAAAGTGCAGTTATAAATGTGTGTTTTGTGAAAAGGCAAGATGAGAATGGCAAATTTTGAAAGAAAACAGGGTGTGTGTGGGAGGGGGGGTAGATAGAAAAAAACTCGTAAATCTGTATTTCAATGCAAATTTTCATGCAGCTATTTTTTTTAAAAAAATCACAGTTTATTGTGGAAATGGGATGGAACGGAGCAATTAGTTAACACACATGAAAGTGACACGCAGTGCAAAAAGATTGATTCACCCACCCCTACCTTCTATCTGTTGATACTTATGGTTCTACCAAGATGTTGCATTTTGCAGTGATGTTCCTATAACGTGAAATTTTGAATGGAATTCGTTTCCTTTATTGTGCATTAGGTCGAGCAGATAAAGAAAATATTAGTTACGGAAAGCTGCTTTGCCAAACATATTTTTTGTAAAGTCAATGGTTGCACAGTCCACTAGCAAATTCTCTGGTGCAAATTCCATTGAAATGAATGGGTTTTGTTTTCAGCATAACCGAAATGTAAGTTTTGCATTGGCGCTCAAGTGCCAGAAGATGGCACTGAAAGTGCAGAAAATCAACTCGTTTTGTTCTCCCCAATCTCTCTCTGGAGGAAACTGGCTGGTTACATAACTGCTTACAAAATACTGGTAGGCATTGCATGGTAATAAACTGTAAATCCTTTTTGAAGCGTTTGAAAGGACAAACACAAACATAGAAAGAGCTTATGGTTTTTATGTTGGGTGGATGGGATGTCTCTTTTCATCTGTCAAGCCCTGACACAAATGTAACAACTCTGGTTTACAGATCCTAAATAACAGGTCTGGGAAAGTTGGCACAAAATGCTAAGCCAGCAGCCATCAAGATCCTGAATTGTGATCTGTGAGCAAGCATGGTAGTTAGTACTTGCTGCCCAGTCACTCTCACTACAAGCAAGAGTTGCTAAACTAACCAGGAACTTAACAGGTTGGAAAGTTATGTCTGAACCTGGATCCTGGCTTATTTATTTATTTATTTATTTATTACATTTTTATACCGCCCAATAGCCGAAGCTCTCTAACAAGCCACCTAGTCATTCCTCTAACAAGCCAGGATCCATAAGCCACCTTCAAATTCTGGCTTGTCAGAGGAACGTCAAGCCAGCAGTCTGGGTTTGAATATAAAACCATTTTTTTTCCACCCCAGTCTGTTCTTGGTTACTTTAGCTGCTCCTCCTTGCAGGTGGAGCCAAGCAGGAGTGATTCCGCAGCACCAAGGAAGGCTGGTGGCTCCAGTATCAGTGGGGTGGTGAATCCACTCCTGGTTTCAGCCAGAACTAGTCAGAACTCCAAAGGAGCTGTCCAAGCACCTTGGAGAGCTCCTTTAAAGACCCAACTGAAACCCGGAGTGAATTCACCACCCCACTGACGTCGGAGCCACCAGCCTCCACTGAGCAGCCTGCATCAGCACACTAGCTCATTGATTAGCAAAAGGTAATTAGCATTTTGTGCAAATGAAGTCAACATCCCAGCACTGGATTAGAGATGGGGAGTTTCTTATATCTTCATCCCCCAACACACAATTTCTCATGCGGTAAAATGCAATGAGTATTCCTTGATGATGTTGATTTTTTAAAAAAGATGAAGTCTTAGATCATAATTTCTAATATGAGATGTGTTTTTAGAACTTAAAAACACACACATTGCAATTCCTGTCCCGTTTTCCCAATGTAGGCTCCCCATTTAGGATTTCTGCTTTGCAACAACGTTTGTGGACTACGAGCAAAAGAATGTCATAAATGCATGTAAGGAATTCAGTGCTCTGCTGAGTTTAGTGAAATCGCATTTCTAAGCTTGCGGGAGGTGGGGACACCTTAATCAGAATGTCTGAAACTTGCTCTTAATCCATAGCGATGTCTAGCCTGTAATGGCAATGGTGATATCCCCTGCAGAAAACTAGAACAATGTTTATAGAGCTGTATCAATCTTCATAGCCTGTCACATGTATGATCACAACCATCTTATCATAAGGCAGTTCAGGATGAGGCTCTTACTAGCAGATTGGGGTTGAGGCTGAATGATTGTGGCTTGGCTATCCAGTGAGATATGACTGTGGTAAGATTAGAATTAGGAAGTTCCTAATTCATACTCTTAGTCATAACACATCAGTAAAAGAGGGAGTAATACCAGTGTCTGCATCCGGCATCCTTGGGCAAATGCCAGGGGCCCAGATCTCCAAGGGGATAATGCCACCACAAATGCCTGTCCTTTGCCCTCTTCATTTATTTATTTATTTATTATAATTAGCTTTCTGTAATCCTTTTTGGCAGTTTTCCACCAAACAGCTTCCAGCTGCCATTTTTGTTCCCCACGCACCCACCCATCCAATGCCCCAGAGGTTGAGTCCTTCTGGTATATTGTGGATAAAAAAGTGGCCACTCCCACAAAAATGTATCGTGTTGCGGTCTCCTTTTCCTTTTTTCTTTCTTTTTGTCTTTTTTGCCCCCTTCCCATTTTCTTTCTTTCTCTTTTTTCTTTTTCTTTTATACACAATGCCCAGAATTACTCAACTTCTAGACCATGGGGTTGGGTAGGAAGAAAAGATGGCAGCCGGACGCTACTTGGTAGAGGACTGCCCAAAAAAGTTGAAAGAGAGGCACATTTTAAAATTTACCATGCACGTTGGGGGGTGCTCTCTCTCCCCCCCCCCCACTAATACACAATAGGAGTATACATTCTGGAAGCACAACATGTCCAGCAGTCCTCTTAATTATACAATAAATTTCAAAAATAATTTTGCCCTGTCCTTAAATCGTTGAATCCTTTCTGGATACTTTTATTGGGGAAAGTGCCTTTCCGTTTGTTATTTTGTCCACCCACGCAATAGCCCTGTGAAATAGATTGTTGATTTGTAGTCATTGCTACGGATGTGCAGATCAACAATGTTCTCTGGAGTTTTCCGAATTCCATCTCGAAGTTCATTCCAACTAAAGTCTGTATTCAGGTTGCGAGCTTTATTTTTTTTCCTTTTGTGTGTGAAAATACATCCATTGTTCCGTGTATATTTTCCAAGTGTGCGCATCAATGGTGTGCAGATATATGCATTCCTCTCCCGTTGATTAAAGCAAATTTGGACACATTTTTAAATGGATGCATTTTTTTCACTTGCGTTTTTCAAATGGGCACATTTTATGGTATTTATTTGCAGGGTGGGGGCATGAATCACGTTGCAAGCTTGGAAATGTGCAAACTTTTGCCACAGATTGCATCCGAGTCAGTGTTCAATCTGGAAAGTGCCAAACCGGTCAAAAACAAACTGAAACGAATTTGTCAGTGCTGAAACAACCAGTTTCTGGTTTCCGGCCCAATGCAAAATGTTGATTAAAGAAGCTTTTTAACAAAGTATTGCATAAAGTATTACATAAAGACTTTTCTCTTCTCCCAGGCATTTAACAGCTTTTAACAGCATATACTGAGCTTTTTAACTGACCCCATAATAGATGTTTTTAAATGGATATTTTCTGTTTTTGTTTGTATTTTTTGCTTTTTATGATTTAAAACTTTGTATTTTTCTTTTTAATGTTCACTGTTTTTAACTTTTGTAAACTGCCCAGAGAGCTTCAGCTGGGTGGTATATAAATGTAAATAATAATAATAATAATAATAATAATAATAATAATAATAATAATAATAATAATGGTGCTCAAGAGAAGAAAGAGGGAGAAGGGTGTATCTGGACAGAATACCCAATCTCAGTTCAATTAACCCTGGTTTGTCAGTCCAAAATTGTTATGCCAGCTGCTGCACCAGGACAGTGAGGTTTTTCCAACGGATTCTATTCACAGAAGGAGTTTCCTGAAAAACAATGAGTTTCTACTTAGCATGTTTGTTCTCAACGCAAGTTTGTAAATGTATACAACTCCTACAGATGAGGATGGGGAACAGATACTATCATGCATGTTTAGACATGGAGGAATTATTCTAGTCCTGGGATGGGCGAATGAGCGATGTTCAAGATTGTAGGATTCTCTGAACACCGTCTTGCTGCTTGTCTCATACCCGATCCCTGCTCGTGTTTCTGATTGCTGCTCGCTTTGCTTGACTGGGAAATGTGTCAAATCGAGCAGCGATTGAATGGGAGATTTGCACAAATCTCCCATAATTTGCCTAAATTTCTTCTATAGACTAAAGTGGTGCTGATTCAGTCTCCTGAGGAACTGTGTGCAAATTAGGATATTTGTGAAAATCGAACTGGGCATAAGGAACAAGGCAAACATGAGCACACGTTTGACAATTTGCAAATACGTTCGGCGGACACATGCTCGCTTTCAGGTTCAGGGCTTCGAAGGGGGCCCTGCTCACATGTTTTATGAGCAATATTGAAATTTTCATACATCCCTATTCTAATCTGCGCTCGTGATTCTGCCATATGTAGCCACTTGCTTTGGATGAATGATGGATTTCTGGAATAATTTCATAAGAAATAAAATCAAGAAACCCCTAGAGCAAGATGGTGATTTTGTATTGGCCAGGTGACAAGTCTCTCCTAAACTTCTGAGTGAATCCCCCAAGAAATGCTACATTAAAGGCACTTGGGGCACTGCAGGAAATTTAAAATGATGGCTTATAGCCACCTACCACCCAGCTGGGGTCCTAGGGCAGAACCGCCCAGAGAGCTTCGGCTATTGGGCAGTATAAAAATGTAATAAAATAAAATAAAATAAAATAAAATAAAATAAATAAATAAATCAGCACCAGTGGGCCTTGTCATCAAGTTGCTACTATTATTTACTGTTATTTATTTACTGCCATTTTTATCCTCCTTTTTGGACAATTATTGTCCCCCAAAGTGGCTGACATCACTTGAAAAGGGAGAGAGGCAGGCCCTGCTCTCAGGCATGCAAGCTAAAACACCAAGGCCTAATCTACACCAAGCAGGATATTGCACTATGAAAGCGGTATATAAAAGGCAGGAGCCACACCAAGCAGGATATTGCACTATGAGTGGTATGGAAGCGGTATATGATATGTGTCCGTGGACCCCAATAGTTGACAGTTCACTTCAACACCACTGTAAAGCAGTAGTGCGGCTCCTACCTTTCAAATGCAGCTTCTATACCGCTTTCATAGTGCAATATCCTGCTTGGTGTAGATTAGGCCTAAGACATACAAAAGTAAGGGGAGTGGAGGGAAAAGGAAGAGGAGGGAGACCTGTTCTTCAAGGCCAGAAGCAAGCAGTGTTCTATAAAAGGGCATTTTAATGTCGTTTGGGCCGGGCTGATCATCCCTTGGTGTTTTTGCTTGAATGAGGCTGCTGTTCCTTTGGCCAATGGATGAGGACAGGGCGTGCTTTCCTGTTCCTTCTGTCAGCTGGAGCCAAGTGTTCTTTCTGGCAGAGAAGAGAAAGCAGAGAAATCCTTTCCTGGCCGATGGAATGGCTAGGTTGGTCCCCCCACCCCTCGGCATGATGTCATTCCTAGGCATAGGTGTGCGCAAGACGTTTTTTAAAAGATGAACATTTACTGAATGCTCGATCCTAAAGGACATTATTTTTATTCATTTATTGATTAAACACTCTAGACACTGATGCCCTACTCTGCGTTCAGCTTGCCAGATTTGCGGGAGGGCTGTTGCAGGTGCGGGGGGGGGATGAAGAGATGCTCCTCAAGTCCCAGGATTGGTGGGGCTTTGTGGTGACACTGGCCAGAGGAGGGGCTTAAAAGGCAACGTTAGCCTTCACGGTCACTCTTCCTGGCCTCTTTGAAGCTTGGCTCACTGCAGCGAGGGTCCCAGCGAGTGATTCTTTTTTACTCCTGCTAGTGGGAGCAATGGTACACTCTTGGGCAGGACAGTGGAACAGCCAGAGAGCAGCTGGAGGACCGTTCCTGCTGCATCTGGATCCCCCTCTGGAACCGTACTAAGTGGGCCCCCAATTTCACGCTTATTACTTGAGACATTAGGGTGTGCCTGGACACACCCAGCACACCCCTTGCGCACGCCTATGTTCCTAGGAAGCAGTGGGTGCAGCCTCCCAATGGCTCCAGCCACCCTGGCTGATGGCAAAAGCCTGAGTATGATTGCCTTTTGCTCCCCTGTCCCAGGTGTCATGTAGGCCCCATGCAATACTAAAAAAGCAAAAGTGTGTGTGTACCAATCTATCCCTCATCATGACAAATGAGCTGCTTTCTCTTTGCTTTTATTCAGCAAAAACGTCTCTGGAGCTCTAGTTCTATGCAGAGCCCGTTGACAAACTATGCCCTGGCAACTTTCCAGTAACTGATTTGTGGACAACAGCTTAAATTTCTCTCCTAATAATGGCTGAGGGGCAAAAATGTGTCATTTGTGATTTAGAGTGCGAATTAGTCTGACTGGCTGGTCAGTCTTATATTGGTCTAGGGCTAATCAATGGTTTGTAATCCATTTTACGTGATCGTCTTGTGTGCCGGTTGCTAAGCAGCTAAACCTGTTATGCAGATTCTGCTATATGAATGTAATCCACTTAAGGTGCATTTACATTGCCCGATGTTACTGCTGTGTGTCACATTAAAACCGTGCGAGGGCCATGTTTCACATTCTGCACCTCCATGGCAGCCGTTTATGATTGCCAGACCATAACGTACAACAACTGTATACTTCTATTGGGATATTTTTATTTAGACCACAAATACATCCTAATTCAAAGGTACCCATCAAAAGTTCTACCAGAACATTTCAGAAAAGACAGGATAAAATACGGAGGGCAAAATGTAGGGTGACCATATGGAAAAGAGGACAGGGCTCCTGTATCTTTAACAGTTGTATAGAAAAGGGAATTTCAGCTGGGGTCATTTATATGCATGCAGCATCTGGTGAAATTCCCTCTTCATCACAACAGTTATAGCTGCAGGAACCCTGCCCTCTTTTGTATCTGGTCAAGCAGGCAGGGCTCCTGCAGCTTTAACTGTACAGCTTTTTTATACAACTGTATACAGGAGCCCCGTCCTCCTTTCCTAACAACACACTACATTAATTCGGTCACATGCAGCTGATCAGCTCTTTTATTACTTCTGTGTAACCATGCAGGATCAGGGCCACTGGGATCATGAGTAGGGAAGGTTTAAACCTTTTTTCCTTTGAAGGTGTTCCTCCCGCCACCCTGTTTGGGGGCAAAAAGAGTTTTTTTCTAAAGCCCCTGTGCAGAAGGGAGGGCAACTACGTATTTAACGTAGGATGTCGTTCAGCCCTGATATACGTGGCAATGAAGAGTTGTGTGTTTGGGGTTTGATTCATACAGTACTTTGCATGCTAGTGTCTTTGTGTTCTTTAGAATACTTGTAAATTCTGCTTTCATCCCATGTTTCTATTAAAAATCCACCCACAGCTGATTCAAGTCTGCAATGGCGCAATGGGACTCATTCTGCACAACATTACATCCCATGAATAGTTTTGCTTGCTCTGTGCTGGAGAGTTTTGGCTGTAAAAATGTACCGAATCAACCAGTGTGCAGTCAATGCGATTCACATGGTAGAGCACTCCAAAAAACAAAACACATAACCACTAGTAGCACATCCAGTTGATGAATCTATAAAAGTTTTAATCTATCAAAATTATAAAGTGGATGCGCTACTTGTGGTCATTCAAAATATACCCCGATTCAACATTCTCTAGGAATCAAGGTGCCTTGAGCAACACACCTTTACTAAAGTTCTGCTTTTTGGATGGTGCAGAAGTGTCTTCTTAAGTATTTTGAAATAAACTTCATGCCTTCCTCTGTTACCTTTGTCTAGTTATGGGGATGGGGTTGATCCATAATTATCTTGGATCACTTGTGTGGAAGCATCTCAGCCATACAATTGGAGTCCTCTGTCATTTATTTATTTATTTATTTATTTATTTATTTATTACATTTATATCCAACCTTTTTTTCCTCCAAGGAACCCAAGGCGGTATACATAATCCTCCTCCTTCTCTCCATTTTTATCCTCACAACAACAGCCCTGTGAGGTAGGCTGGGCTGAGAGTCTGTGACTGGCCCAAAGTCATCCAGAGGGTTTCCATGGCCAAGTGGGGACTAAAACCTGGACCTCCCGACTCCCAGTCCGACACTTTAGCCACTACACCACACTGGCTATCTGTTTTTGGGGAGAGATGTAAAAATGGCCCTTTTCAAAAAGGAAGGATGGAAAGAAAGGAAGAAAAGGAAGGAAGGAAGGAAGGAAGGAAGGAAGGACGGACGGTCATTGGAGTGCCTTAGGCTATACATGTAGCAAACATTAGCAATGTAGATATCCCAATGGAATAGTCAGTTAGATAAGTTCAGAGGAGGGCAACCAGGATGATCAGGGGTCTGGAAACAAAGCCCTATGAAGAGATACTGAAAGAACTGGGCATGTTTAGTCTGGAGAAGAGAAGATTGAGGGGAGACATGATAGCACTCTTCAAATACTTAAAAGTTTGTCACACAGAGGGCCAGGATCTCTTCTCGATCCTCCCAGAGTGCAGGACACGGAATAATGGACTCAAGTTAAAGGAAGCCAGATTCCAGCTGGACATCAGGAAAAAAATCCTGACTGTTAGAGCAGTGTGACAATGGAACCAGTTACCTAGGGAGGTTGTGCGCTCCCCCACACTAGAGGCCTTCAAGAGGCAGCTAGACAACCATCTGTCGTGGATGCTTTAGGGTGGATTCCTGCATTGAGCAGGGGGTTGGACTCGATGGCCTTGTAGGCCCCTTCCAGCTCTGCTATTCTATGATTCTATGATTCTCAACCGTGGCACCCAAACTCTGGAATTCCTTCCTTCTGGGGGTGCAGAAGGCTCTGCCTTACTGTATAATTTTAGGCAGTTTGTCAAAATATTTTTCTTTTGCCAGGCTTCTGGCTCTATTTGCCAGGCTTCTGGCTCATGGTTTTCCTTTGGCCGTCTGCCCATCTTTATTGGCCATATTTCAGAAAATAGTATTTTCAATAAATTTGAGTTTTGCTGCTTGTACGGTTGGAGAGCTGGGGTTCTTTAATATTTCCCCCTTCCTCCTGCCTTTCTTATATTGTAACTCTGTACACACACACACCCCATTCTCTTGATGGTTCACCACTTTGTGAACTTTTCACAGAAAAACAAATTGTGCCTTATACAAACAAATACACCGACGCCATAAATGACATCATAAAAACTATGTGTAGTCCTGGAACTGATGGTTGAAACCCGTGTGTGTGTGTGTGTGTGTTTGCTTGTGCAAGTGCGCACGTCTATGGGGGGGCACAAGCAGGATAGCAAAGTTGAAAAAAAATGCTGAACGTTGTTATTGTCTTCTAGACAGAAGCTGCTGTTGTTGTGTCCAATTTGCTGACCTGATTTTGGGGCGGGGGGAACTTTCTGATATGCTGTATTGTCGTTCGTAGCTGTCCTTGGAAAATTATTAAAGCCTGGTTAGCTCACTGAAGCTCTATTGTTTTAAGCAGCCCCTTTAGTTTAAACACTTAGCGTGAGTATTGGTACAACCCTGTCCATGTGCCTTTGCTGGGTTTACTCCCCTTGAGCACATATAGCTGTCATAGGAATTTGCTCATTAAGATCGTGTGTATGCGTGAGTACACAATAAGAATGTTAATGAATTATCTGACCTCATTTTCAACAGGTTCCTTTAAACCAGTGGTGGGGAACGTACAGCTTGGGCCCCCCGTGAATTTTCTGCAGCCCTCCAGACACTGTGGACCAGCCCTCTAGGAAATCTTACTCCCCAGACCACCACTCTGAGAATTACATCTTCTTCCCTGCCGTGCCTGTATGTGTGAGTCTGGCAGAGAGATATAGAGATAGGAAAGGAATCAGGGCTCTTCCAAAGTGAACCTGAGGGGGGGGGGGGAAAGCTGTGCAGTGAACCATAGGGTAGGCCTAGCCCATAGGGAGAGGAGAAGAATGGCAGGGGGGAACCCTGAACTGGACAGAGTGAGCCCTATGCAAAGGTTATTAGGAACTTAGGAAGCTTCCTTCTCCCAAGTTAGACCATTGGTCTATCTAGCCCAATATTGTTGACACTGACTGGCTGCAACAATCCAGGTTTTCAGGCACGAGGTTTTCCAGCTCTACTTGGAGATGCTGGGGATAGAACCTGGAACCTTCTGCATGCAAAGCAGGTGCTCTGCCATTGGGCTAGAAGGGGAAGGTGGAGGCACAAAGAGAAAGAGATAGGGTGCCAGAAAGAGAAAGACTGGGTTTGGACGACACGATAACCAGTGGTGGATTAAATAGTCAACGGTGGGTTAAATAGTCAACAGTGGGTTATTGTGTTGTCTGTCGGGACTTTTTCATACCACGATTGGTTATTTAGCCGAAATAAGCAACGCAAATAACCAACGCTGCACAGAGTAGATTATTTGAACAACCGTTGGTCATCATGTCGAATGTTGAGCACCGTTGGCTATTTTGTCACACACAGTTGGTTATTTTTGGCGATTTACAGAGTCCCTAGCCAAAGCAGTGGCTGCTGCTCTAGTCCAGCCGGCAGAACTCACAATGGCTGACAGGATACCAGCAGGAGGACTGAGGGGGAGAGAGAGGGCGGGGATGTGTCAATCAAACACACCGTTGACTATGAGTTAACTCAGTGCTGGCCTTCACTATTCACACTATAGTTGATTATAATCATGTTGTGTGGGGACTACCCCTCAATAATCAACCATGGAGTTGACTATTAACCGAACACAGCCAGAGAGAGAGAGAGGGGGGGGGGGGAGAGAGAGAGAGCGCTATGTGATACTGTAAACCCTACTCACTTTTGGCTCTGGCTCCACCCACTTTGGGCTCTGTCCCACCTACCACTGTCATGTGGTCTCCTGACAGAATCCCCATGAGGGAATGCAGCCTTCAACCCTGCTTTAAACATTCACTGGTGGTGTGATGCTTGCTTGCTTGCATGCATAAAGTAAGTGCCATGTTCATGTAGGGTTGGTCTAATGGTCTCCAAATACTGTGGACCATGTCTATGATTTTCATAGGATGAAGTAGACCAAAATTATAAGGGATGAATGTTGGTGTAGTGCCACTCTCTGAACATCAGAGGTGGAGGCAGTGGCAAACTAAAGTTAACAATAAAAATATAGGCCATCCCTGTTGCTAAAGGTAAAGGGCTCCAGGGTTCAGCGAAATTCCAAATGAAATTCACAGACACCCCCATTCAGGGGCTTGAATTTGCATGCAAAGTTTAATGTTAAGTTTGGGTGATCCTTGTTCATCCTCTTGCATCACCCATAATATTAAGGTTTGCCAGACCAAATGGCTACAAATTAAGGGCAAGCTTTGAAGATTTTTAAGTATCCAGGCCAGCCCCCAACTAGGATGGCACTGAGGTATAAATGCAGCTCCCACCAGACTGCATGAAGCCAAGGCACACAGAGAGAGGCCATCGCTTCCTAAATTGGCAAAGATTTTCAAGTCTTTTTGCAGCAACCACTGACAAACTACCAAACGGGGCTTCTCAAAGCTTCCAGATAGATTTTCAGAAAAGCAACCCTCTCATTTTGGCTCAGGCAGAGCACCCAGTTGCTTAGATGTTGCAGAGGAACTGTCTGCTGATGCCGTGGTCATGTGATTGTGGAAAATCCTTTAGATATATTTATGAGCTGATTTTCCTCCAGGTTTACAACCCTACAACCCCGTAGGAGGGCTCAGAAAAAAACAAAACGTAAAAATCAAAACGTAAAAATCTTCAGCAGCTTTCATCTCCAACCCCCACCCCTGCCTCCAGTGCAGGAAGATCATGTTTAGGATACTTTCAATCCACTTCATTAGCTTGAAGAGGGGTGAGGCGGGAAGTAATCAGAGCGTATTCCAGAGTGTTTCACAATATGAAATGGTGGAGCTTCTAAAGAATTACGTTTGTAGCTTGACTATAATTGAAGAGTTGATTTTACTTTAAAAGCAGGCCGCAAATCATGTGATAATTTAATCGGCCACTTCATGTGTTCCGCTTTTCTGGTGTGTTAGGACAGGGCTAAAATAGAATTTAAAGTTTAGCTGCTGGATGCTCTTTTTTTTAATTGGAGCAGGGGACGGAAGGTTAATCCCCAAACCACTGAGACATTTCCCGGATCTAATTTCCTGCTACCCGAAAGCTGCTGTCAGCCCACGGGTGGGGGTGGGGGGATAGTTTCCAAAGGCCAAAAACCTGACGATCCTTGCAGGAAATTAAGTTAACTGAGCATGCTCAGAAAGCATCATTTCCACGTCAGCCTCTGGCAAGCAATATGGAGGCCTAGTGAGCTAGACTCCTCTCCTTGCCAGTTCCTCCCCTCCCCAATCAATGTCAAGGGGTTTCTTAGTCTTCCCCACTCCCCTCAGCTTGTGAAATGGCGGGGGAGGACCGGCAGCCGAGTTAGGATGGCCCCTTATGAATCACCATGATAGAGGACATGGCTCACTAAAAAGAGAGGACAAAATAAGACACCGATTGTCATGTTTCTCAGAAAAAAATTGCTTTCAATGGGAGGCAAATGACGAGGCTTGCTAAGTAATCCACAAAGCTTTTATGGATTAAGATCTTTTTAAAATGTTTTAGGGTGTTTTTTAGGATGTTTTTAACAATGTATATTAAGTTTTAATTGAGTATTATGTATTTTATCGTTTATTGTTGTTTCCTGCTTCGATCAAAGTGGAGAAGCGGGCAAGAAATAAATGTATTATTATTATTATTAAGCAACAAATGTTTCTTCTACCTGATGAGAGTCTAACCTCTTGAAAATGTCCCCCTAGGCAAAACTATGCAAATTAAGCAAGACAATTGTCCGCTCAAGAAGAATAGGAAGGCTCTTTCCAAATGTCCGTAACTTCAGAGAGCCTGGTGCGGAGGCAGGTTCTGGCATAATCGAACTGACTTTCTCACGCCTTCCTTCCACCCCATGCATTTGAGCTTCTGGCAGACCCTAGCATCAGCTAGTTTGTCAGGACGTTCACCTCCAGAAGAAGGCTCACTTCCCACTGAGTGTGTAGGATTTGGCCTTGAGGAGATAAGCTCTAGAGAGGGTTGACTCCCAGCTGGGGAATTGTCCATGAGAGCTTCCTCCCCCACTGGTACAGGCTGGCTGGTGTCTGGCACTGCCTCTTCTAGTTCTGAATCTGGGTCTGATTTATTACTTGAAACATCTTCTCCCAAAACAGGGGCAGTAGGGTTAGACATGACAGTGATTTGCATAACATTAGCATATGCAAATTTATATGTATAGCTGGACATTTGGAAATAGGAAAAAAAGGAAAGGAACCTCTCATGCAAGCACTGAGTCATTACTGACTTTCGCTGACGTTTTCTTGGCAGGCCTTATAGCGGGGTGGTTTGCTGTTGCCTTCCCCGGCCGTTATTACCTTTCCCCCAGCTAACTGGGTACTCATTTTACCGACCTCAGGAGGACGGAAGGCTGAGTCAACCCGAGCCGGCTGCCTGAAACCAGCTTCCGCTGGGATCGAACTCAGGCTGTGGGGAGAGTTTCAGCTGCAGAAACTGCTGCTTTACCACTCTGCGCCTTCCTCCCCCACTGGTACAGGCTGGCTGGTGTCTGGCACTGCATCTTCTAGTTCTGAATCTGATTCTGATTTATTACTTGAAACATCTTCTCCCAAAACAGGGGCAGTAGGGTTAGACATGACAGTGATTTGCATAACATTAGCATATGCAAATTTATATGTATAGATGGACATTTGGAAATAACTATAATTTAAATAGAAATACATCTCACTAGAGTGAGGTAGACTGACTGGGTGATCTGTATGCCTTCGTTGTCTGATGCCCAAGTGCCAACTGGTAATGGGCTAGTTCAAGGCCCCGGATGGCTTCCCTTCTTGTGGTTCTTTATCTCTAAACCCAACTTGGACTGGACAACCCTTCAAATAGAGCATTGTCCTTTGTGAGCTCTTCAAATCAAGGACTGTCCTCTGTAAAGTAGGACACCTGGCCAACCAACTGGCGAGGGCTTGTGGTAGGGTGGACCATGTTGAGTTCCGCTAAAACTTGAATGGGTCTTGAAAACTTGATCCATTCAAGTCTGGTGAGGTGCTCACATTTCGAATACTTGTCTCATTGTCAACCCATACTGTTCTGGAGCTGTTTACAAGGTGCATGTAGCACACACCAACAGGAAGTTTGTGTTATATGGGTGTGCAAAAACAAAATGCTGAGCCTTACAGTGCGGAAACTGCAGTTGGAGGGCAGCCCCGTCATGTCTCTCATCTGACTAATTTGCTGTAGTGAATTGCCAATGGCTTCAGCTGTTAGAATAGGATGTTTTGCCAAAAAATTATCATGCACTTGAAAGGGAGGAGTATCAAGGCAAATAAAGTAGACCTGGGCACCTAGAAGTTAAAGATGGCTTCAGTTTTCTGACTGCAAAATGTGGCCACTTGTCAGGACCTAGAGGTTCAAAATGCTGAACGTGGACGCAACTGCATGTCTGCTGAAAATATTTGTAAATTGTTGAACACGTACTCGTTCCTGATGCCCAGTTTGATTCGCACAAATTGATTTGCACAAATTTCTTAATTTGCAAAAATTTCCCCAGTAGATTAAATCAGACTTGCTTTTGTCTAGGGAGGAGATTTACGCAAATTTGAAGAGATTTGACCAAATCTCCAGTTTGAGCACTGATTGATCACTTGCAACAATCATAAATGTTTGATTGCTGATTGATTGATTGATTGATTGTGGGGAATTCTGCAGTTTAGCTATGCACTGTGAGATGAAGTATGTCCTTTTGTCTGTCGTGAATCTCCCAGCACACTCATGTGTGTATGCTAACAAGCATGCATCTATATTGTATTTATTTATTAGGTTTCTATGTTGCTCAACTGCAAATGTCCTCAGGGGAAGTTTACAGTCATTTTAAATTTGTATTTTAAATTTGTATTCTGCACTGCTGCTGATTTTATCCTGGTTGTGTTTTTATATTGTATTTTATATCATGCTTTAATACTGTCTGTTTTATATTTTGAAAGGTTTTAATTTTTGTGAACCATCCAGAGAGCTTCGGCTATTCGGCAGTATAAAAATGCAATAAATAAATAAATAAATAAATAAAATAAACAAAATCAAACAACAACAACAACAACACAAAGTGTTACAAAAATACAATATTACACATTAAAAACATTTTTAAAAACATTTAAAACGTCGAGGAGCCAGCAGTAGAATTAAGAAGCAGCAGGTTAAAGATTAAATGCCAGCTTAAAGTGGAAGGTCTTGATGTATACAATGAAGTCATCAGGCAGATCTTCCTGGGAATTGAATTCCACAAACGGGGGACCACTATAAA
Organism: Elgaria multicarinata webbii; assembly: GCF_023053635.1. NCBI lineage: Eukaryota > Metazoa > Chordata > Lepidosauria > Squamata > Anguidae > Elgaria > Elgaria multicarinata. The sequence goes on along the minus strand of NC_086174.1, from coordinate 24,397,080 downwards.
GAAGGCTCTTTCCTCGATAGCCATGTGCCTCACCATTGTGGGTGGCACCCAGAGAAGATCTTCAGAAGACAATCTTAACATTTGGACAGGGACATATGGGGGAAGGCACTCCTTCAGGCAGACTGGTCCTAAGCTGTTTAGGATGCAATCCTTTGCAAATTTAGACTGAAAAAAATTCTACAACTCCCAGCATGCACCAGCCAGCCATACAGCCTAAAAAGCCTAGAGAAATAAAAAGGTGTCTGCACTGAAAAGATAGCAGAGTAAGCTCCTGGCAAGCTTCCCTAGGAGGGACGGTCCATAGGCAAGGCTGCACATGGAAAAGGTTTTCTCTCCAGGCCCCACATACCATGGAGGATGTATTTTTAAATCCACAGTTTGAATTTACACTCACCTGTCTGAGAATCCCATCCACTCAGTTGGCACATGTGCACCTTTTGCAATGAGCACCGTTTGAGATCGCTATGATTGTCCGGACACCGTCTCCTTACTTGTCTCTTGCCTGATTCCCATTTGCATCTGTGATTGTTGTTCGCTTTGCCTGAATGGAGAAATTGTGCAAAACAAACAGGACATTTGCACAGAGCAAATGGGAAATTTGTGCAATTTTTTTCCACATTTGTGGAAATTCCCCCATAGACTGAATCGGGCCTGATTCAATTTTCTGGAGGAATTGCACAAATTAGGCAATTTGCACAAATCGAACTGGAAATTGAGATGAACACAAGGTCGTATTTGACCATTTGTGAAAATTTTTGGTGGACACTGCTTGAGGCTTCAAACAGGATGTGCTCACATGTTTTGCGAGCAAAAATAAAATTGTCAAACATCCCCTCTTTTTCACTACTAGGATGCTGTAACGTGAGATTTGAACCAGGGTGCTTACAAACCATAGATTCTGTTCTTAGCCACTACATTACCCCTTATGTGAGACCGTATTCCAGATACCAGTAGCCACTCAATGAAGCAGGTGTCCAGGACACGCAGCAGTTTGGGGACAGCTGATCTGGAAGTGGCACTGGTCCTCCTGACAATTTAATTATCAGTGCCTTGTTATCTGGTCATAAATTATGTTTACATGGTAGCTTTAGAGCTCCGGTGAAATAATCCCTTTTGTCTTCACAGTTGTCCTGTGTCCCCTTAAGATGAGAGGACTGTTTCTTTTTTGTTTTTATCATTTATTATTATTGCATTTATACCTTGCCTTCTTTCCTCCAAGGAACCCAAGGCAGTGTACATAATCCTCCTCCTCTCCATTTTATCCTCAGAACAACAACCCTGTGGGCTAGATTGGGCTGAGAGTCCGTGACTGGCCCAAAATCACCCAGTGAGCTTCCATGGCCTAGTGGAGACTAGAACCCGGATCTCCCAATTCCCAGTCCAACACTTTAGCTGTTACACCACACTGGTCCATGTCCACTTTTTGTATGTTCACTTCTTGTTCCTGCACTTTCCAAGGGAGAAACTATTTATTCCTTGTTGTTGCATATGAATGCCAAAGGGGATAGTCTTTGTGGCATTTCTGGAATTACCCCAAACAGGAAAATAAGAGCAGGCAGCTAATGGCAGTATGAGATTTCTAAGCGAGAGATTTGGCCTTGAGCTTTAAGTTAAGGATCCGAACCTTGGAAGATTTCATTCAGCGAAACCACTGCATTTTTGCAGATACGCCCGACCTGAAACGATCCATCTGTGGGAAACGCAGAGAGAGAATTGTTCCTGGTGATGTGCCCAAGGAGATTAATTGACCTCCCCATAGTTTGGGTCAAGGTTGTATTCTTATGTATATAAAAAACCACGGTGGTGGAGTTCATATATCCTTAAGGCTAATTGGTACTCAACCGTGTTGAAGTAACACAATATCTGTGCATTGTTTTATTTTGCCTACCCAACACTATTTAGGATGATAATGCAGTCTTTAAGAAGGCTCACAAGAAACTCTACATCCAAATGGGTTCCCCCCCTTTTTTTTTTTTTTTTTTTTTTGGCCAGCCAGCCTTGTTTCCAATTTTAATCCGTACAGTGAAACTCTCAGCACATGATTTGGCAAGACTGTGCATTGATCAGGGACACACCTGAATTACCTCTACTGTCTTCCAAAGGGAGAGGCAAGAAACAGCATAAGTGCCCCTGATTTGCTTACCTGCATGCCCCATTATATTGTGTGCCTGCTGTTTTTGCAGAACCATCGGATAACCCGTATCTTTACAAATACAGTGGTCATTTCTGTTAGGTCAGATAACATTTACATTTTTGTATATGAGCTTCTGAGTTATACAGTATTCGTATAAGGAGCAAGAGTTCAAAGCTTAAAAAAAAACAGAAAAAAACAAACAAATGAAAAATCAAAAGCTGGTGCATGTCTGAGCTAGATGTGAATCCAGTAGTTGAACAATGGAGCAGAAATGTTTAAATAGGGACTCTAGATTAGATTACAGGCAAACTTTTCTTTTCTTTTTCTTTGCTTTTGACTGCTTTCTGGACAAAGTGGTCACATTTCTTGCTCTTTCTAACTTTGTAAACAGTCTACAGCTTACCTTAAGAAATATTTTCCAAACCGTCTGCTTGCAACAGTTGTGATTTGAAGAGGGGGGGACACACACGCAACATTTGGGTTCCGTTTATTAGCTTGGCTGTCAACTCCCTTTTTTGTGGTTCGGAATAGCTTTGATCATGGCTGGGCAACACACAGTCTGTTTTGGTAGCCTCCACCGAATTTCGTCAGTGTGAAGGGGGGGGCAAAGAAAAATGTATTTTCCCTTTAAAATAAGGTGCATGACAAGCGTGTATCTTGCTTTAATACAAAATTGTGCTCTCCCAGGGATCTTCTGGGAATGTGATTTTGCTTTAAAACAAGATGCGCTCTTCCCAAATGTCTGGTTTTAAATAGAATTTTTTTGTTTCGTTTCTCGGGGGTCAACTGGTTGTGTATAGGGAAAGGTAGTCTGCTAGGTATCCTGCTTCTGAGTTGTTTACGAGTGGCTACCAAAAAGATTGCAAAATGACTGGGGGTAAATTTGTTCCTCTCCTCCTGAAACCCCCTCCCCCAAGGTTTGCTGAAATGCACACACACACCCTTTCACCATCTTATTATTATTATTATTATTTATTTATTTATATAGCACCATCAATGTACATGGTGCTGTACAGAGTAAAACAGTAAATAGCAAGACCCTGCCGCATAGGCTTACATTCTAATAATGTTACATTCTAATAATTACATCTGTTAACAGGGCAGTGAAATAGAGGGGCATTTTGGCTTTATCCTTATGAACTTCCCACAAACCCAGCTAATCTCACAATATATTTGCTTTTTTTTCCATCTAAGATAATTTTCGGGGGAAACACCAGTCTTTCCAAGGCCAGGAGACATAAAAAGCTACGTGTTCCATGTCTCCCAGTATACTCAGAAGGTTCCAGTTCATTTAAGGAGAAACTTATTGAGCACCCCACCACCTTTTCCTGTTGGCAAATTCACTTGAGAACTGGGAGGGAACTGGCAGAAAGAAATAGGTGGCTAAGGGCTAAATTAAGGAAGTGTAAATCAGCAAAACTGGAATTCGCTGAAGTTCTCCAAATTCCAGCCTGGAGCTCATTCCAACTTGAGTCTGTATCAGGCTGAAAGCTTTCAGGGTGGGGTCCCACATGAAAATTCTTGCATATTTTCATGTGTCTTGTTTTAAAATGTACACACCAATTGTGCACATTTTTGAAATGTATGCTTTCTTCTCCCATTGATTAAAGAATATTTGTGCACATTTTCCAAAAATAAATAAATAGTGTGAGCATTTTTTTAAAAAATAAATCACATTGCAAGCTTGAAAATGTTCCGACTCCAAGCGCAGATTGCATCTGAGTCCGTGTTCGGTCCAGAAGATGTGAACTGGGTAAATCCTGATCAAAAATGAACTGAAACAAAGTCCTCGTACATCTCTACCTCAAATTTAGAGGGGTTTGAGCTCAGCTCATTATGAGTCCTGAATTTCTACATTGTGGGGAAGGGTGGGGGGTTGTGTTCCAATGCCACCAGCAGTTTCTAAATTCAGCACCACGCTTCGAATTTTAGAGTAGGCTTCAACTATCAGAATCTGGGATGGGGGCATTGGAATGGAAGCGCTGTATAGCCTTGTTGGGTTTCTAGTCCATATACCTAGGTTGTTGGGTTTCTAGTCCAGATTCCTGCATTGAGCAGGGGATTGGACTCGATGGCCTTGTAGGCCCCTTCCAACTCTGCTATTCTATGATTCTATACTCTCCCTTCCAATTTCAAAAGGGCAGCAGTCTGATGTAAGTAATGCTTACAGAAACGGCAGAGGTCATTGTTGAGCGTTGCAGAGTTGCCTGGCTGACAGGAAGCCAGCCACAGCGATGATAGCACAACCTTGTAGCTCTAGGCCCAGCCCAAAGGAAGCTCATGTTTTATCCATTAGCACTGCACAGTTTCTAAACTTGTTTACATTCTCGCGGGTAATTATGGAAGTCACTGCTTGGAGAAGTTAAAGGATAACATGGGTTTGCCCAGTTCTGGGTTTTTCCCCCCCTTTCCTTCTTTTTTTGGTTTGTTTCTGATTTTTTTGTTTTTGTTTTGTTTTTATGTGAAGTGAAAGGCAAATTGCATTAATAATCAAGCTGTTTCCCAGACAGCAGAGAGAACATTGTGTCTTAGCAGACTGGGTGGGGGAAATTTCTCTGTTTTAGTTGAATAAAGAAGCCTAACCTATGAAAAACAAAACAAAGCCAAACATACACACACACTTTCCTTAGATTTTATCACCATACAATGAAAGGTTGTGTATGCATGTGTCCCTTCTGTTTGTCCCAGCCAAGAGTTCTTTTGAATAGCCAAGATACCTTGTGGACTCAAAGTTCATGCCATTAGCGCCAAGGAGGCACGTGATCTACAAAGGGGCGTTTTAACAACGTAGTTAAAGAGTGCAACTTAAAGCAAAGAGACACTGGCCGGGCAGCCGTCTAAATTCTTAGGGCGTCTCCCTCTGTACCACTTCAAAGTTGACGGAGGGCCGAACCAGCCGTGATCCTGATTGCATCAGTGCAATTAATGTGCGTGGTTTTTGCTAGGGAAACAGGAGCTGCAGGGAAGCCTGGTCAACCTCCAGACTGTGTGGACGTGTGTGTGTGGCAAGGGGTGGGAATTCTTCCTGCCACAATCCTGACAAAAATCACCGCTGGACTTGAAACGCAAATAGGCGATTTTTGTCAGGATCATGGCAGGGAGAGAAAGAGCTAACCTAAAGAGTGATCTTAGCATGTTTGGCGTGCAATCTTAAGCATATTATTTAGACATAAGGAAGTCCTACAATTCCCAGCATGGCTGGCTGGGGAATGCTGGGAGTTGTAGGACTTCTTCCTGTCATAACATGTACAGGATTGCCCCTTTATCTGTCAGAAAGATGTATGTCCTGCTGTTCTAATACATTTGCATCACTCAAGGCGGCTTGCATTAATTAAAATCACAATAGTAAAATACAACTGAATTGGTTGGAACCAGGGCTGATTGCCCTATCCCTTCCTCTCCTCACCAGCCTCCATACTCCCCCATATGCTTCCCTCTGGGTCAGGTGAGCGGCCTGTGGGCTCAGTAAGAAGGGGGAGATCATGAAAAATTGGGTGGAGACCTCAACTGGAGGGGGGGACCAGTGATCCATATTTCCCCCCCCCCCTCTCCCTGAGTCCACCTTTGTCAAAGGGACACCGTCTATTTCCGGTCTGCGTTGGTTTTCCATCTGTTCTGCTCTACATCAGTTCCATCCCTTTTTTCTCCTCCCGACCCTCACAAAAAAGCCAATATTTGCATTTAAATTGTACACATCCCGTCCTAAAGATGCGCATTTCTGTGTGCATTTCTCAAGCTGAGAACTGCAACAGAACATTTGGAGAAGTGGGCAACCCAAAGCATACCTGCCTTCCAGAGCCCTTATTTGTCTGAAAAGTGCAGGTTGGGTCGGTTTCTTTAAAAAAATTGTTCACTGCTCCGAAATCTTCAGATTGAGAGCAGGATATAAATATTGTAAATAAATAAATTTATTTTCAGTGAACCGCCCAGAGAGCTTCGGCTATTGGGCAGTATAAAAATGTACAAATAAATAAATAAATATGAACACGGAACGAAATTCTCCAATATCCCTACTATCTAGTCCAGCACCCTGTCTCCCATGGTGGCCAATGAGATTCTTATGGAAAGCCCCCAAGCAAGACCCAAGCAGTATATAACACTTTGAAAACATTTTGAAGACTATATAGGGAGTGTGTCCTGGGCTTCAACAGTTGTCACTACTGTTATAAACTGTTTTAAAGCAGTAGTATAGCTCCTGCCCCAGGGGCAATGTGCTTCTCCCACTGTTGCTTCCCCGCGACTGGTATTGAGAGGCACGTAGGGTGACCATATGAAAAGGAGGACAGGGCTCCAGTATCTTTAACAGTTGTATTGAAAAGGGAATTTCAGCAGGTGTCATTTGTATATATGGAGAACCTGGTGAAATTCCCTCTTCAACACACCAGTTAAAGCTGCAGGTGCCCTGCCCTCTTTTAAATCTGGTCACTCTAGTATAGCTCTTGCAGCTTTAACTGTGGTAATGAAGAGGGAATTTCACCAGGTTCTCCATATATACAAATGACACCTGCTGAAATTCCCTTTTCTATGCAACTGTTAAAGATACAGGAGCCCTGTCCTCCTTTTCATATGGTCACCCTAGAGACACACAGCCTCTGAGACTGAAGCTAGCATATAGCCATGGTTGTAAATTGTTGTAAACCACCCAGAGAGCTTCAGCTGTGGGGTGGTATATAAATGTAATAAAATAAATAATAAATAAAATGGTAAATTCTGTCCCTGCATTAGGCTTGTAAATCATCTCTTCCATCCATCCTTGCTTCTGCTATAAGGGCTTTGCAGGTTTGTAAATAAATGTTCCAGGCTCTTGGGATGTGGAAAATCTCAATCAGTATTCCCTGATATTCAGAGGTGTGTTTTTTTGTTTTGTTTTTAGCAGCACCTGCTTAAATGTGTGAGAGCAGATATCCTGATCCAGAAATGTCTTATGTGCACGATGCAACAGCTAATTTATGAACTGCGTAGATACTGTGCAGAACTTCTGTTTATATAGGCAAAGCACACATGGCTCTCCTCAGATGTAATGATTTCTCACAGGCTAGCAGAACATACGCAGAGGCCTATTTCATGTCCCAATATACATTGTGCTTTTCTTTGGTTTACTCTCTAGCTCTCCTCCTCCTTCTCCACCATCCTCAAAGTGCTCTAAAAGACGCCCGCCTTAGAGTGGGGATCACTTGCCCTAATCACAAATTGTCTAGGCATGACCAGGCTACACCTTTATAGCTCGGTTTAATAGAAATAAGTTGTGCCGCTCTCTAAAGATTCCAGTCTTCTCTATGCTTTAAGGAGAAGTGAGTGGGTGAATTGGCTATAGTGGCTGTAGCCTTCTTGTTGTGGTGGTGTCGGTGGTGGTGTAGGCAGGGGGATGAATCTGTCAGCTTTGCTTTCTCCAACATTTGAGTTTTTTTAAAATATCTCAAGTTCTTTTCGTCTCGGATAGGACAAGATTTGTGAATTTGGTAACTTCTTATCAAAAAGTTGACCTGAAGAAGATTCTCGCCCGTTCCTACTTCCTGTATATAGCATAGAGTCATAGAATGGTAGAGTTGGAAGGGGCCTACAAGGCCATCGAGCCCAACCCCCTGCTCAAGGCAGGAATCCACCCTAAAGCATCCCTGACAGATGGCTGTCCAGCTGCCTCTTGAAGGCCTCTAGGGTGGGAGAGCCCACAACCCCCCTAGGTAACTGGTTCCATTGTCGTACTGCTCTAACAGCTGGGACGTTTTTCCTGATGTCCAGCCGGAATCTGGCTTCAAAGCAAAACAGTTCTTGTGAAACAACAATGAGCAAAATGTTCCACTCATATTAAGGCCTCAGCCCTTCCTTTATGTCTCCCAGTAGTGCTGAATAAGGGTGGGCAAACTCACCTGCATTCGCCTTGGCAGGCACTTGTCCCGCTGCCACCCGCCTCCGCTCACTAGGCCTCTTGAGCTCACAGGGTTCCAATCAGCGCTTGGCAGTCGCCCCCACATGTGCTGAATTCACACACTTCCCCTTCCTACCACCATTGGCGCAACGCAGGGAACTGTGCTATTTCCAGAGCCTCCGAAAATGGTGGGCTTCCCTCCACCGCACCAGTGGTGGCCTGAAAGGCCCCGTCGACACAAGAGAGAGCTGGGGGGTCCGTGCTCATGTCGGGAGTCCCCGACTGGGTTCGGGGGCCTGGATGCGTTGTGTCCGCCTGTCCGCCCGCAGGACTCCCAGACCCAGTCGGGCACTCACAGCACCCCTAGTGCTGAAGGAGAAGAGAGGGGGCCACAGGTAAAAAGGTTTTCATTTTTTTTTTATCATGAAGCCCAATCCATTTCAATGTGTTTTATAAAAATTATTTTGAGTTTCTTTCTTTGAGGCAGTCTTGAATAACAGTTTTCAGCTTGGCATCTCTACACCAGCCTTTCCCAGCCTGGTAACCACCAGATGTGTTAGACTCCCAGCATCCCCCAGCCAGCATGGACTACAACTCCCATGACGTAGTGTATGTTTACACGTTTTTCCTTTGCCCTCGGGTGTTTTCAGCCATTGCTGAGCGAAAGAATTCTCAGCAGTGAGCCAAAACATCAGCTATAGTTTTTTGGATTCCTTAGTATTTCTATAAAACACAAACTGCCCGTTTCTCTTAATGTTTCATTCGACGGGATTTGCTACTTTATCTTAATCACATGCCCTCGCTGCTCATTGTTTTTTGACAGTAGCAAATTGGGTCATGCTTTAACATTTACCCAGTGTTAAAGATTCTAGGCACAATGGAAGAGTTTGCTGAAAATTAACTGTTGCATTCTTGCAACATTAACTGCGGCTGCCCTCTACCCCAACTCTGGGCCTGTCTTTTTTAAGACTTTGCTTGTTCTTTCATCACAAGAGGTCAGTGTCAATCTGTTCTAGGATCTCTGCCATAATCCTATAATTCTAATTATAAACCCCTAAAAGTCAGAAGAGTTATATAACTCCTCAACTTGTTGAAACGTCCCATAGACCCATGTCACGTTGCAGGGAAAACATCTTCCAGTCCAGACAACGCACATGGGAAATATCAAAACAAGGAGGGTTTCAGTTTGAAAAAAAATCTAATTTGAGAACTGTGCAGTTGGTAAAAATACACCCTGAGAACATTCGGCCCTAAAAGGACCTTGTTTCCTCGAATTAGAGGGCATTGCAGGGCAGGATGCTGCTAATCTTAACATCCGAGGGCCCAAATGCATACAGGGACAGCAGTGGCCTGAACTGTTAATCTGGCTTTCGTAGGGCAGCTCCTCCACATAATTGTGGTGCAATCGTGATACCTCTGTGATGCACCAATGGTAGAACAGCGTTTCCCACAATAAATGTGTAAGACGTGGATGACATCGGCAGGGTGTTGGACTCCATGGCCTTATAGGTCCCTTCCGACTCTGCTGTTCTATGATTCAATGATTGGTTCAGATATGATGGTTTCCAAGTACTTAATGCAGGGGTGGGCAATTCCCTTCAGACCGCGGGCTGCATAGGGTAGAATCATAGAACAGTTGAGTTGGAAAGGGCCTATAAGGTCATCAAGTCCAACACCCTGCTCAATGCAGGAATCCACCTTAAAGCATCTCTGACAGATGGCTGTCCAGCTGCCTCTTGAAGGCCTCTAGGATGGGACAGCCCACGACCTCCCTAGGTCATTGGTTCCATTGTCGTACTGCTCTAACAGTCAGGAAGTTTTTCCTAATGCTTAGCCGGAATCTGGCTTCCTGTAACTTGAACCCATTATTCCGTGTCCTTCATTCCGGGATGATTGAGAAGAGATCCTGTCCCTCCTCTGTGTGACAACCTTTTAAGTACTTGAAGCGTGCTCTCATGTCTCCCCTTAGTCTTCTTTTCTCAAGGCTGAACATGCCCAGTTCTTTCAGTCTCTCCTCATAGGGCTTTGTTGTTTCCAGACCCCTGTTCATCTCGTTGCCCTCCTCTGAACCCCCTCCAGCTTGTCTCCTTCCTTCTTGAAGTGTGGTGCAGAACTGGAACCAGTACTTCGCACGATTTGGAAGCTGTACTTCTATTAATGCAGCCCCAAATAGCATTTGCTTTTTTTGCAGCCACATCACACTGTTGGCTCATGTTGGGTATATTGGGTGGGTGGACAGGGGCCACACCTCCCTGTGCATGCACACTTACACATCACACATACACAAAAATATTATACACCCTCTTACCATGTAGCTTTGGGCTCTTGCTAGCCCACCTAAAAGCTGACCTGGTGGGAGCCTGACCCTTTCAGCATCAGTGGGGCTTTTGGTAGGCAACATTGGTGGCAGAGCGGGGAGCATGTGGAGGGCCACACAAGCAGCCATGGAGGGCCACGCAATGCCCACAGGGTGTATGTTGCCCACGGGCCACAAGTTGCCCACCCCTGACTGCATGTTTAGGAATGGCCCACTGGCCACTGAATCTCTGTTCTGGAGATGGGCAAGCAGCCTGACGCTTTCCCTGAAAAAATGTATAGTGTAAAACACAATTAAAGATGGATAGCAATGAATATAGAAAAAAAGGAAGCAGTGAAAACTAGCAAAAGGTGCAAGAGGTTTTATTCCTTGTAGGAATATCATGTAAGTGACTCAGTGCGTCTTTTTGTACATAATACTAAACTATTAACTTGCACTCACTCTGCTTCCCCTTTCTTCCTCTGCCTCAAATGGGAGGAGGAGATCAGAAGCTCCTCTTTGAAGGGAGCTGGGCTTTCTAGACCTGGTTCACACATAACGACAACAGGTTGCGTATGGTAGTCTTTAAATCATGGGTTGTTGTTGAATCGTGGGTTATTACCTGGGAACCTTGCACTATGATTTTAACTATGGGTTGTTCATTCACAACCCAACAACAAACCATGGGTTCTCTTCCTGGGTTGTTCATGTTTATCAGCCCATAGTTAAACCATAGTGCAGGATTCACACATAACGACAACCCATAATTCAATAACAACCCATACTCAACCCTCTGGGTTGTCATTACGTGCAAACCAGGCCATAGTGGGAACACATTGCAGTTTTCCCAACAAAGGAGGAGGATGTAGAAAAGGAAGAATAGGTAATTTGGAAGTTTGACCTGCTGTGTCACTAAAGCCTATGCAACCTGTGCATATCTTAGGCTGCAATTCTATACATACTTACCTGGGAGTAAGATGGGCTGAACTCAGTGGGGTTTAGTTTTGTGTAGGTATGTATATATAAGATTGGACTGTAAAAAAGAGTTATAGGAAAGAGCAAGCACTTATTACGTAGTGGGATCCTTGTAGATTTACCCTTATTATGCAAAATATAATTTCTGTTACATGATCAAAGATTAAAATTACCAGAGCTTTGTCTAGAACGGATTGATCCAAGTACTCTCACTTCTTCCATAGCTTGCCTGTTTGAACTTTCTGGATCATAGACAAGAATAATGTGGGCATTTTAAGAGTGAATTGCCTTTTCATCTGGTTGTGTGTGGGCTTGCTGGTTTAATCCCTTTACTGCTTTGATTTAAACAATAGGTCTAGAACTTTCTTGAAGATCAGAGTTTTGTACCAAAACATGTTTTCTTTGTTTTGATTTTCCTTTGGCAAGTTGCTTACATGGGCAAGGCGAAAATGCATGGCTGAAATATTCTCACAGCATGAGTTAGAAGTCGTATAAGTTCATTATTTTAGCTTTCCAGTTAAGATTTGGAGATTGGAATGCTATTATATGGGAGAAGGCTTACATCAGTGAAGGCTGGTGGCTCTGATGTCAGTGGGGCAGTGAATCCACTCCTGGTTTCAGTCAGAACTCTAAAGGAGCTCCCTACAATTCAGTTAATTCATTGTGTTACAAGCAGTTAGCCATTATATACAAGTTATAAAAGAGAACAGTTTACAATAAAAATAATTGAGCAACATAAAAGGGGTCACTACCCAAACCCTTCATGCGTTGCGTAGAACGTATCTGCATAGACTTAGCTAAAAATTTCGACACTCTAAAAGAAACAATTTTTTTTGCAACTGATAACAAATGACAAACTTTAGCATGTAATGAGGAGCCCTTCAGCAATTTTACCAAAGGAGAAATGTATATTTTTCTAAGATCATTATACATAGGACATTCAAGCAAAACATGAATTAAGTCTTCAATAGAGACTATGTTACATCCACATACTCTATCTTTAATTGGTAATCTCTTATATCGTCCTAGCTGAACTGCTAAAGGGAGAACATTTAGGCCGTTGCTAGATGAGGCGTTAGCACGGTGTGAGGCCCGGTTTCCCTCCTGTGCATCCAAATGTCGCACAGGGGAATCCAGGGTCAGGCCGCGCTGAAACCTGCCTTAAGCCAACATAAGCGAATTCGCTTATGGCCCGGCTTTTCCATGCGGAACGTCTAGCAGGGTCCGTGGCTTTTTGCGGCTGCTCGCTTACTCACGAGTAGCTGGGAAAAGCCACAGATTGGGCACAGCGCTCATACTCACATTTATAAGAGGAGACTTGCTCTCGTTGTTCCCATCAAGTTGCCAATTGCAGATTTTTTTTTTATTTATTTATTTATTTATTTATTTATTACATTTCTATACCGCCCAATAGCTGGAGCTCTCTGGGCGGTTCACAAATATCTGAGATTTACTAAATATCATAGTTTTTGTCTTTTCGTAATTAATGGAGAGAAGTTCGTTCTTGCAATAATTACTAAATTGATTCAGCAATCTGCGAAGGCCAATTTGGGTATAGGAAATCAACACAGCATCATCTGCATATAGAAGGATAGAAAACTTTTGGGGCAGTGAATCCACTCCTGGTTTCAGTCAGAACTCTGAAGGAACTCCCTACTGGCATTGAAGCCTCCAGCTTCCTAGGTCAGATCATTTTTCAATCTTGCCTTCACTTATTGCGCGCGCACACACACACACACATACATACATATTGTTTATTTATTTATTTCGTTTTTATACCGCCCAATAGCAGTATAAAAATAGCAGTATAAAAAATTAAAACCATGAAAAGCATAATAAAACAACCATTGTTGTTTTATTATGCACCATTGGAGTGTGGAATGTTCTTTTTCTATCACAGTTCTCTTATTAATTAATATTTTCTGGTGTTTATTGTTTTTACCAACCTGGGCTAATCTACACTAAGCAGGATATTTATGAAAGCGGTATGAAAGCTGTATTTAAAAGGCAGGAGCCACACCAAGCACAATATAGCACTATGAAAGTGGTATGTGGTATATGTCAATGGGCCCCAACAGCTGTCAATGCACTTCAGTACCGTTATAAAGCAGTAGTGTGGCTCCTGCCTTTTATATACCGTTTTCATACTGCTTTCATAGTGGAATATCTGCTTGGTGTAGATTATGCCCTGGTCTTTTGTCATTAGATGGGCGTATAATTTTAAATAAACAAAGTATCTAAATTATTATTACATCACATATTATCGTTGATGTTATTATTTATCTACAGTGATTATGTACTATTCCCCATCCAACGATTTCAGAACGGTGAACAACAAATAGAATAAAAGAATAAAAAACACCATATTAAAAAAAAAAATTTTAAAAAAAAGAACAAAGTTCTGATAAAATCTCATTACTAGTCAAACTGCAGCTGGTCATTTATGGAGAGCTTCCCAAAACAGCAACATTTTCAGCTGGTGCCAGAAGCAGTACAACGTTGGCACCTGCCTGACTTGCAAAGGCGGAGAATTCTGTAGGAAAGGGGGCCATCACACAGAAGGCTCTTCTCCTGGTGGACTCCAGTCAGAACATAGGTCCATGTGGAACCATCAGGAGCATGCCCTCAGATGACCTCAGTGATCCAGCAGGCTCGTAAGGGAGAAGGCACTCTTTCAGGTATCCTGGTCCCAAGTTGTTTAGGGTTTTGTACACTAGTACTATAACCGTAAACCTGGCCCGGTAGCAAATAGACAGCCAGTGCAGTTCCCTCAGCGAAGGAGTTATTACATTATTATTAATTCTTATGCATTATTTCAGTGGGCATTTTAACATTGATTTTTCTCTGTTTGCTGTTCTGTTTCTGCTGTTTCTTATGTTGGTGGTTTATTCTTTGATTATACTTCAGATTGTTTTGTTTTATTGTTTCATCTTAAGACATTTTTATCTGCCTTGAGTGGACATTTGGCCTAAAAAGGTGGAATATGATATATGATGATATAGTGTGATATGGTATAATGTTGTGTAAAGTATAATATAGTATAATATATCCTTCTGTTGCCATGACCATAACTCCCAGACAAGTCTGGAGGTGGAGCAAAGTATTGAAATAGCTACTCAGGCTGGTAAAATTCCTTGCTGTTCACTGAAATATTTCCAGTTTAGTAGATTCAAAAAAAAAGACCCAACAGCCACAGTCTTTAAGATAAGTGAAGCATGCAGGCTTTCAAAAGATATGTTTGTGGGAGAGTCATACATAGGGCGACCATATGGAAAAGAAGACAGGGCTCCTTTAACAGTTGTATAGAAAAGGGAATTTCAGCAGGTGTTGTTTGTATGCATGCAGCCCCTGGTGAAATTCCCACTTCATCGCAACAGTTATAGCTGCAGGAGCCCTGCCCCCTTTTGTATCTGGTCAAGAGAGCAGGGTTCCTGCAGCTTTAACTGTTTTGATGAAGAGGGAATTTCACCAGTTGCTGCATGCATATAGATGACACCTGCTGAAATTCCCCTTTCAATACAACTGTTAAAGATACAGGAGCCCCGTCTTTTCAGCCTACCTTTGTACCTCTGTCTTTCTTTAAGCCCTACCGTAGAAGTGGGGCAGGGGAATTAGCTAGTGTCTTTGTAACAACAGTAGCCCAGCTGTGCAGTACTTCCTCTGCTTAAGCGAGGCTCAAGAAGGCAGCTGCTTATAAAAAGGAAAACACTTATTGTTGAAAATTGCCCCCACCCCCTTCCTTCTCGTCGAGGTTAACTCTGCCTTCCTACTTTGGCGCCACCTTTGTGATGTGTCCCTTGATATTTTGAGCATTTATAGCATTTAAGGCTATAAGTTCAAGAATGTGCCAGAATATTGATTTCTTATTGTTATTATTTTATTTATTAAAGCATTTATATCCCACCCTATCTCACAAGGATCTCAGGGAGGCATACAGATTATTATTATTTTTAAAAAATGCATCAAGAGGCTGATAAATATGACTTAGTTCCCCTTTCTCCCCACCAAACCAAACCCAAAACAGTTGTGATTATGAATTCCTTCTCCAACATGTTAAGCGTCTTGATCTCATTCGTCTTCACAACAGTCCTGTGAGTTAGTTCTTTAAAGTTATTGCAGTCTCTCTGATGTCTAACCCACAAATTTGAGGGAATGGGCTAGTTCTTGGTGGGAGAGCAGGAGTTAATTCCCTCTCTTGCCACACCCAAAGAGCCAGCAACTGTAGCCATAAAATGAGCCCTAGGTCCAGTGGAGGCTGGTGACTCTGATGTCAGCGGGGCAGTGAATCTGCTCTGGATCTATCCCAAGTGTGAATAGCTCCTTTAGAGTTCTGACTGGTTCTGACTGAAACCTGGAGCGGATTCACTGCCCCACTGACATCAGAGCCACCAGCCTCCACTGCCTGGACCTAGAGCAGACCATCAATCCCAGCATTCTTCTTTCCACAGTGGTTAATTGGATGCTTGTTGGAAGCCTACAGGCACATTATGATGGCAATAACGCTCTCCTGCTGTCGCCCTCTCACGTAGCCCTCAATGGGTGAGATGTTTGTGGTTTTATTCTTGGGGGTGATGGCAAAATCAAGTATGGACGTTTCTACACAAGGCTGTTATTCGTCGCAGAATTGAGATCTGAGCACTACACAAAGAGTATTTCCTGTTCTGCTTTCTGCTCCATAACCTCTAGGTGGCACTGTGGTATAGTAGAATAGTTCAGATGTATAAATGGAAAGAGCAGTTTCTTTCCCTTTCACCGTTAAATGCCACATTTTCCCTGCTTTTTTTAAAAAAAAACTCATCAGAAGTGCTGGTTAGACACAGAAGTGAAACTGGACATTATCTAAAGAACCCATAAACAACCGTGCATATGGAATGATGAGCGCATGATAACTACCTCAAGTAAAAAAAAAAGTCCTGCATCATAGAGAAGGCTGCCATTTCCACATGTGAACAATTTCATTCCAATAACTCCACTCTAAGTGGTACAGTCACTTTATGGGTCCCATGGGGTCCAGACCATGCATCTCTTTTCCAGGGCCCTGCATCTATTTCCAAAACCTCTGAGTGTCCACTGATGCCCATGAAAGGTTTTTTTTCCCCCTGAGTTGGCTTGCCATGAGGGGGGATTTTTCGAGGGTATCACAGCTGAGGAGGGAAGAGCTAAAGCATCCCTCCACACATGTTGCAACCCACACACACACACACACACACACACAAGAACATCACACATACGAGGGGTGCAGTTTGGGAGGAAAGGGTTAATTCTCTCCTCACTGTGTTCTGTGTGATCCCTTCCCATGTCACCCCGATATGGCAATTAAATTTAGGACAAATCATTCAGTTGGTGCCAAAGGAAGTTTTTATTTGGGGTGATGTGGATGGGAAATGGATCGACTGGCATTGCCTTCTGTGTAATTTCAATATTTCCTACTAATCACTTCTAAATATTCATGCATGCATATGCAGATTTAATGTAGATTTTTGTCCTGAGGGCCTGGGCTCTGAAACTTTTGAGTGCCTAGCAGTGCTCTTCATATGAGGACTTAGACACTTAAGAACAGGCCTAAGATAACCCTTGTTGACATGACAATTATCTTTGGACATCATCAGAAACAAAATAGTTGTATGCTAAGAAAATAATAATAATGTGGAGAGAGTGCTTGGCTGGTGGAATTGGACGGGGGAAGAGGCATATTGGGGTATTGAATTCCAAAGATAAACTACTAATATGAAGATCCTATCTCTGGATCACTGAAAAATAGAACAGCTAAGAAAAGAATAAAAGTATATACTAAGAATTTCAATAGCAAAGTCCTAGGGTTTTGATTGTGGGTTTTATATAATGGTTGGATCACTTGTAAACTTGCCAGCTAGTGCTGGCACAAACAGGTCCAGCGTTCACATGAAATGTACCCTGCCTTTCTCAGTCATGAACTTGGCATCCTTTCTGAAGTTACAGTTTAACAGCTCCTCACCATGCCTAAAGCTTTGTTGTAATTCACAGTGATTTGATATGCTGGGTAATATTCTTTTTTTTTATTCTTCTGCAGCAGTATGAGTCAAAGGTAAAAACATTGCAGTTGAGCAGAAGACTTCAGGTAGCCAGCTTTCTTGGAGATGATATGTTGTTTTTAAATTGCTCTCTAATTTGGGATAATTTATTCTGCCTGGATTTATGCTTTGTGTGGATGAAATGTTCAGAATGATGAACTGCCTTGCTGGGATGCTTGTGTCCGTGTGTGTGTGTGTGTGTGTGTGTGTGTGTGTGTGTGTGTGTGTTATTCCTTTGTGGTGG
Source organism: Elgaria multicarinata webbii (assembly GCF_023053635.1). Lineage (NCBI taxonomy): Eukaryota > Metazoa > Chordata > Lepidosauria > Squamata > Anguidae > Elgaria > Elgaria multicarinata. The sequence goes on along the minus strand of NC_086174.1, from coordinate 24,379,515 downwards.
TATCTAGCAAAATGGCATATCCTTACGCCAGGTGAGTGCTTAGGAGTTATAGACCCTGTTCAGACAACACACTAAGCCACGGGGCTTAAGCATTTTGAGCTAAACATTATGGCTTACCATGTCATGTGAGCCATGACTTAGCATGTTGGGTGAACCATTGCTGACCATGGTGGCTACGTAACCACAGTTTAAACATGCTCACTAACCGTTTGCTGCAAAAGGTTTAGTAGCCTAACCATGGCTTAGCATGTTGTCTGAACAGGTCCATATAGTGCAAGGGCACTTTAAACCCTTGCAGGAGCTCTGACAGCGGGGGCCAAGCCCCTCAGGAGTAAGGCATGAATACAGGCTTTGCCCTCACCACATTCAGTTTCCCAAAGTTCAACATTTTGACTGTCTCCCATATAAGTGAGCAGTTGCTGTCCACTCCTACAGGGAACTGTAACAGAGTGAGTTTGGAGATACTATTGGAACATAAGACCATAAGAAGAACCCTGCTGGATCAGACCGAGGGTCCAGCTAGACCAGCACTCTGTTCACACAGTGGCCAGCCAGCTGTTGACCAGGGACCAACAAAGAAGGACATGGTACAACAGCACCCTCCCACCCATGTTCCTCAGCAACGGGTGCACACAGGCTTCTGCCTCGAATACTGGAGATAGCAGTATCAGAGCTAGTAGCCATTGATAGCCTTCTCCTCCAGGGATTTATCCAACCCCCTTTTAAAGCCATCCAAATTGGGGGCCATCACTACATCTTGTGGTAGAGAGCTCCGTCATTTAACTATGTGCTGTGTGAAGAAGTACTTCCTTTTATTTGTCCTGAATCTCCCACCAATCAACTTCATGGGATGACCCCAGGTTCTAGTATTTTGAGAGAGGGAGAAAAATGTCTCTATCCACATTCTCCACACCATAATTTTGTACACCTCTATCATGTCTCACTTTAGCCTCCTTTTTTTTCCAAGCTAAGCAATCCCAGTTGTTGTAACTTTCCCTCATAGGGAGATTCTCCAGCCCCTTAATAGTTTTAGTTGCCCATTTCTGCACTTTTTCCAGCTTTATATCCTTTTTAGGTGTGGTAACCAGAACTGTACACAGTATTCTAAGTGTGGTCGCACCATAGATTTGTATAAAGGCAGTATAACACTGGCAGTTTTATTCTCAATTCCTTTTCTTATAATGCCTAACAGAGAGTATGCCTTCTTTACAGCGGCCGCACACTGGGTGGACATTTTCATCGAGCTGTCCACCACAACCCAAGATCTCTTTCTTGTTTGGTCACTGCCAGCTCAGATCCCATCATGTTATTATACTTGAAGTTGGGTGTTTTTTTTGCCCCAACATGCATCACCTTATACTTGCTTACATTGAACCGCATCTGCCATTAGGATGCCCACTCTCCCAGCTTGGAGAGATCCCTTTAGAGCTCTTCACAATCCCTTTGTGTTTTAAATAATTTACTATAATCTGCAAACTGGGCCACTTCACTGCTCACTCCTAAGCCTGCACCCTGTCTCCAGTGACACCAGCCTTTGAGAACTGAACCTGTTCCTAACTGAATAGCCCCAGTCCTTTGTCTGCCTAGCACCATCTTGCTTTCTGTTTTTTTTAGTCATGGTAGAATGCAATGGAATACGAGAAACTGGCATCGCTCCCGTTAATTGCGAACTCAGGCAGTGAGTGCCGACAAAAATGGAGTCAAAATTAGGCCGCTTAGAAACAAGAGGCAGGAATCGGCATGTGTTGGGAAACCCTAAGGCTCCCAGTTTAAGCATGTTCAGTAACCACAAAATGTTGAGCACAGTTGGAAAAGAAAATGGGGAGGGTGTGTTGTGTTGGGAGGGGATAGAGTTGCTGGAGGAGGGCATGGCTGTCCGGCTGGAAAGAGCACTCCTGTTAGAAAATGAGGATAGACTATAACATTTCGCTGCAGATCCTACTTTTTATATTTGAAGCAAACTGGAGTTGTCACTTGATAGGTACAATTTGTGACATGGCTGCATCTGATCCAATGCACAGCAGGTTAGATATAGATGAAAAATCAAACTAAGCCTGTTTGGGGTTATGTTTTGTTTTTTAAAGTCGGCATACTTTTAAGTTCAGCCGAGTGCCTATTTTAGGAGTTGGACAATAAAGTTTGAAAAAGAACAAGGAGTCTGAAAGCCAGGAATATTTTCCCCCTTTTTGCTCCTATGTAGTGTTTTTGTTTTACTTCCTGAGTTGCAGCAGCTGAAATAATTTTTTATTGTTTTATTCTCGCTCGGCGTAGACAGAGAAACATGTTTTCTTTGGCTTGGCTCTTAAAAAGCCCACCTGACGAGAGAACGGAACTGGTTGTCTAAGAGGCATTTGAGGTTGTGTGAATTGATTTCAAGTTTATTTTTCCCCCAATGTGCAGTAGACGAAGAAAAAGAAAGAAAGGAAAAAGAAGCTCCCATGACATAAAATATGAACTATATTGAGCTTGAACGAACTTCCGGCTGGGAGAATGCGTCTGAGTGTTATGAAGTTATTCAGGGTGTAAATCTTGCTTTATTAAGTCCATCTTCAAGTGCCCTCTCAGCCCTGTTACTCATAATGGCATCATAATGGTTTTTAATATTACTTGATCCTAATCAGCACTTAGAACTTACTATAGGCTGTTTGGAATGAATGCACTGAATTCCTTTCCTAGCCAGGAGATGTTTCTAGTGCCAGATTTCCCGAAGGAGCTCCAGCAGTTGCTAGAGCAGGCATCAGCGTCACCCTGAGCCAAACACAGATGGTGCATGGGTCTTAACCAGAAGCCCACTTCCTCCACCACCAACACCCCATTCCCAAATTAGGAGATATACCCAGGAAATCTCCTTGCCTAAAGGCTAAAACTCCCCCACCCACTTACTTGGCAGGTGCGCATGAAAGGCCCTCAAAAAAGGAGCCCAATTACCATGTTGGTATCTCCCGATCCACTTGTCTGAGCATGTAAACCCAGCAACCCGAGCCAGAATTCCTTTATGGCCCAAAATAGGCTTCACAGCAAAGAGTTTTATTCAATGGAGACCCATAGAAATGAATGGGACTGAAATTAGTCATAACTCACTTAACACCAATTAATTTCAATGGATCTACTTTAACTAGAACTAGAATCATTTACGACCAGGTATGCCCCTTTTTATATATTCAGCCATCCACCCTACCTCCCCCATCCTGGCCCATTACATCCAGAGCTTACTCACATGATATCCAGTCAGCTGACTGGGTTTTGTGGGACTCATAGGTTAGCTGACATTCATGCTGAGACACCACTGCACCTATAGGACCCTCTAACCACAGGAGAGCATACTCAAATACACTCTGTTGCTCCCTCTTCTCCAAGTCAGGAGACGACTAGCATGACCACTTGTCATTCTGCAAAAAAGTGAAAAAGCATCACCAAAACATAAGACACATATTTATGTAAAATCTCCATGTGCTAACTTGTGTACCAATGCAAGATTAGAAATAATTATTGTAATTTAAAGAGAAACACAGTGAATCTCACCATAGTGTGGAAGACTGTACCCAGGTGTCCCCTGTGCCTGCCTGTTCAGACTGCGTTCCGAGTGATAGCTGTTGACGGCAACAGTTCTTATGGTCCCTTACATTTAAGCAGGACTGTTCTTCAAATAGAGGATGAGTTCAAATAGAGGACTGACCTCTGTAAAACAGGCCACCCAGCCACCCTATGTAACATAGCAACCTGCCTTCTACTGTGAGCCTGCTATTCAACCTGCTGCTATTCAAGGCTCCTGCTTTCCCTTCTCATGATTCTTTTTCTATAAACTGGGATTAGAATGGGCAGCCCTTCAAACAGAGGACACCTTCAAACGGGATGGTCCTCTGGCAATTCTTCAAATAGAGGACTATCCTCTGTCAAAGAGGACACATGCCCACCCTAGCCACCAACCATAACTCTCATGGTGGCAGGATGCAGATCAAAGTTTTCAATACGTTGCACCACTTTACAGGGGTATTGAAGCGCACTGATAACTGTTGGGGCACATTACACATTCCATCCACCGCTTTCGTAGCATTATATCCTGCTTTTTATTCCACATTCATAATGGTCTGACACAACGTGGACTCGATGGACCCTCGGTCTGATCCAGCATGGCACTTCTTAAGGTGTAGATCCTCGGTTAACATTCTGGGCGTGTCTACAACTTACCTACTTCCGGGATCGTCTCGCTCTATCTACACGTGGTACGCGACATCCCGGGAGGACGGACGACGTCGCGCCTGCCATTTTTTTTTTTTTATGGGATAAGAGCGTAGGAGCACTCCTGCACAAAGGTAAAGGGGTTTTTTAAGTAAAAAAAATAGTCCTGCTCCCCCCCCACTCCACCCCCGATAGAGCTCCGTGCCCACTTCCTGGCTCTTTGCGGTTATGAAAACAGGATACCCAGCCACACGTCCCACGGTCTCGGGATCATCCTGGGACCGTGGCAAAAGTCAGGATAGAAGGATAGGGCGATATCCCAGGGAAAGGGAGGGATTAATGATCCCGGGGCAATCCCCAGGATATCGCCCCTTCTAGCCTTGCCCTCTGAGGGCTCATCTACACCAAGCAGGATATTCCAGTATGAAAGCGGTATATAAAAGGCAGGAGCCACACCATTGCATTATAGTAGTACTGAAGTGCACTGACAACTGTTGGGGCCCATTGACACATCTACACCAAGCAGGATATAACGCTATGAAAGTGGTATGAAAGCAGTATATAGTAGTATGTCTCAATGGGCCCCAACAGTTGTCAGTGCACTTCAATACTGCTATAAAGCAGTAGTGTGGCTCCTGCCTCTTATAGATTGCCTTCATAGTGGAATATCCTGTTTGGTGTAGATGAGCCCTGAGAGAGCCTTTCCAGTTAACGTTCAGGTTAGCTTCATTTTAAACTTTCACCACTTTGTGAGAGCGTCACCTCCTCTCCACATCTGAGGAAATTGTATCATTTTAATTGCGTTCGCAATGTGTGTTAAGTAGCTTCTTAACAATATCCATAAGCACATGCATTCCTTAGTTTATCTTAAAGGAAAAAAGACGGCAACAGCATTCTGCAGATTCCCTTTACGAGCCTCTTTCCTTTTTATGAGCATTCCTGACAGGAGGGCCACTATTGCATAGTCATTTTCCATGTAGGAACTAACCAAGGAAGTAAACTGCAAAAGTTCAGCAACTGATATGGAAGATGTAAGGGAATTGTAAAGGCCCTGACTCTTGTCTAAAGTTGAACATACACAGTATGTTGCCTCCAGTGCTATCCCCTGGTCAAGTTGTCTCCACAAACCTTGTAGGATCCCTGTATACTGATAGCAAGCCTGTTCTCCAAATGCTGATTGCTGGGTAATCAAAATGGCACCATCCACGCACAAGAGGGGAGGGATCTGCATACTTGAGGAAACCCCAAGGTTTGCGGACGTGTAAAAAACGGTGGAATTCTCGCCCCACCTTTAAAAGGGACTAACGAGGATTGAGCATGCTCCTTGGGCACAGAACACTGGGGGTTGTGGGGAGATGGAAAATGGGTGGGGAGAGGGGGAATGGAGGTCCTTGGAAAAGGTGGGGCTGGATGGTTGTAAGAGGGTGACCGTATGGAAAGGAGGACAGGGCTCCTGTGTCTTTAACAGTTGTCTAGAAAAGGGAATTTCAGCAGCTGTCACTTGTATGCATGCAGTACCTGGTGAAATTCCCCCTTCATCACAACAGTTACAGCTGTAGGAGCCCTGCCCTCTTGAGTATTTATTATTTATTTTATTTTATTTATTACATTTTTATACCACCCAATAGCTGAAGCTCTCTGGGCGGTTCACAAAAATTAAAACCATGAAGAACATAAAAACAACCAACAATTTAAAAACACAAATATGAGTAGATACAGAACAGGGCAAGACTCCTTTAGCTTTAACTGTTGTGATGAAGAGGGAATTTCACCAGATGCTGCATGCATACAAATGGCACCTGCTGTATTTCCCTTTTCTAGACAACTGTTAAAGATACAGGAGCCCTGCCTACACCATGCATAATTTTGAATAACAAATGGAAATCGAAGCAACAATTGCCTCATCATCTGGGTAGAGATGTAAGGTTATTTCAATCCATTCTAGATAGGCATTTTTTCCTGACTGAAGCTGTGTCCCTTTCATAACTGCAAAGCAAGTAGCACTTCAACAGGTACAGCTTTTTCCCAACATGGAGATGCATTGGTGATGCAGCCTTAACATAACTCTATGATTCATGAACAGGCTATTGATAGACCTCTTGGCTGTAGCCCTAATTACTTTTGAGTAGGCCCACTGAAGCCATTAACATCTGCAGGGTAGTCGGCACTAAATAGCGTGAGTTTTCAGCCTGAGTACATTCCAACCATTCCTTTCCATCCCAACAGAATTTATCTGGTCCGTTAAAAGAAATCTGGCTTTATGGAAATTTAATGAATTTCTTAAAGTCATTCAGAACACTGTGTCCAAATCAATTGTGAAAATAAGCCATTTCTTAGACCCAGGGCAGAGTTTGTGACCCAACAGTATTTCTCTTTGTAAATTTTCCATTCAGGAGGATCACAGCACTTTCAGAAGTCTCTTGCTGTGCTGTGAAGCTGGACTCTACTGTTGTCACTGGCTGACCTTTGCATAGAAGTACATGGGAACTTTGCTGAAACACTTCACGTGGTCAAAGAGGATGATGGAGGAGTTAGCGTCCTGCTTTTGCTTGCAAGCATCTGCACATTGGCAAATTGTTTGCAGGGCCTGCCTACATGTTACATGAAAACGTGTGTAACATGAACCTGATGGCAACAATCCCTAGGGAAAAGCAGCTCCTGGGAGGGAGATTCGGAGTGGAGAAGCAACAAGGGGAGGGGATACTTAACCCTTTTCTCCACCCACTACTTCTTCACTCCAGATCCCTTTTTCTTAGGAAAAGCAGCCATCAGGCTTTTGTGCTAAATCTCAGGTAGGGATGGATGGACCCACCCACGTCTGGCTCTGTCGGACGCTCACCAAGCCAGCGCCAGCGCCCGTCCCCACTTGAGGTACTTCAAAGCCCAGCAAGCACCTGACCAAGCCGCGAAGCCCATGCGCCCTCATCGAACCTCCACCGTGCGCAACAATGGCAGCCCTGGAAATGGCATATTTCCCAAGTTGCGTAAATGGCGGAGCGTCCACACCTCTAACCTTACATAAAAAGGGCCTTTACGGACGCCATTTACGCAACTTGGGAAATACACAATTTCTGGAGCTGCCATTGTGGTGCACAATGGCTCCAGACGAAGGCAGATGGCTGCCAGTTAAAGTTGCAGGAGCCCTGCCCTCTTTTGTATCTGGTGGCTCTAGTATAGCTCCTGCACCTTTAATTGTTGTGATGAAGAGGGAATTTCACCAGGCGCTGCATGCATGCAAATGACCCCCTGCTGAAATTCCCTTTTCTGTGCAACTGTTAAAAATACAGGAGCCCTGTCCTCCTTTCCATATGGTCACCTTAACACAGTGCATATCTTATACATATTCTCAAAGTGTGCTGCTTAACATTCTTTGATAGCTTTCTGCCCTTCCCATATTATTGGCATGGGGAAGTGGCGGCCCTCCAGAACTTTGGACTACAACTCCCATGATCCCCCATTATGAGGTACACTGGCTAGGGCTGGTGGGAGTTGTAGGCCAAAACATCCTGAGGGCCATAAGTTGCCCACCCCTGATGCAGACTGGGAAAAATAAAGGCTTTAAAAAGCAGATGGGAAAACATCTGGAAAGGAAGATTGAACTCCCCTCTCCTACCTGCCCATGTTGCACTTTAAATCAACTCCTCCAGTGAGATTTACATCGGGAGGCTTGCCTGGTCACACCCTTGTTTACTACACTACACCAGCTTTCTCAAAAGCCCCATGGCAATTGTGATCAAAAGCCCTACAGCATGCTGTAGTTTTCCAAGAGCATCATGGCCGGTATGTCATAACCATTTCCTTTTTAAGAATAATGCCATGGTAATAAACGATGAGATTTCTTTGAATTAACGAAGCCTGTTTATCCCCTTTTTTCTTTCCCAAGTGAATGTTGAGTATATTTAATGCAGATCCCTTCAGAATTGCCTGCTTGTATTCTTCAGGATATGGCAGAGGTGGGCAACTGGTGGCCTTCCAGATGTTTTGGCTTATAAATCCCATCAGCCCTTGCCAGTATAGCCAATGGTGAGGGATTATGGGAGTTGTAGGCCAAAAAGTGGAGAAAAGAGGGGGGAAACACCATGGTATGGACTCAGAAAGAGAGTCAAACTCTGGTGCTAATAAAAGCAAACTTTTCTTTAATGAATTTAATGGCCTTATGGGCCCCTTCCAACTCTACTGTTCTTTGAGTCTATGAATACTTTAATTAGCTCGATGTGTTTCATATAAAATCCTTCTTCAGGAGCTGGAGGAAAACCCGAGTTATTAAAACACATAACAACTACTAAAAAGTCCTCAGTTTTCTCTTTTGGGGCGTCCCCGCCCAGGAGTGCGCTCTCAGAATCATTCCTAGTCATGCTGCAAGGTCGAAGAATTCATTCATGAAAATATTGTTTTTATTAGCACCAGAGCTTGTCTCCCTTTCTGCATCCCGAACATCTGGAGGAGCCACAAGTTGCCCATCCCTGGTCCGTATGACCAGACTTAATTCCCAACAGGAGAAAAGCTGCTTTAAACATGATTTCGGATGGAAAGTACAACCAGAGGAGAGAGGGTTCAATCGCCCCTCCTGTTCACACACACACACACACACACACACCCTGCTTTTGTAGGTTGGTCACAACCAGTTGCATACTTAGCCAAACTGTGCTCTTTCTCTCCCTCTCCTTCTCTGGCCTCATCTACACCAAACAGGGTATTGCAGTATGAAAGCGGTATATAAAAGGCAGGAGCTACACTACTGCTTTATAGCGGTATTGAAGAGCACTGACAAGTGTTGGGGCCTCTGGAGACATACCATATACTGCTTTCATAGCGCTACATCCTGCTTGGTGTGGCTCCTGCCTTTTATATACCGCTTTCATACTGCTTTCATAGTGCAACATCCTGCTTGGTGTAGAAGAGGCCTCTATCAACCTCAGCTCCCCCTCTGAAGATGATGCCGAGCTCTCAAAACGCCATATAAATGCTGAGTGACAATGTTATTTATAGAGCCTGGCTCATGAAAATAAAACCAGTTTTGTTTATCATGTCGATGGAATGTTGTGCTTGTGTAAACCTGAATCCTTCTTTTTTCTTTTTTTAAAAAGCCATTGGTGTATCCCCTTGTGGTCTTCCTGGTTGCCATTTCCAAAAGTGGAGGCGAGGCAATTTGGCTAGTAGGATCGCTGCCGTTCAGCCCCTTCCGTTGTTTGCCTATAATATTGTGTTCTGGGTCTGGTGTGTCTGTGCAGTTTCAATCAGGAGAAGGAAATGTTTATTCAAGCCCTACTGGCTGGGATCGTTGCTGCAGTTTTCAGCAATTTTAAACAAACGGTTTGAGCATCCTGTTTAAATAGAGCTAAGTAATTACTGTTCTATGATGGCTGGGAAATAATGTCATACCCCCATAATTTTGAATAAAATATCTTCTTACAAGACATATCAAGGATACCATGTATTTGCCTAGTTTAAATCAAGCTCCCTTTTGATGTTTGCATTCATTTAGCAAAATGCACTTTCCCCAGTTTATAGAAGGGTCTAATGTAGGAGAGCATAGAATGTACCGTATAAGACATGAAGGTTTCCAACTGGAGACTTTGGCCCTCAGAGCTGGGCAACTTATTCTCTCTGCCCCTGTTTGCTTGCAAGAGGAAGGAACTTTTGAATGGCTCTCTGCTGCGTTTGAACACCACCGCCGCAAGTGGCTGGAGGCTGGTATTGCAGCTACTCGCCAGGAGTCAGGTGACTGGAAGAACCAATAGGGTTCCACCCCAATACTATAAAGCTTCTGGACCAGGCCCGACTCCTCTGCCTGAGCAATTTGCTACAATACAGGCTCAGCAGCTCTGACTACTTGGCCCCACCTGCCTGCTTTTCTCTTGCCCAGATGTTTCCCAGCCAGCCAGCTTCCCTAGTTGATATATTCTTGCCTGCTCTGATATATAGCCAATGTACAGTGGTATGAGTGTTGGACTAGGGCCGGATCTACACTAGTCTTATAACGTTGCTAGTGTCCCTTTCTAACGTGGTTCTCTGTATCGGTTCTCTGTATCACAGGACACACTAGCGTGACTTACGTTTCGCTGCAACGGAACTTCAGGGCACATTATTCAATTGTTTCCGTTCTCCCTCTTCTGTAAGAGCTGCTGGGTTTGCTCCGCCCACTGCCTGCCTCATTCCTAGCCAGTAGAGCAGGGCAGGGCAATAGTCATAAGCACATATAAACCCCCTCCCAAAACACCTTAAAGCAAGTTCCAGTGAATTGCCTGAATGCATAGGAGTCAGCCATTTTGCTGAAGCTAAGCAGGGCTGGGTCTGGTCAGAGTTTGGATGGGAGACCAAATTGAAAAGTTTTAGCAGCAGCCCCATTTAAGCCCCGCTGGTCATGAGTTTTGGACTTTGGACCCTTGTGAATTTTCCTGCATGGAACTACAGCGATCCTTTGAGCGCTCCTCAGCTCCTTTGCAAAGAGGGGGGAAATGTTAAAAAAAAACCATAAAAAATCAACCGATGACCCAATTTGATTCAAATTTGGTATTTGAATTACTGTGCCAATTTTGGTGTCTTTATCTATAAAGCTTACGCAGATGTTAGCATTTGTTTAAAATCCTGCTCCTGCGCTCATAGCAGCGGCTCGGGCGAATCTTTTGCAAAAGGAGCATAATTAAGGCTGGATGCATGGGAGTACTTCACAATCAAAGCAGATTCTGAGGTGGAAAACTTCTGAGTCCTTTGCATGCAATTGTCAGTGATTGCACAGTATAACGCTGGTGTGATTTATCTGCTGTAGCAGATAAGATAGTAAACGGAGCAAAGGAAGGAGAACAGGAAGTGGGCGGAGCAAACCCAGCAGCTCTGAGAAAGGGAGAGGATCTGTAGCAACGCTGGAACTAAGAAATAGAACCTGTAAGTACAACTCATTTGCAACGTTGGAGACCCAGGGTCACGTGACGCTGTGCGTCACAGTAACCCATTCAAAACGTTAGAATAACATCAGTGTAGATTCCCACTAGGACAAGGAAGAACTAGAAACAAATCCCCACTCTTCCATGAATCTCACTGGGATAATCTTAGGTTAGTCATATTCCCTGACCTGTCCTACCTTATTTCACAGGGTTGGGAGGATAAAAGGGGAGAGAGAAGCAGGAACACTGTCCTGCATTCCTTGGAAGAATGGTAGGATATAAATGCAATACATATTGGGCCCATTCAGAAGAGGCCTTAAACCATGGCTTTGGCTTAACCACCATGGTTAAAGCCATGGTTTAAGGTCTCTTCTGAACGGGGCCCATGTAATGTATATTCTTCTTTCATCCTGATGCTTATTAATTTTTGCTGTGTGGCTTTATTCTGGTTGTGCTTTTTATATTGTATTTTGTATGTGTGTTTTAAATTTGTTGGTTATTTTTATGCTCCTCGTGGTTTTATTTTTTATGAACTGCCCAGAGAGCTTCGGCTATTGGGAGGTATAAAAATGTAATAAATAAATAAATTATGGGTTGGCTTAGGGCATGTCAATACCTGTGACATAACACCACAGTGAAAAACGCTATGCCGGATTGAGTCCTAGAAATTTATTTTATTTTTAATTTGTAACATTTATAAACCACTGAGTATGCCCTATTTCTTCGATTCTAAGACACACTTTCCCCCCCAGGTAATAGAATTTCTCAGAGGCTCACAACATTAAAATACCATATTTAAAACACAGCATTAAGACACAGCACACAAGTTTAGTAAAGGGGAGTAAATGGAGCAGTACAATGCAAACGCAGCGCCGTGTTCCAGCCATTTACTTCCGAGGTGTTCCACTGGCTTGGATTCGTGCTGAGCTGAAGTATTGGGGTCTAGCTGTTTTCATACATTTCAAAGGTGGGGCAATAATACCCATCAAAAATACGATTCATTTTGGGGCTGGGGTGGGCAAATTGCAAAGGATTTTTTTTGGGGGGGGGTCGCCTTTAAAGATATTTATTATTTATTTATTTATTTATTACACTTATAAACCGCTCCCATAGCCAGGGCTCTCTGGGCGGTTTACAGAAGATGAGGTGGCCAAAGATTTATCTTCCCTTTATATACAACACACACACATATACTTGCTGCTACTTCAAGTAGGGCCTGGCTGGCCTCAGCAGCCTGGCGGTGTTCCTTGGACAGAATGCCCCAGTGGGAATGACATTACAGTTTAATATAGTATCATTCCCAGGGACATTTGTGAAGGACAAGATGGCTATTCCCATTGGCCACCTCATTCTTAGAATTCTCCTACTCCCGAAAGTTGTAAGATATTCCCCTCATTTTCACAGGGGTTGAATGGTCAAATTGTGGTGAGGAAAGGGGTATATTCAGCTCAACCTTAGCTCGAATAGAGCTGCAGTCAAATAGGCAGTGTGTGAATTCAGCTGCCAGTAGCTTCCATTCTTAAGATTTCAGAAATTGTTCTGTTTCCTAAACAATTGTAATATGTTTTAGTATTTGGCGAAATAATGTGACTTGTTGGAATAGTTTCCAAGAGGGAGGGAGAGAGGAGGAAATCTATTGACACAGTGAACTCAACTTTTAAGGGCTTGTTGGAATCAAGAAAAATTTCTTCACGCCCATTTCTTCGAGAAAAACATAGAACAAGGGGGGAAAATGCCTCTTGGAGAATGCTGATAAGTCTTATCAGCTGCAAATTCTACTTATTGAAGGGGCGTGTGTGTGATGCCTTTCCTGATTGTGGGGGTTTGAACCACATGCAAGGGTAGCCCGGAGAGTCTAGGACCAATGATGACATTGTTGCTTGCCTGCCCCACAGCACGGACACACGTCTCAGATCTGGAAGTCGGAAACACGTTGCGTGATTTATTCCCTGCTTTGTGGCATTTCAGCTAATCAGGCTGTCTTCGGCCTCCTGACAGGCCGCCCAGCACTCAAAGCTTTGTTGAGAGCAGGGCAAGATTGTCCTCCGAGATTCTAGCAATTACCACTCATGCCCTCTTGCTTGCTACTGAGTGTGCTTCCGTCACGCTGTAATCTAATCCACTGTCATTGCATTAAAAAGTGGAAAAGCAAACAAAAGAAAAGGTGGATTAAGTTCGGTTAGAATCCAAGGGCCAAAAAAAGAAAAGAGTATTCTTTATGCAGACTTTCTCAGGCTGGAAACAATACATCAAAGGCACTGCCATTTGTCTGGAATTTACACGAAGCTTCGTTCGCCTACTGATGGTATCTTTTCATGTGTAAACACTCAGTGGTTATTGGACGGTCTTGGATCAAAACAAAACTGAATGGCACAAATATTTATTCCTCCTTGGAGGAAGCTGTCGGTCATCACTCATAACTTCTTATGAGGAGTGCCCAATTCTGTTTCCAACAGTTTACATTTAGGTAGTCCTGTGGGCAATGATAATGCACTCAACACTTTCTCACAGCTGGAGGAATCATCAGGGCCATTTCTACACCAGCCCAGTATAGAGGGAGGGAGAGGGGAGGATCTGACGAGATCCTGATCGCGAGATCTTCCCTTTAGTCCACATGCGGGCGCGACATCCCAGGAGGAAGGAGGATGTTGCACCCGCCTTTTTAAATATATATATATATATATATATATATATATATATATATATTAAGGAGCACTCCAATGAAAAGTGAGGGATGAGGAAGGATGGATTGTACAATTAGTTGAGTGGTTATTCATCAGAGACAAAGCACAGCCAACGACCAGAAGTAGTTTACAGAAGCCATGTGCCAATGATCCAACAGCATCATGAATGCATGGGTTAGGGAGCAGGGAATGGAAGCACCTGCCCTCCCCAGTCCAGCTTCCATGCCTTGATTGCAACTTGTGCACTGGGCCATACGTTGCGATATCCCAGGTCATGTAGGCTTTGAATGTCAGAGGCTCCAAAACTGGGGGGTTAATACACATCCATAACTATTAGCTATGATGGGGGGTTACTCTAGAGTAGGTACAGGGCACCTGATCTGATTCTTAAAAGTTCACCCACCCAAGCTAGGGTCTCTGTCTCCCCACAACCGCTCTAGAGTAAAAAAAAAAAAAATGTGAACTTTTTTTTTAAAGGCATAGTTGCTAGATATGGATTTAAAGTAATGGCTGTTTTGGCCCTTAGACTATCCTCTGCCATAGCACTTAACATGAGCATTTCACCACAAAGGGGGGTGGGGCTGATTTCAAATGGTTCTTCCACCTGCCCATGGGTTTTATCGGTGCTGAAGCCTGAATGAGGCTTTGGACGCATCCAACACCCTGAAGATTTTTTGCAGGTACAGGTAGGTTTGAAGTGGCATGTCAACAATGCCTTTCGGCTCACGCCATTTTCTCGCATGAATGGCTGGCCGCAGTGGAAGGAAAACGCCACGCGATTTCAAGTGGCTTATGAAAAATGTCCTGGTGGCTTGTACATCTGCGATACACTTCCTTGAGAAGCTAAAAGTCAATACAGTTATTCTAAAGAAAGGTCCGTCATTTTTCTAACTTCCTTTAACTTATCTGTGATTGCAGCGATCTGCCGTTCTTCATTAGCTAAATCCATGCTTTCGTTTGTCCATCCCCCAGCCATTCAAAAATTGCAGTTTGTTGTTTCTTCCATTTCTGGATGCAAACCCTGATTTCCTAATGTGCATAGCAGCGTCTTTGTGCAAGCCGAAAAAATCCTTCTAAATGGCCCTGTTTTCATGAATTTCAGGACCGCCTCTTTTTCGTCATGGAATATGTCAATGGAGGAGACCTGATGTTTCAGATTCAACGCTCGCGCAAATTTGACGAGCCTCGCTCCCGTTTCTATGCAGCAGAGGTCACATCGGCACTCATGTTTCTCCACCAACATGGCGTCATCTACAGGTACTTTCTTTGCAGGGCTGAAATAGAGAATTCTTGAGGCTCTCGGTTTGCCGTTGGCTGTAGTCCAATGTCTCTTAGCAACTGGATTGGCTGTTTGTTTCTGCTTGCTAACATAGAACTTTTTTCTTTCTTTCTTTCTTGTTTTGAGGGAGGGGAGGGAACTGTTTATCATTCCGAATGTTAACATCTGAATCGTCCCTGCAGCCATCGCCAGCTGTGGGTGCCAGTTTTGTATTATAAGACAAGCAAAGCTTTTTTTAAAAGCTTGGCACGCTGTGACCCAGCATTGACTTTGGTTGCAGATCACTGCAATCTCTTCAGTTTTCTCCTCCTGCCATAGATTTCCTCTCGTTTTTGAACTCCCTGCCACTTCCTGAGTTTGTTTGTCCCAGTTGTCTCCAGTTTGATAGAGCTGGGATAATCGTTTTGCGAGCTTTTTTGTACACGGTGCCCTTTCCTCTTGACGACGAGGGTAAAGGCTCAGCCACGAACAGGAAGCAGCGCCTTGCAGACAACTTGAATTTGCTCCTTGCCGCCCGAGAACACCATCCGAACAATAACAAGAACTAAATTGCTAATCTTTCGTTAGGTCGCGAAGAATGCACCCAGGGATAAATATTTATTATTAGAAACAAGGAACCACTTGAGAAATGTTCACCTACTATCTCTGTGTTCATGAAGGCCTTTATCTTGTCGCTTCACCCTTCCTCTCCTTTTTTTTTCTTTTTTTCTTTTCCCTTTTCAAAAAAACAAAATTTGGCAGTTTTTCACGGCTTCAAGCTAAATCTTGGCAGACGTACACAGAATGCTCTGCAGTTAAGGAAGTTGGCGGGAGGAGTACTCAAAGGGTGCAGTCCACGAAGCACTCTTCGCACTTTACGTGGCAATGGGGTTTGCCCACAGATAAACCAGTGACTGGTCCGGCACGCACCGGAAACCATGAAGCAGTGGGGGAGGGATATGTGTGCATGTCGGCTGGCCATGTATGAACTGTCAGAAATAGGAAAGTCATCACCAAAGTAGAGCACAAAGGAGTTTGGCGATTTGCATAAAATTTGCATATGGTAATTTCATGCGTATAGATGCACATTTTTGAAATGGTTATTATAATTTCAATAGAAATACTGAACATCTCACCATAGTGGGGAAGACTGGCCAGGTGAGCTGTGTGCTTGCCTCTTCAGTCTGCTGTTTGGGGCTCACTGGTGATGGGCAACTGCTATTATGGACAGTTGACCGGAGTGACTTTATTTAGGTTGACCATATGGAAAGGAGGACAGGGCTCCTGTATCTTTAACAGTTCTGTTGAAAAGGGAGTTTCAGCGGTGTCATTTGTCTGCATGCAGCACCTGGTGAAATTCCCTCTTAATCACAACAGTTAAAGCTGCAGGAGCCCTGTCCCCTTTTGTATCTGGTCAAGATCCCTAAACTAGACCCAGAGGCGAAGAACAACTATAGACCAGTTGCTTACATCCCTTTCTTGGGCAAGATGGTCAAGTGCATGGTTGCTGATCAACTCCAGACATTCTTGGATGAAGTTGATTCTCTAGATCCATTTAAATCTGGCTTTAGGCCTGGGTTTGGCATGTAAACTGCCTTGGTCACCCTGTCAGATGACCTTTGCCAAGAGAGAGACATGGGGAGTGCAACCTCTCAGCAGCTTACCATGGTGTCCTTCTGGGGTGTATATCTGAGTTGGGAGCACTGAGTTATGGTGGTTTCCATTCTTACTCCAATGGTCACTTCCAGAAGGTGATGCCGGGGGATTATTGCTCTCTTCTGTGGTAACTACATCATGGGGTTCCACAGGGCTCAATTTTATCCTCTGTGCTATTTAACATCTACATGAAAGCACTGGGGGAGGTAATCTGGGGACGTGGACGGAGTTGCTACTTTTATATGCAAAGGGTGATTTTGCAAGTACAAAGATTTAATAAAGGAAGAAAGAAACGGGGAAGCACTCCACCATGCCCAGCAGTCTGAAGTGGTATAGCCCAGGAACAATTTTATCAGCCTATTTGCTAGTATGAAACAGGACTAAGGACTGGCGGCATGGGTGATGGGGTTGCATGCATTTGGTGGCTCACACGTTACGCAGGTCATTTCTGTGTATCTGCAGGCGTTCTTTTTTCAGGTGCTAATGAGTAACCAACTTTTTAGATGTCTAGTTTTATATCCTCATTTTACCCAGAGTTCAAAGGGTCAGTTTGTTTGCAGTTTAGCAGGAGGGCTCTGAGTTCATGTCATCTTTTGGCTGGCACAGCTGCGGAACTCACTTAAATTCGCTTTAGATAAAACCCATTCAAATGCAAGACTGGCCTAATCTGATCCACGTGGTTGTGATGAAAACAAAAGTCACATTATCAGTTCACATAAATATTTTCACAGAAAGATACATTGTTATATCAAAGCCCATCCTGTCCCAGTGTAACGCCCTTTGCTTTCTCATACTGCCTTTAGAGTGCTGCTATTAGTATTATTAGTATTACTACATGATTAGCTTTTTAAAGATACTGGGCTGCTACAGAATGGATGAGCTGAACATTTTGTGGGTCCCTAGACATTACAAGATAGAAGCCTAGTGCAGACAGAACATTTCCCAATTTCTTAACTATGCTCACCCTTAACCATGTTAACTTACCCATTCCTTAACAATATTCAGTGTTAACCATGGAGCAGCACATGTATTTTTTTTATTTATTACGTTTATATACCACCCCAGAGCCGAAGCTCTCTGGGCAGTTTACCAAGATTAAAAGACTGAACATTAAAAATCAATGTACAAAATTTTGAAACCATAAAAACAGCTAACATTTAAAAAAGTTTTAAACTCTCTGCCAGGCCAAAGCTAGTTTTGGAGTCAGTTAAAACACAACATATGGTGCCTGGGAGAAAAGAAAAGTCTTGACCTAGCACCGAAAAGATAATGATGTTGGCACCAGGCGGGCCCTCATCGGGGAGATAGTTCCATAATTGGGGGGGCCACCACAGAAAAGGCCCTCTCCCTTGTTGCCGTCCTCCGAGCGCTATGCATTTGTTTGTTTGTTTAAAGTATTTCTACCCTGCTCCTCAGCCAAAAAGGCTATGGGACTGGTGTACATATCATCAGTAAAACAAGACAACTCCTGCCTGCAGGTTTACAGCGTAAGGAGACACAGCATGCAAGGGGAAAAGGATGGGAAGGAAAGAGTGGGGGTAGGGGGGAAATATGTAGCCTTTCAGCAGGGCTGGCAGACTGGCCCCCATTACCCGTATCATTCTGAAATCTCTTGCCCTCACCCTGTGGAAAGTGCCTATTGGAAAGGCAGAATTCATTTCTGTTTAACCACTTCAGGAATATCCCTTCCTTAGCGTTCACCTGTACAAGGTTGCATCATGTAGGCAGAGCCTTGACCTTAACATTCGGAGAATAGCGTGGATCTTTTGTTAAAATGAGAAAGGGAGAGACAGTTGGAGGCTGCCAAGAAGCAGGCCAAGTTTACATTCCTCAGAGGGCAGCGTTTTTCCTGTAGAGTCCGTAGGAAGAGGACCAGGGCTTTCTGTCCGATAACAACAGCAAACTAATTCTGCTGAGAGGAAGTATGGAAGCAGTATTTTATCTTCTGTTTTAAACATCAATTATTTTAGATTTTTTGGTGGTTATATTTACTTCCTGAACAAAAAAAGAAAGAAAGAAACAAGACTGTTTATCTTGCAGAGTTGGAAAATGTAGATGTTATTATGTACAAGAAAAGCAGAGACACACACATCCTCATATATATACAGAGAGATCAACCCTACGACATTTGACAGGAGAATGCATATTGGTTCCCTTTTATAAGTGACTAGCTGATATGCCCGGCATTGCTCGGGTCTGTGAATAATGTTTATAACATTTATTTGATAAATAATAAATTTCTCTGCAATTTATTCATCTTTAGGTTGGTTGGTGGTTTTTAGTTTGGTTGAGTTAGTACATTGTTTTGTTAGAATCAATGGGAAATTGTGTTAATAAGAATTATATTTTAAATTAGAGCTTTGTGATAAACCACATTTTTTATTTTACATGAAATGCCTACACCTCCCATCATACCTTGGCCAGAGCAGTCGTCTAAATTTAAAAACAATCAGGACACACAACACCCTTTCTACCAGCTAAAAAAGATGTAAACCTAAAAAATATGTTTTCAAAATATGCGTGGGATTGCCAAGATATCCAGTAGGGAAGAGGATCTCAGTGGACACGGGGAACTGTTGTATGCATGTGCTCTGAAGTTATTATTATGAAAAAAGAAAAGCAGTCAGAACACAGAATACGTTATTGGCATAATTTACTGTATAATGTCTACATTTAACAGGTTTTGACAGAGAGCCAGGAAGGTCAAGGCCACTGGTGACTTGGGCCTTTTATCTGACATACCTGCACTCTAAAGACACACGATGGCACTTCTTCTTTTTTTAGTTAAATGAACTTGTGTATAAATTAACCATCTGCACTACAGGAAGTGCATACATAAGGAAGTGAAGATAGGGCGACCCTATGAAAAGGAGGACAGGGCTCCTGTATCTTTAACAGTTGCATAGAAAAGGGACTTTCAGCAAGTGTCATTTGTATATATGGAGATGTATCTGGCCACTCTAGTATAGCTCCCATTCCGTCAATGAGTGGATGACGGAATGATCACAGATGGAATGGATTTTATATCATCCATACATCCCCAAGTGTTACTTTATTATGAATTATTATTTTAGTGTTGCATTATATATGTATTTTAACTCTGACTTTTTAAAAAAGAAAGTGCGAGTATGCTTAGAGATTTGACGATATTAAGTGGTATATAAGTATTGTTTATTTATTTTTGTTCCGTTTATATCCTGCCTTTCTACCAAGAAAAATGGCACTTCAGGCAGCTTATAATCATAAATGCAACTTGATTAAAACAATGATAAAAATTAAAACTCAGGCAAAGACTGAGGAAGGACAGCAGAGAGGGAGCAAACCTAGCCTCCCTTGGGAGGGGGGTCCACAGCCTGGGAGCTGCCACCGAAGAGGTCCTCTCTCACATCACCACAAAACACATCTCTGATGGTGGTGGGTCTCGAAAGAAGGGCATGTCTGGAACCTCTTAAGGCAGGGTCATATGGGAGAAGGTGGTTTTCAGGTAGCCTGCTCCCAAGCCATCTATGCCTTTATATCTCATAACCAGCACTTTGAATTGTGCCCAGAAACAGACCAGTAACTAGTGAAGCTGTTGTAACAAGGGCGTCACGTGTAGTAGTAATCATTACTAATAACTATTGAAGACTTTATGCCGGATCATGGATCACACAATGCACTTGAGCTAGACGCAAGGAGTCCTGAACCAAACTCACTGACAATTGCTGCTTCCTTACCCCATCCGCTCCCTGCTTTCCAGCAGCCCTTCTTTATCCCTGATCCCTGAGCTTGGCTGTGTGTGTTAGCAGGATGAGCCTATAGCAATGCTTGTCTGTTGGCCCTGCCCATCCCGCTCAGGAAGCCAACGGAGATGCAGCGTGCACTTGCCGACCTCTCCCTGGTTCCACGTCACAGCTGTTTTGGAGTTCCCCCAGCCATCCTTCAAATTGGCACAAGATCCATCTTGTTTAATGCTCCGTCATATGACGCTTCATTGTGCAAATGAAAGATAACAGTAGAGATTCTGGTTTAGAGGCTCAGAGCCCATTAGTGCAGATTGTTTTAGGTAAGTATGTACATAGGCAGCTCTTTTAGTGTGTATTAGTTTCGCTGCTGCCAAAACGCCTGAGCTGTTCCAGAGCTATTAGTTCAGCATGTGTTTGGAATCCTTTAAAATGCCATTATTCATCCATTGGACTGTAAAATTTTCACTTGCAGCCATTTAGCCAACAGACCATATAATTGCCCTTTGAAGCCCTTTGCTATCAGGTAAATACATATTCTAAATGTAATGTATAGAATATTCTAAATGTAATGTATAGAATTGCTAAAAATTTCGGAACCATCCTCCGCAATTTGGGAGGCCTAATCGTATAAACCCAAAAGTGAGGGGAGCATCCAAAATAGACCCAGACATGGAAAGAAACATCTCAGGATCCTAGAACCAAGATTTTATTTGTCAAAAGCCCAATGCATCTTGGCCTTTTTTTTTCTTTTTCTTTTAAGGCCTTCTTCAGAGGTTATAAAAACATCTGTGGAAACTCCTATAACAAATGTCTCTTACTACAATTCACTGGTGAATTCTTATAGATCAGAATTAATCCACTGGCAGACCCTAAGTTAAATATGGCCCTCTAAGAGGCCCCATCTGACCTACAGTTGTCAGTCCAAAAGTGAACATAAGAAGAGCTCTGCTGGATCAGACCAAGGGTCCATCTAGTCCAGCACTCTGTTCAACAGCGGCCAACCAGCCGTGGGCCAGGGACCACCAACAAAGTGGGACATGGTGCAACATGTTCCCCAGCAACTGGTGCACACAAGCTTACTGCCTCAGATATTGGAGGTAGCACATAGCCATCAGGGCTAGTAGCCAATGATAGCCTTCTCCTTGAGGAATTTATCCAACCCCTTTTAAAGCCATCCAAACTGGTGGCCATCACTACATCTTGTGAAGAACATAAGAACAGCCATGCTGGATCAGACCAAGGCTCCATCTAGTCCAGCATTTTGTTCACAGGGTGGCCAACCAGCAGTTGACCAGGATCCCACAAGCAGGACAGGAGTGCAACAGCATCCTCCCACCCATGTTCCCCAGCAAATGGCTGGGGCATGCTGAGAGTTATAGGAATTTTTTTTCTGTCTAAGCATGCATTGGATTGCACCTTTAATAATCATCAAAATCTCTAACAGTGGGGAGAACCTGCATCAGCAGTTCTGTTCTATGTAAAGTCAAGCAAAGGATCAATTGTCTGAAAAGGGCTGCTACAGCTCTAAGCTGCAGTAACACACACACAGCTCTGCCTGGCTTGCCGCTATGGCAGGTAAGCCTAAAGCAGGGGTTCATGAGGGGACAAAATGTACAGCTAGAAAGCTTACTTAGTATATCAGTGGTTGTGTGTCTCTCCCAACACATGGACATGTGATTCCTTTCTTCAGGGACACGCACACACTAGAAGAAGCACACAAACTTTGTTGTTGGAAACTCTCGGAGAAATTAAAACCTTCCACCTAGTAGTCCTTATAAGTCAACAGCTACTTGATATGTTAACTTAAGTTCCATAAATAAGACAAACATCTGTTGTTTTGAAACAGTCATCTACCCTAAGTAGTCCATGGAAAGACTTCCTATACTAAGTAGCCTTCCCAAGGCTTCCTATACTAAGTAGCCCATGGAAAGACTTTCCCATGGAAAGACTTCCCTCTCACAGTGGAAATCTGTTTGAGGAGATATCATGGAGCAAAAAGCTACTGTTTTCTCCCCCTCAAGAATACCCTTGAGACCACAGCTGAGAAATCTGTTATCTTTTTCTTTTCTTTTTTTCAAATTGGCTATATTGGATATTATGAAATACCAACAAGATCCCTTTCTAAATGATGGGTTGTTGGTTTAATTTCAGTGAGCTTGGAATTTTGAAACATGCAAATTGGGGAGGGCAGAAGGAAATGATTGGTTTACTGGCTGGTGATATCACAACGGTGTTCCACTGTGCCATGAGGTTGGTCTCCTCCTTCCTTTTCCTGGGGGTGGGGGGAGGGGTTCTCTTTTATTTACAAAAAACAGGTGTCCCCCAAAAAACTTCCTCTCCCTGCCAGGGCACCGATTGTGCCTCTCTTGCTCATCTTACCAAAGCTCTTCAGTAGGAGGCAGACCAATTTGCTGACTCACAAGCATCTGTGTTATTATTGTCAAAGCTGAGTCATCCTCCATTATCAAAGCTTAAAATCACAATTAAAACCCAATTTAACTCATCAGACATGGTGGGGTGTAGAATTGTGGGGTCGGATGTAGCCCATTGTGTAGAATGGTTCTGAAGCGACACAGGGTGCATATAGATTGCCACTGTACTACATATTTGACCACACATCTGTGGCCAAAATAAATAAATCCTTTCCACATTGCAGGACTGTGTAGACAGCTTCCTTGGGGAGGTGGGGCAGGGAGAGAACCCATTATATGCAAGTAATTTTGCAACATTTCTTTTATCTCTTATTGTTTGTACAGTGCCTTTTGAGCGCTTTGAGCACTGAAAGGCTGTATAGAAAGCCGTTAATAAATATAATAAATAAAGGTGGGTGCTCTACAACAGGGGTGGGCAATTTGTAGCTCTCCAGATGTTTGACCTACTACCCCTATGATGTCTCACTATTGGCTAAACTGACTAGAGATGATGGGAGTTGCAGGCCAGAATACCTGGAGGGCCGCAGGTTGGCCACACCTGCTCTAAAACATCCCTTTACACAGCATACACATCCATTCTTGGGATATTTAAAATATTTTACTGCACAAGAAATTTTCTTCAGGTTGTCCAGATGATCGGTGACAAACAAGCCACATTTCCCGCGTTTTCATTTGCATTCTTCAGGAAAATGGTGACACCCTGCCAAATCTCCCTGAGCAATCCCAAATCGAGAAAAAAGAAAGCATGTGTGTTGCGATACAAGACTTGATTCTCTAATCACCAATGTCTAAAGAAACCTCATTGAGGTGCTTGGAAAGACCCATCGATTACTAGTGTTTAAAGGCCTTAACCAAGAAAAGACTCACATATCAAACAAATTGGGCAACATGTGGTTCGGGAAGGAAGACCTTTAATAACTGTTGATTACAGTAAGCAGGGTGTGATTCTGTGTGTGTGTGTGTGTGTGTGTGTGTGTGTGTGTGTGTGTGTCACGCAAAAGAAGGACAGAACTTGATGGGTTCCTATTTGGTAGGGTGAACATATGGAAAGGAGGACCGGGCTCCTGTGTCTTTAACAGTTGTATAGAAAAGGGAATTCCAGCAGGTGCCATTGGTATGCAGGCAGCACCTGGTGAAAATCCCTCTTCATCACAACACCTAAAGCTGGAAGAGCTATACGAGAGTGACCATATACAAAAGTGGGCAGGGCTTACAAATGACACCTTTTTCTATACGACGGTTAAAGATACAGGAGCCCTGTCCTTTTTTCCATATGGTCACCCTACTATTTGACATCCCTCCTCTGTTTCCTTGTATCAGATAAGGACATCAATGACTCACACATGTGCAGCACAACCTAGTCTTCAAAGTATTGACCAGCATAACTTACATTCAGTTTTAGAGTAACTGAATAAGGTGTAGAATTGTTCCATTTTTAGTGCTTCTTCTCTTCCCCTTATGAGTAGGGGAGAGGTGATCATAGGCAAGGGAATTGGGTTCATCTTATTTATCTATTTATTCCATTTCTATACTGCGCAATAGCTGAAGCTCTCTGGGCGGTTCACAAAAATCAAAACCATTCAAAGTATAAAACAACAGTATAAAACCATAATATAAAATACAATACAAAAGGACAACCAAGATAAAATCAGCAGCAGTGCAGAAATACAAATTTAAAACAGCAAAGTTAAAATTAATTTAGACTACTGAGAGAATAAAAAGGTCTTCACCTTTATCTTGCTCATAAAACCCAGGTCCTGTTGTGCTTTGCATTATGATTTGTCATTGATAGTCTTTATTTGGTTTGATGTTTTATCTATACGTGAACCGAAAGCACCTCCACAAAACAAACAATAGTTTGTTTGATGAGTTAAATTAAGCTTTTCAACCAATGTGACTGTAAAATTCAACAATATGCCCATAGAGGAATGTGTCCTCTGAGGACATGCTGACTTTGTTTTTTAAGCATTCGACCATCAAACTTGATCTGACTAGAATGTAATGGTGTCACACCTTCCTTTCATCATCTTTCAACATGTGGCTTCTGTCAGGTAAAATTATGTGAGGTTATTTAAGTTGTTTTGCTCGGAAGGATTAAGAAATATGCAGGGGGAAGTTTTGTTTTACACCTCACTGCTTGTATTCTAAAGCTTTTATTTTATTTACTTTATAATAATTGTATACCAGCATATTGTGAGACTTATTTTTTGCTAGTCAAGACAAGTGGCATTATGTCTTTTAAGGAAAAAATATGATTTTGGATAACTCAATCCTATCCTTGTTTGAACCCATGGGACTGGTCATGGAGTGGCTACTAAAGGAAGGATTTGGCAGGGTTAATTGCTAGCCACCAAAAAGTGTGCCCCATATGGCATCACACCATACTTTAGAGCACAATCTTATGCATATTTAGATGGGGGAAAGTTCTGTTTTAGCGCACAATTCTATGCCTGTTTAGGTGCGAAAAGGTCCTACAATTCCCAGCTTTTTCCAGATAGCACCAAACCCAACACATTAGAGAAGGAGGGGAGGAAAGATTGAAGAAGGACCTCTCAGATCCAACACTCATTCCTGGCTTCATAAACCATGGTGTACGAAGCCGGAAAAGTTACTCCGGTCCAGCCCGTTATCTGTGTGTGTGTATTCATGCCTGTGCCTGAGAGAAAGTGCATATGTGAGAGAGCATATTTTGGGGACGAGTTTAAATCTGGAAGAACGTTCCTGTGACAGAAAATATTTTTCATGGTTACTGCTATTGGCCTAGACTTTCTTCAGCAGTTTGTTGAGAAGCTTGCAACTGTTTGTGTGGAGAAAAGGTGTTGACAGTTGAATCTGAGGCCCATTCTAGTAAATTCGGCTCCTTTATTTTTTTCAAACAAGGAAGTTCATGGCACCTACTATTTCAGCGGACCAAATTGTCCGTATGACAGATATCAGCCAACCGATTCTGAAGAAATACAGGTTAACAAATCACCATTTCATTCACACAAGGCAGGCCTTTTTCCTCGCCAGTCTTGTTTATTAACATGTGTAATTACAGTGTGAATAGAATTTGGCTTTGCTCATTTTGGGCTGTGACCCCTCTTTTGGTCTCCAAGCTGAGAATGTAAAAGTAGAAAAAGAGCAAATGTAATACATTGTTGTCCTCGAAGTTACCCCTGCGTTGTGTCTTTGGG
Source organism: Elgaria multicarinata webbii (assembly GCF_023053635.1). Classification (NCBI taxonomy): domain Eukaryota; kingdom Metazoa; phylum Chordata; class Lepidosauria; order Squamata; family Anguidae; genus Elgaria; species Elgaria multicarinata. The sequence continues at coordinate 24,353,521 of NC_086174.1, read as the reverse complement.
TAGGCTCTGAATTAAAGGCAGATAGTTGGGCATCACTACAGGAAAACCACAAAAGGGAGAGGAATGGATGAGGAGATGATTCTGTTGCATCCCAGAAGCTTTCAGTTACTGACTTAGGCCACAGCTAGACCTAAGGTTTATCCTGGGATCATCCAGGGTTCGCCCCTGCCTGAGCACTGGATCCCCTGTGTGTCACCTAGATGAACAGGTTTGACCCCTGGACGATCCAGGGATAAACCTTAAGTCTAGCTATGGCCGGAGGCCATAGCTAGACCTAAGGTTTATCCCAGGATCATCCTGGGTTCGTCCCTGCCTGAGCGCTGGATGCCCTGTGTGGCACTTAGATGAACAGGTTTGACCCCAGGACAATCCTGGGATAAACCTTAGATCTAGCTACGGCCTGAGTCTCATAAACTGAATATCTGGCTGCTCCTTTAAACCTTCCTTCCAGGAAGCTCTGTCCCGTACCCCTCCATGCCTCATAAAATTCTAATCCTGAAAGGTGCATTTCCCCTATGAGGGAAGGGCACAATAGCTGGGATTGTTTAGTTTGGGAGAGAGAAAAAAGAGGCTAAGGGGAGACATGATAGAGACGTGCAAAATTATGCATGGTGAGGAGAATGTGGATAGGGAGACATTTTACTCCCTCTTTCAGAATATTAGAACCCAGGGTCATCCCATAAGGCTGATTGGTGGGAGATTCAGGACAAATAAATGGAAGGACTTCTTCACACAGCACATAGTTAAATGATGGAATTCACTACCACAAGATGTAGTGATGGCCACCAATCTGGATGGCTTTAAAAGGGGGTTGAATAAACTCCTGGAGGAGAAAGCTATCAATGACTATTGGTTATGTGCTACCTCCAGTATCAGAGGCAGTACACCTGTGTGCACCAGTTTCTGGGGGAAATGGGTGGGAGAGTGCTGTTGCACCGTCCTGCTTTGCTGTGCCCTGGTTGACAGCTGATTGGCCGCTGTGTGAACAGAGTGCTGGACTAGATGGACCCTTGGTCTGATCCAGCATGGCTCTTCTTATGTTCTTATGATCTTAATGTGTTCACAGATATTTACTTCCCACCAAAACTAACATGGCAGGGGGTGTTCTGGCAACAATAAGCTTCCTTGGGATAGTTTTGCAAGGACAGTGCCGTTACTGGGATCCAACCGGCCTGTGCCATGGGCTGTTGACCTGCCCGGTTGAGAAAAAGGGCTCCTTTTTTTCCCTCAGGCCTAGCAACATGGCCTAGCAGCTACTGAAGACCCTGGTTTGATTCCTCACTGATGTGCTTCCTCCTGCCCAGTTGCCGTGCCACTTCTGTTTCATTTGGTTGGAGATAGCATTTCCCCCCACCCTCTCTCTCTCTCCATACTGTGTGGGCGGATTTCCCGCCCATTTGCTGATAGACTTTCATAGGGCTGAGGGATGGATAGACAGGAATAAGGAGCTGAGGTAGAACATTGCTCATTGCAATGGGGACCCCCCAGACACTGCAGGAGGAACCCACATCAAAGGCCTCATGCAAACCTGAATGTTTTCTCCATCTTACTCATCAAACAGGATCAGTTACTTAACCCAGGGAAGGCCATGTTTATATCCCCACATCAGTGGATTAGGTTGTGGATTTATGGATCTGTTTTGGGAGCATTCAGACCCCCTTCATCAGACTTGCATGTGACCACTCTGACATTGGGCCTGTTCAGAAGACACCTTAAACCCTGCTGATTAAGGTTTTTTGTTAAGCAGCAGGGTTTAAGGTGTCTTGTGTGATGCATTTTGCTAAGCCCTGTTCACTCACTAACTACAGTTGGACCGTCTGCAGCAAGGTTAGCAGCTCTAATCGTGGCTTAAAGTGTTGTGTGCGACAACACGGCTTGTGGTTAGTGCTAACCCCAGAGAGCCACAGTTTTGCTAATCACAGAGCCTGAAGTGTCGTCTGAACAGGCCCATTAAGACATCGGCCTCTCTTTACACCTTAACAGGGAGAAGTAACAGCTGAACCAGCACCACATCTGACAGTTTATTTCTATTTAACTGATGTGTTTTAATTTCTTTTTTTACTGATTAAGGGTGCAGTCCTGTCTGGGTAGCCACCAGGCTCTGAAATCAGAAGGTGGCTGGAACATGGAGGAGAGGAACATTTTTGTGAACCGCCCAGAGAGCTCCGGCTATTGGGTGGTATAGAAATGTAATAAATAAATAAAAAATATATAAATAAAATCCTTTCCTCCGTCCTCCGGCCATCCTGCATTTAGACACGGCTTTAGGGAGGGGGAGGGAAGGGGCCTGGAAGCCCAGTAGGAAGGGGCGTAAAGCAGCTCCTGCAGTCTCTTCCCCCTCCATGCCCCCGAGATTGCTCCCTTTTCACCCACTTCACAATCCATTTCCGAGCGTGTAGTGGCTGCGCTGGGTACAAGGGGCAGGGGAGAGGGCAGGGGGAGCAGTTTCTAGGCTCTGAGCTTGGAGCCCTAGTTCTGACCTTGGTTCCTGGAAACTGAAGGATCCTATGGCCCTTTAGACAGTGTCTAGTGGCCATAGGATTGCTCCATAAGCATTTTTAATTGATACGTTTCAATAGATGTATTTATGTTTTAATTACATTTGATCTATATTTTATTATAGTTAGCTGCCTTGAGTATGTTTTTAAGAGGAATGCAGAGCTGTGACCTAAATAAATAAATAACAAAGTTGTTGTTTTTTAATCTGCAAGAAAAATGTCGTTTTTTCACTCATGGGCTTTGTCCAATGGGGCTTTGATGGCCAATGGAACAAATGCAGTCTGCCATCATGAAAGGACAAATAATTAAAAGAAAGTATCTTCAGGAAATGTCTAAACCAGTTCACCCATATGCTCTGCAGAACATGCACATCTGTAATTAACTTCATTCTTTCTTAAAATGAAATGCTTCCACTAACTAAACAAAAGAGGAGAAACTATGCTAGGTTATCTAAAGAATGGAAGACATTTGCTTTTTGCTAATGTGGGATAACTTTCCTACTTCTTTATTATTCAAGGGACTTGAAACTGGACAACATTCTCCTGGATGCAGAAGGTCACTGCAAACTGGCTGACTTTGGAATGTGTAAGGAAGGGATCTTGAATGGAGTAACGACTACTACCTTTTGTGGGACGCCAGACTACATCGCTCCAGAGGTATGAAAGTTTGCATTTGAATCTAAGGCAAAGTATTTTCGATTTCACTAGTTTACCCAAAGGATCAGTTCACACACGTGACACTGCCACCAAATCCATTTGGGCTGGTGCATGTTATTTTTCTTTTATCTATGTAGGGTGCAATCATATGGCCAGTAGACACTGTCTAGATGGCCATAGGATTTTCCAGTTTCTGGGAACCGATGTCAGAGCCAGTGCTCTGACCTCGGTTCCTAGAAACAGCTCGTCCCTCCGTCTCCTAGCCAGCGCTGTTCTGTCACACTAGCTCCTCCTCCGTGCTTGGGAATGAAGAGAGCGAAAAGGGGGCATGCCCGGGGTGTGTGTGTGTGTGGAAAGGGGAAGAGACTGCAGAAGCTCCCTATGCACCGCACGGCCTCCCCCCTACAGCTCCGCCTCTCCCCAGCTAGACACTCAAAATTGAGCATCTAGCGAAAACTGCTGGGCATTCGCAGCACAGAGGAAAGGTTCCCATCCATGCTGCAGCCGCCCTGCATAGCCTAGTCATCAGCCTCCGATTTCAGAGGCTGCCTTCTATCTCCATAGGATTGCGCCCTTAATATATTTGCAGTTAGCTTGGCGACTGTGGGATGACGTTCCCACAGCATACTAGAGCTGCTAAGATGGTAGTAATCACTGCAATTCCACGTGCATGTTTACTTCTTTTTGATCTAGGAGTATCTACATAGCCGTGGGCATGTGTGAGCCAGAGAATGATCGTGTGGAGGAAACTGGTCAGGGCCAGCACTTGGGTACAGCGAGGGCCAGGGCCAGACTATTTTGCACCCTTGGCAAGGCGAGCTACTTGCACACACCCACACCCCAAAAATCGCCAACTTCGATTCAGCTGTTCAAGAAGAGTTTCTTAACTATTTCCCTTTTATTATGTCTTTTTCTTAAAACAGCTAATTTGTATAAAACTGTGACCCTTAAAGGGCAGTACTGCGCCCCTCTGAGGTCTGCGCCCTAGACGGCTGCCTAGTTGGCCTAATGGTAGCGCCGGCCCTGGGTACACCAGCCCACAGTATATAATATATCTTAAAGGCATTTTAAAGTAAATTGAGCATTCCCATGGTGCGGTCATACAACGAGCGGAATACTTGAAAGGTGCAATTCTGCCTGTTAATTTGCTTCCTTACCTATGGAATATAACTTCATCCTGCTGCTTTTTGTAGTTTGTGTGTTGAGGGGAGGGGTGTTATTGTGGGAAATGAGTTAAATGTGCACACTGCATAAAAAAACAGCAGGATGAAGCACTCTTGTTCTGTTATCATTCAAGATTCAGGGCAGATAGTTAAACTATGGAAATTGCTACCACAACGCATAGTGGTAGCCAACCATTTGGATGGCTTTAAAAGGGATTGGACAAATTCCTGGAGTAATGGCTACTAGTTCTGGTGGCTATAAGCTACCTCCAGTATCAAGCAGTATGCCTATGTACACCAGTTGCTGGGGATCCTGGGTGGGAGGATGCTGTGGCACTCATATCCTGCTTGAGCATGAGCACAACATGGGCAGCTGGTTGGCCACTGTGTGGACAGAATGCTGGATTAGATGGACCTTTGGCCTGAACCACATGGCTCTTCTTATGTTCTTATCAGACTCTATCTTGTTCCACACATGGCAAGAACATAAAAAGAGTCTCATTGGATCAGACCAAAGACCTATCCAGCCCATCATCTTGTGTCCCACAGTGACCAGCCGGATGGAATGCCCGTGAGCAGGACATGAGTGCCACAGCCCTTTCCTACCATTGTTCTACAGTGCCTCTGTTCCTGGAAGATACTATATAGACATTACAACTAGTAGCCATCTGGAGCATAGAAGGTGCTTTATACTGAGTCATCTAGCTCAGTATTGGTCCATCTAGCTCAGTACTGTCATCACTAACTGGCAGCTGCTCTCTGGGGCCTTAGCTAGACCTGCCGGTTAGCCCGTGACGAAGGAGGGAAGATCTCGTGTTGTGTTTATCGTGCGATCCCTCCTCTCTTTATATGTGATGCACAATGACCTCAGAAGGAAAGACATCGCACCCGCCATTTTTAAAAAACTTAAAGGGACAGCAGCGCACAAATGCTTGTGCGCAAACCATTTTTTTAAAAAAATTAAATTACTTTCCCCGCTCCCCCCCTCCCTACCCCCACACTGCGCCTCGTGCGCAGCTCCCAGCTCCTTGCGAGGAATCGCACGGAGCTGGGTCAACCCGCGGTGCCTGGTAGTCTCGGGCTCAGCCCGGGACTGCGGAAAAACCGGGGCCAAAGTGGAGGGCGAGATCCCAGGGCAAGGGAGAGATCATCCCTCCCTGATCCCGGGATCCCCTGTTCTTCATGTGAACGCACAGGGATGATCCCTGGGCATGATTTTTTCCTAGCTCTTCCTGAAGATGCCGAGGACTGAATCTGGGACCTTATTATTATTATTATTTATTTATATAGCACCATGCAAAGCATCCACTGAGCTACAGCCCCTAAACATGAGTAGCAGCCATTGTCACCTTATCTTCCATGAAGTTTTCTATCCCTCTTTTAAAGCCATTCAAGTTGGTGGTCATCACTATAACTTATGGTAGCGAATTGTGTGTCTTGTGAAGAAGTACTACATTTTCCCTATCCTGAATCTCCTGCCATTCATGTTCATTGGATGACCTTAGGTTGTAGTAGATAGATATAAGGGACCATGTGCGACAAATGCGCCATTACCATTGTACCTTTGAGGAATTTAGAGTGGTTTTTTTTTCATGTGCAGTTGCAACTGCGCTTCTCTCAAACTGGTTAAACAAAAAACAAAAGAAAACTTAATTAATTTCCTCTTGACATTAGCAGGAAATGTCAGCCTGTTCGTTTTTGTAAATTGTGCATCTCTTTTCTTCTCCTTCTCCTCCTCCTTCTCCTCCTCCTCCTCCTCCTCTTCTTTCTACTTCTCCTCCTCCTCCTCCTCCTCCTTCTCCTCCTTCTCCTCCTCTTTCTCCTTCTCCTTCTCCTTCTCCTCCTCCTCCTCTTCCTCCTCCTCCTCTTTCTCCTCCTCCTCCTCCTCCTCTTTCTCCTTCTCCTTCTCCTCCTCCTCCTCCTCCTCCTCCTCCTCTTTCTCTTTCTCTTCTTCCTCCTCCTCCTCCTCCTCCTCCCTCTCCTCCTCTTTCTCCTTCTCCTTCTCCTTCTCCTCCTCCTCCTCCTCCTCTTTCTCCTCCTCCTCCTCCTCCTCCTCCTCCTCCTCTTTCTCCTCCTCCTCCTCCTCTTTCTCCTCCTTCTCCTCCTCCTCCTCCTCCTCCTCCTTCTTGTCTTGGTTTCTCTACAGATCCTCCAGGAATTAGAATATGGTCCTTCAGTAGACTGGTGGGCGCTGGGTGTTCTCATGTATGAAATGATGGCTGGGCAACCCCCCTTTGAAGCCGACAATGAAGATGACCTCTTTGAGTCCATCCTTCATGACGACGTGCTGTATCCAGTATGGCTTAGCAAAGAAGCCGTCAGCATTTTGAAAGCCGTAAGACACCCCCCCCTCTCCCTCCCTCCCTTCCTAAATTTGAATTTTCCTACAACAGTTCAAGATGAGCCACCACTGGGAGTTCAACCACAGTTCAGAGTGCCACTGTCGGCATCAAGGGGTCTGGGATGAATTACGCTTCTTGTGGGAAAGGGACAAAATGTTTGTGTTCCTTGTGGCTGCATTACTGTATAAATGTATGAACTTGAGAATCATGTTCCAGGAAGAAGAAGAAAACACAAGCAAACTGAAGTGCCTTATCAGGCTAACACGGCACACTGCATGGCTGCTATAGTGGGGGAAAGATTATGTAATTAAAGAAACACAGCCTACGTGTTTATGTTGGGCCCTGATCCAAAACATACTTAACATAATGACAGCCTCATCCTTAACTACATTGACTTAGAAGTACGTCCCATCGATTTCCCATGTAAGCCTGCAAAGCATTATAGCCTCAGTGCAAACTTCAAGTGGCCTATTAGATTTTTTTTTTAAAGAACCAACTCAGTTCCGTGAGAGGAAAGGATCCGTGATCAAGGCAGAAAATCAACCATCACATTTCTCTGCTGTTCTGGAAGGGGAGCAGAGTGTTGCTTCCTCTACTGTGCTGAATGGTGTTATGGCAAGTTTTCTTACATAGGCTGACCATGTGAAAAGGAGGACAGGGCTCCTGTATCTTTAACAGTTGTATTGAAAGGGGGATTTCAGCAGGTGTCACTTGTATATGTGGAGAACCTGGTGAAATTTCCTCTTCATCACAACAGTTAAAGCTGCAGGTGCCCTGCCCTCTTTTAAATCTGGTCACAGTATAGCTGCAGTACAGCTCCTGCAGCTTTAACTGTTGTGATGAAGAGGGAATTTCAAGAGGTTCTCCATATATACAAATGACACCTGCTGAAATTCCCTTTTCTATGCAACTGTTAAAGATACAGGATCCCTGTCATCCTTTTCATATAGTCACCCTATCTTACAGGACTGACAGCCTGGTCCCCTGGATCAAGCCCATACCATAAATTTATCTAAGAAATCTGAGGTCTAGCAATGAGGCTTGTAGCAGGAGCCCTCTTGAGATGAGTGACTTCTTCCTGCTCCATCTGACTGGCCTTCTTCTCGTCTTCGAACGAGTGTGTCTGTGGCTGCGTTCAGGCAACACAATAGTCAACGATGGGGTGACAACTCGACAGTTGTTTATCTAGGGGGTACTTCCCACACAACAGGATAATAATCAACACTGGTGTAGTTTATTTATTTATTTATTTATTTATTTATTTATTTATTACATTTATATACCGCCCCATAGCTGAAGCTCTCTGGGCGCTTTACAAAAGATTAGGATCAGCACTGAGCTGACTATTAGTCCACGTGGAGTTGACTTGCTAATCCCCCTTCTCTTCCCCCTCAGTCTTCCTGCTAGTATCCCATCAGCCATTGCTGCCAAAAATCTATCCTGCCAGCTGGACTAGAGCAGCAGCCACCACTTTGACTGCTCTTGCCTTGCAACTCTGTGGCTGATGAAATAACCAACTGTGGCCAAGGAAATAAGCAACCCTGTTCTCCATGCAACAATGGTGGTTCAGATAGCCAACTCTGCACAGCGTTGGTTATTTGCATTGGTTATTTCATCCAAATAACCAACTGTTGGTTAAAAAATGCCCTCCACACAACACAATAATCCATGGTGGGTTAAATAAGCAACGGTCAGTTATTTAAACCACCACTGGTTATCGTGTTGTCTGAACCCAGTCATTGACACACTTGACCAAGTAAGAAATCTGTGGCTATATGGACAGACCCCACTCAGCAATGGATGGGTATTTTGAGCTTCAGTAATTAATTTATATGAGTTGTGGTCCCTGAAATCCCTCTCATGCCAAATAATGCAGAGCGGTACTACGAAATATGCATGTATTGCTCAAATGGTATTAGAGAAAAACAAATCTATGCAATGATTAAACAAGCAGAACATATTACTACATGCAATGCAATTAGGATGGTTAGAAGCACAAAAGAAATTGTGGCTAGCGTATTCGTTAGTAAAATTAAAATTCTGTTCCTCTCAACCCATCATTGTGATCTTAGCGTTACCTATCTGGCAAGCATGGTTTGCAGAGCTTAGGTTATTTATTTATTTATTTATTTATTTATTTATTGCATTTCTATACTGCACAATAGCTGAAGCTCTCTGGGCTGTTCACAAAAATTAAAACCATATAGTACAATTCAAGATATAAAACAAACCACAAAATAAAAGCACAGTATAAAAGCACGACCACGATAAAACCGAGCAGCAATGCAGAGATTTATACAGATTTAAAATACAGATTTAAAACAGTATTGAAGATTAAGTTAAAAGACTTAAGATGGTAAACTGTTAAAATACTGGGAAAATAAAGAGGTCTTCACCTGGTAACAAAAAGATTATAACATTGGTGCCAGGCGAACCTCTTTAGGGAGCTCACTCCACAGCCGGGGTGCCACAGCAGAAAAGGCCCTCTTCCTGGTAGACACCTGCCTCACTTCCTTTGGCAAGGGCTCACAGAGAAGGCCCCCAGCAGATGATCTTAAGGTCCAGGCAGGTACATATGGGAGGAGGCGTTCCTTCAGATAACCTGGCCCCAAGCCATTTAGGGCTTTGAATGTTAATACCAGCACATTGAATCAGGCCTGGACCTGGACTGGCAGCCAGTGCAACTGGAAAAGTACTGGCATAATGTGATCTCCTTGGCCAGTCCCTGTTAACTATCTTGCTGCTCTCTTTTGTAACCACCTGTAACCACCTTTTGTAACCAAGTTTCCGGACCGTCATTCTCCCAAGATCTCTTTGGGCAACCACATCTAACTTTTGTCTTTTATAACCTTTATGTTGATGATGACCACATGCTTCGTTTTGGACCTGGTTAGACCACTATCCTCATTTCTTCCAATGTAGCCAGGTTTGCTGTTGACATCAGTAACACCTAGATGGAGGTATCCCTGCTAAGCTAAGCAGCTTTCTGCTTCCAGTATTTAACCAACCCACTTGTGGCAACCTTGCTCCATATCCAAGAATGCTTTCTATTACTCACAGTTATCTCACAACACACACAGAACTAATAGCATCAATTACTAATCACTTACAGTTGGATTAATAGGAATAGCATTCTTTTCAGCAGTGCATGTTACATTCATACTTGTGACACTCCAAATCAGACACCAGTTCCATTCTCCCTGTATCACTGGGGCCGTTGCTAGACGAGGCGTTAGCGCAGTGTGAGGCCCGGTTTCCCTCCTGTGCATCCAGATGACGCACGGGGGAATCCGGGGCCAGGCCACGCTAAAACCTCCCTTAAACCGGCATAAGCGAATTCGCTTATGGCCCGGGTTTTCCGCAGCCCTGGCCTGACGCCAGGGCTGCGGAAGGTCTAGCAGTGTCTGTGGCTTTTTGCAGCTGCTCGCTTACTCGCGAGTAGCCGGGAGAAGCCACGGACTGGGCACAGCGCTCATAGGAGCGCTGTGCCCATCGGGACGGGGGGGATCTGGGGGGGGAGATAGGGGCCGCGGGGGAAGACCGGACCTGGCAGTAGAGAGGGGGGAGAAGGCATGGGGCAAGGGATGGGGGACAAGGCATCGGGCATCAGGAATGGGGGGAGGGAAGGCCGGGCATTGGCCATCGGGCATGGGGGGAGGGAAGAAGGCCGGGCATCGGGCATCGGGAATGGGGGGAGGGAAGAAGGCCTGGCATCAGCCATCGGACATGGGGGGAGGGAAGAAGGCCGGGCATCAGCCATCGGGCATGGGGGGAGGGAAGAAGGCCGGGCATCGGCCAACGGGAATGGGGGGAGGGCGGGCGAGCGAGAGGGAGCGGGTTATCGGGCGTTGGGGGGAATCAGGGGCAGGGGGAGCGGGGGGGCTTTATTTTTTTAAAAAAAGCACTTACCTTCTCCGGCGGCTCTCCGGCGCACGTGGCCCCTTTAACTGGAAGAAAAAAAAAAGTCAGACGCGACGGGGTTTCCCCTTGCCCCTTCGTGTCTTATGTCTAGAAGCCGGCAATGGCGCGCGCGCTAGCTCTAGCGCGCCGTTGCCCCTCCTCCCTGCCGGCTTATCCAGCAGGTCTAGCAAGGCCCTGGGTCTGCTCATCAAAGCATTGCAGGGAGTTCACGGTAGGCAGGACATGTAGAGAAGTAGGTCATCAGCATCCTAGGTCAGATGCCCAGGTCCTGCATGCTTCACTTTAGCCTCAACGCAGGCAGCATTTTTTTTAAAAACAAAATGGTGTAACAAGAAATATACCACTTCCGGCCAAATTTGACAACTGACTTTATTTCTTTATGCATTGATTCATTGCATTTATACTCCACCTTTCTTCCAAGGAGCCCAAGGCAGTGTATGTCATCCTCATAACCATTGTAATTGTGCTTTTAACATGTTGGTTGTTTTATTATGGTTTTAACTTTTGTGAACCGCCCAGAGAGCTTCAGCTATTGGACTGTATAAAAATGTAATAAATAAATAAATAAAATAAATAACAACCCCATGAGCTAAGTGAGTCCGAGAGTCAGTGACTGACCCCAAGTCACCCATTGAGCTCCATGGCAGAAATCTTAGTCCAGTACTCTAACCACTACATTACACTTTCACCTAGAAGCTAAATCCAGAAGAAAAGGCCAATGAACTGTTCTAGCCCCTATGTCGAACTTATGACCAGAACTCATGCCATCCAAGTACTGGCATGGAGATGTCCGCTGCAACCGGACTGGACCCCATGGGAAACTGCTGCCAAGCATAAGGCCTGTTGCATGGAGCATGGCCATCCAGAGGAAACTTGGATGGCCTCAACATGCAGGTTGTAGCGTTTGAAGTGGCCCTGTGTGACTTCACGGTGGTTTCATGGTGGGTGGGAACACTCATCGTATTCTTTCAGAACTTGACGGTGACTCGGCGGAGATTAATAAAGTTGCATCATTTAATACATGTAACGGATTCTGTCTTATTGCATTTAACAAAAGGGGAGAGGAAGGTAAGTTTTAGGCTTAGCTTAGTGTTTAAAACTTGTGTTCTTCATCTTGTACTTTGGTGGCATGCAGTTAACAGCAGAGCAGGAAGAACAGAGGAAATGGAGGGGCGTCTATGAACTTGACTGCCGAATATTAACAAGGGATTAGCTTTGGAACACTTTGTTTCCTCACATTGTACTGTGAGACATGGGTTTTGTTCGTCAGGCACTGTAAATCAGAGTCCTATTAAGACTTTTTAAAGCAATTTTTTTAGTAGCTTTTGCAGAATGGCCTTTGCTTTGTATTCAACGTTATTTTCCTTAGCGGCGTTTTTCTGTGATTTATTTGTATTTCCCAGAAATGCTCTCTAATCTCAGGACCGTGGATGCTTTGAAACTAAAAGCTATGAGAAAGTGTGATTTAATTTTTCTAAACCAAAACTGAAATCTTCGCGGGGCTGTGTTGGCAGTGGTCCATCCATTTCTTGATAGAGCAGAGCCCTGAAAGTATTAAAATGTCTAAATATCTTGTGACTTCTGGGCATTCAAAACCTTAATTTAAGGATTAGGCTTGGAACCCTAAAAAGATTGGAATAATATGAAAAGCGGGGGAGCTGTAGCTTCGGGGGTGGAGGATATGCATTGTATGCAGAAGATCCCAGCATCTCTGGTTAATGGATCTCATACAGGAAGGGTGGAAAGGATCTCCACCCGAGGCCTGGAAGAGCTGTTGACAATAAGAATTTACAGGATTAGCCAAAATGGTCTGACAGCTTCATATTGTTTTTGTCAGGGTTCCGTCTGTGACCTGGACCCCCTGAGCAACTCCAAAAAGATCTCTGCTTCCTTAAGAGTCCCACCTTCATTCTTTTACCTTCCCCTTCACAGTAACATGGGGTTTAGGCTGTAGGCATGGGGTGAGCGACACTCCAGACACTTTAAGTTTAATGTAACAGTTTACTAATAAAGTAAAACAAGCAACTTACAACTAAAGGCATTTCATCAATAGAGCTGAGTGATACAAAAGGCAATACAAGAAAATAAAAGTTGCAAAAAACGCAAGCTCTTTTACCCTAAGCTGCACCTAGAATTCTTCAAGCTGTGTCTTTCTGCTCCTTCCTTATGCTCTGGTCTTTCTCTGGCTCTATCTCTCTTTTTATCCTCTCTTCCCCAAAAACTGAAAGTACTGTTTCAGTCTGAAGAAATGAAACTTATGTGGAGTAAGGAAACCTAACTGAGAGATGAATCCTAACTGGAGAAATGAGACATATGTATCAAACAGGTTACATTTACCTGATAGCTGGGATTGGCTGTGGTCTGTTTCCATGCAATGCATATCCTCCTCCGAGTGCCTACTCCGAGGGAAGCTCAGAGGATGGCAACAAGGTAGAGGTATATATGGGAAACCTGGTGAAATTTCCTCTTCATCACAATAGTTAAAGCTGCAGGTGCCCTGCCCTCTTAAATCTGGTCACTCTAGTATAGCTCCTGCAGCTTTAACTGTTGTGATGAAGAGGAAATTTCAGCAGGTTCTCCATATATACAAATGACACCTGCTGAAATTCCCTTTTCTATGCAACTGTTAAAGATCCAGGAGCCCTGTCCTCCTTTTCATATGGTCACCCTAGGTAGAGGGCCATTTCAGTGGTGGCCCCCCAATTATGGAATGATCTCCCCAACGAGGCTCGCTTGGTGACAACATTGTTATCTTTTCAGCACCAGGTCAAGAGTTTTCTCTTCTCCCAGGCGGTTAACAACATATGCTAAGTTTTTTTAACTAACCTCAGAATAGTTGTTTTAAATGGATATTGTTGTTTTTATGCTTTTGATGGTTTTAAATTTTTGTATATATATATTTTTAATGTTCACTGTTTTTAACTTTTGTAAACTGCCCAGAGAGCTTCGGCTAGGGGCGGTATAGAAATAAATAAATAAATAAATAAATAAATGGTACTCTTAGGGCTCAATCCTAGACATGTTTAGACAGAAAAAAAATCCTACAGCTCCCAGCATTCCCCAGCCAGCATTGAGAAATGCTGGGACATTTTTCTGTCTAAACATGCATAGGATTGTGCCTTTTGTTGGTTGTCAGATAACAATGAGAAATAAAGAGATTTTTTCATTCACAGATTGTGTTGAGGCAGGTGGAGCAACAGAAAAAACAATCCAAACCGAACTCTTCATGAAGCCTTCCCTGCTCTCAGAGAGCCTGTAGCTCGATGCTTCCTAACACCTTGTTTGTACAATTTGCCACCATATAATTAATGCTTGGTACATTTCTTTCCCATCCAGTTCATGACAAAAAATCCAAATAAGCGACTTGGCTGTGTGGCAGCTCAGAATGGCGAAGACGCCATTAAACAACACCCGTTCTTCAAGGAAATTGACTGGGTTCTTCTAGAACAAAGGAAAATCAAGCCACCCTTCAAACCTCGGATTGTAAGTAGCACTCTGAGTTTGTGTACGAGAGCTTGGCTAAAATATGTAAAAGTTAGTTATGATCGATTATTGATTCTTGCAAGCCACTATGGGAGTCTTTTGACTGAAGAGTGGGATAGAAATGCTTTGACTCAATCAGTCAACCAACCAACCAATCCATATTATGACTGTAATATTGCAATAGAATTGAAACACCAAAATAGCCAAATATATGTTGTGCCAAAGAGAGTCAGGCAATTGGCTTCTTCAGAGGCAAGTGTCACATTTAGTGAATGATACACTGAATGGGCCTGTTCAGACAACACGTTAAGCCATGGTTAGGCCATTCACCCTTTTTGTTAGTGAGCTTGTTTAAACCGTTTAAAGGAATGGTTTGCTAAGCCATAATGTTTAGCTCAAAACGCTTAACCACCATGGCTTAGCGTGTCGTCTGAACAGGGACATTGTGAAAATGGTTAGTTTATCCTTATTACAAACCCAAGAACTCATGGAATCCTGTTTCTTAAAGCGAGTCTACGGATTAAGTAAGCTAGAATATAACAGTTATCACTTGATAGCCTGCCAATCTAAAACTATTATTTTTGGTTAAGAACTGACCAGGCATCATGTCTCACTGGCACTTATCGTGAGATCACAGCCAAGGTAACTGTTTGTTCACTGTCACCTATCAAGCGTGAGTCTGAACACATGAATTTATCCTCAGTATCCAAGGATATCTCTGGCTGAAACATATTTGTAGGGGAATATGCATTATTTCCAAATATGTAATGCAGCTGTCTCTGCACCTGCAAATCTTTGGACTGTATATGCTGGGGATCGTGTAATCATAACAAAATAAGATGAATAAGTAGTCTAAAAGACTTCACTTGAAGGAGCAAACGTATCTCTAGGCAAAACACCCAAAGCCAAGCAAAACAGTTTTCTTTTTTTGCTTTTGCTTCCCCCCCCCCCCCCGGTTTGCTTTTTCTCCCCAATCAAATGTTATTTATTTATTCTTTAATATGGGGGTGGAGCATGAATCCAGCACCTTCCCTTTTGGCTAGAAGTTTAGTCGCTGATGTCATTGGGTATCAATAGCACCTGAAGAGCTTGGTGCAAGCCTGTGTTTAGGCTCGATGCTCTGGCATTCCATGGGGGATCCCTCGCCATAGAACTGCTGTCGGTGCACATTTATGCGCTACCTGCTTTGTAAAGTAAGCCTTGGAAAGCTTCAAGTTTCGTCCAACCCTGTTTCTTCTCTGTTGCATCATTTCTTTTTGCCTGGATCAAGGATGGGTGGCAGCATGTGAAAAAGATTTTCTCCTCCCCTCCAAAATTGGCGGATTTATTACTACGGAGCGCTAAAAGGGTCAAATTTAGCTTGTTTATCGTTTTAGTGCTGCAGAACACTGTGGAGTAGTTTGCTGCTGAATTTCAGCGGTAAGCTTCTGATTTTATTTTATTTTTAAAAAATCAGAGTACAGCACAAAGAGCGGGGGACAAAAATGCCCCTTCCCCGACCTCCCACACTTGCCCATCCCTGGAGTAGATGCTTGATCAGTGTTGCAATGGGGTTTAAAAAAATGATGGAGATGCTCAAATAGAACTGTCAACAACTCTAGTTTCTTTCTAATGCTGTGAAAACAGAAGCTTGAAGGGTTCACTGTGTCACCTCTAGTTTGATCCTGCTTCCACTGGAGACTTTGGTAGATTCTGCAGAGGGGTCAAGTCTGCATTCTGTTGCTGTCGACGCTAAGAGCATTCAGATATTTCAGTGACTTTGTATTTTGATTGCTTTCTTAAAATAATATATTTTTGTTCTGAGAGATTTCCCCTGAAAATGTTCAAGATCTTTAAAACAACAACAACAACAACAAAACGTGATTTCCTTTCTTCCTAGTATTTGGGTTGATTCATGCATGAGCCATCCGGATGAATCAGTGCAGATAGATCTTTTTAATATGACTCAGTGTTAATTCACACACACGCGTTTGAAACAGTTCTCGCCTTCAGATGAGAGTCATGAAGTGTTGAGTGATGAGAGTCCAGAGCATGTACACGCATGTGCGAACCCACTCACTCCAGTCAGTGCTAGTTCCAGGTTTTTGAGGACACCTTGTACGAGATGCCCTCAATGGAGAGCCCTTGCTCAATGCGTCTCCCTTCTCACCGCCATTGTCACCAGCTTCTCTTGCTCCCTATTCTCTTCTTCGTCATTGTTACCACATGCTTGCTTGACAGGCAGAGAGCCAGGGAGCAAGTAGGCAGCAGCACTGACTGCTCCTTCCTCTCACCACTCGGACCCTGAATAAACAGGTTGCAGTGGTGAAGAGGAGGAACATCTCCAGGGGGGTGTCACGAGACAGGCCTCACACACCAGGCCTTGTCGCACACAAACCCTCCTCAAGCCAAGCGCCACCACTTGAACAACCTGAGGGTAGGGTAAAGCACAACCTTTCCCTCATATGAGAGGGTAAAGGCTAGAATCTGAAAAGGTTTTACTGTGTAGGTAATAAGCTGAAGGTTATATATAAGGTGTTTACGATAGTAACTGTAGAGCAGGTGATAAAGCCGAGCAGAGACGTGGTTTGAGGTAACAAGACAAAATAAAATGTTTATTTTTGTTTAACAGATCTTAGTTACTTCAAATTCAAGTTAACCTGCTTAATCTACTAGTTTTAATAAAAACAGTAATCTTAAATCTCTTAAAATCTTATCTCCTTTCACTCTCCACACCACTGACACTCCCAACCAATTAACCAACCCCGCTCTAGACTCCCCCATTTATACTCCTCCCCACCCCCTTCACAGCAGCATCAGCCACACCCACTCAGTCCAACATTCTGCACTCACTAGACATACAAAGCCAGACATACCTAAGGGAACAGAACTGTGAGGTAATGCCACAGGGGGTCTTGTCAGCGCCCCCCTGCTGGGGTGTGGGCCCTCAGCAGGTGCCCAATCATACCTACCCTTGATGCCAGACGTTTCTTTCCATCTATTATTTAAAACCAGTTTCTATTTTATTTGACCGAATTCTGAATATTGATGCGATTTAATTGTAAGCGCAACTGTTCATTCTGTATTAATTTCTGTCCTTTTCTATGCCTGCCCTACCCCCAGCTTCATTTAAAAATCCCTTTGGTGAAAGAGGCAAGAGCTGAATGCGGCGTTCCATGTGAACTCACTTGGAACTGTTGTCCATGTTTCCCTTTACAAGGTGATGACTCGCCGCGTCATTGGCTGGCTATTCTCCATGCACTTTTTATTTCCCTTCTTGCGTGATTTCTCATTCTTGTATAATAATAATAACAACAACAACACTTAATCAGGAATGGCGCTGACCACAGCCCTGCCAGGGGAGGAGGGAAGTTTTGTGCAAATTTAGATGTTCTGTGCAAAACTTCGCAGCTTCTCCACACAGTAGCTGGACTGGACACCTTACAGCTGTGGCCATCTGGGATGGAAAATGCTACTATAGACAGGTGTCTGCCTCCATTGGGCTTGGAGCCTCAATATGACACCAAGTCATCCATACCTCTGACTGGACCTTCTCCATGAGATAGCCTAAAGACAAAGGCCCTTGTCCAGGGCTGGAACCTTGTGATGCCAAGGGCAACGGGGAAGTGTATTGTGGGTGTTGAGAGCTCATGAACCCGAGTCATATGGCCCTGTATCAAGGTAGAGTTGTATGCAGCTGTCAGGGGGGAGTTATGTTGAGTTATGGCTTTAGAAGCTGATTAGTTATGGCACAGACTGGGTTTCTGGCACATAACCTTTTGTGTTAAGTCTCTGTCTGGGCCCTCCAGAGACTAGCAGAGATTACAGCGGTTCTCAGCCAAGTCAGCAAAGACGTTAATTAAGACAAAGATTCATGTAGGTTAAAATAAACCTTTTACTGGCAAATAAATATATAATTTTGTTATGGCAGTACAGATACAAATACTTACAAACAGTCAGTCAATACAGCTCACATCAAGTTGGGTAAGGGACATGGAAGTAGGTAACATGAAAACACATTTACTTTTATAGACAACCTGTACAATGATGCAACTCCTTGCAACCCTTAATTGAAGACAATCAGTTAGACAATTATTCAGTTATGACACTCAATGTCCAGGTGTAGAGTTGACCTTTAAGTTTCTGCTGAGTCTTCTGTTCTTCCAGATCCTCAGCAATTAACAAATCAATGGAAAACATAACCAGGATCCATTCCAGGATCCAACACCAGACGCCAGAGCTTGAAGGACTAAGCCAGGGAGTCAGAGCTGAGAAATCTATAGATTCAATGCTGTCACACTGCTAATTCTCATGGTGTTGCGCTGGTATAAACCAATGCGAGCGCAGTGCCATTAGCCCTTGCTAGGCAAAGGGGAAAAGCAGTAATTGGCCACCACATTTCATTAGCATAGTTTGGTGTTGCACTTTGGTGCCAAATTGCCACTTTTCCCCTTTGCTTAGTAGGCGTTGCGTTAGCGTTGGTTTAAGCTACTGCAACATCATTAGTGCTAGCACTGTGATGCTAGCGTTGGATACTACCCATTCTCTTTATTTAAGGAAACCAGTTTCTTGGGTATCACACGCCTGCACAGCCATTCCCGAGCCGGGTGCCAGAGCATGCGCTAGCGTGCTACAAAATAGCCTCAAGGATGGCACGGAAGATTAATTCGTATAAATAATTAAAGGCTTTTATTAGCCCGAAGTACTCGTCCACAGAGGAGGCTGCTTGATCTACTGCTCTAGGCATGTTCCTTTTAACCAGCCACCAGTGGACGTGGGCAATTCTCTGTGTCATGTGATTGTAGCATCCAATCCCTCCTGATACACAGACACAGCAGAATCTCCCTTAGCCACCCAGAGGATTCTGCCTCTTGTGCCTCTGTCAGAGTCAGTGTTCTGGGCTAGTCTCCTTCCACTTGAAAGGCCTGTCCAGAACACTGACTCCCGGTGAAACGCTACAGATATGGGTGACTCTCAGGGGCTGGTAATTAAGGATGGATCACTCCAATTCTTAGATACAGTTCACATTTTATTTTTTATGAGCCCATTCCATCCTATGTCAATTAGTGAATTGAAAAAAAATCCATGACAATTCCCATTTCAATACTTAAGTGAAGTTATTTTATTTTTTAAAAAATCAGAGTGCGGCACAAAGAGCGGGGGACAAAAATGCCCCTTCCCCGACCTTCCACACTCGCCTGGCCTAGATTCTTAAGTTAAGTTATTTTCAGATGGTACTTTCTTGACGGCAATGAATGTAACAAGAGTGGGATTGACTCTTTGGGCGCACATAAAGTTTGCTGCCCCACAGCCTTGTTTACCATCCGTAGAACATGGTGTGTGCACTGTAGGGGTGTAGGAGGAATACATTTCAGTTCATTTTTAATCAGGATTTACCCAGTTCCCATCTTCCAGACTGAGCACAAACTCAGACACAGTCTGCCGTTGAAGTCCATACATTTCTGAGCTTGCAATGGATTCACGGACCAAAAACAACGCATATCAGCCTCCCCTGTTCAGCTGATCCATGCCGATGAGAAACACATGCATCAATGAGCAAAGGAAGTGGATGTGGGGCCACCAAACAATGCTCAGGGGGCACCTGTGGCCCACACTTTTGTGCCCTTGAACTGCCTCATATTGTGTACGCTGATTTACAGCATGTCTCCTAGGTGTCAGCCTGGAGTCCTTTTCAATCCTACCTGGAGATGCCCAGGGATTATACCTGGGGCTTCCCCCGCCCCAAACAAATCATGTTTTCTACCATTGAGCCATGGCCCTTCCCTCCAACCAGTCCTCACTATCAGGCACTAACTATTGAAATAGGAATAACACCCCCTCTTCCCCCCCCCCGCAAACAATTAGTTGAGGTAAGCAGCGAACATGGTAGAGCCCATATGTGATGGAATTGTAGCAAGGCAGTTAGGTTTTAGAAGATGGGACTTGAATTAATTAATTCATTAATTAAACTTTTCAAATTAAAGTAAAAATGGATTCAGTCGTGGCCTTACTAAATTCTGTTTTTAAAAACTGTGTCCCTTTAGAAAAACAAAGGACAAATTTTTATGTTAATTTATTTTAATTTATTTTTTTATTTATTTAAAGAATTTTTATCCCACTCCTTGGCCCAAACAATCTCTTGAAGCAGCTACCAATCAATTGACCAAAAAAAAAAAAAAAAAAAAAAAGTCCCTGCCTATAACCTTACAATCTAAAAAGACATGTCACGCAAGGATAAGGGGATGGGAAAGGAACCCGGGGCGTGGGGGTGGGGTGGGGAATTAAGCTACAACTTTATTTTGCAAAAATACAGAAAAACCAAAGTGAAATGAATGTGGAAAATATGGAACCAAATTAAAATAATTTAAATGAAGTTAAATTGACTGCTTTTTAAAGAGACCCAATTTGTTCTAGGGATATACAGAAATCCTGGGAGCCTGTGATCCAATTTATAAAATTAGTTAGCTTGGTTCCGTTGTCGTACTGCTCTAACAGTCAGGACGTTTTTCCTGATGTCCAGCTGGACATCAGGAAAAACGTCCTGACTGTTAGAGCAGTACAACAATGGAACCAATGACCTTGGGAGGTCGTGGGCTCCCCCACACTAGAGGCCTTCAAGAAGCAGCTGGGTAGCCATCTGTCAGGGATGCTTTAAGATGGATCCCTGCATACAGCAAGGGGTTGAACTCAATGGCCTTATAGGCACCTTCCAACTCTACTATTCTATGATTCTATGACGAAATATGGAACCAAATTAAAATAATTTAAATGAAGTTAAATTGACTGCCTTTTAAAGAGACCCAATTTGTTCTAGGGATATACAGAAATGCTGAGAGCCTGTGATCCAATTTATAAAATTAGTTAGCTTGGTTCCATTGTCGTACTGCTCTAACAGTCAGGAAGTTTTTCCTGATGTTCAGTTGGAAGCCAGATTCCAGCTGGACATCAGGAAAAACGTCCTGACTGTTAGAGCAGTACAACAATGGAACCAATGACCTTGGGAGGTCGTGGGCTCCCCCACATTAGAGGCCTTCAAGAAGCAGCTGGGTAGCCATCTTTCAGGTATGCTTTAAGATGTATCCCTGCATACAGCAAGGGGTTGGACTCAATGGCCTTATAGGCCCCTTCCAACTCTATTATTCTATGATTCTATGATGAAATTAATTAGAAGTGATTGTAACAATAGTAAATTATAATCCAATAATGTCATCATTAAATAATAATATCATTAAAATAGTCTTCAAGGGTGGTAATTATTTGTATGTTCATAGAAGAATATAGGTCTATATTTATATGTCTATTTAAAAAAAGAACATGGTAGACCTGAGTTAGATTTGCCATTCTGTGCTTGGTAAAATGTACATGCAGGCATCTTACCTCATGGACTGTACTCTCAGGAAAGTAGCAACTGAACAACAGTGGTCCAGATCCAAAGAAACCTCATCATACTGAACTCCCGTGGGAATTAATGGAACACAAATTGCAGTGCAATTTCATATGTGTAATAATAGAATGAGCCCCATTGAGTTTGGTGGGTCTTACTCCCAGGTAGGTGAGTATAGGATCACAATCTTCCTTGCAACTAACTTGTCCTATTGATCTCAGTGGCACTTAAGCATGTCAAACCTTGGCTGGATTTAGGGCAATGCCTTTCCGTTAAAAAAACAGGCCAGGTTTTAGATTCTTGTACGTTTGTACAAAGCTCTAAACAATTTGGGACCAGGATACCTGAGAGAGCGCCTTCTCCCCTACCAACCTGCCCAGTCACTGAGGTCATCTGAGGTTCCACATAGAACCATCCTCTGATTGGAGTCCACCAGGGGAAGAGCCTCCAGCGTGGTAGCCCCCCTCCTATGGAATTCCCTGCCTCTGGAGGTCAGGCAGGCGACAACATTGTATTCCTTTCGGCGCCTCCTGAAAACATCATTATTCCAGGAAGCCTTTCCTTAATGGCCAGCCACGGTTCACTGTACATTTTGCTTCTTTTAAAATCTATTTTAAAGTGTTTCTGTTTTTTATTTTATTTTGTCTTGTACACCGCTCCGAAATTTTCAATGGGGAGCGGTATATAAATATTGTAAATAAATAAATAAATATAAATAAAAATAAAAGAAGAAATGAAGCCATAAAGGCAATGTATCCCACCAGCTGTGATTTGAGGCTTCTAAGTGCCTGGCAACACCCCTATCCAGGGCCAGTTCTACCATTAGGCAGAATGAGGCGGCCACCTCTGAAAACAGATTTATGGTGTCATGAAAAGACAGCAAAAGTAGTAGTTATTCATTTGTTATTACTGTGATTTTTACAGTATGTGTGTGTGTGTGTGTGTGTGTGTGTGTGTGTGTGTGTGTGTACTTGTGGGATTTTCTGCCAAAATAGCATTACGGTATATAGGCTTTGCAATACAGACTTTGAGGGGAGGTGGCGCTATTTGCTGCAGCGTCTCAGGCAGCAAAATGTCTTGGATCGGACCTGCTCCTTTCTTGCAGTCCTAAGCAGGCCTCAAACCCAGAAAAATCCCTGTGGCTGATGGGCTGCATTTCCCTTGTGAGTCACACAAGCTGTGCAGACTCGGTCTAAGATAATATATTATTGCTATAAGAGACGATTGACATTTGTAGTTTCTAATCCTCTGTTTTTCAGATTGTCCTGCTCCCATCTTTGTCCTAGTGGTAAAGATACGTTTTGACTCTCTTGGATGACACAATACTTATCATAGTCCTGTCTATAATCTTTTAATCTTGAACTGCTATATGTTTATTTCATTCAAAACTATCCTTGTAGTGTTCTCACTCCTTGTAAGTCTTGCCTTAAGGATGCCAGCGATGTGTTAGATGTTCAGTGTTGTGCTGCAGCAAATGTTTTCATTTGAATAACCAGAAATGAAGAGAGAAAAAAAGAAAGAGCCAGTCTGCATTCCTGATGAGTGCTGGCAACTGGTATATGAGGCCCTCTTCTTTCTGCAGCAAGAGAGAAGTTGCCATTTTTTCCAGTTCTTCTTCACTTACACATTTGAAAATTGTCCAGGCACTTTCCGCAAGCATAAAAATATGTAAAATTTGGGTAAAATGTAACAATTTCTAACGGTTTACACTGGAACGAGCAGTTACTATGTTTGCCGTTGGAAACATATTAGCAGATGGAAAGATATATCAGATGCACCTCTTCATTTGGCTAAGAGATTTTGTTGGACATGTTTCTGACATTCAGGCATGTGAGTGCCATTGCTTATGGCACCATACACACACACACACACACACACACACACACACACCAAATGGCACCCACGTGTAAAGGAGGAGGTATCAGTCGCTTGGAGAATACCCATGATTTTCAGAAGCGCAAAAAAATAATAATAGGAAAAACTCTTTAAGAAAGGGGGGACCCCAATGGAGATAGAGCATGCTCAGTGCCCACAGAATGTTGACTGACTGTTATGGGACGGGACAGGAAACTGAATAGGAGAGGGAATGGAATGGCCGGAGCTCTTAACAGGAGCACTCGATGCTGCAACATTTTGTCGCAGATCATACTTGCATGAATCTAATAAGAAAGGTGTCTCAGTGGATGAAAATGTGCCAGCTGCAGAAAAAAATCTGTGTGTGTTTGTTTATGATGATGAGGATGATGTTGCAGCAGATAACAAGGTTGCAATGAAACGTGGCTGGAATTCTTAAAGAGGGACTTTCTTTCTGGAGACAACATTTTAAACAAAAATAACCCTATTGAAATTTGCCATGTTTGTTTTTCACTTTAGTAAATGACTTTTAACTCCTGGTGATGTGCCAGAGTATTTGTACATTTTTACTAGTGTATTTTTATTCTGCTGCTCTGAAGTCTTACTGGACCTATCCTAAGTTTCAAATTATGACTTTGCAGTTTGGCTGTGGCAATAATAATAATAATAATAATAATAATAATAATAATAATAATAATAAAAAATCCCTTCTTCAAATGCACTCTCCTTCAATAATAGTAATGGGAACACCAGAAATTACTGGCCAAGTAAATTTATTTTTGTGTGAATGTTCTCTCTTTTCAAGTTTGCTTCAGTGTGAATGTCCCTCTTTAAGGTAAGGCCTACAGTGTGAGGAATATGTCCAGGTAGGTCAATTTTAGGCCTAATATACAAACCTGAGGTGTCCTCATACTATATTTCCATTCAGTCATCCGGGTGCATGGCAATTGGCATTTAGCACAGCGGGGGTGCAAAGGGGCTGTATTGCATGCACCTGCATGGAATGTATTTTGCTCAGATCAACCTTGGACGGTGGGGCTGACCCATGTGACATTGTAAAACACTATTTCATTCATTCCCCGCCTCCCTTTCTACTCTTAAGGGCTCAAAGTTCATGAGGTTCCTTCTCATGGTTGGGCCAACTATGCTGACCAGTGTATAAAAAGAAGTGCTGTAACATCCCTATGATAAGCTCATGTTTGTCAGTGTATTCCATAGTGCCCGGTATTGATAGAGCAGAAATACTCAAACTGTGAAAGACTACAATACTATGCTAAAAGAGAAGTAAAGGAATCGATTGCACAATTAAAGGTTCTTGTGAGCCCAATGAGCTCCCACTTTGTGGATGGGTGCATGGTGTGGAGAATATGGTTAGGGAGACATTTTTCTCCTTCTCCCATAAATACTAGAATCCAATGGGCTCATCCCATGAAGCTGATTGGTGGGAGATTCAGGACGAATAAAAGGAAGGACTTCTTCACACAGCGCAGAGTTAAACTTTCGAATTTGCTACCACAAGACGTAGTGATGGCCACCAACTTGGATGGCTTTAAAAGGAGGTGGGATAAATTCCTGGAGGAGAAGGCTATCAATGGCTAGTAGTCCTGATGCCTATATGTTACTTCCAGTATCAGAAGCAGTAAGTCTATGCTGGGGAACATGGGTGGGAGGGTGCTGTTGCACCATGTCCTGCTTGTGGGTCCCTGATCGACAGCTGGTTGGCCACTGTGTGAACAGAGTGCTGGACTAGATGGACCCTTGGTCTGATCCAGCATGGCATTTTTTATGTCCTCATGAGCTGGCTGCTGTACCTCTGCAACAGTCAGGTTGTCTGGGTGCCCTCCTTCCAGCTAGCCTTTTCAGAGAGTGGAACATTCTGCTGAATTGTGAATTAAGTCACAGCCAGTGCAGAGATGTAGGAGTGACCTGCACTAAAATGAGGCTGGGCACGCTCAAGTCAGTGATCTGGGCCTGCACAAGACAGTGACTTAAGCCAAAACATGGTGGGCGTAAAAGAAGGAATTTTATAAAAAGTCCTGGGGGGCAAGGTCTTAACCACTGCAGTGGCAACAACAGTGAATGGTATTATTTTTAGGCCACGATCCTATGCATGTTTGGAAAGTAAAAAGGCCTACGACTCTCATCATGCCCCAGCCTGGGAGTTATAGGCCTTTTTTCCTACTTAAACATGTTTATGATTGTGCCTTTAGTAGCATTTTTAAAACTTGCATCATCGTGGTACCCTAGCCTGCCCATACTTTGGTGAGAAATCTCCAAAAAACCCAACACCATTTGACACCTAAAAATGGGGTGGTAAATTGTGGTGTGTGACTAAAGACTAGGTGACCATATGGAAAGGGGGATGGGGCTCCTGTATCTTTAACAGTTGTATAGAAAAGGGAATTTCATCAGGTATCATTTGTATGCCTGTAGCACCTTGTGGAATTCCCTCTTCATCACAACTGTTAAAGCTGCAGGAGCTATACTAGAGTGACCAGAGACAAAAGAGGGCAGGACTCCTGCAGCTTTAACTGTTGTGATGAAGAGGGAATTTCACCAGGTGCTGCATACATATAGATGACACCTGCTGAAATTCCCTTTTCCATACAACTGTTAAAGGTACAGGAGCCCTGTCCTCCTTTCCATATGGTCACCCTAAAAGAGGGCTGTAGTGAGGCTTACTTCCAAGTAAATTCTACTGCTGTTTGCTTGTTTATTCACTACTGCTCTTTGTTTGTTTATACATTTATGTACCACTTTACTATGTTTTTAAAAATCTCACCTTTACAACAGAGTAGAGTACTTCCAGTTTTAAATGAGAGTAAGAGTTGTTTCATTTATTTATCAGAGGTTTAGGGATAAGCTGGGTTAGAGTAATCTTGCAGCTAGCCACCTGGCTACCCGTCTTGAGCAAGAACCTGTTCTTCTCAGGTGAGTCATTTGACAGACCCACCATTGAACTGAAGCTGCCTCTCACACGAAGTATAGATGAGCGGGTGTCTAGTGAAACTTCTTCTTTTTGTTTTGTAGACTGGAACATTTTTGTACTGGTTTGCACCATGTCCTTCCCAATCAGCAGACTGTTCTGTGAGAGGGCAAGCAGGAAATGATGCTGTGAGAATGGTTTGTGTATGGGAATTGCATACCAGCGTTCCACAGAAGAGTAGGATTCATTTGTAAACATTGTGTAATGCATGGAATCTTCTACAACAGGGTGGGCGATTTGTGTCCCTCCTTAAGTTTTGCTCAAGAATTCCCATCATCCCTCACCATTAGCTATGCTGGCTAGGGCTGATGGGAGTTGTAGGCCAAAACATCTGGCGGGATGTGGGTTGTCCTCCCTTGTTCAACCATAATATCCTACGCCTCTGTGAGCCTCTTTGCCTGCCTGCCTGAAATGAGCATTTTATTCCTTAGTATGTTGGCAGGCCATTTCCTTGGCGGTACCATTCCCATGAATATTTGTCTAGGAAACCCATTATGAGACTTAGCAATTTCCTAACAGGAAGAGAGGGTATTGTGTGAGTAGAAACTCGGGAGATGGGCTTACTGAATAAATGCTTTATGAAGGATAAAACATTTCTAAGTGTTGGTTCACATTGTTACTTGTGATTGCTTTCAAATGATTGCTTACCTGAAACACTGGCCATAGCTAGACCTAAGGTTTATCCCTGGATCGTCCAGGGGTCAAACCTGTTCATCTAGGTGACACACAGGGGATCCAGTGCTCAGGCAGGGGCGAACCCTGGATGATCCCAGGATAAACCTTAGGTCTAGCCGTGGTCACTGTTTCTGTCCTCAGAAGGCCCCAGCCACACAAGCAGGCTCACAATACCCATTTCAGACCACAGGGCCATCATATGCTTTGCCAAGAAGAAAGTTGCTCATGTCACCTTGCATTCAGCTCATGGCATGGCCACAGGTGCAGACAGGTCAATTGGGGAGGAGAAAACATTTTTTTCAGAGGGGGGGGGTATACTCTCTTGTTCATTGTAAGACACCCCCAAGGCAAGTTGTTCCAAGAAACCAAAATCCCATTCAAAATAGAGGATTAGAGGATTGCAATGTCAAAACGATGCTGGGAGGTGAAGCAGGCAGGAAATAAGGCACCCGCTAACTGGGTGTAGAAACAGATGAAGAGGTGAACATGCTGCCTTGTGATCCACACATTAAACTTGATGTAGCTTTCATCAAGGAAGCTGGTACATTCTTTGGAAGGCTTCCTTCTTGCTTTGATAGCTGTCATTTCAAGGATTTCCAGCCTCCGTGATGAGGATGTTCGAGGTGTGGTGCAATTTATAAATATAACTTCAGTCCTAATTTGCAATTTCATGAAGCAAAGGGCTCCTTCCATTCATGGAAAGAGCTCCAATCCAATGGAAGTCCCCCACTCCAATCCAATGGAAGCCCCCCATTGATTTTGACTGACCGCACCCCTGCTGTCCACCAGAATAGATTTTTGGAGGGAACATGGGGTCTTTAGGGAGAAAGTGGCCGGAGTATCCTGTGAGCAGATTTCCTTTCACAGGAACTCGGGATACAATCCAGTCCATTTGTAAACATTGTGTAATGCCGGGCTCTTCTAGGCTAGGCTAGGGCCAATAGGCGTTTTAGGCCAAAACATCTGGAAGGACACATGTTTTCCTGTTCTACAATCATCTCCTACATTATGAGTTTGCTTGCCTGCTCGCCTTCTCCTCCTGAATAACGTTGTCAGCCACAGTGGAAGTCCTACTGTTAGAAAGCTGAGAGGAAGGGGAATGAAAGAGACTGTCTAGTAAGATGGCACAATTTCGCCTGGGATGGGAAATTACCCTCAAGCACCCCTTTCCCCCAAGAACTGCATAAGGGAATGGCACAGCTCTCTCTCATTTTGGGAGCCCTCTGTGCCTTTGTGACATAAGCAGTCATTACACTATTCTACACTAGGGATGTACAAGAACTTTGAAAATCATCCAAAAATGTCACATTTACAATCCTGAACAAAAGCCGCAGACAGTAGAATGTTTTTAGAGAAATTCACAAAAATTGTGGTCGTGTTTGGAAAACATGCATGTTTGAAAATGTGCATTTTTACACATTAGTCAATGGAAGAAAATTGCACACATATGAAAAATATGCATAGAAATGTGCGCTTTTCCTGCATGAGCAAGTAAAAAAAAAAAGTTTGAAAATAAGAACGGAAGCAAGGCAAAATGAGCTTGGAAGTGCATTTCAGGGAATTTTGGTGACCTCAAAAATTGTCATGGTCCTAGGCCTTCCCGCCGAGGTGCGAGATAATACAGAGGTCTGTCGTGTAATCCACAAAGCTTTATTCAACAAATAAACGTCTTTTCAGATCTGATGGGAGTGTGAATTCTAGGAGCTATCCTCAAAGCTTAATTAGCTTAACAAAGCTAGGCAGTTGCCTTCCAACTAAAACTGGACAGTTTCTCCGCAGTCTGTGAGGCACTTTACCTCTGGGAGGGTCTTTTAGGAGAAGCCTCTGGCGAGTGGCTATCGTAAGGGACCGCCTCCCACCTCCTCTCAACTCTGCCCACTTGACCCTGTGGTAGACTCTGGGCTCTGTCAACTCCATTGTCCTCTCCCCCTCTGACAGAGACTGAGTTCTCAGGGATGGGGGGAGAAGGGTCTCTGAACCTTCAGCATCCTGTCTGATAAGCTCCAGGGAAGATTCATCCTTGACTCCTGAAGAGTCTTGGAGAATTTTCTCCTCCACTTCCTGCTTTGGCTGATATACTTTTGGGTCCCCTCCTCCTCCTCCTCTTCCTCCTCTTTCTTCTGAGGCTGATTCAGTCCCTGAAACCTTTTCCTCCACATCAGAGAGATGTTCTAGACACCTGACAAAAATTGTTAGTTCTTTCATCTCTAATCTCCACCCTCATCTCAGACCTGTTAGTATGTCTACAAATCAAAACACTCCATTTTAAGGAAAGGGCCAAACCTGTCATGTTTAATAGGCATGATAGTGAGAAGCACTGCTACTCCACAAGACCATGGCGAAAGTCTGAATTCTCAAAATTCAAGGGGTAGGGTGAAAACCAGGGGATGAAACGGGGAGCAGTCTCAGGGGGTAGATGTTGGGAGGAAATGCTCATGGAGGCTTTCCAGTTTCTCCCCAATATTTGTTTGGTTGTTCAGGGCTGGATCCAGGTATTGGGGGGGCTTGGGTTGGCTTCCTCTGCCACCAGTGGACCTTAGTGGGCTAATTTGGCTGTGAAGGTAGCGCTCTAAGCAGTGCTGAGCGATCTTAGGTTGGGGGTATGGATGTCAGAGAAATCCTGAACAAAATCAGATCAGTTCGGATTTCTATGAATATGACCTGCAGATTCCACAGCAGACTGGCTTTTCCTGAGTCACACAGATTCCCTGGACTTGCAGATTGGTTTTGTTTGTTTTTTACTTTCTGGAATTTTACACAGATTTAGTGATAGAAAAATATGTAAAATAAAAAATCCTTCAGCAAAAAAATTGCATTTCCCCCACAGGCTAAAGCATGAAAATGTGCATTTGGGGAGGGTTACACATTTTGGAGGGTGTGTGTGCATTTTTTGCAAATGCAAATTTGCACAAATGCAAATTTGCGTGAATTTGGGAAATTGGAAAAATCCAGTTCCATTAGTGAGTGGATGATGGAATGAAAGGCACCTAACAATCTGCAAAACACTGCTGGGATAGCTAGAAAGAAAAAGAAATGGAGGGGAGCCCGGGGCTAACATCAGCAGTGCGCTGTGCCAGGCAGGGGGGCCCTGGCAATTGCCCAAAGATGCCAGGTGCTGCCCCTGTTGGTGGGTTTGGAGGGTTGTCGCTACCTCTTTAGCAGTGATGGCAGCCACCATTTCTCCCACCCTATGGAATGCTCCAGACTTAGGGCTGAATCCAGGATTAGTCATTTTTAGACACATTGAAATCTATGGAACTTAAAGTTATCATGACTAACTTACGTCTCATTAATTTCAGTTGCTCTATTCTAAATGGGGCTAACTCTAGATCCAACCTGAAGTATTTTACTGGGGCATTCTGGGTTGGGGATTGCCACATTAGAGCAGAGGGAGAATAATTAAGGGTAGGATGTGCAATTACACGTCTCTATTTATTTGAATAGTGAAAGGAATAAATTGTACCAAAAATGCTTTGGTTGTGATGTCTAAATTTGGAAACTCTGTTGTTTTTTAAATCATTTTTACATGTAATCCAAAACATTAGCAAATCACAGAAAATATCCCCCCGTATAGCAGCTGCATTCTGAACACAAGTAGGATACTCTGGTGTCCATAAAAAGGTAAAGGAAATGCCACATCTTTTAAGGACTGCAAAAATATTTGGAGAGAGTAGAAATTGCCCCTCTGTCGTGTAGTATGCAAAAATTGCTACATGTGTGTGTTCTTCTCACTTCAGGAAAAAGATATACATTTTATGAGATACATAAAATAAATTCAGCTGAAATTCAGATCCAGAAAACCCCATCTTTCACACATATTTATTATAATATTATGTAATATAAAAGAGGTGGGTAACAAAAAAGGAAAAATCGGCGCAAAATGCACAAGCCATGATTTTTTTCTATTATTCCTCATTATTATTTCTGTTACACAGATCAGCAATGCTTTACTTTCCCACCACTTGCTTGTTTTTCCTGCTATCATTCTGTCCCATGTCTTCTGCTCTATCATGGCCTGAAGGAGCTGTTCTAAGCTTCAGTTGCCTCCATACTGTGCAGTAAGATGAGTTATTTATGATTTTATTTATTTATTTATAATAGGATTTCTAAACTGCTATACATGAAAAGATTTCAGAGTGATGTACAACATGTTAAACCACCAAATATAATAATAATAATAATAATAATAATAATAATAATAATAATACCGTATTTCTTCGATTGTAAGACACCATCGATTGTAAGACACACACTAATTTCAGTACCACCAACAGGAAAAAAAAACCTAAGGCACACCCGCGATTCTAAGACGCACCCCGTTTTTAGAGATGTTTATATGGGGAAAAAAGTGTGTCTTAGAATTGAAGAAATAGGGTAATAATAATAACAATAATAACAATAACAACAACAATTATTCTGCTAGTCACATCAGTCACATCAACATTTTTTACAGAAAACTTTCAGAACTAGGTGTACCAAAATACACCCACTCCAACATCTCGAAAACGGTCATACTTAAAACATGTTCAATAGTCAGGAAATTTCTGAATCAGTAAAAGACAGCAAGACTTGGCAAAGCTTGTCATGTTCATCTAGAAAAACCTCCACGAGCGAAAAAATATTATTATTATTAATAATAATAAGTCAAAGAACTATGGCAACAGGAAAAGGTCGCAATTATTCTGTTAGGCACATCAGTCACTGGCATCACATCAAAAAACTATACAGAAAAGCTTCAGAAACTGGACCTACTAAAATACATCCACACCAACATCCAGAAAGCAGTCATAATTAAAACATGCTTAACTGTCAGGAAATTCCTGAATCTGTAAAAGACAGCATGACCTGGCAAAGCCTATCATGTCCATCTTGAAAAACCACCATGAGCGTGAAATAGAAATAATAATAATAATAATAATAATAATAATAATAATAATAATAAAGAAAACCAAATTCACCAATAAAACAGTATTTGGAATTTACTCATTGGACGGAAAAGATTTGATCAGTACATTCCAGCTACTGTTTTATTGAGTTCAGTCAATTCTGTTTTATTGAATTCTTCTTACGGGCTAAACGGCTACCTTTGTTTGTTTCGTTTTATTAATGTATTTGTTTTACAAGCTACTGCAGGTTTTCAAGTATTTATAAGCGGAACAGCTTTTCACTATGTTGCTTCCGATTGTGTCCAAGAGGCCCCGCCATGTTTTATTTCCATTCTCTTCCCCCACCCAAAGTTCTTGGTTTTGCAGTATTACAGTTTGCTAGTTTTGCATTTACCCTGCACCCTTTTACCACCTCTTAACCTTACATTTCTATGTGTATCAGGTAAAAGAGGCTAGTGAGCAGTATAGAGTATAGCCTGAGATGCTAGGAGGTGCCGTAAGAATTAGATTAGGAATGCCCCTGCTTGATTTCCACAAAGAGAATTGGGGCAAGAAGCCCAGCAGCCCACTGGTTTTCCAGTGTTTCAAATTGATTGGAGAGACCCCACCCACCCACTCCCAGGATAGAGGAAACGCTCAGCTTCATAAAGCCTCCCTCTGCATGTAGAGGGCAACAAATGTGACAATGAAGGGGGCTGGGCCAATGGGCTGCCCCTCCCAATGGTTAGAATGCTCTAATAGGGCTACTGAGTCTGCAGCCCTCTAGGATTTCAGGAAGGAGTCTTTCTCAGCCCTACCTGGAGAAGCCAGGGATTGAACCTGGGACCTTTTGAATACAAAGCACGTGCTCTACCACTGAGCCCCTGTGGGCCCCCATAGAACCTCACTGAACTATCGTCCCTCTTGATGCTGTGGGAACCGCTGCTGCCTGGAATTGTGGGAGGAGTTAAGTACTATCATTCCAATGGCTGGGAATAGTTCCTGACGGAAAGGACCACCCTACGATCCCAGGAGGAGGCAGACAGCACAAAGTCAAGATGCTGACGGTGTCTGTGATCAACTGAACGACCAAAAATGACACCCGAGGGTGAGAGCCAGTGTGTTGCAGTAGTTAGACACTTGGACCGGTGTTTATTTGTGAGTTTGTGCTTGAGCAGATAGGCAAAATTAAACATTTTAAAAATAAGATACAAGCATATGCAGGTAGTTGTACTGTAAGGGAGGAAGGGGCTGTGCTGCAGCTTATTAGCAGTTCGGTGGGTAAGGAGGTAGAGCAGCCAGGGAATTCAGGGCAAGCCGACTCGGGCCTTAGCTAGATCTAAGGTTTATCCCGGGATCGTCCCGGGGTCGTCCCTGCCTGCTCCCGGGATATCCTGTGTGTCATTTACATGAACAGGGATGACCCCAGGAAGATCCCGGGATAAACCTTAGGTCTAGCTAAGGTCTCGGAAAAGCGGGGCTTTGCCAGTTGCTTTTCAAGCCGCTCCTCCACTCAAGTGCTTCAATAGCACTTTTGCCAGTCCACACTGAGCAGGCTGGTGCTGCAACTGCATTCTCTGTTAGGAAGATGGCCACAAACCAGGTCATTAAAAAGACCACAAGGCAACACAGGAACCCGTTTCCAGCAGTTTGACACTGACATCATCTGGTTTCTGATTAGAAATGAGTGAACAAACGACGCAGCTACAGTGGAAACAAGCTGAATTCCTTAGGACCTGAGCAGCATTCTTAAAACTCTTCATCC
Source organism: Elgaria multicarinata webbii (assembly GCF_023053635.1). NCBI lineage: Eukaryota > Metazoa > Chordata > Lepidosauria > Squamata > Anguidae > Elgaria > Elgaria multicarinata. Next base: position 24,319,949 of record NC_086174.1, on the reverse strand, counting down.
TTTCACAAATTTCTTTCCAGCCATTAAAAGGCAGCAAAGTCCTCTCTTCGCTTTTGACAGGTGCTTTCAGCAGCAGCAGGTACCACCTAACAGTGGAGGACTTGTTGGCTTTCTACTAGGGTAGGGTGACCATACGGAAAGGAGGACAGGGCTCCTGTATTTTTAACAGTTATATTGAAAAGGGAATTTCAGCAGGTGTCATTTGCATGCATGCAGCACCTGGTGAAATTCCCTCTTCATCACAGCAGTTAAAGCTGCAGCAGCTATACTAGAGTGACCAGATACAAAAGAAGACAGGGCTCCTGCAGCTTTAACAGTTGTGATGATGAGGGAATTTCACCAGGTGCTGCATGCATACAAAGGGCACCTGCTGAAATTCCCTGTTCTAGACAGCTGTTAAAGATACAGGAGCCCTGTCCTCTTTTTAATATGGTCACCCTAGGGTTGCTAATTGACCAGGACAAACCCTGCCCTCCTCCTGTGCCTTTAATAGTCATGAACTGCAGAAAGCAGAAGCAGCAGGGAGGAAAGCATCCCGCTGTGTGCAGAGTCAACTGCTGTTAAAAGGTACAGGAGCAGGAGGCCAGTTAAAAGGTTGGCTGTCCAATTTGTATACAGAAGGTGGCTGAGTGAGTCATACATCTGCCGTATATGTTTCCAGGTTTCAGGCAAAAGTCATACATCTGCCCTACTGGTGGTGGATGCATAATTCTAGTATTTCCAAGGATATTTCAGTTGAAAGAATTGGCTTGAATGTGTTTTGGCATGCAGATTCATTAGAGTGACCATATGGAAAGGAGAACAAGGCTCCTGTATCTTTAGCAGTTGTGTAGAAAGGGGAATTTCAGCAGGTGTCATTTGCATGCATGCAGCACCTGGTGGAATTCCCTCTTCATCACAACAGTTAAAGCTGCAGGAGCCCTGCCCTGTTGACCAGATACAAAAGAGGGCAGGGCGCCTGCAGCTGGCAGTGTTTTGCTGCTGTCGTTCGTCTTTGTTTTGTCCTTTTGCTCTAACATGTCAAGAATGTAGAAACAGTTGTAAAATGTGGAACTGAAGCAAAGGAGAAAGAATTTGGTTGTGTGCTTCACAGCTAAAGTAACACTTTAGCTGTAAGCTGTTAGGGAGACATTTTTCTCCCTCTCCCATAATGCTAAAACCCAATGGGGTCCTCCCATGAAGCTGGTTGGCGGGATAGATGAAAGGAAGGACTTCTTCACGCAGCACATAATTAAACTCTGGAATTCACTACCACAAGAGGTGGTGATGGCCACCAATTTGGATGGCTTTAAAAGGAGGTGGAATAAATTCCTGGAGGAGAAGGCTATCAGCAGCTACTAGTCCTGATGGCTCTGTGCTACCTCCAGTACCAGAGGCAATATGCCTACATACACCAGTTACTGGGGAACATGGGTGAGAAGGTGCTGTTGTATCATGTCCTGCTTGTTCATCCCTGGCCAATGGCTGGTTGGCCACTGTGTGAACAGAGTGCTGGACTGGATGGACCCTTAGACTGATCCAGCAGGGCTCTTCTTATGTTCTTATGTTTTTAACATAAGATGGCCATTTAAGCCCCCCACCCTTCCACTCCATAAAGCCATTATGTCCAGGGTTTAAAATGACCTAGCTTGTGCAGCTCCTTAAAGGTTTGCATCTGACTCTGAAAACTATTGAGTGAAGGGTGCTTCCAGAGCAGAGCTTCAAACTTGGAAGAGAAACTAGAATGATGTTTTCTATTGCCTCCACGCACACACAGAAACTCCGGTGCTGATCTGAATCATATATTACGACTAGTGCACATTTGGGTCACAGGAGTCTGATATATCAGCAAGCCATGGTTGGAAACGCTGTGATGTCTGCAAAAAGCCAATGCCTGAAAGGAGGCTAGCAGGAGACATGATAAAGGTGTACAAAATTATGCTTGGTGTGGAGAATGTGGATAGGGAGACATTTTTCTCCCTCTCTCAAAATACTAGAACCCAATGGGGTCATCCCGTGAAGCTATCAATGGCTAAGTGCAACCTCTAGTATCAGAGGCAGTAAGCCTGTATACACTAGTTGTTGGGGAACATGGGCTGGGTGTGTGTGTGCTATTGGACTCATGTCCTGCTTGTGGGTTCCTGGTCAACAGCTGCTTGGCCACTGTGTGAACAGAGTCATGGACTAGGTGGACTCTTGGTCTGATCCAACAGGCCTCTTCTTATGTTCTTATGAGAGACATTTAAAGGCTGGAGTACTGTGAGATTTAGCTTGCTACAATGTCATCTTCATGGAAGAAAACAGAAAAAGACTGCTGTATAATACCATAATTTCAGCAATGTGCTCTGTCATTCCGCCACTCTCAGTGTGTCTGTAACAGGCCAGCCGGCTTTCCCCAAACCATTCCTTGCTTCCGTGATCTCGCCTGGTCATCCTCATTTTCTCCTGTATGAAGTAGTTCTTTTAATATATCATTCCAGAAAACTGCCTTCTTTTAGAAGCAAAACAAATAACTTCACATCATCCCCACCCACCCTTGTCCCCAGAAGCTATTTTTGTGGTTTTGATTGTTCATATGAAACAACCCCTTACCCATAACTTTCTGCTTTCCTCCCTCAGAAAACCAAAAGGGATGTAAATAACTTTGATCAAGACTTTACACGAGAAGACCCGATATTAACGCAAGTGGATGAGACAATTATAAAGCAAATCAACCAAGAAGAATTTAAAGGCTTCTCGTATTTTGGAGAAGAGCTGCTGCCGTAAGGACCCCTCCCTCCCCCAAATTGGGATCACCAGATCACTGACACTGCAAGTTGTGGTTCTGAAAAGATCCTCGAGCTATAACATCAACAGCTACTTCTCTGACCATGAGCCCAGATCCCCTTACTTTATGCTATCTATTTATTGTTCTTTTCCTTTCATCTTTGATCTGGAGTCACTCCTAATATCTGTTTCACAAAGCAATGCAAAGTATTTTGTATCAGAAATTGTAAAGGTAACACATTGCTGCTGTTGTTTTTTGCTGCTGCTGCTTTATTTATTTTTCTTTGCTTTTTCTTCTTTGTCTAAATTTGGGATCTTTCTTTTATTCCCATGAAGGCTGTGACTTGCCTTTTAAAATTATTATTATTTAATCTAGCACCTTCAGACCAACTCAGTCATTTCTGAAGTAGAAAAGATCAATAGGAGGGATTTTTAAAATTCATTTTCACCCTGAAAAGTGTGGCCTAAGGCAGGGATGAGCAGAAAGTAGACCTCCAGATGTCGTGAACTTCAACTCCCAGCATTCCTGACCATTGGCCATACTCTCAAGGGCTTCTGGGAGTGGAAGACCAAAACATCTGGAGATCTACCTTCTGCCTACCCTAGTCTAAGAATGCGCCCCCTATACATTCAGACGGTAAGAGTTTTCCAAGATGTGGTAAAAAATCATCCCATCACATAGTGGCACAAGGACAAACGTGTAATACATGAACACTGAGCAGGCGGACATCGCCTTGGGTGACGTTTTCACCTTGGACGCAATCCTAGAAATCATCTATACGATGTACTGTCCCAGCAACAATCTCAGAAAACATTGGGTTGGCTACAGACTTACACATAATACCTTAAGCCCCATTGATGTCATTGAGTCTACTCCAAGTATGACTAAATCTGGACCCAATCTATTAGGTTCTGTCAGCATTTCAAGGGCATTGTAGAGCATGAGATACAAACCTAAAATCAGTTAACGTTTTGCCATTGATTTCAACAGGATGTGACGTGTGCCTGTTGAAGACACATACCCCAAATGTAAATGGATAGGATTGGCGGCCCAATGAGCCATACAGAGATACTCTAGGGTTTCTTTTTAATGAGAAACATACTCAAGAGGCTACAGTTTTGAACTGAGGAGTGGACAGGGTGTGTGTAACGCTTTCACCACATGCCATTTTACATGTCAAAATTGTATCCCCTACTTCCCCCCCCCACCTGCCAGGATTCCAGAGGGATATTTACATGGGTAAATATACATCTAGAATGCTTTGTGGGGGAGCAGCATTTAAGAGCCATTTTGAGAAGGAGGAAAGAGTGACGTACCCTCCTCTCCTCTCGAACCTGCTGCTTTCGAGGGCTGCTTTTCATTTATTTAAAAGCAAAACAAAACAATATTTGAGCTTCGTTACATGTATTTGCATGTAATGGGTAGTTTGTGCCTTTGCGTTGTCGAAAGAATTACTTCCAAGTAAATATGTTTAGGGTCCAGGTGTCAGCAAAGTTGCCCAAGCATTAAAAGGCTATGAAGATCTTTAAACCCCTCTTCTAAGTACACGCATGCACACTCGGGACAAAACAAAAGGGGCGTTAGCCACATGGCTTGCCCTAGCGTGCAGGCTTTTTAAAACATATATTGCAGGCTCAGGGACCCTGATCCAAATGCAGACCCTGGCACAGGGATAGGGGGAGGTTGTTGACTTCCTGAGCCCTGCAGTGGCCCTGATTCAGATCAGGGACCTGACCCAACACCTGCATTCTTGCACTGGAAAAAAGCTCCCATTGGAGCAAATGGAAACTCCCCCTCCCGCAAATTCTAGATCCAAGGAAGCCACCCTGGATTAGGACTGCAGCGTGAGTGAAGCTTTCACCCCTCCAGGCCTGCAGTTTTTGTTTTAAATCCTGCACCCAAGGCTTAACCATGTGAGTCACTTCTAATTTGGCCCTTCGAAGCAAGTTTTATTGACAGTAATGAAATCTCATTCCAGATAAACAGACAACATGATAGTCAATGGTGGGGTAATAATCAACTTGACATTTGTTTATCTAGCGGGTACTCCCCACACAACACGATAATAATCCACCATGGTGTTGATTAGGTTCAGTGCTAAGTTGACTATTAGTCCACGTGAAGTTGACTGGCTCATCCCCCGCCCTCTCTCCCACCTCAGTCCTCCTCCTAGTATTCCGTCAGCCATTGCTGCTGAAAATCTATCCAGCTGGCTTTACTAGAGTGGCAGCCACCACTTTGACCGCTCTTGCCTTGCAACTCTGTGGCTGACGAAATAACCAGCGGTGCCCTCCACACAACACGATAAGCAATCAAATAGTCACTGCTACAGAGCATTGGTTATTTGCGTTGGTTATTTCAGCCAAATGACCAACCATTGGTTCAAAACCTCCCTCCACACAATACAATAACCCACAGCGGGTTAAATAACCAACCGTTGCGTATTTAAACCACCATTGGTTATTGTGTTGTCTGAACCCAGTCAACATGTTTAGGCTTCCAGTGAATATTGAAACGTACTTCAGGTGTCTAAGTGGAGGGAAATCACCACTGAAACCACATACTATTTATACCATTCAGTGTGGGATGAAACGCTAAGACTGATCTATGTCAATATCCCTGATAGTCATTGCACCTAACCTGGCTACCATGTGACAGCCACATGAATTCCTTCCCTCTGTTGACCCCTGCTACTCGCAGGGAAGAGGGAAGAAGCCAGGATGGGTGGCCACACCACCCACGGTCCTTGGGATTGTCCTGGGACCATGGGAAAAGCCAGGGGGAAAGGGCCTGCCGATATCCCAGGGAAATGGAGGGATCATCTCTCCCTGCTCCCGGGATCCCCTGTGCGTCATGTGGACGCACAGGGATGATCCCGGGCCAATTCCTGGGATATTGACTGGTGTAGACATGCCCTGTGATTCAGTGGAAAGGAGGGTGAAGAGAGGTTTTCCCCCCCTTTTTGCTAATTCTGATGGGAACACAGGCTGAGAGTGCAATAGGAATGCAAGTGCCATCCTGTGTTGTGCTGAAATTCTATAGTTATATGACGAACTTAAGGTCCATTCACTTCAGTGGGTCTGCTCTAAGTATAACTAAGAGTAACCCTTCTGTGCACATAATGGGACTTACTTCTGAGTAAAATCTGTTTAGGATTGCTCTTAAAAAACACTTAAGAAAGTAGGAATTTGTTTCTGGCTGTACATGAACTTTTTCCAGAAATCTGTTCCTTCTAATTTTGTATCCCTGGAATGCAGATAATTAAGAGGGAGAAATCTTCCTTGTTGAATCCCACCAGAACACAATGCAGTCACACTTAAATGAATGGAGCAAAAATATTTACCAAATATATATATATATATATATTTAAAAACATAAATACCAAAAAAGCACTTCTTTTCAAGACTAATTGTAGATTTAAGAAGTATTAGGAATAGTCTCACTGAAGGAGTTATAATTGTCATAGAAATTATTTTAGGGGAAATTACTTTTTTTCCCCCCTAAGAATACATAATGATTTTTAAAACTTTTTTTTAAATGATATCAAGAATTTTTTTTAAAACAAAACAAACACAGATGCTTTAAAGACAGATGTTTAAGGGCTAAAGAGTGGACAAAATTTCCAAAAGCCTATAATAGCTTTAATAAAGCCATGTAGGTTTTCTACAAATTATGCAGCTTCTTCGGCGTGTACATGATAATCCTTCCCTAGTAAAACTCTTGAAATGCTAGTGCCTGAATCATCCGTGTCATTGGTGCAATGGCAGGTGTGAAGGGGGTTTAAAGAGGGGGAGAGAGAATCATGTTTTTATTTCATTGTATGAAATCTGAAGAATTGCCCGCTTGAATGACTTGATTTTTAAAAAATATGCTTTTAATAGCAGTGTGTTACTTTTGCAGGCTTTTACAAATAAATAAATAAATTGGGCATGATCCATCCTTCTGTATGCATAGCCTCTATTCCTCCCCTGCTGACCTTTGGCCAGGAGTAGCACATTGTGACGGATCAGTCATGGCCCTGATACATTCGGCCCAACGTTATGTCCACACATAGATCCAGCAGCCCCCTGACCTCCTCAGGTTTACCCGCAAAGGAGAGGACCACTCAGATCTGAGGATAGGACCTACGTATGAGCTTCTCACACTAAGGGCCAAACCCAATGTGCTGTTAAACGCGTTTTTGCATTTAACATGCATTAAGAAAGAAAGAAAGAAAGAAAGAAAGAAAGAAAGAAAGAAAGAAAGGCTTCAGAGGGACAATTTTCATCAGGAGAGCAACAGGGGAGAAAGAGTTAAACCACACCCCTACCTGCTGTGATCCCAATAATTATTAATTTCCCCCCAGTAGGTGCTACTTGCATTTAAAAACTGTATGTGTTAAACACAGTGGCCTGGTTCAGACAACACGCTAAACCATGCTGCTTAACCACAAAATGGCTAAGGGAATGCATTAAGGTTAAGCAGCATGGTTTAACGTGTTGTCTGAACCAGGCCAAAAACTCCTTTAATGTCAGATGTACCTTGGTGCTGCAGCATCGCTCCTGGCCAAAGGTCAGAGAGGAAGGGAGACGTGCAAGGGAGGGGTTTACGAGCATCACAAGATACTGTACTATGGGTCCAGCTGGATCATGCCCAATCATACTACTGCTCTTTTGTTTTTAATATTTTGAGAGAGAGAAACAATTCTGGTCTGAAAACTGTGCTATACAGGAAGAATACAAAGCCAAGCAAACCCATTCATTCTGTGAAAATGTATTTGAGAGACTGAAGATCAAGATTCAAAAACTGACATTGCTGAGAGTTGTACATGGATTTTTCTTGTGTAGTCATTAAAGATACGGTAACTCATGTGGAAAATACATTAACAAATGTGAAGTTACCACCTGTAGATATGCTGACAGTGTTATGTACTTATATTTCCAGGAGTACCCTGTGTTTGTGTGTGTTTGCGTGTGTGTGTGTTCATGTATTGTTGACGTCTGGACTGAATGAGCAGTTAAGGGAATCCATTTTACTTGTTGCACTTGGATTTCCCAAATTACACAAATATATATATATATATATATATATATATATATATATATATAATTTGTGACTGGCAGAGTGGGACTCAAAAAGCTTTTTCCTTTATTATTTTCCTTTGGGATTTTTTGGGGTTTTTTTGCCTTTTGTACAGGTGAGGATTTTGTATATAGGTGTTTACTGCAAGGCCTGTGGAATTCAATGAATATAGAGGTATCAACTGCTGCATGTTCAGGCGTATTATTAAATAAAAAAAAGTTAGCCTATGAAAGAATAACTATGATAATGTCCATGTGCAATACTCTGTTTGTGTATTGGTTCAAGTTATACTGTCAAAAGATGAGGGTTGTGTTTTTTTTCCTATTTGTTTGGTTTTTTTGTTATTAAAAAGAAAGAAAGACGTAGACCTATATTAAGCTGTACTAAATCTCCTGTATAGTTCTCTTAAACTCTGTGTGGAATGATAGAGATGGGGGAGCAGGGATAGGGTAAAAGAAAAGGAAGGACCTATATTGGCAGAAGCTGAGAGATGCAGCCCCCCTTCTCAGTCTCTCTGTGGCATGGAAACTGTTTCGCCAAAGTTTCTTCCTTCGCTTCTCATGCTCAAATAATGTGAGATGCCCTGGGCCATAAGGGAGGACTTCAGACCAATGGAAGGGTGGCCATCCTTTACAGTCCTCTGTTTGAAGGGCTGTCTGGTCCTATTCCAGTTTAAAAATGAAGAACCCTAAAAACATTTGCCCATCAACACTGAGCCCCTGAACAGCAGGCTGAACAGGCAGGAACATAGCTTACCTGGTCACTGTCTTCCTCACTATGGTGAGATGTACTGTATTTCTTTTGAAATTCTAATAATCATTTCGCAATGTGCATCTATAATATAAATTAGCATATGCAAATTTTATGCAAATTGCCACCCTCCTTTGTCCTCTATTTTGGTGATGCGTTTCCTACTTTAGGGCAATTCGTACGTGGCCACTCCAGCCAGTGGATGCGGCCAGCGTCAGCACCTAGAATCCATGGACAGCTCCCAGGGCCCCAATACCTGGCATGGCCCACTGCTGGTGCCTGCTCTGGGTCCCCCATTAAAGAAAAGGTTTGGACCAGTGCTTTCAGCAGCACTGGTCTAGCTGCCATATTGATTTCTCACAATGCCAATGTCATAGCATCACTTGGGAGCATACTGGGAAATTAAAATGGGTGGCTAGACTGAGTACTGCTCAGAGCACTGCTGACTGCCGCCACCAGGTCAGCCTTTGGGGGTGATGTCAATGACAGAGGAGGAGGCCCACCAGAGGTCACATTGCCCAGAGCTCCCTCAGAGAGCTGCCCCAGCCAATGGAGGTAATATGCCCCACTTTCCAGAAGGGAGAACTGGCATGGAGAGAGGTCTAGCATGGGCTCCTCCCAGATGGCCTGGAGCTTCTTGGGTTACTGAAGGAACCTGGGGCAGAGCAGGGCTGCAGTGGGTCACACGCTGCAGAAGTAGCTTAAGAAGTTGGTCCAAGTGGCCTTCTCAAAAGGACAGGTGAGGTTAGCATCAGTTTTGCGTCTGGCTGTTCATAGCCGCTTTCAGCGACAACGACATTCAATTCCATTACGTTGGTGTTGGTTTTTTTAAAACTCAGGTGTAATTATTATATATACATATATTTATATATGTATTCATATGATGATTTCAAAATATTAAATATGCTATATCAAGTCATGTGTTGTCTGGCTTACCAATGTAATAATGGATCAAAAACCTTTTAGAATAATTTAATTTATCTTTGTTAAAAATGTAAGGGCTGGGGCTGGGGGGGGGGATGAAAAGCCCCCTTAGCTTCTGGAGTGGAAGCACAGAGACGTCACAAAGGTTTCATCATCTCATTATTTTATGTTTATTTTAGGGGGGGTGCGGGGGAGGGATAGTGTAAAACTGCCCATTAGTTTTCCGTGTGCTAATACCACCTCTGTGTATTTCTGCCACATGTTAGCTTTCGACATCCAGTGCAAGAACTGACAATGCTAAGCGGTCTTTTCCATAGGTGAATGGCAGCTTTGGAGGTAGCAAAGCTGCCCAGACATTAGTTAGAACTATTGCATAGTGCACTACTGTTTTTATGGAATGAGAGGCCTTGATAAAAAATGGGGATTAGCCGTTCTTTTTAAGTGCATTCCACAAAGCTTTTGCAAGCAAACTTGTGGAGTGCGTGACTCTTTAATTCCTGGCATGAAAAATTTCTATCAAATGTTCATTCTAAAAATGCCCCAAAAGCCACATTTTTTTCTTCAGGTTGCTGAGTAGAAAAAACAAAACCTTCACACAGACGGATATATACCACCTGTGGTCCTAAAGGCCTTTGCCTCAATCCAACAAGAAAGGTCCATCCACGTAAACGCAGGGTGACCATACTGAATGGAGGTCTGGGCTCCTGTATCTTTAACAGTTGTATAGGAAACGGAATTTCAGCAGGTGTCATCTGTATGCATACAGCACCTGGTGACATTCCCTCTTCATCACAATGGTTAAAGCTGCAGGAGCCCTGCCCTCTTTTGTTTCTAATCAAAAGGGCGGGGCTCCTGCAGGTTTTCTATACAACTGTAAAAGATACAGGAGCCCTGTCCTTCCCATATGGTCACCCTACATAAACGGCCTTTGGTGGGTGTTTCCATAGCAGATGTGCATTTGAGAGGCACATCCCCATCTGCATCACAATGGTTATCGGAACCCAACTGAACTGTCTGAATGCATCTTTTGAGAGAAATGGGTACAGGTATCAGCATCAAAGGCCAGCAGATGGTATACATGACTACACCTGGTTTGGAGCTCAGTGGTATTTAACCGGGCTGGTTGCGTGCGGGTATGGCAGTCTTCTTCTGCACAAGTAAATTCAGTGCATCTAATTTTCTGCTCAGCAAGTTTTGTCTTTTACCTTGAACTTATTTAAAACGAAGCTGTTACGTTTCCTCCTCTCCAGTGTCCTCCCCCCCACATCTGTTTCGGGCGTGGAGCTGGGCAGGGATGGGGGGTGGGAGGGAGTAAAGGTATACAAAATGCCAAACAAAGAAAAATTTGAAGAAATCAGGATATTTTCACTTTCTCTGTTTTTTAGAGACATTGTTTAGTGAGAATGTGTTTTCCCCCATATGGTAAAAATAATGCCATCTCTCCAAAAATACTTTTTTTTATTTTTTAAAGAGACCTGTTTTGAGATTATGTGGAGAATAGTTCTGGGGGTGGGGGGGATATGAAATGTATTCAGTTTTACAGGAGTGGGGAGGCGTGTGGTGTGTTTTTTTAATCGTGAGGCTTTCTTTGTACAGATTTTTTCTTACGGTTGTAATTTGAATCTCTTGCCATTCATTAGGGGTTATTTCATTGTAGCCATTATTACTGTGCCAAATGTACTGTATTCTAAAGGATGTGAATGTGTATTGTTTCAGAACCTAATAAATACAATGATGTTAAAAACTTACTTTTGTGTCGCTCACAAGTGTTTTCAAATGAGGAATGAAGAGCATGCAGAATACATTAGCAGTGGTGCAGTTGTAAATTTTGGCCGTTGCTAGACGGGGGTTTAGCCCGGGCTGAAACCCAGGCTCACCCCTGTGTGTGCAGATGATGCACAGGGGATCCTGGGGTCAGGCTGGGCTAAACCCTCCCTTGACCCGAAATAACCAGATCCACTTGTGGCCCAGTCTAGCTGGCTCCACAGCTTTTCCCAGCTACGCGGCTTTCTCGCGAGTAGCCAGGAGAAGCCGCGCATGGGCGAGCGGGGGGGCATCAGACATTGTGGGGGGGAATCGGGGGCAGGGGGAGTGGGGAACCCTTTATTTTTTTAAAAAAATGACTTACCTTTTCGCTGGTGTGCTCCTGTGCACATGGCCCCTTTACCTTTTTTAAAAAAATGGAGGACGCGACAGGGCTTTCCTTTCCCCGTCGCGTCTGACGTGTGGAAAGGAGCGACAGCCCACGCTACTTCTAGCGCAGGCTGGCTGCTCCTCCCACATGGATTCTGAGGTAGGTCTAGCAAGGCCCCTTGACGTGCAGCTTCAAAACTCCCTTGTAAAATGCAGAAATCCAAAAACAACAAACAAATAAACCACTAATGACTGCAGTCCCATGCATTGTTACTTGGGAGTAAGCTCTGTTGAGCTCTGTTGGTGCTTACGTCCGACTGCATAGCTTCAACTTGTAAAACACGTTGAGAACTTTAACCAAAGATCTTCAGCCTGTTGAAATGCCACCTCTTCACTTTTAATTAGAAAGACAAGCAATCTTGCAAGGAAGTGCTGGTCAAACTTGAAAGCTTTGCCATCAGCTCATTCACTTGTCAGGGCAAGGAAAGTCCGTCAGTTTATCCGGTCACTCCGGTGGATGATGTCATTGTTCCTGCTCGGAAAGTCCAAGATCTGTGCTCCCCTGCTGTCCACCACACCACTGTATAGTAGGCGTTGGCAATAGATTTATTTATTTATTTAATTAATTAATTAAATTTAATTTCTATACCGCCCAATAGTCAAAGCTCTCTGGGCGATTCACAAAAATTAAAACCATGAAGAGCATAATAAAACAACCAACAATTTAAAAACACAAAAACAAAATACAATATAAAAAGCATGACCAGGATAAAACCACACAGCAAAAATTGATGTAGGTTAAAATATGATATTAAAATGCAGAGTTTAAATTTAAGTTAAATTAGGTATTAAAATACTGAGAAAATAAAAAGGTCTTCAGCTGGCGACGAAAGGAAAACAATGTAGGCGCCAAGTGAACCTCTCTGGGGAGCTCATTCCACAACCGGGGTGCCACAGCGGAGAAAGCCCTCCTCCTAGTAGCCACCTGCCTCACTTCCTTTGGCAGGGGCTCACGGAGAAGGGCCCCTGTAGATGATCTTAAGGTCCGGGTAGGTACATATGGGAGGAGGCGTTACTTCAAATAACCTGGCCCCAAACCGTTTAGGGCTTTGAATGTTAATACCAGCACTTTGAATCGGGCCGGACCTGGACTGGCAGCCAATGAAGTTGTAGAAGGACTGGCGTAATATGATCTTGTCAGCCAGTCCCTGTTAGTAGGCGGGCTGCCCTGTTTTGTATCAGCTGAAGTTCCTGGACCGTTTTCAAAGGCAGCCCCACGTATAACGCATTGCAGTAATCCAAACGAAAGGTTATCAGAGCATGGATAAGGGTGTAGTTGGTAAATCAGCCTGAGCTGATAAAAGGTGCTCTTTGCCACTGAGTTCACCTGTGCCTCAAGTGACAGTTCTGGATCGAAGAGCACCCCCAAACTACGGACCCGATCCTTTTTGGGGAGTGCAACCCCGTCCAGGACAGGGCAAACATCACCTCGCCAGACAGAAGAACCACCCGCTAACAGTACCTCCGTCTTGTCTGGATTGAGTCTCAGTTTGTTAGACCTCATCCAGTCCATTACCATGCCCAGGCACTGGTTCAGAACAGCCACTGCCTCACCTGCATTTGATGAAAAGGAAAGGTAGATCTGGATATCATCCGCATATTGATGACACCTCAGTCCACATCTCCGGATAACCTCCCCCAGCAGCTTCATGTATATGTTAAACAGCATAGGGGATAAAATAGAGCCCTGTGGAACCCCAAGCATTAGGAGCCACGGCACAGAGCAATAATCCCCCAGCACCACCTTCTGGAATCGGCCATCCAAGTAGGAGCGGAACCACTGCAACGCAGTGCCTCCAACTCCCAGCTCAGACAACCTATCCAGAAGGATACCATGGTCGATGGTATCGAAGGCCGCTGAGAGGTCCAGGAGAACCAACAGGGCCGCACTCCCCCTGTCTCTCTCCCGGCAGAGGTCATCCCACAGGGCGACCAAGGCAGTTTCTGTTCCAAAACCAGGCCTGAAACCCGATATAATTTAGATATATCCAAAGGGATGAGATAGGAAGAACAATAATGCTGAGCCAGGTGAGTCAAGTAGAAAGCTTGCTCTTGGTTTTGATTTTAAATTTGGCATTGGATACTTTGGTTTCAAGATCTTCATATTGGCTTGAACAGTATGTGACCTACCAAGTTAAACGTAGCCACAGGCGGCAACCTCAGAAAAGGCACAATAAGCTCCATTAATCTATCAGCCTAGGGTCGTAAAAAGAAGAAGATATGAGCCCCCTTAAACTGAGCCAGACCATGGAACCACGGAGCCCAGTATTGTTGACACTGACTGGCATCAGCTCTCCAGGGTTTTACGCAGGAATTTTCCCAGCCCTACCTGGAGGTCAAACCTGGGACCTTCTGAATTCAAAGCAAGTGCTCTACCACTGAGCCCCCATAGAATCTTACTCAGCCCCTGTACCTAAGATCTTTTTAAATACCAGGGACTGAGCCTGTGACCTTCTGCACATAACACAAGCATTCTACCCTTGACTCATGATCCCGCTAGGCACTTAGGGGTTGTCATACTCCTGCTGGACCACAATAAATGGTTTATATATGTTGCTTTGCCCTGGTAAATCACAACTTGTGGAGGCTTGTCTCTCCACCCCCACCCCATTCCTCTTCTTTGTTTTTATTAAACCAGAGAGATGTAGGGGAAACTGTTGCAGCAGCAGATAATGTAATGTCAGAAGTGACCCTCAGCTACTGAGTTCTCTTAGAGCTAACTTGGCCAAACATCAGTAACTGCAGAATTTGCTGCAGCTGACCTGCAGTTAGTGCCTGATCAGCAAACACAGGTCACCTGTTCACAGCAACGTCCCCACTATGTTGAGATGTATGGTATTTCTATTTAAATCTGAGGCCTCATCTACATCAAGCAGGATACTGCACTATGAAAGCAGTATATAAAAGGCAGGATCAAGCAGGATGTAGCAGCATGAAAGCGGTATGTGTCAGTGGGTCCCAACTGTTGTCAGTGCTCTTCAATACCGCTATAAAGCAGTCGTGTGGCTCCTGCCTTTTATATACCACTTTCATAGTGCAATATCCTGCTTGGTGTAGATGAGGCCACTGTCATTATTTCTTGAAGTTCCATCTCTCCAGACCTATTAGCACATGCAAATATTCTACAAATTGGTGTCCTTTTTTCTGATTATGCATCTTCTCTTTTTGACCATACCAGCCTACGGTGGGAATGCTCATGATTACAAAACAATTCCCTCCACAGAGATATGTCAGGAAGAAGATATCCCAGCTTAGTCTTCTCTTTGACATGCCAAGTAGAGGACATTCTACTGTATGGAGGAATATTCAACCATGTGAGCCCCCGCAGCCCACTGGTACAGCCTACCTCAGTGAGAACTAGGCCTTTGTAGCCTAAAAAAGAGGATCACAGGCGAAACAGAGGGTGGGGTGCCCTAGGTTTAACGTCAAAGGGATGTGCGACTAAGGGGAAGTGAACTGTTCTCCACCTTACTTCCATGCACCAAGGGGAGAAAAGGGCCTGGCATTGTCGGTGAGGGGAATTAAAGAGGGGAGGATTCAGTTGCCCACACCCCCATGCCTCCTTAGATATAGAAGAGATATGTGACCCCCCTCCCTCTTCTTTTTAGGTGGACTTTGTGGCTCTGTAAATGAGTTTTAGACTTAGAGGGACTCATAATTTTTGCCAGAATAGCGAGGTGGGGACATTAAAATAGCTTGCCTCCTGGAGGCTAATGAACCCTGATGGTTTGGTTTCCTTCTTGCCCTCGAGGAGTTTCCCAATGACATGTTTGGCCCTCCTGCCAAAGCCCTTGAGGGATCTCTGACCTCAGCGGTTGACATGGCCGCTCCTAAGCGCCTACTTCCACTTTTTGCTTACTTTTTCTGACTGAACTGCATTATACCCAATACTATGCAACTAATGAATAACAACCACAACCTGTGTCGACAAGGACACAGGATAAGAGAGTGTGGGTGGAAATGGAAGGGCTATCGTTGGCCTAACTCTTTTGTACTCAGCTGCTGAATGTGTTCACAGCTGAACAAGCTATTGTGTAAACTAAGATGAGAATCAATTAATCTTCAATTAAAACAAAGAAGAAGAAGACTTTTTGGTCCGCACTAGATTAACACATCTCTGTGTTCTTACATGATCTTCTCTTATCATATATGTTTGCTTATACAAAAGACCGAATGGAGAGTTCTTTCAGGTAGATTTTCAATTTGTGATTATCCAAGGAAGGAGATTAGAAGTTTACTTGAACATTTATGCTGATAAAGATAAACCCCATGGGTGCTAGTAAAATTTAACTTACATGCTTGACCTTCAGAAGCCTATTCAAATTTGGGGAATATGTCACTTTTTAGTATTTCTCAAGAAAGTTATTCAGGATATTCCAGTTCAATAAAAATCAAACATTAGATTATACCCATACATGAAATTATGAACACTTCCAGAGAGAGATGAAATAAATAACATCTTCAAATGTTAAATAACAACATGATTCCATGCAGGGTATTTAGTTATTTATATGCATAGTTTCAGGACAAATCAGTGGACACTATTATTTAAAACATTATTTAGAAAATGTTAATATATGTACACACCCCTTTCCAAACTAAAAACAGGAGCAGTTTAAAACCCAACATTGCAACACCCCAATAAAACACAGACTGAGATATGCAATATTTTACTATTTATTTATTTTTATTTCATTTATATCCCACCTTTTTTCCTCTAAGGAACCCAAGGCAGCATACATAATAATCCTCCTCCTCTCCATTTTATCCCCCTAACAACAACCCTGTGAGGTAGGTTCGGCTGAGAGTCTGTGACTGGCCGAGTGGGAACTAGAACCCAGATCTCCCGACTCCCAGTCCAGCACTGGAGCTGCTATACCACACTGGCAGATATGGATTGTGGTCTCCTAAGGAAGCCTCTGATCTCAGCAGCTTCCACATATCCAGTAGGGCTGTGCTCCGCTCTGTTTTGGGTCGTAGAAGCAGTAGCAAAGCGGCCTGATTCGCCTCCATTAAAGGCAGAGGCAAAGTGAGTTGGGGCGGAGCGAAGCATCACAGAGCAGGTCGTTCATTTGCGGAGCAATCCCCTTAGTCATGAACCTCCGCCCGCCATTTTGAAACTTTTCCCCCATAGGATTGCACTGGGCGAAGAAATGCCTATAACTTCTTTGTTTTTAAAGCTACATCCCTGAATCTCACTGTGCTTAGAGAGTGATAATTGGGGGTCATTTGTGTCGATTTTCAGAATTTTTCATCATGCGGTTTGCTTGCTATTAATTTTTATAGAATGGGTAAAACGGGAGGGGCAAACATTTTTTTGAAGCGATGAGAGGCAGATTCAATTCCCAATAGTGATGAGAAGTGATCACCTGATGTGAAGCTTCCTCCAATCCCAATGTTGGAGGTGGGGGGGGACTAAGGCAGAGGCAGCAAGAGACAGTTTCCTTTCTCTCTCTTTGTGGAGTTCGTTGAGAGTGGAGGGTAGTTCTGGAGCTGTGTTTGTTTGGAGGAGATATAGGATTTAGCTTGGGTTGTTGGTTTGTTGGTTTCTGACTTTTTCCTTAGCTTTCTTTTGCTCTGTTTTGCCTTAGATTTGATTTATATACATTTATAATTCTTCATTTGGAGTGTTTGTTTGTTTCCCAACCCCCACCCCTTCCCCCTGTCTTTTAAACCCTGTGTTCCGTGACTGTGTTTGTATTCATTTTCCTTCTTCTATATAAAATAACAACAAAAATACAAAAAAGAACAATCTATCTTCTCTTTCTCTCTCTCTTTCTCTCTCTCACTCTGTGTGTGTGTGATTGTGTGACTGTGTTTGCTGTGCACTGCTTGTTAAGTGCAAAAAGCGTTCAAATAAAGTTTGGGCAAAGCACAATACACACTTGTCCCATTTCCCCAAATAATAATAATAATAATAATAATAATAATAATAATAATAATAATTTATAATGAGACGTGGCAGCAGGCGCCCGTCTGTGGTTGGTCGTGGTGAAAGCAGTGGGCAAGGCAATGCTGGCACCAGTAAGCAGGCAACCTCTCCTGCCGTGAAAGTCAAACATGCAAGTCCTTGGCTGGGTGCTCAGCAACAGAAGCAGGAGAAGAAGCAGGCAGACGCTCCCGCTTCTCCAACTTGCGCCCACCATTTGCTTTTTGAGGGTGGGAAAAATGCCCCTTTGCAAGAGGCAGGCAGCAGCAGTATTAGTGCCGTTGTAGGAGGAGGAGGAGTATCCCTAACTCCTTCATTATTGATTGAGGGGAGCCCATTGATGGACCTGTTGCAAGACATTATAGACGAGGTCCTCAGCACGGTGGAGGGGGAGGCGGTCCTCCAGGATGTGGGTGATGAGCAGCAGCAGGCCGAGGCTCTCTCCCCAGTATCCAACCCCTCTTCCTCTGTTACCCCTGCTTCTGTGGCAACACCTCAGAGCGTAGGCGGGTAATTGGTGTCACCACGGAAGCAAAAGACAAGCATGGTGTGGGACCACTTTGAGGTGGGAGTGGATTCCTGCTTTGCTGTCTGTCGCCACTGTAAGGCCAAATTAAGCAGGGGTTCAGCTACAGGGCATTATGGAACCAGCAGCCTGAGGATGCATCTGCAGAGGCAGCACCAGTCTATCTTGCTGGGGGAAGAGGCGGGCACTTCCAAGGCAACTGGTGCCAGGGGAAAGCAGAAGGCTGCTGCTACTGGCACTCTAAGCTCTCCATCTTCCATCCCCATGAGGGTTAGGCAGGCAACCCTCGAAGACATGGGGTGGGGGAAGTATGGAGCCACAAGATGGCGTTTTCCAACGCCCACCCAGATCACCACCTGCATCGGTGAGATGGTGGTGTTGGACGACCAGCCATTCAGTCTCGTTGAAAATGCAGGCTTCAAGAGGCTGATGGCGCTTGTGGTTCCATACTACAAGCTGCAGTGTCACACCACCCTTAGCATGCAGGTGGTGCCTTCCCTGTACCATTCATGCAGGGAGTTAGTGCTGGGTCGTCTGTGCCAGGCAGAGGCACAGATGGTACACTTTACCATCTGGTCCAGCGAGGGCGGAGTGCACGCTTACCTGTCCCTAATGGCTCACTGGTGGGCAGCTGTGGGGCAGGCAGCATCCAGCACTAAAGGGACTGGGAAGGAGGGCTACTGCTGGGCCCTCCTCCATACGCAAGTGATGGACCAGTCCCACACAGCGGCGGAGATTACGGAGGCACCGCATGGTGGAGGGGTGGCTAGCTGGGCAATAGCTCACCCATGGTTACATGGTCACAGATGGGGGAGCCAACATGGTTAAAGCGGTGCGCGATGGCGGATTTAAGGGCATCCGCTGCATCACGCACGTCTTGAACCTGATGGTGAGGGATGGCCTTGGAATGGGCAGCAAGGCCAACTTCACTCCCCTGGCCAGTATCCGTAACCTCCTGGAGAGCTGCAGGAAGGTGGCTGGGCATTTCCACCACAGCGTCAAGGGCAGTAGATTGCTGCAGGAGAAGCAGGAGGAGTTGAATCTCCCGCAGCACAGGCTAGTGCAGGACATGGTGACACGCTGGAACTCCACCTACCTCATGCTGGAGCGTATGGTGGAGCAACAGAGTGCCATCCATGAGATGTTCAGGGTCGGGGACATTGGCCTACAGGCTGCAGTGGGAGGCCATGTCCCAGCTGGTGGTGGTCCTCAAGCTGTTCCTTGAGACCACTGAGACCCTAAGCACTAGCTCTGCTCTCCTCAGCCAGGTGATCCCTGTATACAGGCATCTCCAGAAACAGATGGGCGAGTTTCTGGAGTACAGGGTTCCCATCACCGAGAAGCGCTTCGAGCCCAAGGTACACGAAGCGGTGACTAGGCTGAGGGATGGCCTGATGCGGAGGGTGGAGCCCATCCATCCGACAGGGTCTACATGTTGGCCAGCATGTGCGACCCTCGTGTGAAGGATGGGCTTTGTGGGCCAAATACCAGGCAGCACTGGGTGGAAATGCTCATGGGCCAAGTGCGGGTGGCATGGGCCAAGAGGGTGGGGCAAAGTGAGGCAGAGGAGCAGGCCACCACTCCCCGCAGAAGCAGCACCAGCATCACCAGCAGCCTCATCTGCATCCCTCCCAGCAGGAGCACAGGCCAGGGGTATTGGGCACAGGCTCTGCCCGCCATGGTTGGGCAGAGACCCGCCCCAGCCACCGGCCAGGACAATGCTGCAACCACCGTGTAGCGTTACCTGGCAGAGCCCATGGAGGCCTGCTCCATGGACCCCCTGGCCGACTGGTCATCCCGCCACCAGATTTGGTCAGAGCTGGCGCAGGTGGCCAGTGATTGACTCAGCTGCCCACCGACCAGTGTTCCAAGTGAGAGGGTGTTCCCTATGGCGGGCAACATAGTGACCCCTCACCGCTCTTGCTTGGACCCTGACCTGGTGGAGCAGCTGGTCTTTCTCAAGGGCAATCTGCCCTTGCTGGGATACCCCACCCTCAAGCCCTTGGGGGAGTGACAGGCAGGCTCCCCTCCCTTTAATTCCACCCCTCCTTTGGTTGGCAGACGTTATCGTTCAGGCAGGCAGGCTTTTTATTTTTAAAAGTAATTACTATTATTCTTACTATGATTGTTATTATTATTACGATCATCATCATTATCATTTTTATTATTTAGTGGCTGCGTTTCAGTTCACAAAATCAACTCTGAAGCAAGGAAGCCAAAGGAATCATCCGATTCCTCTTTCAGTAAGGCGATGCCTGGCTTCCCTACCTTCTTCCTCTTACAGGCAGGCAGGCTGTTAGAGTATTTATCCAAGTCAGTCAAGTCAGGCTGGCTCTTCATTGTATTATTACTACCACAATAGTCTTAGGCAGGCAGGCTGAATCTTCCCCTAGTGAAACTAAAGCAGCACACTTCGTGCCTGGGTGCGCATCAGCATCACCATGAGCATCAGCAGAAGCTGTAGGCAGAGTTTGTGTCTGTGTGTGTCTGTGTGTGTCTGTGTGACTGTGTTTGCTCTGCTCACACGGCAGAAGCATACAAAAAGTGAGGGCAAAGCACCATACTACACACCCGTCTGTGGTGGGGTGAGGTGCAAGCAGGGGGCAAGGCATGCTGGCACCACCACCAGTAGCCAGGCTGCCTCTCCCACTGTGCAAATCAAACGGGCCAGTCCTTGGCTGGGTTGGAAGCAACAGCAGCAGCAGAAGCAGCAGGCAGAGGTTCCCGGTTCTACAACTTGTTCCCGCCGTTCGCTTTTTGAGGCTGGGAAAAGTGCCCCGTTGATAGAGCCAGATCAGGCGACCATGGGAGAGCTTGCCTGTGCTATTGCTTCACTGAGCACAGTTCCTCATGGTCAGGTCATTTGGGTGCTCCTGTCTAGGGTGGTGGCTTTGAGAAGCCACCTCACACATCAACTCGTGCAAGTCATTGACTTCACCAGCGCATTCGGCTTGGGCTGTTCTCCCACTTGAACAGGAGCTAGACTGCAGCGGCGCAGTCCACTGGTTGCCCTTTGGAGAGTTCTGCAAGCTCTCTTGACAGAAGACACATGGCATGTCCACTGTCCAACAGAGGCCTTGTTTCAATTTTAAAAGTTGGGTTGGAGGGTTCCCTCCTGGAGCAACGTAACATGGGTGAGCTGTCCTGTGCAATTCCTTCGCTGAGCACAGTTCCTCAGGGTCAGGTCATTTGGGTGTTCCTATCTTGGCACCTGGCTTTGAGAAGCCACCTCACACATCAATTCGTGCCACTCGTTGACTTCTCCTGCGCTGTAGGCGTGGGCTGCTCTCCCACTTGAACAGGAGGTAGACTCCTGCAGTCCCCTGGTTGCCCTTTGGAAAGTTCTGTGAGCTCTCTTGACAGAAGACACTGGGCACATCCACTGTCCAACATAGGCCTTGTTTCAATTTTAAAAGTTGGGTTGGAGGGTTCCCTCCTGGAGCAACGTAACATGTGTCAGCTCAACTGTCCTGGGATTCTGCTTCACCAAGGTTACTTCTGCACAGTCAGGTCCTTGGGCTGCTCCTACATAGGCTCCTGGCTTTGAGAAGTTACCTCACACATCAACTCGTGCTACTCATTGACTTCACCAGCACTTTAGGCTTGGGCTGTTCTCCAACTGGAATGGGAGGTAGACTCCCGCAGTCCACTGGTTGCCCTTTGGAGGGTTCAAGTAACGTGTCCTCCAGGTCATTCGACATGTCCACTTTGCATTACTGGAAATGCTATACAGGAATTCATCTTCCACACTCAGAGAAAACTGCTTCAATAACAAAAGCAGCATCATGGCACTACGGAACCCCAACCAAGTCCGGATTGTGTTTGTAAGCTTTTAGGTAGCTCTCACTGGATAGATTTACTGAGTATTTCTGGCGAGCAGCAACATTGCTGCTTTTAATTCCACCCCTCCTTTGTTGTCCTGGCTTTCCCTCTTCAATGAAGTCAGGCAGGCTTTTATTGTGGTTCAACTTTTTATTGTTGTTGTGATTATTATTATTTATATTAGTACTGCTACAATTATCATTACTATTATTATTATTGTTTAATAATGGCTGTGATTACAGTGCAGTCAATCAACTCTGAAGCAAGGAAGACAAAGGCCACAGCTAGACCTAAGGTTTATCCTGGGATCATCCAGGGTTCACCCCTGCCTGAGCACTGGATCCCCTGTGTGTCACCTAGATCGACCCCTGGACAATCCAGGGATAGACCTTAAGTCTAGCTATGGCCAAAGTTTTACTCTTATCCTGCTAGCCACCTATTAGTTATGGGATGCAAAAGCATCTGTCTGTGATGTTCCCGCCTCACAGGGCCGGTTTGCATTACTGGCTTTGAATGGCCTGGAAACAATCCTTGGCTCACTTACTTGTGCTGCTGCATGCCCGCCTTTGCCTGAGTGCCGTCATTGTGGGGTAGCTGGATCTGCTGGGACTTACTTCCCCAGAGATCTATGGCTTACTTGAGCAATGTACCAGCCCCTTACTGCCCGCTTGTGCCCACCTGCCTACCTGTGCCCACCTCTCTGCCTGCCCGCCTCCTCCGCCTGAGTGCTGTCATTGTGCGGTAGCTGGATCTGCTGGGACTTACTTCCCCAGAGATCTATGGCTTACTTGAGCAATGTACCAGCCCCTTACTGCCCGCTTGTGCCCACCTGCCTGCCTGTGCCCACCTCTCTGCCTGCCCGCCTCCTCCGCCTGGGTGCCGACATTGTGGGGTAGCTGGATCGGCTGGAACTTACTTCCCCAGAGATCTATGGCTTACTTGTGCAATGTACCAGCCCCATACTGCCCACCTGTGCCCGCCTCTCTGCCGGCCTGCCTGTCTGTGCTCGCCTCTCTGCCTGCCCGCCTCCTCCACCTGGGTGCCATCCTTGTGGGGTAGCTGGATCTGCTGGGACTTACTTCTAAAACAACACCTTACTTTATCACTTCGTATCTTGTAACCTTGCTTTCTTTGACCCTGCTGTTCCTAAAACATCACAGTCCCCTCACCCAAAACATTGCGGACTACAACTCCTATCATCCCTCACCATCGGCCATACTGGCTGAGGCTGATGAGAGTTGGAGTCTCTCACCCTCAAGAGGGGCCAAATTGAAATAGCATTGCTGTCACTATTTGAAGATATAAAGTGTGGAAAAGGAACTATAGAGCTGATATCGAGTTTGTTGGTTGCAGCACGACTGATGGTAGCTAGGAACTGGAAGATTCAAGGGGAATATTCTATTGAGGAATGGTACAAAGAAGTATGGGACATAGCCATTAATGATAAACTGACATGTAATATTAAGTGGAGAAAAGGCGTAACTAAAATAAATGAGTTCGAAGGAATCTGGAAACAGTTCCTAGTGTTTGTGTTTACTAAGGGAAGTGGGAAACCACCAGCAGAAGAAACGATTAGATTTTGGACTCAAGAATGATCCCGAGGTGGGGGGTGCACTTTTATGTTAAGAACGAAGATGTTGTAGTATGATAAGGTATATGTAATAGTTTTTGATATTTGTACTCAACAATTATTCAATATGTATGCAGCAGATATTTGATGTGTGTTTTTTCTTATATTGTTTGTTTCAGTTATATTTTGGTAATGTTTATTTATGTTTATATAGTGTTGAAAATGAATAAAAATTATTAAAAAAAAAAAAAAAAAGAGGGGCCAAATTGTGTCTGAGAATGGATCAACAGGGACAGCTTAACCCTTTCCCCACCAACCAATTCTCCCCGAACCTCCCTGTGCCCCTCCGCTTTTGTGACCCAGGTAACTTGCGTGCTTTGCTCAGTCTGCTCTCCAGGTGCTGTTGATGGGAACCTTCAAGGCCCAGCTCTTCCTGCGGATGTTTCTTCCACTTTCAACCAGGCTTGGACTGGACAGTCCTTCAAAGAAAGGAGTCTCCTAGGCAAAGTAGGACACATGGATACCCAACCTGCAAGATTCTAAACCCATATTTGCAATGCTGACCCAATGTCATTCTGATATTTTGGTGTTCAACAGCACTCAGTTACAAGCAAGCAAGCAAACAGAATCTCAAGGAGGTGATGTACGCCAAAGACTTCGGCTTGCTGAGCTAATGAAATATATGTCCTAGGGAAGGGATTTGGGGGGGGGGCGAGTCTTTCGACATTTTCCTCATCAGCTTCCCTCACAGGAATCATGTTCATCCTGAAAACACCCGACAGCACTTCGACATTCCTCGAAGCCAGTCCTCCACTCCACTTTTTATCTGTTTTGAAGCTGCCAGATGCCTCCAGCGTCTAAATCTTACCAAATCCCAACCATCGCCTCTCTGAAAAGCAGACCAAAGTCGACAGCTTGATGTGCGTTGCTGTGTTTTTCCACACCGTGATGGCTATCTTGGCTCCATAGGCATGGTCGCCCTTACGGTTCACTCCCTTTCCCTGCTCTCATGTCGGGCCTTTTAAATGATGAGCCTCCCGCCAGGGCCTGTGTTTCGTTTTAATCTTGTGCAGCGCAGAGACGCTGTAGAACAGCCTTTCCCAACCTGCGGTTCTCCAGATGTATTGGACTACAATCCCTAGAATCCCCTAGCCAGCAGGACACAGGTACGACTGCACCCTTTAGCCCACATTCCCCAGCAACTGGTGCACACAGGCTGACTGCCTCTGATACTGGAGGAAGCACATAGCCCTCAGGGCTAGTAGCCATTGCAAGCCTTCTCCTCCATGAATTTACCCAAACCCCTTTTTTAAGCCATCCAAAGTGGTGGCCATCACTACGTCTTGCATTAATGAATTGAATTCTTAATGTTTTAAAGACGGTTGGTTTGGATTTCTCTCATCTCTTAGAAGTGATTTTTATTTGGTTTTGATGTAAAAATCACGGTGCCAGTATATGGGATCCTTCACTTTACAGCAAAACCGGCCCATAAACTGACGCTTACGATGCACATTCAACCCACTAACTGCTTTTGGAAACTGAGAGGATTACAGCTGCGTAAGCGTTGATGATTCTGTAATATACAGAGAACAACTTTAGCGTGATTCCTCCAATGGAGCTGGCCAGTGTTTTCCTGACCTCCTGATCCTTGCTTGTAAACAACAGATTCCAGGCATTCTCCTTGGAACCACACAGTTTCAAGGCAAAAATTAAGCCCGGCCATAAATGTTCTTCCTTAAGCAACTAGAAGCTGGAAGTGGAAGAATGAGAGACCTTGGGGGTGGGGTGGGGGGACATGAGCACGGAGGAAACTGCTCAGGCCATCTCCTCACGAATATCTGGGAAAGGCAGGCTGCTATGAGCTACTTTTAAAAAGCAGGAAAACGGCACGTGACTAAAGCACACACCATGGATATTCTTCAGATCCAGAGGATCATGACTCAAAGTGTGTGGGGGGGAGAGTCTTTATATATTATGCACAAATGTTGCCATGAAACAAAACTTTCATAAGTTGTTCTCCCTGCCTTGATGGAAACAAGGATGATATTTTATTAATTCACCAAAAGTATCTGACCAGCCTTTATTATTATTATTATTATTATTATTATTATTATTATTATTATTATTAATTTATATAGCACCATCAATGTACATGGTGCTGTACAGAGTAAAACAGTAAATAGCAAGACCCTGCCGCATAGGCTTACAATCTATCATGTGCTCCCTGCTGAAGGGCTACAGGAAGCTCCCTAATCTAGCAGTTAAAGTGTTCCGCAGGTGGTGTGAGGTAAAATGGGGGCATTATGGGTATGCATCAGGGGAGGCCAAACAGGCCTTGAAACTATGCTAGCCCTGGAGCTGGTGTAGTTAATTCCCTCACACTGGAAGGAGAAAGGTTTTATTTAAAAAAAAAAGCAGCAAAGAAACTAGTGAAATATCCCCACCCCCTACACACACACACACACACACACACACACTTCACATCCTAGCTGTTGTTAGTTAGTAGGGCTCTGGATGTAGACCCTGCCAGAGGTCTTCCCACCACAACAACTCCAGTGCTTAGGATTGCTCTGTTTACTGGCAAATGTGAAGAAGAACTGTTTAGCGAGGTTCCCTTTAGACTAGCGTTGCCCTGGGACCAATACTGACCCTCATAGGTTCCCCAGATGGCCCAACTTCTGTCCACCCCACCACTGAATGTTAATTGGTGTCATGTCCCCGCTGGAGGAATCCTTCTCAGAGAAGGTGCTAGAGGTTCCTGAGAGAGACTACATCGAAGAGCAGCCCATGTCAGGAGACCAGGAGGAGCTTGGGCCCTCGGGGGAGAGGGCTACAGGCCCATCCTCACAAGAGAGGAGGAAGTCCGCTTCTGAGGCAGAGGCTGAACAACCACTTAGCCCCTTGGAGTGTCATTGTCTGAAGAGGCAGGCTGGCAGGACCCCTAAGGAAAGTTACAAAAGAGCCTTCTTTATGAAGAGGCCGTCTTCCAGAAGTCTCTGACATGCTACAGCTGGGTGCTCGGTGGGGGCTCAGGAGACTTATAAGCCTTCAGTTTAGGCCTTCTTGCTTCTGAAACAACACCTTACTTTATCACTTCATATCTTGAAACCTTGCTTTCTTTGACCCTGCTGTTCCTTGGACTGATATCTTATACTGCTGACTCTTGGACCCCTATAGCTAACCCTGGACTGCCGTTGACCACTCTTAAAGTTAAATTCTTCTCTGACACTGTGCTCTGCGAATGTGGTGGCTTTGACCTTGGACTGACCAGACTTTGACAATTGCCAGCTCCTTCACTGAACTGGACAGTGTGACCTTTGGGAATTCCAACTTTGGACTCTTATTCCTTGTCCAGGCCCAAAGTAGTTTCTCAGCTATTGCGCAGTCCTGTCCCCCTCCCCCTACACACACACACACACACACACACACACACACTTCTGAAAGGTTGAATGCCTCTTAGTTACTGGCAGTAAGAGCTTTAAGCTTAAATACATGGGTCTGTATTGCCTTTGACACACCCCAACACACCCCAATGGAACGTGGTCTCCAAAAGTTTCTCCAACATGGATTGTGCACCCCTGTTTTAGACCTTTAGCAACCTACGATTGAAAATATGATAATTTACAATTAATTTATGTAGACAACAATGAAACTGGATCATTGTTCAAAGGCATAATGGATGTTGAACACTACTTGTATCTTTATCTGACATTTCCCACCATTGGCCTCCTGACTGTTAAACATTTCCACTGAGGGGATGCTGACATTTAGAGTTCCTGACAGTCACTGTACCCTAAAAGTTAACTCTCATCCAGATAGGGAAACAATACAAAATGGATGACATAGCAAAATCATCTTAAAACATATTGCATTTATATCCCGCCTTTTTCCTCCAAGGAACCCAAGGCAGCGTACATAATCCTCCTTTCCTCCATTTTATCCTCACAACACTAACCCTGTGAGGTAGGTTGGGCTGAGAGTCTGTGACTGGCCCAAAGTCATCCAGTGGGTTTCCCATGGCTTAGTGAAGACTCAAACCTGGATCTCCTGACTACAAGTCTGACACTTTAGCCACTAGACCACACATACCCATCCTTTGCTATGTATTTGCACAATGCTTTCAAGAGCACCTTATCAGCTATCCACTTCTATATCTGGCTAGAACACCATGCCACATATTAATAAATGTAAAGTTACGTAATAGGTTAATACATCAGAGTGATGTTTGCTTCTCATAAAGCTGGTTTGGCTTCTTTGATGACTGCAATAAAGGAGCTTGCCTGGAAGCTCTTTTAAGCCAAGCAGAATAAGACTGGGCCATGCCTAAATTGGATTATTTGGCCGTTAGTGCTGTACATGAAATATTTGGGGTAATTTGGTGGGTAAGAGGAGCCAGTTACCGCAGTTCCTTAAAATACCAGTAGGACTTGAGGTTCCTGGACTCTACCACTTCAGGCTTCAGAGGGGTTTTGATGGTTTGCATGTTTCAATGCTCCCCCAGGGAGCGGGATAAAAGTTCCTGTATGTAGGACAATAACATATCAAGGAGATGCATAGGTTGAACCCTAGGCATTTATTACATTTCCATCCCATCTTTCTTCCAAGCAGCTCAAGGTGGCATTCAGGGTTTTCCACCTCTGTTTTACCCTCACAACAATCTTGCAAAGTGGGTTTAGGTGAGCGATAGTGACTGACCCAAGGTCAGTCAGTGGACTGCATGGCTGAATGTAAATTTCAACATGGGTCTCTCCCCACTTCTAGTCCAATACACTAATCCAGCTTTCCCCACCCAGGTGCCATTCAGATGTCTTGGACTACAATTCCCATCAGCCCCAGCCAGCATACCCAGTGGTTGTGAATTATGGGAGTTGTAGTCTAAAACATCTGGATGGCACTGGGTTGGGGAAGGCTACTGTAATATACCAGACTGCATCACATGCTTCTCAACCTCAACTCTTTTCCTTGCCAATTTCCTTTCTTCACTCAAATCCTCACTCTGTTCTTTCCCCATTTTCCTCTTCTCTTTCCCTCTTCCTTTCCTAAACCCCTGACAGACTGATTATAAGTTAGGCCTGTGAAGTTTAGTAGATTTATTGCTTCCATCGATCTATTAAAAATATTTTGACCAACTAAAGAAGACCCGCCAATAAATCAGGCAGCAGATGATCATAAACTTTTAAATTATGTTTAGTACAAATACTTAATGGCCCTGTTCAGACAACACACTAAGCCATAGTGGTTCAGCATTTTGAGCTAAACATGATGGCTTAGCATTCCTAATCATGGTGGCTACATAATCATGGTTAAAAAACGCCCACTAACCATTTGCTGCAAAAGGGTTAGCTGCCTAACCATGGCTTAGTGTGTTTTCTGAATAGGCCCACTACCTTTAAAAAAAAACTGTGGCTGGCAACTGCAAACTTAGAAGAGGCATTCTTCATGATTGCAGAGAGGCAGAGACAGCCTCTTCTAAGACAACGTCTATTGTGAAACATGCCTGAATCATTAAAAACAAAGAAAGTATGCTTATATTTGTTTGCTTGCTCTCGGTAGTTATATGATGCCCCAATAACAAAGTTCTCCAGGAGACGTACAAAATACTAAAATGCAAATCAAAAACA
The DNA here is from genome assembly GCF_023053635.1 of Elgaria multicarinata webbii. NCBI lineage: Eukaryota > Metazoa > Chordata > Lepidosauria > Squamata > Anguidae > Elgaria > Elgaria multicarinata. Next base: position 24,290,807 of record NC_086174.1, on the reverse strand, counting down.
TTAAGGGCCCAATCCTATGGCCCCTAGAACTACAACCTCAGAGATTAAAATTCCAGCTTGGAACTTCAGCGTACCCACTCCCAGCCACTGAAGAAAAGTCCACAATGGCTCCTCTTTCAAGGTCAGTGTCCCTACCTCTGAGGAGGACAGGGAGAGGCAAAAAAAAAAAAAGGTCCGCCAGTGGGCAGGGAAGGGAGGAAGCCCCAGGTCTGCCCCCTCCACTGCAATTCTACTAGAGGCCCATACAATGAACGCATTTTGAAAGGAGGATGGAGAGGCGAAAAAGGCTTCCATTGCTCCTCCTGCCCTGTCAGCACCAGCCAGGACAGGCATAGGAATCATAGAATAGTATTGTTGGAAGGGGTCTTTAAGGCCATCGGGTCCAACCCCCTCCTCAATGCAGGAATCCACATTAAAGCATATTCTTGGAAGCCTCTGAGATCTTAGGCTTTCCATCTAGTAGGATGCATTCTTTACATGGGAGGATGCTGTTGCACCATGTCCTGCTTGTGGGTCCTGGTCGACAGCTGTTTGGCCACTGTGTCAACAGAATGTTGGACTAGATGGACCCTTGGTCTGATCCAGCAGAGATCTTCTTATGTTCTTATGTTTACATAATATTCCGTTCTGTCCTGGCTGATGTGAGCCAACAAGGCTGAAGACAATGTGGTAGATCCGCCTCATCTCTCCCCATGTGGGATACATTCAGGATAGCTTTGCCTGTGTGCAATCCTATATGCCCTGTCTACTCAAGACGTAGGTCCTCTTAAATTCAATGGGCTTACTTCCACATAAGTGGGGAGAGGATTGTAGCCTAACTCTGTTCGAGGATAGTCCAGAAACCTTGGTTAGTACAAAACATGGGAGCAAGAATACCAATGGGAATCAGGCATTTTGATCATGTTACCCAACTATTGTACCATCTTCACTCGCTCCTTGTTCATTTCCAGGCTCAATTCAATGTGCTGGTTTTAACCTATGCAGCTTGGACTGTGTTTTAGTTTGCATCTATGTACATTGCCCTGAGAGCTTTGGCTTTAGGGGGACTCATAAATTGCATTAAAAATAAATAAATAAATAAATAACAGCATTTTATACTCAACAGCAAAGAATAAAATCAACACAGCAGCACTCTCAGCAGATGAGAGGGGTCAGCTATGTCAGGCCTGGCATTGGGATAGGTAATCTCCCCCTCCATTGCTGTCAATGGGGGAGAAATTGTAAATGCACGGATCCTTGTTGAAGAGCTTGACACAACTGCCCCTCTGCATTCTCTCCAGGCTGGACTGAGCCAACAGGGCTGAAGACAAGGTGATCAACCTGCTTTATTCCTCCCCACTGGCCCCACTCAGATAGCTTTGCCTGGCTCCAATCCTATATCCACATACCTGGGATTAAGGCCCCATTTAATCCAATGGGACTAATATTTCAGTAGATTTGTATAGGATGTTATTCAATTCATTAATGGGTTAATGAAATAAAACTCATGCAACCAAATTGATCAATGCCCAAATCCAATTTATGTTTACTCAGAAGTAAGTCCCAATATATTCCATGAGACATCCCTCTGTGTGTGTGTGTGTGCTTTGTTTTAAGTTTGTCTTTGCGTGATTAACCTCCTTGGGGGCCTTTATGACTGAAGGGCAAGTGCAACTATTTTCATAAATAAAAATTAATAACCCATGCTTCGCAGGAGTGGAAGAAGGGGAGGAAAAGCCAACACAACTCCATAATATATCTGAGGATTAAGAGGACCGTGCTTATCTGGGTGTCTGTTTCTAACACTAAACTTTAAAATCTCCCAACTGAGTTCAGGTTTCCAGATGTGGGTCCACATGTTCTCTGCCAGCCTCACCGCAACCATTTCTCAGTAGGAAGCAATGGAGGCCTCCTACGTTGCTTTGCCTTGAAGAGCTCCTTTAGAGTTCTAACTGGTTCGGACTGAAACCCAGAGCGGATTCATTACACCACTGACATCAGAGCCACCAGCCTCCACTGCCGTGATTGTAGGCTTCCCAGAGGTATCTGGATGGTCACTATGGGAAACAGCTTGCTTGACTAGATGGAGCTTCATGATCCAGGAAGGATTTTTAGATCTTCTTAAGGTGGTACGGCTGGGCTCCTACTAGCCTTTTCAAAGCCAACACTCCAGAGGAGGCCGCTACCTCGCTTTGCCTAGGGCAGGGGTGGGGAACTGCCGGATTCAGTTTCAAAGAAGCCCTCGAGGGCTGCACTGCAGTGGTGGGTGGGTCAAAAGACAAAAAGTCTGAGGCAAAAATGTCAGCACATTTTCTCTTACGTCTCTAACTGCCAGTAATTAGGCCTTAGGAGCAGCATCGCAACCTCTTAGAATGGTGGGAGACTGAACAAAAGCTGGGAGCCATCGAATGATTGGTGGATGGGGGGAAAGGATATGGCCATCCAAGGAAGCCCAGGCTGCCAGATTTGGTGCCAAGCTTGAGGATCCCCATCACGGCCTAAGTGTAGGCCCAGCCCTGATGGAAGCTCTTTCCTTGGGTCAGATCTGACATGAAGACATGCCACAGCCCTGCCTTCTGGCAACACAGGCGAATCCCTGTGCCTGGAACTGGCTTTGGAAGGGTTCCCCCCCACCCCCAGCACTCTTCATAGGTGGCCCCTATTTATTGCGACTGCCGAGAATCACACGCTCCATAGCTAAAGCAGGCTGGGGCGCTGCAGATGTACGCAAATAGGCCCCAGCTCAATCCTACATAACTGATGGTGAAGATGATCCCTTGTCGCTCCGGAACTATTCATTAACAAAAATCGCCACAGGGTTTCATCAGGCTGCAGCCTATGAAATGGCAGCTCTTTCAAGACACACATTGTGTTCCGCAATGTTTGATTTCATAATTGTTGGCCGATGTGAATGAGTTCAGGCAGCCACAAAATTGCCCGTCGTTTCCAAAACCAACTCATCAAAATCCTTAGCTCATGATCTGGCAGTGGCTGGGGCCATTTAACTCTGAGGAGTGTTTAACTAGCAGATCTTTAGGAATCTATGAAATCCTTCCAACAAGCATTTGCCATTATTATTATTATTATTATTATTATTATTATTATTATTATTATTATTGAAACAGATTCATACAGCATACCCATCTAGCATACAGGCCCATTTAACTGCTTCTACCATTTCTCTTCCCCCTCTCACTGCCATTCTATGCTTTAAAATGACTTCTGCATTCCTGATACATTAGAAAACTGCCAACCCATATTGAAACAAACAACCACAACACTGAGCAGGTGCCATTTCCCAATTTAAATAGGGTGACCATGTGGAAAGGAGGACCGGGCTCCTGTATCTTTAAAAATTGTATTGAAAAGGGAATGTCAGCAGGTGTCATTTGTATGCATGTAGCACCTGGTGAGATTCCCTCTTCATCATAACAGTTAAAGCTGCAGGAGCCCTGCCCTCTTTTGTAATCTGGTCAGTCTAGTATAGGGTGCCATCTCATGTAAGTTTAGACAGAATTTTATTTTGCTGCCTGGGCCATGCTGGCAGTTGTATGCCTTTTTTCTGTCTAAAGATGCATAGAGTTTCTTCAGAGGAGTGTTTTATAGCACGCTCGTGACTAGGATCACGACGCAGTGATCCTCCTGCATGTCTCCTGCTCCTTCTGCTATTTTTTCCGTCACAAAATAAGACCACGAAAACCCGACTTTTCTGAGCTATAGCGATATTTGGCACTATTTTTGCGGTGTGCAGAAGTTGTGCTATAAAACAGCCACTAGGGGGTGCTGTGGCGCAAAACTGTACAGGTCATGTGGTCGCTGCTTTCTTTCCCTTTCTTCCGTGTGTGATTCTGCTCATCCCTATTGTGGAAGAGAATAAGGAAGGGAAGCCATGGTAAGGAAACACAATTTCCCTCCCGTCTGAAAATCCTACTAGGATTGCACCTTTAAACAATAGTATCAAAATGACTTCAAGAATACATGGAGTTTGCTTCTGCACCTTCCGCTCTCTGGGTGGTCATTTGCTCCCCACCCACCCACCCGTCCCCCGGGTTTTGCCCCACAAGTCCAATCCTAGCTGCACCTCTGCTTATGACTTCCTCCTTCAGACCCTATAAAACAGCCCCAGTTTCCAGAAGCCACAGCCTGCGACCCATCCATACATGCTGTCTCTTAGCAGGTATCTCCATAAACACAGACATGTTCATACTTTTGCTGCTTCTAGCCCAAGTGCCAAGCCACGTTTTTAGCTTCCTACCCAGGCAAGTATCCACCGGCCACCAAATCGCACGAAGCATACACTCCCTCTAAACAAGAGCTTTAAAATTATTATATTTATTTATTTATTTATTTATTTATATAGCACCATCAGTGTACATGGTGCTGTACAGAGTAAAACAGTAAATAGCAAGACCCTGCCGCATAGGCTTACATTCTAATAGAATCATAGTAAAGCAATAAGGAGGGGAAGAGAATGCAAACAGGCACTGGGTAGGGTAAACAGGCACAGGGTAGGGTAAAACTAGCAGTATAGAGTCCAAACAACATCAGGTTTTAAAAGCTTTAGGAAAAAGAAAAGTTTTTAGCTGAGCTTTAAAAGCTGCGATTGAACTTGTGGATCTCAGATGTTCTGGAAGAGCGTTCCAGGCGTAAGGGGCAGCAGAAGAAAATGGACGAAGCCGAGCAAGGGAAGCAGAGACAGTGATCACTTCCCTTGTCATAACAAAACATCAGTCCCATAATATCCTGTTTGTGAATCTCTCATAGAGTTGCCAACTTCTTGCTGGCTCCTGCTCTTGCGCCATTGACAGCAGATATTAACTGGCAGGCACTAATCCTTAATCGCTCTGCTGCCATGAAAAGCTTCAAAGGCCGATTGCTTCAAATTAAGCTGTTGGTAGTGGTGCAAGACGTGTGCCTTTTTTTAATCAGTTGGCAACATCATTGACGACTTTAGTGATGTATATGGAGCATTGGTCTGACCCAGCATGGTGAACAGTGCTTTTCTGCACTGCTTGAGCCTCTTTCCTTTCTCCGGCTTATTCTGTACAGCTAAGGGAAAGGCCCTACCTAGGGTGACCCTATGGAAAGGAGGACAGGGCTCCTGTATCTTTAACAGTTGTATTGAAAAGGGAATTTTAATAGGTGTCATTTGAATGCATGCAGCATCTGGTAAAATTCCCTCTTCATCTCAATAGTTAAAGTTGCAGGAGCCTTGCCCTCTTTTGTATCTGGTCAAGAGGGCAGGGCTCCTGCAGCTTTAGCTATTGCAATGAAGAAGGAATTTCCCCAGATGCTACGTGCATACGAATGACACCTGCTGAAATTCCCTTTTCAATACAACTGTTAAAGATACAGGAGCCCTGTCCTCCTTTCCATAGGGTCACCCTACGGAACCCTCCCATCTGCATGAGCAGCGTTGCCTAGTGATAATGCCAGCCCTCCACCAATGTTCCATTCAGAAGGAGATGATGGCATTACATTGCCATCTCTTAAAGCAGATTCCGGCTTAGAGGGTGAACTTCCGCTCCTGGGAGCTGCGAGATTGAAAGATTCGTGACTCAGGTCATCCCACCCACTAACAGATGCACATTCCCAATCTGAGGACCGTATCCTGAGTTATTGTGGTGTGTGAATAAATTCAAGGCTCATCATGCACTTAAAAAAGAAAAAAAGGAGAAGAAGGATACATCGGTCTCTTGGGACAACAAAGTCATTCATGATTGATTTTGCAAATCCCTCTCAGCACACAGAAACAGTCGAGTTGAGAGGGAGGAAGAAGAAAAAGGAATCGCTGGCATTCCTTCCACATTTCAGCCTCCCCGAAAGGAGCGGCGGAATTCAGGGCAACAGATTTCCCAAAGCATTGTGACCGCACAAGTTAATACAGAGCCACACTTCCGAGTCGGTCTCTCTTGGAACGTACCACTTCGGAGATGAAAAAGGGAGCCTTGATCACGATGCTAATGAGTGTCCTTCGCCTGTGCTCCGGCCCCCTCAGTTGGCTCTGAATGCCACTGTCCAAGCGCAGCCTAGGAAGCCGTCGACTTTTGTGCCACGGCTGCGGAGGGCCCGCGTCGAGTGAAAGGAGCTACTGATTCAGCCCATCATGTTCTGTCACAGATGCTCAGTGACGAAACACCAAATGAATCTTTGAAATCGTTTCAAAAGACATCTTTCCAAGCGGGAGAGAGAGAGAAAGGCTCTGACATCAAATACTTGGGCCTTTGCCTATAGCTGTCGTGACTGCTGATCAGTCTTCTTCCCTGGATGCTGAATGTATTGGTGTCCTGAAATAAAAGGAGCCCTCTTCCAGATGGAACGCTCTGAACGGAAAATCAAGACAGCCACGATTGCTAATTAAAAAAAGCCTCTGAGACCAGATTTCAGTTTGGGGCATGCACTGTGAATGGCGTGAAGAACCTGGAAGCAAACAGACAGGCAAACGGGCACATCCCGCCTTCTGTAGGAGAGCAAAGTCTGAGATGATGATGATGATTCTATTATTATTATTATTATTATTATTATTATTATTATTATTATTATTATTTATTGTTATGATTGGAAACCTCCAAGGATTTGTTTGAGGCAGCATTCACCAGTGCTCCACCATGAACTTCAAGCTCAGGAAGCAATGTTAAATAATGACACTGAGCTCTGAGCATGCACAGAGTAGCTTCGGATGAAGAGACATGTTTACAGTTTGTGTGACATAGGTACATGCCCTCAAGCTGTCAGCCTTGCCCCACACCAATGCTTCTGGAAAACTACTGCCTCTTTTAAAAATTATTTTCAAAAGCCACATATACACATATTCACTTAAGCAGGGGTGGGCAGCATGTGTCCGTAGCGGCTACGGAGCACTCAAAGGGCCAAATTTAGTTTGATTGCAAGCTGCCTTTAATCATTGTAGCACTCTGAAGCATTATGGAAAGATTTGCTGCTGAATTTTGGCAGTTTGTGGGAGGGGGATGCCCTTTGAGTTGTGTGAGTGCACTGGGGGTCCAGGGGGCAAAAATGGGCTCCAGACCTCCGGATCTTGCCTGCCCCTGATGTATAGGTTCACCCTTTCCATTATTCTTATAAGATGCAGCAGCAGCAACACAGTGGGAGAGAAGTTCAACACTTTGCCCCTGTGCTTAAATCTCTCTCTCTCTCTCTCTCTCTCTCTCTCTCTCTCTCTCTCTCTCTCTCACACACACACACACACACACACACACACACACACACACACTCTCTCTCTCTCTCTCACACACACACACACAAGAGAGAGAGAGAGAGAGAGAGAGAGAGAGAGAGAGAGAATGACATTTGGAGTTCTAGCTCCCTATATAAGATGTAGTTTTTCCCAGGGAAGGACAAATCTGTCAGTTTTGTTTTCTCCTGCATTCAATTTTAAAAAATAAAGTAAAATACAATTCTTTCTCTCCTGAATACGAAGAACATTGTGAATTTTGTAAAATTCTCATTAAAAAAATGAACTGAAATTAAATTCCCACCCATCTGTACAGCTACTCCTGCTGTGGGAAGGAGTATGATGTATAGTGGTTAAAGATGAGGAACCCAATAGAAAAAGAGGTAGCAACCCTCATTCAGCACTAACGTGGTTGGATACACAGGAATTCAACCTGTGTATCCAAAAAAATCAGATTTTTTTTAATTTTTTTTTCAACCAAAAAAATCAGATTTTTAAGAGCAAAGCGCTTGGAGCCCTCGGTAAAGGAGAAAGAATCTGTCCATTTTGGTTACTCCCATATTCAATTTTTTAAAATGTCAAGTTCGTTTTTCGACCCAAATACGGAGAACGTTGTGAATTTTGGCTAATTCTTATCAGATCTGAACTGAACTGAAATTCTCACCCGCTCCTGGTTTGTCCCTCGGTATAAGGCAGGTTAATAGGTTTACCTGCTGATTTAAATGGGATAGTTATATCTTCAGTAGTTTTGTGGCAGGGCCAGTCTCAGAAGCTGCAGCTCTCAAAGCTATCTTTCCAAATGGCTATTAAAAGGGCAACGCCTGTCTTCGTGTTAACAACCCTTTGTAGCTAATCTGAATGTCTCGGAACATCTCGGAGAACCCTCCCATTTCTCCTTGCTACGTAATTGATGATGAATTGATTGCTAAATCATTTGCGGGAAAGTGTGCGAGGCAAGACGGCCAAGTGTGCAGCCAGAGCGCCCTTAGAGGGAACTGCCAAAGTCAGCGACTTAATCTGTGGTTTGGCAAACAATCCATTGCAGCATGAAGAGCCACAGAAGAGAAGGCAAAATGCGCTCTGAGCTAGAGCAGGCCAATTGCATTCCTGAGACTATAGCCTCATCTACACTAAGCAGGATTTTGCATTGCGAAAGCAGTATGGAAGCTGTATGTAAAAGGCAGGAGCCACACTACTGCTTTATAGCAGTATTGAAGTGCACTGACAACTGTTGGGGCCTACGGGCACATACCATATACCGCTTTCATACCACTATATTCTGCTTGGTGTGGCTCCTGCCTTTTATATACCGCTTTCATACCATTTTCATAGTGCAATATACTGCTTGGTGTAGATGAGGCCTGTAAAGTCATCTTAGATCTGGGATTTCCAGTTAGGATTGGGGATTGGCGAAGCAGTCAAGTTTATTTTGGGCGAGCCAATCGGATTTCTGTATCGGCTTCCACCTTGTTTCTGCAGTGATAGCCGGACTGTTCAGGGGAAAGAAAATCTGTGCACATTTTAAAAGGATATTGTTGTTTTTATGCTTTTGATGGTTTTAAATTTTGTATATTTGTTTTCAATGTTCACTGTTTTTAACTTTTGTAAACTGCCCTGAGAGCTTCAGCTGTAGGGTGGTATATAAATGTAATGTAATAAAATAAATTCATGCACATTTCCCCCTCCAATATATGCATTTTTGAACAGCATTTTCCACATGTGTGCATTCTTAATGCACATTTTAAAAGGTACATATTTCCCTGCCATAACATGATTTTGTACACACGTCCCCTAGTATGTGCATTTTGTGCACACATTTTCTTAACATACATATTTTTTGCTATTATTATTATTATTATTATTATTATTATTATTATTTGCCCAACTAGAGCGCAACATTTGGGTAAATGTATTCGGGCTCATGCTTCAGCTGGAAAAGTTTGAATTAGGCATGTTTGCACAAAAATGCAAACTGAGTGAAATTCTCACCTGTGTAAAGAGGATGAGTGTGTTCTCAAGCTACATTGGCTCTCTCAAACCACATTGAACTGGAAGACTAGCCTGGTCACTGAGGTCATCCGAGGGCCTGCTCCTGGTGGTTCCACATAGAACCATCCTCCAATTGGAGTCCACCAGAGGAAGAGCCTTCAGCGTGGTGGCCCCCCTCCTATGGGATTCCGTGCCTCTGGAGGTCAGGCAGGCGCCAACTTTGTATTCCTTTCAGCGCCTCCTGAAAACATCATTGTTCCAGGAAGCCTTTCCTTAATGACCAGCCACAGTTCACTGTACATTTTGCTTCTTTTAAAATCTATTTTGAAGTATTATATTCTGTTTTTATTTAATTTTATCTTGTACACTGCTCCAAAATTTTCAATGGGGAGCAGTATATAAATATTGTAAATAAATAGTTCCTGAAGACCTCATTTCAAAAGCAAAAACTGCAAAGTTCAGACATATCTGTCTCCAGTAGCACAATATATATATTTCCCATAACGTTTCAATGAAGTGTCCTTGCAGTCCATGCAGCCCAACCTCTGTCCTTAACATCCAATTCTAGAATAAGCCTGGGAGACCCATGCAGCAGAATGAGGCAGTGGCACCATTTCATGCTGAGATGGGATGCACATTTCTGAATGCTCTTCAATGTTAAAAACAGCGGGGGCTGCTGGCTCCGATTTCAGTGGGGCGGTGAATCCACTCCAGGTTTCAGTCAGAACCAGTCAGAACTCTAAAGGAGCTATCCAAGGGCCTCTAGAGTTCTGACTAGTTCTGACTGAAAGCTGGAGCGGATTCACCGCCCCACTGACATCGGAGCCAGCAGCCGCCACTGGTTAAATTCTGAAAATAAAAAAAACCACCCCAGTAAACACGCATAGGATTGGACTGTTGGGCACAGAGCTGGCATCATCAGCACCTGGAATCTTTGGGTAGCTGCCAGAATCCTGTTACGTCCCACTGTAGCTGCCAGCCTGGGGTGGGTGTGGGTGGGTGTATCTTTTATTTGTTCTAGGCCAGCATTCCAAGCAGTATCAGGCAGCTGGATCCAGCCATCCTTTCAATATATCACAATGACCCCCCAGCCCTAGTATTGCTTTGGGGCATTGTGGGAAATTCAAGGGTGGCTAGAGCCAGGTGCCAAGCATTGCTTGGAGCACTGTCGCCACAGCCATATAAGCCTATCAGGTCCATTGGCTGAGGAAGAGCTCCATCACAGGACAATTTCCTGAGGTCTCCTTCCAGCCTGAAGCTAGCCCTGGTCAACAGGGTAGCCACATACAGATCACCAAAAAAAAAGAGGTCAAAAGAGGAGTGTGATTTGCATAAAATGTGCAGATGATAATTTATATGTATAGATTCAAATTGAGAAAGAATAATTGTAATTTCAATAGAAATACAGAGCATCTCACCATAGTGTGGAAGACTGTGACCAGGTGGCCTGTGTGCATACTTGTCCAGTCTGCTGTTCAGGTGTCAACCGCTGATGGACAGTTCTTAGGGTTCTTTATCTTGAAACTGGAATAGGCCAGGGCAGCCCTTCAAATATTTATCTATTACATTTATATCCCACCATTTTTCCTCCAAGGAACATCATTATTATTATTAATTATTATTGTTATTGCATTTATATACCGCCTTTTTTCCCTTTTAAGGAACCCAAGGCACATAATCCCACTCCTCTCCATTTTTTCCCTCACAACAACAACCCTGTGAGGTAGGTTGGGCTGAGAGTCTGACTGGCTCAAAGTCACCCAGTGAGCTTCCTTGGCCGAGTGGGGACTAGAACCCAGATCTCCCGACTCCCAGTCCACCGCTCTAAGCACTGCACTATACTGTTAGTTTTACCCTACCCTGTGCCTGTTTACCCTACCCAGTGCCTGTTTGCATTCTCTTCTCCTCCTTATTGCTTTACTATGATTTTATTAGAATGTAAGCCTATGCGGCAGGGTCTTGCTATTTACTGTTTTACTCTGTACAGCACCATGTACATTGATGGTGCTATATAAAATAATAATAATAATAATAATAATAATAATAATAATAATAATAATAATACCACACTGACTCCGTGAAACAGGACACTCGGCCACCCTAGGCTGCAAGAAGAGGCACACAGATTTGGGAGTATATCCTATGGAACTAAGAGACTCTGTTAGTAGTTCCTTTTAAGTCAATAGGGCAAAACTAGCTTAAAGTAGTGCTGGGCTGAATCCTGCCCCCTATTTTGGGGGACTATTCTTTCTCCCAGTGAAAGAGGTGTTGTTTTTTCTGTCTGTTTCTCAGGGAGGGGGGGGGGAATTTGGAGAATTTTCTCCTTGGGGAGAGGGCCAGGGTTTCCACATACATTTTTTAAGTGAAGCTGTTGCTGAGGGGGGCTTCTTCCTATTTTTTAGTTTTTCAACTCCCCCACATCCCTCAGCATTTGGAGGAGCCCTGCAATTCTTAGAAAATGCCTATTGGAGACCAGGAGACCTCACTCTCGCCAATAAACATTCAGGAAGAACGCCTGAGCTCCTGAAAAATAAAAAGAAAGAAAGAAAGAAGCCCTCTCAACAACTGGCTACATTTAAAAAGGTATATGAAAACCCTGTCCCTTCCTCTGGGAGAAAATTCTCCAAAAATCTCACCTCTCCCAGCCTCTTTCGTCTGAGTTTTCATTCCCCCACCCCCCATGAAATGCTGAAAATGGAATGGTCAAAAAAATTGGCTCAGCACTAGCTTAAACTAGGCATGTGCTCCGCTCCGATTAGAAGCGCAGAAGCAGGAGCGAATTGGCCTGCTCCGCCTTGCCCAGAGGCGGAGTATAAGCAGACCGCGGACCTCTAGAAGCAAGGTGAAGAGAAGCGCCCATTTTCGGATCGATCCTCTTTCCGCGGACTGATCCGATCGCCATTTTGAAACATTTCGCCCATAGGATTGCATTGAGGAAAAGAAAGGGGGATAACTGTGTAGTTTTTGAAGCTATCGTTCTGAAAATTCTTGTGCTTGGAGAATCGTGGATGGGGGTCATTTTGAGACTACTTTCAGCTCTCTGCGTGGTGCGGGTCGCGCGCTAGAATTTTTAAAAAAACCGCCGGGAAATACCTTTTTCGAAGGGCTGAGGGGCAGAGTCAACTCCCGGTCATGATCACATGATCCCAAAGTTGGAGGAGGGGATAGGCAAAACGGGTAACTTGGGATTTTGGGAAACTTCTCTTTCTTAGTCTGAATGGACTTTTCCCAGTGTTTTTTAAAACAGTAGCCCCACCAAATGCACAAATACAACCTGAAATCATATACTAAGCCAATAATAAGAGAGCACTGCTACCTACCCTAACTTTGGGGAACAACTGAAAAGATGTGGTGCAAGGGGATGAACTCCCCTAGGGCATGCCATGTGGACGTGCCCCCACTCTCTCCTGTACTTGGGGGGCTATCACAGCCCTCCAAAGAGAGTAACCCGGTGGAGCAACGCCTATCATGAGTTGAAGTGAGCATTTACTTCTTAGTGGTGGAGCAATGTCTTTCATGAGTTGAACTGACAGCGTTGCTTCTTAAAAGACTGGTCACTAGGACCAGTCAAATTGGCAGCTGCTTCCTCCTCCCCCGGGCACGTCCCCCTATTACTGGTAAAAGACAGATATAGCCTTTTTAAAAAAGTTCTTCTTGTTGTTTATTCAGCAACACTGCTGCTTTTAATTCCACCCCTCCTTTGTGTATTTATTTATTTATTTATTTATTCCATTTTATATGCATTACTGGCTTATCCTTGGCTCACTTCCTTATGCCCCCAGAAATGTCTGCTGCCTGCCTGCCTTCCCTCCCTCCTCCCTTGCCCGCCTCGCAGGGATGTTGTGTGTGTCTGGCTTTGACTCAGGGGAGAAGTCCTTCCTGCGCTCAAGTTAGACTTTTGGAAGTTCCAAATCCATTTTTCAAGTGTGGAAGAAGATTTCATAGGTTTATCTCTACTCCCCAATTCATGGCATGTTGGGATTTCCTTTGAAATGGCCCCATTGAGATGTCTGCAGGTTTAAGCCCCGCCAAAAATCAGGGGATGGTGGGACTGCCTTGAGTCTTGGCGTGCGTGTATCCCTGGATAAGCTTTCATGGTGGCAAGTTTGAAATTTTTAACGTGCAAATTGATGGAGCTATGGAAAGGGGTGTGAATGGGGTGCCCGATTTTCATAAATTCCCCCAAAATCAGGGGATGATGGGACTGCCTTGAGTCTCGGCGTGCGTATGTATCCCTGGACAAGCTATCATAGTGGCGAGTTTGAGATTTTTAACGTGCAAATTGACGGAGCTATGGAAAGGGGTGTGAATGGGGTGCCCGATTTTCATAAATTCCCCAAAAATCAGGGGATGATGGGACTGCCTTGAGTCTTGGCGTGCATATGTATCCCTGGATAAGCTTTCATGGTGGCGAGTTTGAGATTTTAACGTGCAAATTGACGGAGCTATGGAAAGGGGTGTGAATGGGGTGCTCAATTTTCATAAATTCCCCAAAAATCAGGGGATGATGGAATTGCCTTGAGTCTTGGTGTGCGTGTGTATACCCCCATGAGGTGTCATGGTGCCAAACTTGAGGTTTCTAACTTTCACAGAAAAAAAGTTGTATACTTTTTTAGCTTAATGCAAGCCTATGGGGGGGAAACGGAGCTCCGATCCGGATCCGGAGCTCCAAGCGGAGCGGAGCGGACATGGGCGGAGCGGGGGCGGGGCGGAGTGGGCCGATCCGCAAATCGTGGATCTGGAAGAGAAGCGGAGCAGGGGGTCCGTGCACACCCCTAGCTTAAACCCTTCCCCCTTGGCATTATTTTGTTATTTTGTGTGTACCAATTTTGTACAGATGTAATTATTAAACTCAATCCCACAGGGCTGCCATAGCTACCACTGACTTATTTGCAATGTGTGTACACATGGTGAACTTTGGGTAGAATTACTGGCACCACATACATAATATTTTTATAAGTTATCAGCCCTAAGATAGCAGAACAAGACCACGATCAAAAAATAAAGAGAGGGAAAGAATGTCTACAGCTCTGAGTTCTGGTTTCAGCAGCTAATTTCTAAAACTCATAAATAAAGGAGGTTACTCCACCCTGGCTTCAACCAATGCAAATTTATTGGATGATGTAGTCATCTTCCTCATGAAATAAATCATGCCGCTCATGGGTGCAACAGAATAATGCAGTGCATGACTAGAGCAAGAGGTTTTCCAGTGGCCTGAGAGGTTACTAGACTTGCTACACAAGGTCAGAGCCTTTGTAAAGAGGCTTTGAAATGCCTTTCATGTCAGCAAGTGGAACCATTTCCATGTCTTGCTCAGAGGAGAGTGCATTGGATTAAGACCAGAGTTCAGTCTCAGTTTAATAATCTGAAACTCACTGGCCTTTGCACAGCTCTATGGCAGGGGTGGAGAAACTGCAGGCTGGGAATGATGAGAGTTGTAGTCAACGCATGTGGAGGGCACAGGGTAGGGGGAGTCTGGACTAGGGTAATGCTAGGAGTGCCGGCCGTACCAACGGGAGAACTCTCAAGAATCCATCAGCCTGGCACATCTCGTCACAGCATCAGCCCAACTTTAAAACAAAATGCAACCGGGCCTAGATGCATCTGTAAGCTTATGCAGGGTGGGGGGGCACCAGGGAGGCATTTGGAGGGACCCAGGGGGAACCTTGCCCAAGCCCCCTCAAACTTGGCTCTGGGCCTGCCACCTCCAACACAGACCAGCCCTGCCACTAGGCAGAATGAAGCAGCTGACTCAGGTGGTGGACGCTGGTGGGGTGGTGGTGGGGTAGTGGAGGACAGAATTTATGTGCCATAGGTAGAATCATAGAATCATAGAATAGTAGAGTTGGAAGGGGCCTATAAGGCCATCAAGTTCAACCCCCTGCTCGATGCAGGAATCCAGCTGCCTCTTGAATGCCTCTAGTGTGGTAGGGTGACCACTTATGCATTGCCAAAACAGAGGAGTTTCATGGCAGCAAAAAAGACAAAAGAGGGTGCCAATTTGCATTAAAAAGCATATCCAAATTGATATTTATAGGTGAAAATTTTCAAATGACTATAATTTAAATAAAAATACAATACATCTCATCACAATACAGAAGACTGATTAGGTGTCTGGTTTGCCCGCTCAGTCTGCTGTGCAGGTATGAACTGCTAAGGGGCAAAACCAGGGCCCCTGTTGATATCCAACCTTCCGGTTCTTTGACTTTAATCCAGAATTGGACTGGACAACCCCCCAAATAGTAGGGTGACCATATGGAAAGGAGGACAGGGCTCCTGTATCTTTAACAGTTGCATAGACAAGGGAATTTCAGCAGGTATCATTTGTACGCATGCAGCACCTGGTGAAATTCCCTCTTCATCACAGCAGGTAAAGCTGCAGGAGCCCTGCCCTCTTTTGTATCTGGTCAAGAGGGCAGGGCTCCTGCAGCTTTCACTGTTGTGATGAAGAGGGAATTTCACCAGGTGCTGCATGCATACAAATGACACCTGCAGAAATTCCCTTTTCTATGCAACTTTAAAGATACAGGAGCCCTGTCCTCCTTTCCATATGGTCACCCGACCAAACAGAGGACCCCTCCAAACAGAGGACAGTCCTCTAGCAGCCCTTCAAATATAGGTTGTCTGACCTGCATGCTCACACACTGTCCACTGCATTGGCACTAGTTGCACCTAAAAAAGGGTGCATTCCACATTTTCGTGCCAGATTTTCAATAAGATGGAACAGTGTCCCCACTTTAAAAAAACAAAACAAAAAAGTTCCTGACCAAAGCTACCGTTCTAAACTGAGACAGCATAAGGGAATATCACCAGTGGAGGTTAAAAGAAGCCCAGAAGCCCAGCCAAGCCTGCCCGACATTCCCCTCAAGGCTTTTGAACCTCAGAGATAGTTGCTTCGCTCCCCAAGGAATGCAGGCTGGAATGCTGTGAGGAGAAGGCGTCTCAGAGGCTGCCTAACTGGGCCTGAAAGCAAGATAGGCCAGGAGATGCAGCATCAGTAACAGACGGTGTCTCCAGGAGGAGAACGCGCCTGCCTCTTCTCTTCTTCCATTCCTGAGACGGTCTGCCATTTGTTCAAGAAATAAGACAGATTCCAAGGTGGGCGAAGTTATCTCTGAACTCTTAAACGGAGAGGACATATTTGTACTAAGGAGGGAGGCGACTTTTGTAAAGATTAACATTCTTTGACAGGAAGATTAAGTTTATTTCTTAACAGATATTAACCCGGACAAAGAGATGTTTGTTGCTATGTTGAGCTTGTTCTCCGTTGTCATGAACAAGTTTCTCTGCCCCCGTGGCAAGATGCAGCTCTGCTTGCAATCAAAGTTCTGACGGTTTGAAGGGGAAACAGATGAAAAAGTCAAAAGGGTCCTTATTCACACATAGAAGTCTTCCGCCATGAGGATGGAAACTCTTCTTTTTTCTGGCAAATCTGGAAGAAACACAAAGGGATTAGCGAAGGCATGGTTGACCAACAAGAGCTGAATTCTCACCCCACTGTGCTGATATGGTTTCCACTTTTACCAATACCAGCACCAGTACAGGCAGCCAAGGCCCAGTAATCACACGAACACCTCTGTGATTCAGGATACCACCAGACCCGATTCTGGTGCTGCAAATCCAAACAAGCTCAACTCATTTGGGATGTGGTCAGACCTAGAGATGTGAAGGCCCAGGAAAAAACTTGAAAAATTCGGGGGGAAACAATTTCCCGCCTGTTTTTTTCCAAAGCCTTTTTGGTTTTTTTCCAAAAAATTGGAAAAAAAATGGATTATGGAATGTTTTATTTTAGCAAGATGAATAAAATATTTAAGACAAGGTGTTCAGATATTTACTTCTCCAAATGATTTCTAAAAACTATGTACAGTATCAGATTATTGCAATTTCTGTGCACCGAGGACAAGCAAGTCCAAGGTTCCAAACTGAGATTACAACTCTCATATGCAAGAGCAAGATGCATTTCTGCCTCTAGGGGGCAGCACTGCCATTGAAGCAGAGACTGAAACTTACAGTAATCGCTCAGAAAATGAGTCTGATTAAAATTCATGCATATTCATTGAATCTTGGCCCCCATTTTTTCTCAGTTCTTTTTATGGGAATGGGTGCTTTATGTCTGCTTGACACTGTGGAGGACTAGCGGAGACATAAATAATTTTCTTCATTACTAATGTTGATGGTTTCTTCTGTTTGTTTGTTCTTAAAATTGTTTTTTGCCTGCTCCTCATAAACTGGCAAAACCAAAGAGGTTCATTACTGTTCAGGAGCTTGTAGCTCCATTTGTTAATTTTTTTTAAAGTAAAAATGTAAAAAAGTAAATTCAATTTGTAATAATTGCTTGAACACACAGTTCTTTTAATATACTAAATGTGATTTTATGCCAAACCAACTTGTACATAATTACATTTTATGTTCCTAATGTCACAAAGTGACTTTGTAAAAAGTGTTAATACAGTATTTTTTAAATCATTTTTTAATCATTTTTTATATATAAAAAAAGTTTTTTCTATGGCTTCAAAATTTCTGGAAATTTTACATCTCTAACCCTATTTCCTCAAGCAATAAGCACCAAATTGAAGGGACCATTAAGTAGGGATCCAAAGGGAGACCCGGGCGCAGTGGGAACGATCCTCTGGCTGCTCCACTGATGTACTAAAGCAGCCTTTCTCAACCTGGGGCGCTCCAGATGTGTTGGACTACAACTCCCAGAATGCCCCAGCCAGCTCTGCTGGCTGGGGCATTCTGGGAGATGCAGTCCAACACATCTGGAGCGCCCCAGGTTGAGAACCACTGTACTAAAGAATCACTGCCTTCAAGAGGACATTATTGCTCCCGGTAGCAGGGGTGGAAAAGAATCGCTCTGCTGGGAGCCTCTCTGGCGGGAGCCGTGCCCCCTCGGCCACTAAGCCTCTGCTGGAGCGGCTGCACCAAATGACCTCTCACCAACAGAGGCACTTGTTAATGATACCCGGGGCACGCTGTGCCAAAATGTCACCCACGTGGCAGGAATGGCTTCCGGCTGCTCTGCTGCTCCTGCCCCTGACAGTGGCCATGTCTACACGAGTCCTTATCCTGGGGATCATCCAGGATCATTCGGGAGCAGGGAGGGTGCTCTGTGCCCATTGGAGGTGGGGAGGAAGCAGGAATGGGGGGGAAGTTCCCTTACCTTTTCGTTGGAGCGCACGTGCACTCATCTCTCTCATTTAAAAAAATAGCAGCCGCAACGTCCTTCCGGGACATCGCGTAGCCGTCTGGACACCCAGGGAGGATCGCGGAAGCCGGTAAGTCCGCGATCCTCCCCCTACACCCTTGTGGTGTAGACATGCCCAGTGCGCCATTGCTCCCAGCAGCAGGAGTGAAAAAGAATCGCTTTGCTGGAAGCCACGTTTCAAAGAAGTCGGGGGGGGGGCTGTGTCACCACAAAGCCTCACCAATACTGGGGCTTGAGAAGCGCCTCCTCATTCATTCCCCCCATCACCTGCAATGCCCCTTGTGTGGTCAGGCAAGCTGAACATGGAGTAGGGCATTAGTGTCTACAGTGTTTCATATGAATAAAAATAGTCCTTTACTCTTGAGTTTTGGATAAATATTCACCTTTAAAAATAAATAAATAAATAAAGTTCCCTGGGTGCACACCGTAATGAAATGTGCTGCGCATGCGTATGGCCTTGACATTGGCCTGGATGACCTGAGAGAGCACCTTAGAGCATAACCAACACTCTCTTGTAGCTGCACAATGCAGGTGAAGAATTGGCACACTGACTTGGGAAGAGGCATTCTGAAGAACACTTTGGTGAGCATCCAAATCCGCAATTTCCTGAAACAAAGCCGAATAACTAGAACAATGCATCCCAGAATACTGAACTAGAACCAAGCAGCATCCCAAACTAATGGGTGCAGCGTAGCCTGCTATGTGTAGTAGGAGAGATTCTGAACGGAGGTCTCGGTTTCTTAAAAGTGGTGCAGCCAGCCCTGGAGACACCTTGCTGCTTCTACTGTTGTTCACCGTGTGTCTCACTTGTCCAGACAGTCATCTTATGTTGCAAGATATCAGCGTGTTGATAAGATCTGAATTCCAAGGTCTCCTGGACTGAGAAGGTGGTATTTATACTATAGTGGCCTCTGGTCTTTTGTTTGGCACAGCATAGCTTGGGTTAAATTGCACCAAGATTGCTGCTGCCTCTCAGCTATCTTTATGCCTTATTTGCCCCCACGGTGGCTGTGCAGTGGGGCTGTGTCAGTTATATGACGCAGCTGCCAACTTGCAGCCACCATGAATCTTTTCCCCGAAGGCGCAAGTTTAAGAAGTCAGGGATTTACCCCAACTGCTTTGCTTTGAAGTGAGGTCACCATGGTCCTTCCACCATGTGACCTTGCTTCAGCATTGAGCTGGGGGCATTCCAGGGCGGATGGCGATGCCTGATATGTTACTGGGCAGAGGGCAGGGCAGAGGGCAGGCCCAATGAGACGAATGGCTGTCAGAAAGCCCATGCTCCTTCCTGCAGTAGGGATTTCCATCCCCCACCCCGCAGCAGTGATACCACGAGGTTGCAAGAGGAAGGAGCAGCAAAGCGGCATCATGCAGATACCTGCCCTCTTTTTCATGATGCAGCAAGAGTATTTGGACAGTTTGAGTTGTGACTCTCAGTTGGCTTGTGCTTAGCGGTGTAGGTCCTTAAAAGTTGTTTTTTGAAGCGGGGAGGTAGCTGATTGTTCATACGTTCAACCATTTCCCTTAACATTATTATATTGCACCCAATGACATGCTTCATACTAAATACTCCTAGAAACATTTTGAAGTTTCTCAGTTCCATAAACTTCAGAATATAAGAATTTCTTGAGATGCAGCTTAGCTTCCATCCTTGGCTCAGGTACTCCCTGGTCCCCTCTTCCCCTCCAGCACGAACATGAGAACAGTGTTGTAATGGACTGAGGGCTCACAGGGACATAGCAGGGGCGCTGATGTCATTTGCCACCCCCCTCCGAATCCCCAATGACCTCTTAGCTTTACTGCCCAATAGCCGAAACCCTCTGGGCGGTTCACAACAATTCATAAAGATAAATACAAAAACTACAAATGCAATAATAATAATAATAATAATAATAATAATAATAATAATAATAATAATAGAAAAGTTTAGCTGCAATCCCAGTAGCTGTGGGAAAATGCATTTTCTCAGGAACAATATATTGTTGCCTGTTGTGATGCAAATTATTTTTGGGTGGTTTGGTCTTGAATAGACAATTAAGATCCATTAGCTTTACAAAAGACTTCCTCCTGGTGGAGATGAAAAGGGCTAGAACTAGTTTGCTGATATGAATCAACCCAGCTGAATGATTTACCACAGTTTAGCATTACGCCCAAACCCTGTACTGTGATTTATCGAACCATGTTTTGAAGGTGTCTTGTTTCAAATAAACCATAGTTCAGATTAACCACAGCTTGTCGGGCTCAGATAACGTGCTTCTTCGGACGAGCTTTTTATCGCGGGCTCACGACTGGCCACTCACAGATCTTCGCCGGTCATTTTGCTGATGCAGCCATCCTCCTGTGCATCTCCCACTTCTTCTTCTTCTGTTTTTCACGCTACAAAATAATTCCCAGAAAATCCATTTCCTCTTGGCCCTGACGATAATTGCCGCCATTTCCTGCTGTGTTTAGGAGAAGCTGCACTATAAAAACGTTCACTGAATGGGCCATGTAGTTGTTACTTACTTCCTCTTTCTTCCCCGTGAGAAGAAAAGGGAAGCTGCTGGTCCCTATTGTGGGAGAGAAGCAGGAGGCAAAGCAACAGTAAGGAAACACAATTTGTCCCCCATCTGAAAACGCTCAATGTGGCAAACTAAACAGTGAAGAGAAAGCTTCCAGACTCTTCCTCCTGACCATGACAGAAGCGGGGGGGGGGGGGGGGCAAGCCTAGGAAGAGACTCCTCTCAGTCACAATAAGCCATGGTTTGTCATGATATTGAAAGAGCCACTGGGCCTGTTCAGACAACACGCTAAGCCATGGTTAGTCCGCTAACCCTTTTGCAGCAAATGGTGAGTGAGTGTGTTTAAACAGTGGTTATGTAGCCACCATGTTTAGGAATGGTTCACACAACACACTAAGCCAAAATGTTTAGCTTAATCACCATGGCTTAGCATGTCATCTGAACAGGGTCACTATCTCTTACGTGGAGACCTTTCCTCTTCCAACTGCATTCCTATCAATATGAATGCATATATTTTCTCTGATAACTCCCCGGTACCATTCTATACACCTCCAAAGTTTCCCTGTTGTAGCTCCGCGCCGCTCCGCCCATAGTCCGCTCCTCTTCGCCGCGGAGCTCCGGCTCCGAATCGGAGCTCCGCAGTGGAGGGGAGTGGCGCCAGGTAAGGCCCCCTCCCTCCTCTCCCTTACCTGCAGAGCCTGGTAAGGGACCAAGTGGGAGGGGGGCCTTACCTGCATCCGTCCGCAGTCCCTCAGCTTCTTCAATTGAGCCCGCGGCTCAACCAGGAAGTCTGGGCCGCCTGGTTGAGCCGTGGGCTCAATTGAAGAAGCCGAGGGACCACGGACAGACACAGGTAAGGGAAAGAAGGGAGGGGGGTTTACCAGGCCCTGCCACTGTCGCCGCATGGGCGACAGCGGCAGGGCCCGGTAAACCCCACTTACCTTTCTTGCGGAGCTCCGGATCGAGGCGAAGGATCCGCCTTCACCTCGATCCTCTTCGCAACGCTCCGCTGGCCCCCCAATCCTCTTCGCCTCCGCTTTAAGGGGAGGCGAAGCACCCTGCTCCGCTTCTAATTCGCCAGTCCAATCCTAATAAGCATAAGTAAGCATTTGGTCTAATAACACTGAAGCAGAACGCAGGCTTGAATGCAGAAGTTTGTGCATGCAGCTCTGGACTGGTACCTTAAAAAGCATTTTGTATAGATGATTTCTTTTTCTTTACAGTCTTTGGCTGTTTGCCCACTATAAATGCTAAACACAGAAGGGAGCACAGAGGAGGGGCAGTTGTAATGCTAACGTATATTCTAGTCATTATTATTATTATTATTATTATTATTATTATTATTATTATTATATTTATATCCCACCTTTTGTCCAATGCTGGGCATCAAGGCGGCATTACAAAATTTAAAACATATACATTTACTGTAGTCAGTTGCAACAAAGAGTCTTGTGGCACCTTAAAGACTAACAAATGCATGATATACGCTTTGGTGGACTAGAGTCTATTTCATCAGATGCATGGTGCATCATCAGATACATGGTGCAATTCGAAACTGGCAGGTACGGCCAGGGATGAACAAGCAAGACATGGTGTAACAGCACCCTCCCACCCATGTTCCCCAGCAGCTGGTGCACACAGGCTTAATGCCTTGAATACCGGAGATAGCACACAACCATCAGGGCTAGTAGCCATTGATAGCCTTTGCCTCGAGGAATTTATCCAACCCCCTTTTAAAGACATCCAAATTAGTGGCCATCACTACATCTTGTGGTAGTGAGTTCCATAATGACGTAAAAGCAAAATACTAACAGTGACAATTAATGCTGGTCCACAGACATTTATGCCATCATAAATGTGTTGGTTTCTAAGGTGCCACAAGACCCTTGGTTGGTTTTCCTGCAGCAGAATTAACATAGCTGTCCCTCTAGAAAGTCTGATCAATGTAGGTTTCACATCTGCATTATTTATTTATTTATTTATTAAATTTATATACCACCACATAGCCGAAACTCTCTGGGCAGTTTCATTACAAAACAACTGAACCAAGTTCTCCTTTAAAGGCAGAATTACACGTTAAGGGCATAGGGCTCAAACTGGCCTCCGCACTGATATGTGGCATTTGCAGTTAACAGGCAATGAAATAAGGGGGAAAGATGTGATCATAGCTCTTGGCGTTGCTCCTATGGAAATGCCCTGTATCGTCACAGATTCTTTCGTTTGCTGCTACAGACGATCATTGCTACTTTTCTGTGTTAACTTATGAAGAGGACCAAAGAAACCTTGTGAAAGCTGAACTTGGAAGCTCCCATGTTGGTCCAAGGACATCTCTGTCTGCTGATCTCCCGTACCACTCCAGTCCATTCATCTACAGACTATCTTCTCTGCCTTATGTTGACACTGTACACACGGCATCTATCAACGCAATCATGATAATTATGCCCATCTTTCACCATCAGATGGCTTTTGGAACTCCTCACCTGTCGCCTCAAGGGCAGTTCCTAGGCAATTCCTCTGATTTTTCCAAACCGGCAGGCTGAGGGCGGGGCGAGCGGTCCGTCGGAATGTGTGTGCATTGCAGATAAAGGGGCAGGAGTTTGCCCTCCCCAATCAGCATTGCAAATCTCTCTCCCGCTCAGCTCGGTGAAGCTAACCTCTTGACAGGTACCAGCAGCTAATGCCGCTTATGCAACCGTCTGATGGCTTCTGCCGTCTCCACAAAATGAGGCTCCTTAGATTAATGAATTGATAGTGTTTGGGTAATAACATGTTCCTCGCTGATAGGCGATCTACAAGACTGGGAGAGCAGAAATGACCACGCCTCTCGTTGGGATCAGACAGATTCCATCGTCTTATTTATTTATTTATTTATTTATTTATTACATTTATTACATTTATATACCGCCCCACAGCCGAAGCTCTCCGGGCAGTTCAAAAGTTAAAACAGTAAACATTAAAAAGTATACAAAATTTAAAAACCATCATAGACATAAAAAACAACAGTATAAGAACATCAGTCTTCATTGCATTCAGCGTGGCTACCCCTCTGGAAGTCCTCTTCGCCATCTCCCTGTTTATGCCGTTGTTTAAGCTCCAGTCTGAAAATGCAAAGGCTCACAAACAATGAAGCTCACTAGACCTTAAGACTGCAGTCCTAAGCACACTGATCTGGGCGTAATTCCCTTTTGGCTCCAAGGGAGCAGTACAGGCTAGGTATGTAAAGTTTATATTTATTTATTTAAATTTTTTTTTATCTGCTCCTTAGCTGAAGAGGCGCCCAGAGTGGCTTACATACAATCAGTAAAACAAGACAGACACTGCCCACAGGCTTAGGGTGACCACATGAAAAAGAGGACAGGGCTCCAGTATCTTTAAGAGTTGTATAGAAAAGAGAATTTCAGCAGGTGTCATTTGTATGCATGCAGCAACTGGTGAAATTCCCTCTTCATAACAACAGTGAAAGCTGCAGGAGCCCTGCCCTCTTTTGTAATTTGTTCACTCTAGCTATACTCCAGCTATTCACCACGTGCTGCATACATACAAATAGCACTTGCTGAAAGTCCCTTTTCTATGCAACTGTTAAAGATATAGGAGCCTTGTCCTCCTTTTCATATGGTCACCCTACCGTTGTACCTGCTGTGATCCAAATCCAGATCTCCTCCAGTTGCTATTTGCCCAGGGAAGAAAGCTGCCATTGTGCGGCAACAGGTAGGGTGACCATATGGAAAGGAGGACAGGGCTCCTGTATTTTCAGCAGGTGCCATTTGTATGCATGCAGCACCTGGTGAAATTCCCCCTTCATCACAACAGTTAAAGCTGCAGGAGCCCTGCCCTCTTTTGTATCTGTTCAAGAGGGCAGGGCTCCTACAGCTTTAATTGTTGTGATGAAGAGGGAATTTCACCAGGTGCTGCATGCATACAAATGACACCTGCTGAAATTCTCATTTCTATACAACTGTTAAAGATACAGGAATAAGGAGCAAGGAGGTTTGACCATATAACACCGATTCTGGCCCACTTGCATTGGATGCCTATGCGCTTCCGAGCCCAAGGTGTTGGTTTTAACCTATAAAGCCTTACACTGCTTGGGACCACAATACCTGATGGAACGCCTCTCCCGACATGAACCTACCCGAACACTGCGCTCAACATCTAAGGTCCTCCTCCGAGTGCCTACTCCGAGGGAAGCTCAGAGGATGGCAACAAGGGAGAGGGCCTTTTCGGTCGTGGCCCCCCGACTGTGGAATGATTTCCCTGATGAGGCCACCTGGTGCCAACACTGTTATCTTTTTCAGCACCAGATCAAGACCTTTCTCTTCTCCCAGGCATTTAACAGCATTTAACAACATATGCTAAGTTTGTTTGTTTTTAACGGATCCCAGAACTGTTGTTTTTAAATAGATACCGTTGTTTTTATACTGTTGTTTTTATACTGTTGTTTTTATGTTTTTGGTTTTAAATTTTGTATACTTTTCAATGTTCACTGTTTTTAACTTTTGTAAACCGCCCAGAGAGCTTCGGCTATGGCGCATGTAATAAATAAATATGTTTCTTGGGATCAGTTCCAGTTGTTGCAGCCTGATGATGTGGACAAGACACTTGAATCAGTCTGTCCCACCCTTGCCCATCCTGGCTAATAAGATCTAGCAGAGGTGGATTGGTTGGGTGGGTCCAGGGGGTGGTAAATGCCTCCCTCTGTCAGGGGGTGCTGCCTGCTGCCTTGAAAGAGGCTGGGGTGTGCCCTCTCCTGAAGAGGCCCTCCCTGGACCCAGAGGTATGTGAGAACTACCGCCCCATCGCTAATATCCCCCTTTTGGCCAAGGTGCTTGAGCGTGTGGTGGCCGGGCAACTTCAGACGTTCTTGGAAGAAACGGATTATCTGGACACATTTCAGTCTGGTTTCAGGCCAGGGCACGGCACTGAAACAGCCTTGGCTGCTCTGACTGACGACCTACTCCAGGTGAAAGACAGGGAGAGTGCTACCCTGTTGATCTTCCTGGATCTCTCAGCAGCTTTTGATACCACTGATCACGGTATCTTACTGGACCAACTCTGAGACATGGGAGTAGGAGGCACTGAGTTACAGTGGTTCTGCTCCTACTTGCAGGACCAACTCCAGAGAGTGGTATTGGGGGATTCCTGTTCCACCCCATGGCATTTAAGCTGTGGGGTGCCACAGAGTTCTATTTTATCCCCCATGCCGTTCAACATCTATATGAAGCCGTTGGGTGAGGTCATTAGGGGTTTGGGGGTTGGGTGCCATCAGTATGCTGATGATACCCAGCTCTGCTTCTCCTTGTCATCGGAGTCAGCTGGGGCATTGAAGGCGCTGGACTTCAATGCCTTCAATGCATTGGAGGCATTGAAGGCATTGGAGGCTGTAATGGGTTGGATGAGGGCCAATAAAGTGAAGCTGAATCCTGATAAGACGGAAGCTCTGTGGATTGGTGGTTCCTGAGTCCGGGAATTGGGTAAGCAACCTGTTCTGGATGAGGTGGCGCTCCCTCTGAAGGAGCAGGTGCATAGCTTGGGAGTACTCCTAGATCCATCTTTGTTACTGGAGGCCCAGGTGGACTCTGTGGCACAGAGTACTTGGGGTCAGCTTCAGCTGATCTGCTGGCTACGGCCTTTCCTGGACAGGGACAACCTAGCCACAGTAGTGCATGCACTGGTAACTTCCCAATTAGACTACTGCAATGCACTCTACGTATGGCTGCCCTTGAAGATGACGGAAGTTGTAGCTAGTGCAAAATGCAGCAGCTAGACTGCTGGTGGGTACATCTTACAGAGACCACATAACACCAGTCTTAAAGGAATTGCACTGGCTGCCTATATGCTTCTGGTCGGAATTCAAGGTGTTGGTAATGACGTTTAAAGCCCTAAACGGCTTGGACCTCGATACTTGAGGGAGCGCCTCTCCTTATATATGCTTGCCCGAAACCTGAGATCTGTTGGAGGAGCCCTTCTCTGCATCCCACCAGCACAACACATTCACTATGATGGGACAAGGGAGGGGGCTTTCTCAGTTGTGGCACTCAAACTGTGGAATGAATCATAGAATCATAGAATAGCAGAGTTGGAAGGGGCCTACGAGGCCATCGAGTCCAACCCCCTGCTCAAATGCCCTCCCCTTGGAGGCCCGATTGGCGCCAACGCTGATTTTATTCCAGCGCCAAGTGAAAACATGTTTTTTTAACAAAGCCTTTAACGGTTAAATTCACTAAGGTAGCACATTGTTTTAACTGTTTTGTTTTACTGCTTTTAAATTATGTATTGTTTTAACTTGGTTCATGGTTTAATTTGTTTTTAGCTGTATATATTTACTGTTTTATACTGTATGCTTTTATCTGTACGCCACCCTGCGATCTTAATGATATAGGGCAGGATATAAATGTTTTAAATAAATAAAATGTGCATTTTTGTTCGCAACTTTCTCTCACATACACGTTCTTGTTCACATGTTTTAATTGGAGAATGCAAAATTTTGAGATGTGCACATTTTGAAGGAATGCTTGCAAAATTAAAATGTGAACCAATACCTGACTGAATGCCTTTCCCAACACGAACCTACCTGAACGCTATATTCAACATCTAAGGTCCTCCTCTCGGTGCCTACTCCAAGGGAAGCTCAGAGGGTGGCAACAACAGAGAGGGCCTTCTCTTGGTGGCCCCCCAACTGTGGAACAATCTCCCTGACGAGGCCCATCCTGGTGTCGACATTGTCACCCCTTCGGTGCCAGGTCAAGACTTTTCTCTTCTCCCAGGCATTTAGCAATATGTAATGAGCCTTGGGTGTGTTTTTAGGCTCATTGTTTGTAAAGTTGTTATAGTGGTTTTAAATGTATGTGCATTTTGCATGTTTTTGTGGTTTTTAATTTTTGTATATTGTATTTAAGTGTTTTTATCTTATGTGAACCACCCAGATAGCTTCAGCTATGGGGCAGTATACAAATGCAATAAATATAAATAAACCAGATGAAATTCTTTCCTATTCCCAGCCGAATGGCATGAAGACGACACCCTCTATTTTCCCCTGGATGTTAAATGCTACTTGCACTATTCTTTGACTCCACCTATAGAATGTCTTCAGGCTACAGACCAATAAAATGCCTATGGAGCTTCTTCTCACTAAGGCCATTTCTATGGTTCTTTTTGGTAACACATCAAACAAGAAGAAGAAGAAAGTTTGGCTTCTGCTACCTAAGGTTTTGAGCCTCCTTTTAATGTTTATAATTGGCATCATTATTGTAGAACACAAAATATACCACTTTGCAGCTTCAAAGCTTCACGCAAACATTAACCTTAACAAAGAGATTGGTCTCCATTCTCTGGGTATTGGCCCTGCCTGAAAATATGAATTCACTTGGGATGCACAACATGACATAGTAAAAAGTAAAGTGTTGAAGAGACTGGGATCTTTTACCATCCTCTGCATGCTTAGACAGAAAAAAGTCCTGTAACTCCCAGCCTTCCCCAGGCTGAGGAAGGCTGGGAGTGGTAGGGATTTCTCTGTGTAAACTTGCATAGGATGGTGCCCTTACTTGACTAAAAATGCACTGCAATTAAATGAGCAGCAGGTTGTTGTTTTAAAAAATATTATTTATAATATAGTAATGATAAAAAGTGCAGACGGGAAGTACGACCTTAAAAAGAGGCAACCCTGTTTCTCTCTCTTCTATCTCTTACTAGAGGATGTGCCTCTTCTAAGATGACAACTGGGACCTGTAACAAAACGTTGTGGTGTGAAGTGCTCTTCTGCAGTGTTTCAGCCAGCCAGCTGTGCTGCCTTCCATTCTTTCTCTCCCTAGTTTTCCAATTCTCCTTCCCAACCATCAGTAAGGCCACTGATGGCCACTGAGCATGCTCAGTCCTCATTGGGCTGTTTTGGGGGAGGCTTCCCCACTTAGGCACAATTCAAAGTGCTGGTTATCACCTATAAAGCCCTCTATGGCTCAGGTCCAGGTTATCTGAAAGACCGTATTCTCCCCTATGAGCCTGCCCGTGCTCTGAAATCTTCTAGGAAGGCCTTTCTCTCAGTCCCACCAACATCCCAGGCACACGGGAGAGGGCCTTCTCAGTGGCTGCTCCAAGGCTCTGGAACTCCCTTCCCAGGGAGGCTAGGCTGGCTCCCTCTGTGCTACTGTTTCGGAGGCAGGCAAAACCTGTTTTGTTTCAGGAGGCTTTTGGAACTATAATGGACGCCCCCCCCCGCCCCGGTTTTAACCTGTCAGAGTTTTTAATTTTACTGTAGGTTTAATTCTATGTTAACTTTTGTAATTTATATTCACTGTTTTAATTGTACATGTTTTAATCTTGTAAATTGCCTTGAGTCCCAGTACTGGGGGAAAGGTGGGATATAAATAATAATAATAATAATAATAATAATAAGAAGAAGAAGAAGAAGAAGAAGAAGAAGAAGAAGAAGAAGAAGTTTGTTTGGGGGGACTTTTGGGAAAAGAACCCCCCCCCCTAATCAGAGTATGCTGATACTAGGGCTGTGCACGGACACCCCCCCACGATCCACCTCGGAGGCTGATCCGGAGCCCCCGAAGAAGCCTTGATCTGCCTCAGGGCTGCCTCAGGGCTGCACTGAAGCCAAGGCGAAATTCAGACTCTCCAAGGCGACTCAGAGTTTTCTGGGTGCCACCATTTGACAAAAATGTGTGTGGATAGTACCACTTTGACTATGCCCCCTTGGTCCTCCCCTCTAAACATCAGAAAAATAGGAAGTGAAGCCCACCATCACCCATGTGTCTATCATCTAAAGAACAAATGAAGTGTGCTTGCTTTGCTTTTTTACCCAGTAAAGATTGATTTACTGTACAAATCAATCTTGTATGCAAATTAAAGTCCATAGGATTAATTTATGTTAGAGAGCCAGTGTGGTGTAGTGGCTAGAGTGTCAGACTGGGAGTCGGGAGATCCAGGTTCTAGTCCCCACTCGGCCATGGAAACCCACTGGGTGACTTTGGGCCAGTCACAGCCTCTCAGCCCAACCTACCTCACAGGGTTGTTGTTATGAGGATAGAAATGGAGAGGAGGAGGATTATGTAAGCCACCTTGGGTTCCTTGCAGGAAAAAAAGGCAGGATATAAATGCAGTAATAAATAAATAAATAAAATTTTAAGAAATGTTCATCAAGATGCAGTCTTACTTTTAACAGCAGTAGTCCCAAATTTGTGACTGTGCTATGCACACTAGCATGCTGTGGGGGAGAAACCCTAAGATGCAAGAAATACATGAAATCAGGCTGCATTCCTACACTCACTTAGCTGGGAGTAAGCACCATTGAACTGAATGGCATTTACTTCTTCTGAGGCCATGGCTAGACCAGGTCTATATCCCGGGATTGTCCTGGGATCATCCCTGTGCATCCAAATGACACACAGGGGATCCCGGGAGCAGGCAGGGACGACCCCTCCATTTGCCTAGGATAATCCTTAGATCTAGGTAAGGCCTGAGTAGGTCTGTGCACTGCTAAACATTTAGTTCAGCCCTGAGGTTTGGGGAGCAGGGCCAAGAAATGGGTCAGGAAAACTTTGCCCACCACTGCTCTCTCATCGCCTAGGCTGAGATTTCTTCTGCCAGGTTTTCTTTCCAAGCCCTAATTTTGCTTCCTGAGTAATGCAGGCTTTTGAAATAATGTTTCAATTGGAAGTGCTGACATAACTGTAGCCAAGTCATCCCTGGTAGCAATCCTCTAACATACCAAGCTAATTATCTTCTCCAAAAGGCATTTGATTATCCCCATAATAGCAATAATGACATAACAATAATCATAGGTTTCGCTTTATATGCTGCCTTTCATCCTAAACGGAACTCTGTGCTCTTTAAAATTAACAAGCAATGGGATGTCCTTGATTCCAGTGTTGCCAAAAGCTGCTGGAATGGTACATGCTTCCGTAGACAGCAAAATTTGAGTCTGATAAGGTGTGAGGCTGGCACAATAAAATCCCAACATGGAAGAAGAAGAAGAAGAAGAAGAAGAAGAAGAAGAAGAAGAAGAAGAAGAAGAAGAAGAAGAAGAAGAAGAAGAAGAAGAAGAGGAGAATTTATTTTTTAAGATGCACAAGAGCACGTAATGGCAGACGTCACATCCTAGTGGCAAATTTAAAGAGCAGATAACGTCTGGCTTAATAAGACCGAAATGTGCGTTCTTACATTATATGCCACCATTTCTCCAAAGAGCTCGAGGGCAGTACGTGATTCTCACCCACTTCATTTTTTCCTCACAGCAACCCTGTGAGGAAGATTAGATTGAGAAACAGAGGATGACCTAAGGCTGCTACAGATAGACATAACATTTTTAGGCCGGTGAAGCCATCTTGGAAGTGCTCTCACTGCATTCTACACGAACGTACCTATTCGTTTGCAGAGTTATACTCGACTGCTGGTGGGGAGATAGTTGTGCTAGTTTTATACATAAGAATGTAAGAAGAGCTATGTTGGATCAGACCAGGGGTCCATCTAGTCCAGCATTCTGTTCACACGGTAGCCAGCCAGCTGCCCACAGGAAACCCACAAGCCGGACATGAGTGCAGCAGCAGCACCTCCCCACCCCCATCTGATAACTGAAGGCTCATCTTATTGGAAGCAAAGCAGACTTGTTTTCTATCACTCCGGAAGGCAGGACAAGAATCAGTGGGTAGCAATGGCAAGGAGGCAAACTTTGGCTAAGCATGAGGAGAAACATCCCAAAGGGAAGAACTGTTTGATGGAGGAACAGTTGGTAGGCTCAAAAGTTGGTAGGCTCTTCTTTGCTGTAAATATTTAAGCAGAAGTTGGATGACCATCTGTCAAAGATGCACTTGCAAGATGCTTGCACTGTAGTTGCCGTCTGTAGTTGAAAGATGCCTGCACTGGGCAGGGATTGGACTAGATGACCTCCATGATCCCTTCCAACTCTAATATTCTATCATAACAACAACAACAACAACAACAATTTCTTACCCGCCTCTCCATTTTGATCAAGGCGGGGAACAACAATAAAAACACATAAAACTGAATTAAAACATAATATACATTGTTAAAACATCCTAAAATCATTTTTAAAACATCCTAAAAGGCCACTGGATAGGCCTACCAGAAGAGATCAGTCTTAACAGCTTTCTTAAATGTTGATAGATTGTTAAGTTGATGAGTCTCGTCCGGCAGGCCATTTAAATAGAAAGCTGTGCAGAATGCTGGTTGGCTGGCCCTTTGTGATGTCATCAAGAAACCCCACCAACCCCAATCCCTGGAGAGGTTTTGCACTTGAAAAGGCTTTTGTTAATGAATGAGCAAAGCAACACATGCCATGATCTATCCAAACTGTAAACAGACTGCCATGTCATTGCATGTTCCCAATCACACACCGAGGGCCAGCACTACCCTTAGTCAGATTGAGGCAATGGCCTCAGTCAGCAGATTTGGGGTGTCTTGAACGGGCACCAAATTATTACTTATTTAAGGTGCAATCCTATGCATGTGTAGCATAGCTGGCTGGGGAATCCTGGGAATTGTAGAACTTTCCCCCCATCTAAACAGGCATAGGATTGTGCCCTTAATTCATTATTCTTGTGTTTTCACTGCCAATGTTAGTGGGATTTTCTATTTCATGTGCCAGAATAACTCACCTGGTTTTGGATACTAAATACTTTGACCTGGGTGGGTGGGTGCCATGTGCTCCTCCACCTCAGGCAGCTAAATTTCTTGGGCTGGCCACAATCACACATGCATGCAAGCACGCATCTGTACATGCCTACTTGACAGACACAGAAACACCAGGATTTGGGCCAGAAGTGTAGGGTGTACATGATGGTTTGTACACAAACACAGAACTTATGATGGAGAGCAGTGAAGTGTTTCCTCTCTTCAAATCATAACTAACTTGGGAAAATAACAAAAATAGAGAGTATTCAGGCAATCACAGAGGTAAAAGAAGCCGTTGTCGCTTCTCCACCCCCTCCCACCCCCATGTATACCGTGTGCTCTGCTGCTATTTGCATAATTACCCACAATGCAGCGTGACTTTCTATGTCTCCCGAATCCATCCCATCCACATATGCAGATACTATACAAATCTCATCTTCTTTTTTTGTTGATGCATTTCCCCAGGATTGGTGATGCACAAGTGAATTTTGTTTGTTTGTTGTTGTTGTTTTGTTTACTTCTAGGGAGCTTGTTATCTAGAGGAGAATTCAACGATGGCCACACGCCACCTGCCATCTGAGGTGGTAAAATCTATTCTACCCTCTTATTCTGCTTTATGTGTAGCCCAGGCCATCATATATTAGAAGTCTAACGAAAGTGGTAAAGGGAAGGGGGAAAGAAAGAGAGTAGATGTTTTTGTAGACAAGGAGGCTGCACGCATCTAAGCGAAGCCTTCAATTACATTTTTTAAATAGTTGCCAGGTTGTCAGGCTTGTATGGCCCACAACAAGCTAAGCAGGCTCAACAGGTTCCCTCCACTGAGCTTGAGGCCAACATTAGAGTATCCCAGATTTGTGCAAATTTTACATCAAGTGGACGGGGGTGGGGAAAGACCCCTATGGTAAAGACTAGGGGACAGATCTGAGTTCCCAAAGGCTTGGTTACATAGGATAAGCTCTGTTGGATCTGATCAAGGGTCCATCTAGTCCAGCATTCTGTTCACACAGTGGCCAACCAGCTGCCCACGGGAAAGCCACAATCAGGACACATGAGTGCAACAGCACCATCCCATCCATGATCCCCAGCAACCATTGTATGTAGGCATACTTCCTCTCATATTGGACGTAATATACAGCCATTGTGACTGGTAACCATCGATAGCCTTCTCCTCCAGGAATTTGTTTAGTCCCCTTCACCTGGGCAGAGCCGACACACTCCTTGTGCACGCCTATGATCCATTTTTAAAGCCATCCTAATTGGTGATCATCGCTACATCTTGTGGAAGTGAATTCCATTATTTAATATGCACTGTGAAAAAGTACTTCCTTTTATTTTTCCTGCATCTCCCACCAAATCAGCTTCGTGGCATAAACCTGGTTTCTAGTATTGCAAAAGGGGAAGAAAAATGTCTCCCTATTCATTTTCTTCACACCATGCATAGTTTTGTACACCTCTCTTAGGTCTCCCCTTAGCCTCCTTTTTTTCTAGGCTAAACAGTCTGACACCAACAGGAATGGCGTGGATGAAATCAATACACCAACATGAAAACCCAGCATGAAAATGGAAACGAGACACTAGGTTGTGTAATGCCATGGGTTGTACACAAAAACGTATCTCTCACACACGATCCCATTGCTCATAATACAGTATTTGCAGTATGATACTGCAGAAATGCACTCTCGTCTACCTCATTGCTGCAGCAATGTACTTGACATGGTCTGAGCACTCCTTTATCTCATCTCTAAGATTTTTCAGGCTTTCACATGTGCCATTGCTTCAACTTATTATGAATTGCATTGCAACACCAATACAGCAAGCCAGGGGAAGGTTATGCTCTATTCTGAAGTAGATCCTCTCCTTCCCTTGCTCCCCACTTGAGAAAAGGGCTGGATTGCGCCCAGTGAGAGCAATACATTTTAATCATTCCCACTTGAGGAAATAGTATGCAGCTATTTCACCAGACAAAATTATTTTATTTATTTACAATGTTTATATACCGCTCCCCATGGACAATAGAATCAAAAAAGAATAAAAGCACATTAAAATACAATTTTAAAAGAAACAAAGTGCAAATAAAACCGTGGCTGGTCATCAAGGGAAGGCTTCCTGGAACAACAACATTTTCAGGAGGCACCAGAAGGAATTCAAAGTTGGCACCTCCAGAGGCAGGGAATTCCATAGGAAGGGGGCCACCACACTGTAGGCTCTTCTCCTGCTGGACTCCAGTCGGACGATAGGTCTATGTGGAACCACCAGGAACATCCCCTTGGATGACCACAGTGTCATCCCCTTGGATGACCACAGGTCGATAAAGGAGAAGGCTCTCTCTCAGGTATTCTGGTCCCAAGTTGTTTAGGGCTTTGTACACTAGTACAAGAACCTTGAACCCCGCCCGTTAGCGAGTAGGCAGTTGGAAGTTAGCCCAATAAAAGGTTTAATTTGACTAGGGTCATTGTTTAATGTTTATTCGGTGCCAATTATGAACTGGGCAGAATTGGCACAGTCTTCTTCAGAGAGCTTAACCCATTTTCGATATCTCTAAAGCCTGGATCGATCCATGAAGTAGATTAGAATAGGGCTGGGAATGGAATGGCAGATGCCTGAGGGAAATTGAATGGACTACAACAAATTTCAGACTATAGATGAAGGAATCATCATTTTATTTATTTATTAAAACATTTTTATCCTGCCCTATATCATTGAGATCGCAGTGCGGCGTATAGATAAAATCAAACACTGTAAAACAATAAATAATGCACAAAGCTAAAAACGTATTAAACCATTAACAAGCTAAAACCAGTAGAAAATGTAAAAGCAATTAAAAACAATTAAACTTATGTGCAGCTTTAGCCCACAAAGGCTTGGTTAAACATCCCTGTTTTAACTTGCGCCGAAACAAAGCTAGCAGAAGCGCCTGTCAGGCCCATGGGGAGGGCATTCCACAACTAGGAATGCTCTCCTATGGAAGGAAGAAACAGACAAATAAATCTCCCCGTGCATAAAAGAGCTATAATAGCAGGGAGCAGGGGGGAATCTACACTACTGCTTTTAATGCGCTTTGAAAACGTTTTGAAACCTGTATATGCAGTGTGTCCTGGGCCCCAACAGTTGTCAAAACTGTTATAAAGCGCTTTAAAGCAGTAGATTCCCCCCCCCCCAGGCTAGAATTAGGGTGACCATAGGGAAAGGAGGACAGGGCTCCTGTATCTTTAACAGTTGGGTAGAAAAGGGCATTTCAGCAGGTGTCATTGGCATGCATGCAGCACCTGGTGAAATTCCCTCTTCATCACAACAGTTAAAAGATGCAGGAGATACAAAACCGGGCAGGGCTCCTGCAGCTTTAACTGTTGTGATGAAGAGCTGCTGCATGCATACCAATGACACCTGCTGAAATTCCCTTCTCTATACAACAGTTGAAGAGACAGGATCCCTGTCCTCCTTCCCATATGGTCACCCTAATGGAATACAACCTTTCCCATGATGTGCTAGAAGGAAATATTGGCAAGAGAGGCATTTAAAATGGCAGCCCTTAGTGCAGCAGCCTGAAGTGGTGCGACTGACTCTCCTTCTTCAAGATTCTACCACTTTGCTGCCTCTATTGAGCCCTCTCAAAAGGGCCAGCACGGTTTTGAGAGGGCTCCTGACAAAGTGCCCTTTGGTAGACCCCCTCCTACATCAGTGCCACCCCCTTGCTCGACTTACCTGGCAGCGGCAGCAAGCAGCAATAGCAGCCAAATTCCCATGAGCTCTGGGCAGCTGGTTCAGAAATCAAAATGGCAGCAGATCCAGCCATGTGGTTCTCATTGGACTCACCTGCCTGCCTGCTATCGAAGTGCTAGCAACTGTTGATGGGCAGTTTGAAGTTTTTGCCTTTCCTTCTTAGCGTCTTTCTTACCGCCCAGAGAACTTTGGCTGTGGGGCGGTATATAAATGAAATAAATAAATAAATAAATAAATGTAATAAATAAACTAGACTTGAATTGGACCAACCTTCAAGAAGATGCCTTCAAAACAGAGGACTGTCCTCGGACACCCCTTCAGATACAGGATTGTCCTCTGTAAAGTAGAAAACATAGCCTCCCTATGTAGGATACGGGTGGGCAGGAGGAAATTTAAACTAGGGTGACCATGTGAAAAGGAGGACAGGGCTCCTGTATCTTTAACAGTTGTATTGCAAAGGGAATTTCAGCAGGTGTCATTTCTATATATGGAGAACCTGGTGAAATTCCCTCTTCCTCACAACAGTTAAAGCTGCAGGTGCCCTGCCCTCTTTTAAATCTGTTCGCTCTAGTATAGCTTCTGCAGCTTTAACTGTGGTGATAAAGAGGGAATTTCACCGGGTTCTCCTTATATACAAATGACACCTGCTGAAATTCCCTTTTCTATGCAACTGTTAAAGATACAGGAGCCCTGTCCTCCTTTTCATATGGTCACCCTATTTAAACTGTTGGGCAGCTCACAGCTAAGTTTTAAAAAATGAGAAGAAATGAACAGACCCAATTCATGGGCATGTTTCAGCAGGAATGGGCACCACTTGGGCCCCCAACACCTGAGGATGCCAGATACTTAGGGTGACCATATGGAAAGGAGGACAGGGATCCTGTAGCTTTACCAGTTGAATAGAAAAAGGGAATTTCAGCAGGTGTCATTTGTATATAAGGAGAACCTGGTGAAATTCCCTCTTTATCACCACAGTTAAAGCTGCAGGAGCTATACTAGAGCGAACAGATTTAAAAGAGGGCAGGGCACCTGCAGCTTTAACTGATGCAATGAAGAGGGAATTTCACCAGGTGCTACATGCATATACAAGTGACACCTGCTGAAATTCCCTATTCTATATAACTGTTAAAAGATACAGGAGCCCTGCCCTCCTTTTCATATGGTCACCCTAAGATACTTCTTTAATTATTACATTTTTATCCCACCCTTTTTCCTCTTGGAAGGAACCCAAAGTGGAACCCAATAAGGAACCCAATAGAGGTCCTCCTCCTCCTCTCCATTGTATCCTCACAACAACCCTGTGAGTTAGGTTAGGCTAAGAGTCAGTGAATGGCCCAAGGTCACCCAGTGAGCTTCATGACTGAGGGGGGACTAGAACCCAGGTCTCTCCAGTCCTACACTCCAAAAAAGCACACCATGCTGGTTTTCATTTGTGATTTGTACACGTCACGGTGTTCACCAGTGGGTGTGAGCTTTCTTTCTACTCTGGTCTACACCTTTGTAGCACGAACATCATATATAAGGCAGCCTCAACTTCAGTGGGGTCTGCATGAGACCCACATACCTGCAATCCCTGGGCCTTATATACCATAACAGCAATGTGGACTTTGCTCAGTGGCTTTTGATTACTCCGAGGAAGAAGACAACCTAAGATAGAGATGCATTAACTTTGAGTGTCTTTTTCCTAATCCGTTTAAACCAGTGAGTACATTCAGAGGCTCTATCTGCCTGTAGTGACGTAGGTGGCCTAGACTTTGGACCCGTTAAGGGACACGAATGAGAGCAATAACAAGGAAACGTCTAGTGGAGCTGAAGTGTAGGGGAGCCTTGGATATTGTAGGCGAAGCTATTTTTCTAGGCTAAAACCAAGCAGCAGTTCTTCTACAAAGGAGAAGCCTGGATCCTGGCCCCAAGATATGATATAAAGAATAGAACTACCATCCATATGGATGAAACGACTCCAGAAACGGCTGCATTACAGTGATAGAATACACACTTTACATGCAGAAGGTACCAGATTCAAGTGCTGGCATCTCCAAGTGGCAGAGCTAGGAAAGATCTAAGGCCTGGGGGGGGGGAACGACGACACTGCAGAGTAGACCAGCGATGGGCAGCTAGGATCAGCTAGGATTTCGGACTTATAATTTTTTAATTTTTTTTGACAATCACAGCAACAAAATTATCCCTCCCATCCTAAATGATACTGTTGAAAAGAAGAAAGCTTGGGCTAAGCAGGAATAGATTTTTGACTTGAAGGACTCTGGGCTCCATCCTGCTCTGCTACTCAAAAACAAATTCCTGGGCTTAGAATTCTTTAATCTTAAATGTATGTCTTTTGCACCAAGCTCTGGTTGGGGGATCTTGTAGTTCTAGTAACACAGACAGACATGGACACCTGAAATCTACGCGCCCTTGGAATAGACAATTCTGGACTAGTTGGGTCACAATTTTTCTCTCTCCTCTCATCATACTAGAAGTCGGGTTCATCCAACGAAAATGACTGGCAGAAGATTCAGAGGACAGACAAGAGGAAGTCCTTCATCATGAAATATATAATTCCACCTTCCCCAACCTGAGGCATAGGTGGCTGGGGGATGCTGGAAGTTGTAGCCTAACACATCTGGATGGCACCAGGTTGGAGAAAGCTGGCATAATTAATTTGTGGTATTTGCTGCCACAAGATGTGGTCATGGCCACTAGCTTAGGTGGCTTTAAAGGGGGACTGGACAAATGGAGGATAAGTATATCAATGACTCCCAGTCAGGATGGCTATAAGTTACTATGCCTCTGAATTACCAGTTGCTGGGGAACAACTGTGGGAGATGGCTATTGCATTTATGTTCTGTTTGTGAGCTTCCCATAAGCATCTGGATGGCCACTATTGGAACCAAGATGCTCAATCAATTAATCAAATTTATTACAGTAAAATAACCAGCATAAACCAAGATGTTGGATGGGCTGCATCTTTTGTCAGATCTGGCAGAAATCTTCTCATGGTCTTATTGGTAAACATATTTCCTTCAGAAATCTTGCAGGCTTACTTTTGGCTGGATCAGACCAAGGGTCCATCTAGTCCAGCGTTCTGTTCACGTGATGGCCAACCAGCTGCCCACAGAAAGCCCATAATTAGGAAATGAGTGCAACAGCAGCCTCCCACCCATGTTCCCCAGCAACTGGTGCACATAGGTATACTGACTCTGATACTGGAGGTAGAGCTAGGGGTGACTGGTGAACTTGTGACTGGCTCCACAAAGGCAAAGGACCCCCGTGACCCCAGTTGGACATGCTCACTGTGAGTGTGGACCCATGCCTGAGCGCTCCCAAGCCCCCTCCCCACCGGGTGGGTGCTCAGGTGTGGGTCCCCACTGACTTCTGGACCTTTCCCCCTGCTGTGTTAATGGTGTTAACGCAGCAGGGGAATGCACACTTTCCGAAGCCAATAAGGTCCTTAAAGGCCCTATTAGAATCATAGAATAATAATAATAATAATAGTAATAGTAATAATAATAATAATTTATTTCTTACCTGCCTCTCCACTTGGAATCATAGAATAGTTGAGTTGGAAGGGGGCTATAAGGCCATGGAGTCCAACCCCCCACTTAATGCAGGAATCCACCCTAAAGCATCCCTGACAGATGGCTGTCCAGCTGCCTCTTGAAGGCCTCTAGGGCGGGAGAGCCCACAACCTCCCTAGGTAACTGGTTCCATTGTCGCATTAACAGGGTCTTTAAGCACCCCAATGGAGGAGGGGGGAAGGCTCTGGAAACTGTGCATTTCCCCCTTCCATGTTAATGGTGGCTGCCATTAGCATGGAAAGGGGAAATGTGCACTTTTCAGAGCCTCCGGAAATTGCACATTCCCCTTGGCTGCTTTTAATGGTTGTGGCCATTAACACAGTGTGTGTGTGGGGGGGAGGCTCAGAAGCCGAGGGGGAGCTGCTGAGTGCTTGCGAGCTTTGAGAGCACTTGGTGGGGGTTCCTGCGGTCCCATTCGTGGGAGGCAGGCTGCAGCAGCAGGGTGAGTGTTTGCCGATTTCGGCCACCCCTAGAGGTAGCATAGTCCATCAGGACTGGTAGCCAGGAATTTGTCTAACTCCCCTTTTAAAACCATCCAAATTGGTGCCCATCACTACAT
Organism: Elgaria multicarinata webbii; assembly: GCF_023053635.1. NCBI lineage: Eukaryota > Metazoa > Chordata > Lepidosauria > Squamata > Anguidae > Elgaria > Elgaria multicarinata. Next base: position 24,250,453 of record NC_086174.1, on the reverse strand, counting down.
CTTGTCGTAGCGAATTCCATAGTTTAATTATGGGCTGTGTGAAGAAGTCCTTCCTTTTATCTGTCCTGAATCTCCCACCAATCAGCTTCATGGGGATGAACCTGGGTTCTAGTATTATGGGAGAGGGAGAAAAACATCCCCCTATTCACATCCTCCACACCTTGCAGAATTTTGTACTCCTCTATCAGGTGTACCCTTTTGAATTTTACCCAGCTGAATTTTAAGATGCCTTTTTAATGGTGTGCTGCTTTTAATGATGCACTGGTTTTAAACGTTTGGATTAGTTGTATGTATTTTATGGTGTTTTTATTTGTGTTGTACCCCGCCTTGATCCAGAGGTCGAGGCGGGTAACAAATTATTATTATTATTATTATTATTATTATTATTATTATTATTATTATTTTCCAAGCTAAATAGTGCCAAACATTGTAACTCTTCCTCAAAGGGGAGTTGCTCCAACCCCTTGATCATTTTAGAGACTTCAAAGGGATTCTTTCTAGTAAGGATGCATCAGATCATAGCCAACTTTTTTTTTTTTAACTTTTAATTCTGCTGATGAAGCAGAGCTCAATGGCATGGCCCAATGCTTGTGCTTAACTCTCTCATTGAGGTTCATCAGACAAGCTCACGACTGCCCACTTACGGATGTGCATGTGCCCTTTAGACAACGTCATCAGCCTCTTGTGTGCCTCCTGCTCCATCCGTTCATTTTTCCGTCACAAAATAGACCCATTTTAATCTGACCTTTTTTTTAAAAAAAAAATGGACTCTGTTGTGATCTCCTGCTGTGTGCAGGAAAAGTGGCGCAATTAAAACAGTACAAGAGAGGATATGGAAGAGGTTTTGAAGGATAAAAAATTAACTTGGTTAAATTATAGGCAATTAGAACAGTGGACTAAAAAGTGGGTAAGAGATAATGGAGATTGTAGAGAATTAACAAAGTTTGAGGAACTAATAGTTAAGAAAGATAAGGAAAGGGAGAAAAGAACGGTGTTAAAAGGGTTGATGAGTGAAATATACAGAATATTGGTGGAGAAAGGGACGGTGGATAATTCGGGTAAAATGGTTTGGGAGACAGATTTGAAGGTACAAATAGGACAACAGGGTTGGGAGGGATTATGGAAACAAAGAGCGTTGAGAAATATGTCAGTAAGAATAAAAGAGAATTATTTTAAAATTGTATGGAGGTGGTACCTAACTCCGGTTAGATTGAATAAGATAAACAATCAGCAATCAGAAAATTGTTGGAGAGGTTGTGGGGTTAAAGGAACGTATTTGCATATGTGGTGGGAATGTAACTATGTTCAGAAATTGTGGAAGATGGTGTTTTTGGAGATTGAAGAAATTGTGGAAATGAAGATAGAACGAACACCAAAAGTTGCATTGCTGTCACTTTTTGAAGAAGATTTTAAATGTAAAAAGGAAATTAAGGAACTGATAACGAATTTGTTGACTGCAGCAAGATTGATTGTAGCTAGGAACTGGAAGATTCAAGGGGAATATTCTATTGAAGAATGGTATAAAGAAGTATGGGATATAGCTATTAATGATAAATTGACAAGTAATATTAAATGGAGAAGAGGTATAGCTAAATCAAATGATTTTGAAGGAATTTGGAAACAGTTCCTAATATTTGTGTTTTCTAAAGGAAGTGGGAAACCACCAGCAGAAGAAAGTATGAGATTCTGGAATCAGGAATGAGATCCCGAGGCGGGGGGTGCACTTGTATGTTAATCTTGATTATGTTATTAAGATAAGATATTATGTATTCAACATTTCAACATTATGTAGTATGTTGTTGTTGTTGTTTTTATGTGAAAATGTGTATGTTTAAGTATTGTAGAAATATAAAAATTAAAAAAAAAAAAAAACAGCCCCTGAATGGGCCACGCGGGGTCTTCATTTACTACCTCTTTCCACTCGGGGCCAAAAATGGGGGCAGAGAAGCAACGGTAAGGAAACATGTTTTTCCCCCGTGTGATGATACTCATTGAAATCAGTTGGATTTAAGAGTGCCTAAACATTATTGGAATATGTATCCAATATTAGCCTAATTTAAGCCCTATTCTTTTCAATGGATCTACTCTAAGTAGGAGTAACTTTGGATACAACCCATAAGCTGCTCGGGGCTTTTTATGAATAGAAATATAGACAAGCTCCAAATTTTAGGGTAATAATGTTATGATATCCCTGGGGTGGCTCATTCCTGTGTGTTACAGCTCTGATGAATTGTTCCCACCTCTAGGTCCCTGGATCTTTTCAACCCAGCCTACAGTTGTGGTGGTGACTCCTTGCTGACATGTTTAAGAGAGCTAAGAAAGGGACTTTGATGAAAAGCTGTGCAGATTATCCTGCTCCTGGTATGCTTCACCACACACAATGAAATGTCTTATTTGGACGAGGGTTTTGTCTACAGTGTTTAGGAATCCACAGGTTTGGAACTGGATTTTGCATTTGATGTTGTTTGTTCCATTTGGAGTTGGCTTGCAAACAGTCTTTCCATAAGAAAAGGAAAAAAAAAAAAGGCAGGTCTGGATCAGATGATGCTTCTTCCTGATCTGCCCCACTTGCATAGAGAACAGTGAGAACACGCTTCCCTCCCCCATATAACTCATTGCAGAGACACAGCGTTCAAATTTGGCCTACATGTATAAAATCCAATGCACACAGGGCGACATCACAGCTTATTTCTTTAATCAGCTGTAGTAACCAACTGCAAAATTTTGGCCTGTGCATGTATAGGGGAGAACGTGTGTTCTTGTTCCCTCCCTGCATATGGGTTGCACTGGGGAGGTGTGTCGTCCAATCTAGCTCCAGTGCTGGGCGTATTCTGGAGAAAAAAAAACAAAATGTGGTACTGGGAGCTGGATTTAGTACATATGCAAATTTGCTCAGTCAGCATAATTTATGCAGGTTGCAGAACTTAACTTTTCTTGGTGCAGAACTGCATTTAATTTGGGGCAGAATTTAATTTGTGTCGGGGAGGGTGAGCATTGCTTTAAAGCCTAGGCCGTAGGGTGACCATATGAAAAGGAGGAGAGGGCTCCTGTATCTTTAACAGTTGCATAGAAAAGGGAATTTCTGCAGGTGTCATTTGTATGCATGCATGCAGCGCCTGGTGAAATTCCCCCTTCATCACAACAGTTAAAGCTGCAGGAGCTTTTCCCTCTTGACTAGATACAAAGCAATGCTAAGTGCATCTGTAATTTTTTTGATGGTTTAAAACTTTGTATACTTTTTTCACTGTTTTTAACTTTTGTAAACCGCCCAGAGAGCTTCAGCTATGGGGCGGTATATAAATTTAATAAATAAATAAATAAATGATGAGCAAAGGCAGCTGTCTTGCGCTAGCCAGGGTGTGAGGTGGGGTAGGCTCCTTGAATGTTGTGCATACAGAAAACCCGGATACAAATTGAAGAAGAGTTTGTATCCAATGTTGCCTTTCTGCAAACAAAAGAAAATTTGGTGTAGCAGAGGGTTCCATCAATAGAAAAGGAGGGGAAGAGATTCCCCCCCCCCAATTCTCCCTGCAGCTCCTTCCACATTATTCTGGAGGGTACCCCAATCTTATGGAGCAGTTATCTGGGAGCATGAGGGGAGAGAGAGAATTGGGGGAAATTGCCTCCCCTTCTCTTCCATTTGTGGAGTCCTCTACTGGATCAAAAGCCCTTCTGAAAATGGAAGAGCACAAATGGATTCATAATAATAATAATAATAATAATAATGATGGAATAGGCAATAGAACTAAAGCACTACACTAGAAATGTGTTGTGTAAGCATGAAATAATGCGTGCTCTTTCCTTTGCCTATTTCGCTTTCTTGAAGTTGTCATATATATGGGAAAATGCTGCCCATTTTAAACTGCATATTAAAAACTGCATATTTCCCATCAGTGTCCAAGAAATCAAGTCCCGATATCAACCACAGCTAGCATCCTCGTGTCCATGAGATTTGATCTCCAGTTTCATTGGCCTCTTTCAAGGTGCCCAACATATCTATTACATCATCGTTTAGCACACACAGGACTGAAAAGTGTGATCCCCGGCTCATTGCAATACTTACCTATAAAACCAAAATGTAATGAAAGCCAACGAACCGAACATGGTCGCTGATGATGTTTACTCATGTAGATGTTTACCATCTGTAATTATCTGCTGATATTGTTTGCTGATAGGACACCTCTCAAAAGCCTTTTATTTGTGGCCCAATGATAAACTGTCACCCTTACCTATTTTTTAACACCTTTTTCCTTGGCTTGGTAACATAAGTAGATCATTCTGTATCTCTTAGCACTTTGTGCCATTTGGTCAGCATTTTCCATGAAGGCCGCAAAACACAGGCGAGATGGGGGAAGGAAGAAACAAAGGCAAATCTTCAGGGCTACCCATAATGCCCTCAATGGTCAGTTTCTGCATAACTAACAGCTTTGTCATGAGCAAACCATGACCTGCTAAAAGCAGAAGTAACTGGAAGATAAGGATTATGGGTAACAGGGCCAATGAACCCTGTACTCTAAACCACTCTATGTATGTATGTATGTATGTATGTATGTTTGTATTATGTGGAGTCCTACTACAGGCATTACTTCTTAGTTAATTCTCTGGAGTCACTTGTTGTTCCTTTGGCCACTCAAACACTGGGAACACACACACACACACACGAATAAGGGTAGGGTGGCCACTTTTCAATCACCAAAAAAGAGGAAATGCACCACCAAAGAAGAGGGCAAAAGAGGGCACAAGTTTGCATAAACTGTGCATATGCTAATTTCTGTGTATGGATGCAAATATGGAAATAACAACAACAACAACAACAATTTACTTATAATTTAAATAGACATATAGTAGTACATCTCACCACAGTGTGACCAAGTGAGCTCACTGTTGATGGGAAACAGTTCTTTAAACCAGAATTGGACAGGACAGCCCTTGAAATAGAAGATGCCATCAAATAGAGGACTGTCCTCCATAAAAGTGTAGGGCAATGTCTGGCAGGCCATGCTTCAGCTCCTGGTCCCTGGCGAGCTTACCTGCATGTGGAGGTTGTGCCCTAAGCAGCACCGGGCAACTGGATCTGCCCCCCTTTTTTATTTCCCTCACGCTCCAGAACAACGCTAGATTGGGGGCATTGTTGGAAATTCAAAGAGGTGCTTCGGTCCAGCTGCCTGGCGCTGCTCAGAATTCCAGCAGTGGGACCCAGGGACTGGGCAGCTATTTAAGGGTGCCAGGAGCTTTCACCACCCCTGTTAAGCCATCCCATTTTTTTGCTGCCCAAGTCCAATGGCAACTTGGGGCAAACAGCAGCTGGTGGGTGACCTAATCCAAATTGGGACCATGGTGGGAGCATAGGGTTAAATTCTCTTTCCCCAGTGCCAGTTTTAGGTTCTACAGAGTCCTTGGGCAACACCCCCTCAATACACCCCCTCCCTACCTTCTTATCAGCATTGTCACCAGCTCCTCCATCTCTTCCTCTTCCTCTCCTCCTCCTCCTCCTCCTCCTCCTCATTGCTACCCCAGCTTACTTGCCAGGCAGGTAGTCAATGAGCAAATAGTGAGTGCCACGCCATCTACTGCTCCTCCTTCTTTCACACCACCACCGTTGTCTGGGCTGGACCAAGACGAGGGGCAGGAGGCCCCCTGCTGGCGCAGGGGCCCTCGGCAGGTGCCCGAGGATACTGACCCATGACACCAGTCCTGCCTCTCCCCTCCCCGCATGCCACAGCCCTGATCCAGAACCCCCTGCCCCCTGTGGCTGCTTTTTAAACCAAGCAAACAAAACCCAAATAAAAACCAAGCATGCAATCACATCCTTACGTCTGGCTTGGCCTTGGGCTCCCGGCGAGCCTCTGTCAGGGTAGGCAATACTGGCAGGCAGAAAGGACAAATAGTCCCATCCGGCATAAAGCGGTTTGCGATGTTCCTTCTACAAAAGCAATCATTAAAGGGTGAGCTCAGGGACTCCTACTTATAGGCCAGAGGAGCTAGGCTTCACCTTTGGACTTTTCATTGCTACTTCCAGTTTCAGTTTTGTGCAGATTGGCCATAAAGCACCATACAGCTTACCTGGCTGTGACTGAGAAGCATTTTTGCTTCTTCTTCATTCCTGGCCTATATTCTGACCTCCTGGGCACTTAACATCAGTTAAGGCTCCCCCACTCCGGGTTCCAGAGCTAGAGTGCTCTGAGCCATAACCATGGTGCTGTTTCCTGGCTGCTAAACTGCAATCTTAGCATCAGGATCACTGGGAGGGAGGTAAGGATAAAGCCCCACCCCTCCTGGGTCAATTAGGTGCTTCCTTCCAGTGAGGAACCAGCGATCTCTGCAACCATTGGGAGTGGGTGAGGTTGAAGACTCCCCCATTAGTGATCATGGCCCAGATCCCCAGCAAACAGCAGCAGAGAAACAGCAATCTGTACTCTGCCTCCAGCTGATGGCTGATTAACTGGGCAGTGGGGGAAAGTGGGCAGGGCGCCCCAGGGCTCATGGGCCACACTCAAAGCTGCCAAGGGCCTGTGGGTTGCACATATATGATGTGTACTGACTGGCATCAGCTCTCAAGGAGTTCAGACAAGTGTCTTTCCTAGGGACATCTGTTGCCAGAAATCCACAGTTTTTGGACTCGCCAGATTTCCAAGTGCCCCCAACTCGGCTTGCAGTTGTGAGCTGAGCCATGGGCTTCTTCCCTAAAATCCAGGAACTTTGGGGGTTGGGGGGGTGATACTTTTTTTTATTTCCCAAATAACAATTTGCGCAAACTGCAGCCAAATTTGCATAATTTGTGCAAATTTCGGCTGCAGTTTGCATCATTTGCTCAAAACACAGCTGCAATTTTCAGTTTGTCTGAATTACAGCCACAATGTGTGCAAGTTACTCAGGTTCCGGCTGCAATTTGCACAAATTAGGCAAATTATGGCTGCAGTTTGCACAAATTAGGCAAATTATGGCTACAGTTTGCACAAATTAGGCAAATTATGGCTGCAGTTTGCACAAATTAGGCAAACTGCAGCTGCAGGTTCCAGCATTTGTACAAATTACAGCCACCGTTTGCCCAAATTACAGCTGGAATTTGCAGAAATTACTATTTACATGAATTTTATAAAAACATAGAATATCCATGAAATGGCCCAACTCAATGCCGAGCATGTTGGGGCAGCTTGAGGGAAAATAAGCCAAATTCTGGGGGTGGGGGCCGAGCTGATGAAAGCTCAGTGAGCTCCATCGCCTGGATAGATTCCTCTGACATCCCTAGAATTTTTACCAGCTAGGGTGACCATATGGAAAGGAGGACAGGGCTCCTGTATCTTTAACAGTTGTATAGAACAGGGAATTTCAGCAGGTGCCATTTGTACGTATGCAGCACCTGGTATAATTCCCTCTTCACGACAACAGTTAAACCTGCAGGTGCCCTGCCCTCTTTTGTTTCTGGTCAAGAGGGCAGGGCTCCTGCAGCTTAAACTGTTGTGATGAAGAAGGAATTTCACCAGGTGCTGCATGCGTACAAATGACACCTGTTGAAATTCCATTTTCAATACGTTAAAGATACAGGAGCCCTGTCCTCCTTTCCATATGGTCACCCTATTCCCAGCCCTACTGGAAATGCCAGGGAGTGAACCTAGGATCTTTTTCATACAAAGCTTGTTCTCTACTGCTTAGCCTTGGCAATCCTGCAAACTGCTGAGGAAGTGTAAATCATGTTGCTCTGTCTAGTTGTTAATGCTTAGGAAGCAGCGTAAGCATCTAACTAAACACTGTATGGAAGCCCATGAAAAAGAATCTGTTAAAACAAGAAAAGCTGTTTGGAGTGTGGACCACAGGACAAGGGGTTATGTTTTTTCCTCCAATGAGCAATGCCTTTATTAGGACCACCCACAAGAGTCTGTGCAAGCCTTAGAGCTCTTCATTAGGCTAAGTCAGGGCTGCAGGACGTCTTTCAGCCTGAGGGTTGAATTCTGTTTCTGAGGAGATCACTGGGGCTACATTCCAGTCATGGGCAGGGCGAAAGGCAAAAGGAATGGAGTCAAAATGCCAGTGTGGTGTAGTGGCTAGAGTGTTGGACTGGGAGTCGGGAGATCTGGGTTCTAATCCCCACATGGCCATGGAAACCCCCTGGGTGACTTTGGGCCAGTCACAGACTCTCAGCCCAACCCACCTCACAGGGTGGTTGTTGTTAGGATAACATGGAGAGGAGGAGGATTATGTATGCCGCCTTGGGTTCCTTAAGAGGAAAAAAAGGCAGGATATAAATGCAATCATCATCATCATTATCATCATCATATAATTGCCAGCACGTTTCATCTTAAAGCTCTTACCTCCAGTAACTAAGCCTTTGGAGAGACATTTCAACCTTTTGAGAAACTACCAAAAAATTAGTCGTTGAGGAGGAAAGTGTGGCTGCCTGGGAAACCCCTGGAGGAACAAATTTGGCCCTCAAGACGGAGGTCCTGCACCCCGAGCTAGGTAGTACAAAAAGAAGGGGGTGGGAGAAGAAACAGAAAAATCTCAAAATTAGGCCAGCTGTTAATCCCGCCACCCACCACCCTCATCAAGAATGAGGAAGGATTTTGAAGACCTTGAAAGCTTGCAGACACATTGGTGGCATTTTGGCTGGTGCTAATGAAAGGGATTGCCCAATGGTGGATTTTCCCTTGTAAACCAATGTGGTCATCTTTGGGTTTTATTGTTTAAATGTAGATTGTAAGTTCCTCGGAGCGCAGACCTGTCTCACGCTTATCTTGCACTCTAAAACGCCTTCTTCCCTGATAGTGTTGTATGAAAGACGATAATTAATTGATAATGATTCGGTCCAACATACCTGCAGTAGATCTTGCAGGTTAACGATCTAGAAGAAAAGCAGCTGTAAAAATAACAATATCACCTTGGTGCTAATAACCTCTATGATATATATATATATATATATATATATATATATATATATATATATAGGCACATACATACATACATACACACATACATATGCCAGCCCCTCTGCAAAACTCAATTGGAGCAACCTACAAATCACATTCTTCTTCATCTTGTCATCCCCAACCACAAGGTCAAAAGTCACATGGTGCTTGATGTTTGTTGTTAAAGCCAGAGCGCCTTTGGTCATGTGATTCTTTCACAAACTGTGGTTGCAGCTTCCAAGGTACAAGGGGAAACTTGAAAATGAGACTTTCAAGGGCTGCAAAGAGCGAAACCTCCAGCTATTTTTATTCACAGACCTCCGGCAGTTTTAAAAACAAAATTCTATATTTGATGGGGCAGACTTGAGTTTTAAAGGTGGTGCATCCTGATTTAGCATGTGCACATGTGTGAGATCTGCCACTGTGTGTTGGCTAAAGGCGAGGCATGACCCACACCACACCCTTTCTGCCACCTTTCTTTCTTGATTTAGTGCAGCTTTCCACAACCTGCTGCAGCCCACCCACCCCCATGCATTGGACGACAAGCCCCGTCATTCCCACACATCACGGTATTGGTCTTCAGACAACTGCTAGGCTTAGGTATCCAGCTGCTTAGTCCCATCACTGCTGCTGCTTGTCCTGTATGCTAGGGTGACCATATGAAAAGGAGGACAGGACTCCTGTATTTTTAACAGTTGTATAGAAAGGGGAATTTCAGCAGGTGCCATTTGTATGTATGCAGCACCTGGTAGAATTCCCTCTTCTTGACAACAGTTAAACCTGCAGGTGCCCTGCCCTCTTTTGTATCTGGTCAAGAGGGCAGAGCTCCTGCAGCTTCAACTGTTGTGATGAAGAGGGAATTTCACCAGGTGCTGCATGCATACAAGCGACACCTGTTGAAATTCCTTTTTCAATACAACTGTTAAAGATACAGGAGCCCTGTCCTCCTTTCCATATATTCACCCTACTATATGCCTACCTGGTCCCTTGGCCGTGGGCTTATGGTGGCAGTGGCTGGGAAGCTACCTGCTGTTTTGCCCCAGAGTACCCAACATCATATTGCTCCAGAGGATGAGAAAACTAAAATGGTGGGTAGCTTCAGTCACTGCTAATAGGTAAGCTCACAGCTGGGGGGAGGAGTGGGCGGGTAGAGATGGGCGAAAGAGAACATTCGAGATCTCCAGGATTCTCCAAACATCAATTTGCTGTTCAACTTGTGCCTGATTCCCATTCCTGATTGTGATCCCTGCTCACCCTGCACAAACGGGAAATTTGTGCAAATCAAGCAGCAATCTAAACGGGAGAGCTGCAAAGGTTTCCCCAAGTTTGTGCAAATTTCCCTCATTTGCACAACTTACCTCCATAGACGAAAATGGGGGCAGATTCAGTCCATGGATGAAATTTGTGTGAAAGAGGAAATTTGCGCAAATTGGAATTGGGAATTGGGAACGAGACGAACATGAGCGCGGGTTTGACAATTTACAAATATTTTCTGTGAACACGTGCTCCTGCTCACGCTCAGAGCTTCAGACGGGGGGCACACTCACATGTTTTGTGAGCAAGAACGAAATTCTCATGCATCCCTATGGGCAGACAGCCTGGTAAGTGAGGAAGGGATGGTGGTGGGCACTGGTAGCGAACTTTGTCACCAAAGAAAAAGTCCAGACAGAACTTCACCAAGTGCTGCTGCTAAAGTGGAACCATCCTGAATAATGACTCTCTCTCTCTCTCTCTTTCTCTCTCTCTCTCTCTCTCTCTGATGAGCTTCATGGCTGTGTGACAATTTGGAGCTTGGTTTCTCAAACCTGACATTCTAGCCTGGCCTTCCCCAACTTGGTGCTAACTGAATGGTTTGGACTTCAATCCCCATCATCCCCAGCCAGTATGGCCAACAGTCAAGAATCCTCAGAGTTGTAGTCCAAAATATCTGTCAGGTACCAAGTTGAGGAAGACTGTTCTGGCTCCATAAACCACATATGGACCTATGAAGCTGCCCTATCTACCTGTATGATCTAAATTCGCTATTGTCAACCTGACTAGCAGCAGAGATGTAAGGCAGAGGTCTTTACCTGGAGATGCCAGGGGATTTATCCTGGGGGCTCCTGGCTGCAAAACATGTGTTCAGGAAGCATACAGTCTGTATCACATGGCCAGTTTGCCCTCTGATACATGGAGTCACAGGGCCTTGCTAGATCTACCTGATAATCCGGTGGGGAGTCGGGGCGAGGCCACGCTGCAGCTAGCGTGCGCCGTCGCCCCTAGCTAGACGTAACACGCGATGGGGTAAGGGAAAGCCCCGTCACGTCCTCCAGTTTTTTTTATCTTAAAGGGCCATGTATGCAGGAGTGCACCAATGGAAAAGTAAGTAGTTTTTTTTAAAAAAATAAAGGGTTCCCCGCTCCCCCTGCCCCTGATTTCCCCCCCACAATGTCTGATGCCCCCCTGCCCACTCGCTCGCCCGTCCTCCCCTGCTCACCATGCCCGTCCCTGTTCTTCTCCCCCCCCTGTCCGCCATGCCCTGGCCCCGCTCGCCATGTCCTGGCCCCGTCTGCCATGCCTCTCCCCGCTCGCCATGCCCGTCCCCATTCTTCTCCCGCCCCCCCCGTCCACCATGCCTGTCCCCGCTCGCCATGCCCTGGCCCTGCTCGCCATGCCCGTCCCCGCTCACCATGCCCTGGCCCCGCTTGCCATGCCCGTCCCCGCTCCCCATGCCCGTCCCTGTTCTTCTCCCCCCCCATCCGCCATGCCTGTCCCTGCTCGCCATGCCCATCCCCACCCGCCATGCCCTGGCCCCACTCGCCATGCCCGTCCCGCTCGTCATGCCCTGGCCCCACTCGCCATGCCCTGGCCCCGCTCACCATGCCCGTCCCCGCTCGCCATGCCCTGGCCTTGTTCTTCTTCCCCCCCACCCCGTCCGCCAGTCCACTCGCCATGCCCACCCAATCACCCGCCTGCCATGTCCGATGCCCCCTCCGCGCCCCCGTCCGTGATCTCCCCACCCTCGCTCCGCTCTTCCCCCCCATCTCTCCTGCTGGGTCCGCTCTTTCTCCCAGCCCCCATCTCTCCCCCTCGTGATTTCCCCCCCCGGCCCGATGGGCACAGCGCTCCTATGGAATGCTGTGCCCAGTGCGCGGCTTCTCCCAGCTACTCGCGAGTAAGCGAGCAGCCGGGAAAAGCCACGGAAGTCGCTAGACCTTCCGCAGCCCCGGCCTCAGCCCGGGGCTGCGGAAAAGCTGGGCCATAAGCGGATCCAGTTATCCTGGGTCAAGGGAGGACTTAGCCCAGCCTGACCCCGGGATCCCCTGTGCGTCATCTGGATGCACAGCAGGGAGCCCGGGCCTCACACCGGGCTAAGTCCTCGTCTAGCAACGGCCACAATCTACTTTCTTTGGATGGATGGATCTGCCATCTCCTCATTTGGTCAAGTCCTTGAAGACTGGTTTGGGAAGATGTTGCGACATTCATGTTATGAAACGTCCTCCTCTCTTGTGGAGCTTTTCAGTGCAAAGATAAAAACCTCTGCAGATGTAAGCTTTGACATCCATCCCTGTGTCTCAATCCCTTCACGGTAATCTAAAGCCCATACAAGGAGGGTTCTTGAGATGGTCTAAAACACAGTATTTCCTCATTTGTATGAGTGTGACTTCTCAATAAGCTAAGTTAAATCAGACAACAGAGAAATGAATATACATGGCCCACTACAATCTGTGCTGGGTCATTGTTGGTATATTTAAGACATGATTAACTTTAGAAATTCCATCAGCTTTGAGTTACTAGTGTTGGCAAAGGATGAATTCCTTGCAATGGGTGGCTTGCAGGCAACTGCTTTTGAATCCCCACCGATCCTCCTAGAAGATCATGGCAATATGAATACGACCCCTTTATCCTTGCCATAACCCTCTGTAGGTTAGCCTGAGTCTTAGGCCTCATCTACACCAAGCAGGATATTGCATGATGAAAGCAGTATGAAAACGGTATCTAAAAGGCAGGAGCCACACCAAGCAGGATGTAGTGGTATGAAAGCAGTATATGGTATGTGTCAATGGGCCCCAACAGTTGTCAATGCACTTCAGTACCACTATAAAGCAGTAGTGTGGCTCCTGCCTTTTATATACCGCTTTCACAGTGCAATATCTTGCTTGGTTTAGATGAAGCCATAGAAACTAGTTGAAGATCAGCCAGTGAGCTTCATTCCTGGACAGGGAATTTAATCCACACCCTAAATCCAACATTCCATCCATCACACCACGTGGGCTCGTTTTATGGGGAGTTCGTGCAGTGGGGTACTCAGAGTTCAGGTGATGATATCCTGCTGTACCGCTGGCAAATCATTGGTTTTCAAGCAGGGGCAAAGATTTCCTGAGGCTACTGAAGAATAGCAATTTTGGGCCAGGCAGGGTGACTATTTCCCATGTTTTATTCTGGGGATTGTGGCTGGAAGGGCAGGCCTCCCATTTCGTACAGTGAAGCGACTGGCTCAGGCAGCAGGTGCTGAGGGACGGTGGCGACAATCTCCTGGGTATTCCTCCTGAACTCCCTGCTTGTTCCCCTCTGTTGGAGGACAAAGCTGTATATGGTACGCAATCTGCCCTGGGCCCCTTAACACACACACCCCAAAAAATGTGGTGCCCACAGGAACCTCCAACAGCACCTGGAAAACTCTCCCTAATTCTTCAAAAAAATATTATTAATATTAAAAAGTGAAAAAAGGTAGGGCACCAGGTTCTCCTTCCTGTTCCTAAATGCTCCTTCTCTTCCTGCTTGTTTCAAAAGCAGGAAGAGAAGGAAAGAGTTCCTTTCTGGTCTCACCTAATCTTCTTCTGTCCTCACAAACCGTTCTCCTTTGTGCTCTCTCTCTCTCTCTCTCTCTCTCTCTCTCTCTCTCTCTCTCTCTCTCGCTCTCCACTCCTAGCCTCTACCTTACTCTTTCTCTCTCCTCTACTCCTTTGCCTTGCTATTTTCCTCTCCCTCCCAACTTCTAGTTTCACTATTTCTCCCCCACAACCCACACACATGCCTTTTTTGGACTAGCCATGCCCTGATGGCAGCCAATATGTGACTAGCCACATCCTCCATGGTAACCATTTTGTGGTGGTGCCCACAACAGTTTATCAAATTCCCACATATGCCCAGAGATGGGTCCAAAAAGATTGGGGATCCCTGCCCTAAACTACCCTGGTGTCTTAGGTGTGATGGTAGACACAATCTGATCACAGGTGTTGAAGTAAGTTTCATTTGCCAGTCCAGCTAATCTCTGTACATGAGATAGGGAGGTGGGACTCCGGCAGCAAATCATCTTGGGCCGGCCCTGTGCGGTTGCACGTGCCCCTGGTGAACCCTTATTAAATAGTGCCCACATGCTATCACTCCGGGTCATGTCTTTAATCTCTCCCATGTTTGTCAGTGTGGAACCTCACACACAGAAACCTGTTTCCCCCCCTGGAGGCTGTGGACCCATATATTCTAGTATAGGCTTCCCCAACTTAGTGACCTCCAGATGCATTGGGCTACAGTTCCCAGCATCCCCAGCCAGTCATACGGATTGGAGGATACTGGCTGGGGGATCCTGGGAGTTTTATTTATTTATTTTATTGCATTTCTATAACATCCAACAATAGCCGGAGATCTCTGGGCGGTTCACAAAATTCAAAACCATAAAGTGTAAAACTTAAACCACAATGTAAAAATACAATAGAAAAATACAATAAAAGTACAACCAGAATAAAACCAAGCAGCCATATAGAGATTTAAAATACAGATTTAAAACAGGAAAGTTAAAAGACTAATATGGTAAAATGGGAAAATACTGGGAAAATAAAATGGCCGAAAAGAGTATAACATAGGTGCTAGGCGAACCTCTCTAGGGAGCTCATTCCACAGCCAGGGTGCCACAGCAGAAAAGACCCTCCTCCTGGTGGCTACCTGCTTAGGGTGACCATATGGAAAGGAGGACAGGGCCCCTGTATCTTTAACAGTTGTATAGAAAACCAAATTTTAGCAGGTGTCATTTGTAGGCATGCAGCACCTGGTGAAATTCCCTGTTCTTCACAGCTATTAAAGAGACAGGAGCCCTGTCTTCCTTTCCAAATGGTCATCCTCTTCCTTTCGAGACGATATTAGGCAGGTACATACGGGAGGAGGTGTTCCTTCAGATAACTTGGCCCCAAGCCGTTTAGGGCTTTGAATGTTAATACCAGCACTTTGAATCGGGCCTCGACCTGGACTGGCAGCCAGTGAAGCTGGAAAAGTACTGGCATAAAGTGGCCTCATTGCCCAGTCCCTCTTAACAATCTGACTGCCCTGTTTTGTACCAGCTGAAGTTTCCGGACTGTTTTCAAAGGCAGTCCCATGTAGAACACATTGCAGTAATCCAGAGCTGTAGTCCAACATATCTTGAGGATACCTGGTTAGGGGAGGCTGTTGTAACATTTTCTATTAGGACTTTTTAAAAAGTGATCTCCAGTAGCTAGGATAGCTACACCGCCTTCCATTTCTGCATGGGGGCAGTAATAAGAATTGCCCGTTAACAGCCAGCACTAAAGCCATGAAAGCCATCTGCAACAGGAAGACGCCACCAACCTGAAGAGCTCAGCACTGAAATTATGCAAGTATTACAGAAATGTGGTCTGTGTTTTCTTTCCCTCCCTCCCTCCCACTTTGCAGTAGCATACAAGAAAACACGTTGTGTTTGGGGCTACAATTCATAATCCAGTTCCGCAGGAGTACCCAGGTTTCTGTTCAACCTTATTGACTTCTATCCAGAAAACTGGAGTAGCTGGTTTTTGTAGCTGATTAAGCCAAACAGCTATGGGCAAAGGGGACGCACAGGAATCTTGGTGCCCACTGCTTCAGGTCCCCAGACATTCCTTTAAAGCAGGAGTGAGTAACCTTTTTGCCTTTGAGGGTCACATGTGATGGCAGGCAACAGGTCAGGGGCAGTGAGCATGGCCAGAGACAGTGGTGGACAGGGCTTGGGTTGGCCGTGGACAGTGTGTTGGACTTGGAGTGGCCATGTGTCCTTTTTTATTTGAAGGTGTCCTCTGTTTGAAGGGCTGTCCTCCCCAATTCTGGTTTAAAGGTCAAGAACTGTCAAAACTGTTGCCTATCGACAGTTGTTAGCACCTGGACAGCAGACTGAAGAGGCAGACACACAGGCCACCTAGACAGAGTCTTCCCCACTATGGTGAGAGGTACAGTATTTCTATTGAAATTACAATAATAATTTCTAAATTTGCATCTACACATGTCAATTAGCATGTGCAAATTTTAGGGTTCATATCCACAAACCAGTTCTAGCTGTTTCCATCTCTACCAGGAGCAGGTCTTCTGCAAAGCTAATGGGTGTTAGTTGTCCACTCAAAACAGCGCACCCCTCAAATACTTATTGTTGCTGTGAAAATCCACTCCCACCCTGCAGCTACTGCGAGGATTGCAGTTAAACTCAGAGGTAACAGGGAAGTCTAAGGCCTAATCTGCACCAGCCATTTATACCAGGGTCAGCTGAAGATCGTTCCTGTGCATCCAAGGGCCCTTCCGCACGTCGTCCCCAGAGCGCATCTATTCGATCCCAGTGCACTCTGAGGACGATCATGTGACTTGCCTGTAAAAGAAACGACGATGAGACGTCTTCGGCGCTGCCGCCGCCGGCGCCGCTACCCAGCTTCCTGCTCCCCGCCCGGGATGGATAGCTCGGCGGAAGAAGGCGGAGGAGAGAGCGGAAGAAGCTCTCTCCCCCGCCTTCTTCAAAACAAGCTATCCGTCCCGGGCGGGGAGCAGGAAGCTGGGTAGCAGCGCCGTCGCCGTCGCCGTCTCATCGTCGTTTCTTTTACGGGCAAGTCACAGGATCGTCCTCAGAGTGCACTGGGGTCGAATAGATGCGCTCTGGGGACGACGTGCGGAAGGGCCCCAAATCACACACACGGGATCCTGGGGTCAACTGGGGATGACCTCTCAGTTGCCCTGGAATAACCAGGACTGCAGTTATCCCAATTTTTCCCATGGTCCTTGGACATCTCCGAGGACCACGAGCAGTGTGGCGCAGGCTCCTGGGTTCTCCCTCCTCCTTGCTAATGGCGGGGCTCTTCAAAAGGGTACGGAACTGTGCAGGGGGCTCCATGCCCATCGGGAGCGGGGAGGCAGCATTTTTACCATCTCCGGGATGGCTCTCGGGGTGTTGGAGGGCCAAGTTTTAAGGTGTTTTTTTTTAACTACTTACTTCTGGCGAAGGATTGCACCTGCGCAATTGTGCAAGGTCTCCTCCGTGTTTTTTTTTAAAAAACACCACACTGGAACATCCTTCTTCAGTTCCGGGATGATACATTGGTGTTTAGATGCAGGGGAACAATCCCAGAAGCAGGTAGGCCCAGGATCCTCCCCCACCCTTGTCCCGGAAGGCCTCTAGGTGTAGATGAGGCCTAAGAGGGAGAGAGAAGCAGCTAATGCAATCATCCCTGCTAATCAAAATGTCCCAGAGCATCAACCCTGTGAGTCTTGGTTCCATTATACTATTGGCAATTCAGAACCAACTCTGTTCTACTGTACCTGCCGACTTAGTATTTGTCTGCTACTTTTGCTGTGCACCATATAAATACCATTCTTTTAAACTACTGAGGGGAGATGGGCTTTGAAAACCACCAGCGTTTAAGGGCCGGCGATTTCTGTCCCCCAGTCCAAGAAGCTGTAATTCAAACCCAAGCATTCAAAGCAAGACCTCTTGGGCTCGGTACCTGCAGACAGGCCCAGCCTATCTGTTGTTTGGCTGCTTGTGTGCCTTCCCGTTGAGCCAGTTGACATGTTTTACTTGTCTGACTGCGACGAGGAGTGTTTATCCTAGAATCAGATACAGAAAAGGAGCTTTGAATGTAGCTCAGAGCAAATCCTAAAGTTCAGTTAATCTAGGGAATGAGTGACCTGGTTCTTTGATCTTGTTATGTTCTTCTATCATCTGTAGGCTAAATTTAGACCCAACCTCCCCCACCCCACCCACATTGGTTAACTGAAGTTTCAAATATTTGCAGGTTTCCTTTGTTTAGATTCTATTACCATAGGATCAGGTTTTTGCTTTGCAGGCCTGCTTGGCTCTTCAGATGAGAAAGCGGAGTTTACTGGCAGTGTATGTTCTGATTATCCTGTTTAAGAGAGAGAGGGTCTTCACTGCCCCTCTTTTGCTTTCGGAGGAGATTTGGGAGGCGCCTTTTAAAAAGACTGTTGGCATGACTTGCTAGCCTTCCCCAGGCTTCTAGATGGAGGAAGGCTGGCCACAAATGCATAATCAAAAAAGAGGAAAAGCATTCTTTATTTTCTTTATTTTTCTTTATTTATTACATTTCTTTACCACCAATAACCAAGGACAGGGGAGGACACCGTTTTGCATATCTGCTCCTTCCGGGCCTCAACGAGTCATCTCCTTACTTGTTGAGCCACCATAAATTTATTTTTTTATTTATTTCATTTTTATACTGCCCAATAGCTGAGGATCTCTGGGCTGTACACAATTAAAATTATATAATACAGTAAGTCAGAACATAATATAAAACTATAAAAGTTTTTTTTAAAAAAAACATATAAAACCAAAATAAGTTACAGCCCAGGGAAAGCCTGTGTGAAAAGGTATGTTTTCAGGAGGCGTTTAAAGGATGTTACATTTACTGCCTCCCGAACCACACAAGGCAGGGTTTTCCAGAGGGTGGGTGCCGCTACAGAGAAGGCCCGCCATTAACGTTCTTCATGGTGACATTCCATTCATTTTGGAATGATCACAAAGACCTCCTCTGAAGATCGTAAATGTCATCTGCTGTATGTAAGGGAAGGCAGTCTGCTAGGAGCTAAAATGCACAGAGCTGGCTCTGCCTTAGGCAATCTGCTGAAATTAATGCATCCATCTAGTAGTCCTTTATACATCATATATTTATATATTGTTTGTAGGGTAGATGATTAGAGGAGAGACTCAATCCTGCAGCAACTGTAATAATAATACATTGGCTTCTTTTTCAGTTTCATCCTGTTCAACCTGCCATAAACTTTGCATTTGGACTCATGCACTAGCTTTGCTTGAAGTTAGAGCAGTAGCTCAGTGGTAGAGCCATAGGCACACCCAAATGTCTCAAGCAATAAGCGTCAAATTGAGAGGTCCATAGGAGGATCCATAGGGGGTTCTAGACGCAGGGGAAATGGCCCTATGGCTGCTCTGTTGCCGTCCCCCACAACAGTGCACCGTTGCTCCCGGCAGGAGCAAAAAGGAATTGCTCTGCTGAGAATTCCTGGCCTCTTTTCAAAGAGGCCAGGAAGAGAGCCGCCTAAGGCTAATATCACCTCGTAAGATCCTCCTCTGTCCAGTGTCACTACAAAACTCCACTAATGCTGTGACTTGAGGAGTGTCTCCTCATCCCCCTCCCAACCTGCAACGGCCCTCCTGTGGTCAGACAAGCCGAACGTGGAGTAGGGCATCAGTGTCTACAGTGTTTAATAAATGAATGAATAAAAATAATGTCCTATAAAAATAAATAAATAAATGTCCGCCTTTAAAAATAAATAAATAAATAAATAAAATTCCCTGGGCGCTCACCCTAATGAAATGTGCTGCACACGCCTATGGGTAGAGCACCTGCTTTGCATTCAGAAAGTCCCAAATTCATTTCCCAGCATCTCAGGTAGGGCTGGAAAAACTCCTGTCTGAAACCCTGGAGAGCCGCTACCAGTCGGTGTCGACAATACCAGGCTAGATGGACCCATGGTCTGACTCAGGACAAAGCAGTTTACTATGTTCCAGTGACCCTGTTCAGACAACATGCTAAGCCACGGTGGTTAGGCATTTGAAGTTAAACATTATGGCTTAGTGTGTCATGTGAACCATGACTTATGATGTTATTTGAACCATTCCTAACCATTTTAAACATGCTCACTAACCATTTGCTGCAAAAGGGTTAGCGCGCTAACCATGGCTTAGTGTGTTGTCTGAACAGGCCCTATGTGTAAAATATGCATACGCTAATTTATCTGCATAGATACACATTTAGAAATAATGATAATAATCTAAGTGAGGCAGGTGGCTACTAGGAGGAGGGCTTTCTCTGCTGTGGCACCCCGGCTGTGGAATGAGCTGCCCAGAGAGGTTCGCCTGGCGCCTACACTGTACTCTTTTCGTCGCCAGCTGAAGACCTTTTTATTCTCTCAGTATTTTAACAACTAATTTAACTTAAATGTAAACTTTGCTGTTTTAATTCCGTTTTTTAACCTATATCAATTTCTGCTGTGTGGTTTTACCCTGGTTGTGCTTTTTATATTGTATTTTGTGTTTGTGTTTTTAGATTGTTGGCTGTTTTACTATGCTCTTCATGGTTTTAATTTTTGTGAACCGCCCAGAGAACTTCAGCTATTGGGCGGTATAAAAAGGCAATAAATAAATAAATAAATAAATAAAATAGAAATCCAGTACACCGTAATGGAATGCAATCTCACCATAATGGAAAAGACTGTGACCAGGTGTGGGGTCACAGTCTTTTGTGACCCCACATGTGTGGGGCCGCTCAGTCTGCTGTGCAGGTGTTGGGAGCTGATGGACGACTTCAAGGCCCCCGCTGCTCTCCCTTCGTCTGGTTCTTTCTCTTTAAATTGTGTTTGGATCAGAGACCCTCGTCAAATGGAGATATCTTAAAATAAGTGGCTGCTCTCTGTAAAGTAGGACATATGGTGATGAGGGTGACCATTATTTAGTTATTTATTTATTTGTTACATTTATATACCGCCCTATAGCCGAAGCTCTCTGGGTGGTTCACAGAAATTAAAATCATGAAGAGCAGAGTAAAACAAACATATTGAAAAGAGGACAGGGCTTTTGTATCTTTAATAGTTTTCTGCCTCCCACATGTCTCCCGCCCCTTCTAGCCTTCTTCGTGTGACAACCCACCCACCCCAATAATGCTGTGTTATTTTTAAAGACGGAAGTTGCCGCTATCTCCTGCTATCTGCAGGAGAAGCGTCGCAATAAAGATGGCTCCTGAATGGGCTATGTGCACTTTTTTATTGAGCAACAAAAGCGGGGGCGGAAAAGCAATGGTAGCCAAGTGTGATTTCCCACACACACACCATCTGATGGAACTCCTAAAGTCTTAGCATTGTCTACAGCTTTGGAGCTGGGAACCAACCACATCTGGGTGGCCCTGATACCACAGAACTCTTCCAGGGACCATGGAGTTGCTCTGTAAATGAATTGGCTTCTAGGTTCTCTCCTGCTCTTAATTCTGCTGTTGGTGATATTTTAAATTCTTGAATTTCTTTTCAAAGTTTTAAATTGCTTTTACATTTTCCAAATTATTGTAAAGTTTTAAAAGGTTTTTTTTTTAAGCATTTAAATTGTTTTCAGATTTAATTGTAAGTCACCTATTTGGGCAAAAAGGCAACTCATAAATTTATAAATCAATCAAAGCATACATTTATAAGTAAATAAATAAAACAAGCCAAGGTTTCATTTGTTATTTATTCTAGAGTAGGCACAGTGGGCCCAATCCAGATTTGGACTCTAGTGTGTGTGGACTGGGGTGGGGTGGGGAGTGAAAGGGAGCTGTTAAGATCTGGATCAGGGGGCCCTGTACCTATTCTAGAGTGAAAATGGAAAGAAGATGTAGCCTCTAGATACAGATTTAAAGTAATGCCTGTTTGGGCCCTAGCATGTTCTAACCGAAAAGAAGATTTGGGGCAGGGAGACAGCGTTGCATAAAAATAATTCAAGACAGTCATCAAATATTTGATGGGGAAAGAAGAGGGGACGCATTTACGCACACAAACAACACAGGTATGAGTTGGAGATAGGAAAGGAAGATACAAGTCAGGACTTAGGGTAACTGTCAGATAGTTTCTTTCCAGCCAAACAGGACTAGCGAGGGCTCAGAGTACAATGCCTTGCTACAGAGACGACTCCAGGTAGTAAAATGTGGAAAGCCCAAAAACAATGGGAAAATGAGACTGGACTGAACAAGGAGACTCGATTTGATTAGCAAAGCCTGGTTGGCTAATAAATTCTATCATCCGGAAATTGTCATTGTGGTAAAAGCCAGGGAACAGGGAGCCATTATTAACAGGCCGGGCGAGGGTTTTTCCCCTGCCTCCATAAATCACTGTCCTGTATTGCTGCAGGCTCTCCTATGCTACAGGTGTAGTCGGACGAGAAGAGGGAACTTCCCTGAATAAGCACAGTTCCCGTTGTAAACCGCCCAGAGAGCTTCGGCTATGGGGTGGTATATAAATGTAATAAATAAAATAAATAAATAAATAAATAAATAAATAAAAAGTAGGAACAATATGCAGAAGGGTGCAGAGAAGAACTGATCAAAAATCAATACGCCCAACCAACCCAGTAGAAGCCAGACACTGTTGTCATCAGGTTTTTTTCCTCTCCACCCCCTGACCCGTTGCTTTTTGCAAAATCTTGCCTGTTGAAAAGCCCTGGAGATTAAAAAAAATTGCACATATTTTGTTGACCTTTTGCTTGGCCTAATAAAGGTATTACACAGAGAAGGTCATCAGACGGGGGTGGGGGGGATCGTCCTTCCCTACCCTTGCTTCTGTCCCACAATAGGGATGATCAGCTCCCTCTTCCTTCACACAGGGAAGAAAGAGGAAGTAAACAAAGACCATGTGACCCATTCAGTGGGCGTTTTTATCATGCAGCTTCTCCTACACATAGCAGGAAATGGTGGCAAGTTTCATTAGAGCCAAAAAGATCGGATTTGATGAGACTCATTTTGTGACAGAAAAAAGGGCAGAAGGGGCGGGAGAAGCGCATGAGAAATGTCTCGCAAAGAACCTTGAGCAGCCAGTCATGAGCGTACGATAAAACGCTCGTCTGAAGAAGTTCATACGTGGGGGTTGCAATTTGTTGTTATTGTTTCGTAAACCAATGGACATGAACTCAATTAAAACGCACAACATAATTTAGTTAGAGTTAGATGATTTAGGGGATAGCCCAATGTATACACTGTTGGATTTACTGTATTTTAATCAGTTTAGATGTGCTACAGGAGACAAAAATTGTCCTAAGCAATTAAAAGCACTGTTTCCCTGGGGGGGGGGACATTTTTAAAGGACTCAATGGCTTTATAGGCCCCTTCTAGCTCTACTAAAACTAAAACTAGGCTGACATCATTTTCCCAGAGGACCTTTACTTCTGTCGCCCCCAGATTGTGGAATGGCCTGCTGGAGGAGATTTGTAAAATTAACTCTCTGTGTGATTTTAAGGCAGCTTTAAAGACTAGCCTTTTCTGGCAGGCCTATCCAATGTAAAATCAAGAATTTTAAAGATGTATTGATTCTGTACTAACGTTGTTCCCCACCTCGATCCAAAGTGAGAGGCGGGTAAGAAATAAATAAATAAAATTATTATTATTATTATTATTATTATTATTATTATTACTATTCCATGATTCTATGATATCCATCTGTGCAGCTTTTTGAGGTCTTTGCTATTTCCCCCCTCTATGGCAGTAAATTATTCTCTCTTCATTATTTATTTATTATTTATTTACAATATTTATATTCCGCTCAATATCTAAAACAGATTCCAAAGCGGTGAACATAGGTATAAACAGTAAAAAGAAGGAAGATTTTTTTAAAAATGCAAATTGTTGTTCCCTACCTCAATCAGGATGGAGAGGCAGGTAAGAAATAAAATTATTATTATTATTATTATTATTATTATTATTATTATTATTATTATTATTATCCAAGAGTTGGTGGCTGCCTGACCTCCAGGGGCAGGGAGTTTCACAGAGAAGGGGTCACTACACTACACTAAAGGCTCTTCTTGTGGTGGATTCCAATCGGGTCATAGGTCCATGTGGAACCACCAGCGGCATATGCTCCAAAGAACTCAGTTATCAGGAAGATTAGTAAGGGAGAAGGCGTTCTCTCAGGTATCCTGGTCCCAAGTTCTTCTTGGCTTGAGTTCTTTCTTTCTGTAACAAGGGACCAAAGTTGTGTTGTTATGAGGAGTTGGAACAGGTGGGAGAAGGGAAATATTGTTCACACAGTGGCCAACCAGCTGCCCATGGGAAACCCAAAAGCAGGTTAGGAGTGCAACAGCACCCTCCTGTCCATGTTCCTCAGCAACTGGTGTGCATAGGCATGCTGTCCCTGATCCTTTTATCTTATCCTTTTATCTGTCCTGAATCTCCCACCAATCAGCTTCTTGGGATGACTCAAACGGTCAAGAATGCACATTTTCTTCATGTGGTATGATATAATGGCATTAGTCACAGTTGAGAAACTGAACATGACTTGGAGTGTCCCTAAGTCCCTATCAATAAAAGATACGTAAGACCAATAATTTTTATAAGGAATAGAGGAAATAACTATGCTGGGAATTGTAAAGAGAGGATTAAAAAAAATATTCCCCCCTATGGCTTCCAGTTTTCCAGATATTTTACGTCACTACTCTTCCTACGAATGAGCAGTCTTCTTGAAGATTGTGTGTATGAGTTGTGAGGGCCCAACCCGATTGTGGGGAGCATACCCCATTACTCATTCCTTATGACTATGATTGGCATGGGGTGCCATGCTTGGCAAGTCTTGAGCCCCAACAAAGTGGGTTCACGTCTCTACCCAAAAGGCCCTGAATGAACCAGGCTTCTGCAGCTTGGGGCCCTCCAGATGTGTCAGACTAGACTACAACTTTCATAACCCCCTAGCCAAGTTAGGAAACCAGAATGAGAAAATCTGCCTTAAACCGTGTTAGATGTGGAGCTGGCATAATTCATTCTCTCCCATTGACAGCAACAGGAGGGAAAGAAAAGAAAAAAGAATCCCCCATTCTCCCCCACCACCACCACCATACCCTCCCATTGCTGTCACTGGGAGGGAATGAGAGATAAGGAAAAGCTAGCTCCACCTCCTGTCATGGCTGCAACAATTTGACAGGGCTCTGGCAAGGGATTTCATAATATGACCTTGGACTCAGTTTCTGGGATAGGCAATACTTCTTCCTGCAACCCAAAGGTAATTTGGGAAGTAAGGCTGGGCATTTTTTCCCATTTAAGAAAGGTTGGTCAATTGACTAAGGCCTCATCTACACCGAGCAGGATATTCCACTATGAAAGCAGTATGAAAGTGGTATATAAAAGGCAGGAGCCACACTGCTGCTTTATAGCAGTATTGAAGTGCATTGCAGGATTTACACTACTGCTTTATTAAAGTATTAAAGTGCACTGACAACTGTTGGGGCCCATGAAACATCTACACTAAGCAGGATATAGCACTATGAAAGCAGTATATGGTAGGTGTCCATGGGTCCCAACAGTTGTCAATGCACTGCAATACTGCTATAAAGCAGTACTGTGGCTCCTACCTCTTATATATCACTTTCATAGTGGAATATCCTGCTTGGTGTAGATGAGTTCTAAGGCAGGATCTACATTACTGCTTTATAATGGTTTATAATGGTTTTGACAACTGTTTGGGCCCAGGACACATTACATATACCATTTTCAAAGTGTTATATCCTGCTTAGTGTAGATCTGGCCAAATGTTGTCAAATAACAATCAAGTATTATGATTTTTAAAGCATTAACTTTAATAGAACACTAACAAAGATACTTGGATCATTGACATTTATGGTAATTACAAAAAGAAATCCGTTAACTTCTATTGTGAAACCAAGCAATTCACTTCTTGACGGTTAAAAAATTTCTGGACTTCAGTCCAATATCTCATAGGAGCTTTATGGAGCAGCCAATCAGAACATGTGAAGCAGGAAGCAAGATGAAATTGTAGGAGGGGAGGTCCTAGGCAGTGACCTTTGCCCTCTGTTGACTGCGTCTGTTTTAAGATGCTTGCAGTTCTAGCAGGTGGGCAATACAAGATGTATTGCTATGCTGCTAGGTTTGTCCCTGATAGCTGCAGGACTATGCAGTTCTTATTTATTTATTTCATTTCTATACCGCCCAATAGCTGAAGCTCTCTGGGCAGTTCACAAAAATTAAAACCATAAAGTACAATTTTTAACAAATTTAGGATGTTTTTAGGATGTTTTAATAATGTATACTATGTTTTTAATTCAGTTTTATGTATTTTATACTTATTGTACACTTATTATACTAACCCGATCCAAACAGAGAGGTGGGTAAGAAATAAATTTATTATTTTTTATTGTTATTACAACATAAAACACAATATGGGAGCTTGAAACCACAATATAAAAATCATAATATAAAAGTACAGCCGGAATAAAACTGAGCAGCAATGCAGAGATTTAAAGTACAGATTTAAAATAGGAGAGTTAAAAGACTAGGATGGTAAAATGCTAAAATACTGGGGAAAATAAAAAAGTCTTCACTTGGTGCTGGAAAGAGTACAACCTAGGTGCCAGGCAAAACTCCCTAGGAAGCTCATTTCACAGCCAGAGAGCCACAGCAAGGGACTGTCTTTACAGTAGTGTTGCCACCGTGATAACAGAAACCCCACGCTTTCGCTGCTGCGGGGAAGCGGCGGCTAATCCCCATGCAGCAGCAAAAATGCATTTTTTTCAGGTGGTCGGACCTGCCCCCTCCCCTCTGCATGGGCAGATGGCGACAAATCAGTGGTCGCCATCTACCTGGCCATGCCTCTGCCGCGACCCTGGACAGATGGTGGGTCTCCAACTTTTTTGCTTCAGAGCTTGGAGGGAAAGCCCTGCTGCATTGTAAAATCGACACCACACCGCTGCGCACCCCCCTGGGGCTTTCGGTGCATATAGACAGCTCCCAAAAATGTCTTTTTCCTGGTAGCCACCTGCCTCATTTCCTTTGGCAGTGGCTCATGGAGAAGGTCCCTTGAAGATGATCTTAGGGTCTGGGCAGGTACATATGGGAGGAGGCGTTCCTTCAGATAGCAGTGTGGTGTAGTGGCTAAGGTGTTGGACTGGGAGTCAGGAGATTAGAGTTCTAGTCCCCACTCAGCCATGGAAACCCACTGGGTGACTTTGGACCAGTCACATACTCTTAGCCCAAACCTACCTCACAGGGTTGTTGTTGTGAGCATAACATGGAGAGGAAGAGGATTATGTATGCCGCCTTGGGTTCCTTGGAGGGGGAAAAAGGCAGGATATAAATGTAATAATAATAAATAATAGCCTGGCCCCAAGCCATTTAGGGCTTTGAATGTTAATACCAGCACTTTGAATTGGGCCTGGACCCGGACTGGCAGCCAGTGCAGCTCTTGCTAACTAATGATTCTATAATAAAAAAGAAAAGGAAAAACAACAAGAACCCAAAGTAGCATTCTTTGGTCAGAGTCAAATAATAAGCCTTCAACTGGTCATGCATTCATCATTATTTCAGAGGTCAATTGATCTGTATGCCATCTCTCGTGAGAAGAGACTCTTTTTTATTTTGTACATTATGCATGATAAATTGCACATCAGAGAGAAAGGTCTCTAAATTAGCTCCCCATCTGCTAGTTTGCTGCATGCAAGAAGCTTTTTATATCCAATGATATGAACCGAAGTGGTACAATACAGAATTCTCCCACCTCATACTCCATAGTGAACGAATTTGCTCCCACTTCCATCTTCCCATCTCCAATATAGGGACATTTATTTGTTTATTTTATCCCACCTTCTCCAGGTGGGAAAGCAAATGTAAACATAAAACTAAAAAGAAGGGGGGGAGCATGAAGGATAGCACAGTTAACAACAAACAACAGTAACTTTATTTATTTGAGTATTTTTATACCCTCATTCAACCATATACCCAGGGTCATTTACAAAGAAAGCAAGAAAGAAAACCAAAATGTAAGAAAGCCTTCTGCGTGGCCGCACAGAGGGCTCATCAACACCAAGCAGGATATTCCACTATGAAAGCAGTAGGGGTATGCATGGACCCCCTGCTCCGCCCCGCGGGCCGATCCGAAAATTTTGGGTCGGCCCGCTCCGCTCCACGCCGCTCCACCCATACTCTGCTCCTCTTCGCCACGGAGCTCTGGCTCCGAATTGGAGCTCCGCAGTGGAGGGGAGTGGCGCCAGGTAAGGCCGGGAGAGGAGGGCGGGAGGTTTACCGGGCCCTGCCGCCATCGCCGCCCATGTGGCGACGGCGACAGAGCCTGGTAAGGGACCAAGGGGGAGGGGGGCTTACCTGCCTCCGTCCGCGGTCCGTTGGCGTCTTCAACTGAGCCCGCGGTTCAGCCAGGAAGTCTGGGCTGCAAGCGGCCCAGATTTCCTAGTTAAACCGCGGGCTCAATTGAAGATGCCGACGGACCGCGGACGGAGGCAGGTAAGGGAGAGGAGTGCGGGGGGGTTACCAGGCCCTGCCGCTGTCGCTGCATGGGCGACAGCGACAGCGGCAGGGCCCGGTAAACCCCACTTACCTTTCCAGCGGAGCTCCGGATCGAGGCGAAGGATTCGCCTTCACCTCGATCCTCTTCGCCACGCTCCGCCGCCCCCCCAATCCTCTTCGCTTCCGCCTTAAGGGCAGGCGAAGCCCCCCGCTCCGCTTCTAATTCGCTGGTCCGATTAGAAGCGCAGCACATCCCTAGAAAGCAGCATGTAAAAATCAGGAGCCACACTATTGCTTTATAGTGGTACTGAAGTGCACTGACAACTGTTGGGGCCCATGACACATCTATACCAAGCATGATATAGCACTATGAAAGTGGTGTGAAAGCAGTATATGGTATGTGTCAATGGGCCCAAACAGTTGTCAGTGCACTTCAATACCACCATAAAGCAGTAGTGTGGCTCCCTCCGTTTATATACCGCTTTCATAGTGTAATATCCTGCTTGGTGTAGATGAGCCCACAGACTATGGAATGCTAAATGCTAAAGGGCTCAGTAGTAGAGCACATGCTTTGCATGCAACAAGTTGCAGGTTCAATCCAGGAGCTCCAAGTAAGGCTGGGGAACAATTCTGCCTAAAACCCTGGGAAGCCACTGCCAGACAGTGTCAGCAATACTGCGCATAGGTGAAGCAATGGTGTGACTCAATGGGCCTGTTCAGGCAACATGCTAAACCCTGGTTAGGCCACTAACACTTTTGCAAGAAGTGGTTAGTGAGCATGTTTAAATCGTAGTTATGTAGCCACCACGGTTAGGAATGGTTCACATGACAACCTAAGCCATAATGTTTAGCTCAGAACACCTAACCATCATGGTTTAGCATGTTGTCTGAACAGGGCCAGTGTAAAGTACCATTGTTTATATGTCGCTTTTCAGGATACAAATCATACCAAGGTGGCTTATAAGCAGATGGTCTGGCTCAGTCAAGCCTGGCCCTACCATTAGGTAGAGTGTGGCAACCCCCTCAGGTGGCAGAAGTTGTGGGGTGGGCAGCCTCCTGTCTGTTCCTCATGAATTCTCTGTCTGTTTTTTAGTCAGAACTGTGTATGCCACACAACTTTACTGGGTCCCTAAACTAGCCTGCTGCCTCAGGTGTGCTGGAGGATGCTTTCCCATTGCTAGTCTAATCAGCATCTATATGTGGACTGCGGAGGGAGAGTATGCCACATTATCCTTTGCCTCAGGTAGCAAAATGACTTGGGCCAGCCAATGTATTGGCCTCAATACGGGGAAGCTTCTGGTGTTCCTAACTCCCTCCCTTGGGAGGTCCATTCGGTATTTTCTCAAAAGCTCAATGGTGGCACCCAACATGTGGAAGGATCTCTCCATTGACATCAACTCAGATCCAAAGCATAGACCATTTCTGTCAACAACTGAGGACACATCCGTTTGTGCAGGCATTTCTCTGATCGCTATTGTCAGCTACCCCTAGTTATTTGAATGGGAGGTTTTATTGGTTTTATTGTGGTTTTCTTGTTCTAACGATTTAGTTTTATTGCATTTTATCTCAAATTTATCTTGCAAAATGCTTTGGGATAGTTTCCATCCTTTCTTCCTTCCTTCCTTTCTTCCTTAAATGAAAATTGGTAGACGCATTCTCTGAAACAAATAAAATTAATAAAACTTCGCCCCACCGTCTGCTGCCCTTCCACCTGGAAGTCGTGCTGTGGAGGAAGTGCAGTCATCTTAAACACAATATAAACATTTGTTGTCCTTCATATCCTCCCCTGCCTGCTTTATGAACTCCCCAATGCTGATCCCCCATGAATCTCAACTAGGACCAGATCTACACATGTCATATCGATCCCAACCGATCCCATCAGTGACGCTATATCCCTCTTGTGCACTTATGCCTCCTCGTAGCACAAACAGTGAGTCTGTTGCGATATTTTGGATGAAACAGAGGCCTAATCTACACCAAGCAGGATAGAGCACTATGAAAGTGGTATATGGTATGTCAATGGGCCCCAACGGTTGTCAGGGCACTTCAATACAGCTATAAAGCAGTAGTGTGGCTCCTGCCTCTTATATATGGCTTTCATACTGCTTTCATAGTGCAATATCCTGCTTGGTGTAGATTAGGCCAGAATAAAAAGCAGGAAATAACACTAGAAAAGCAGCAGTGGAGGCTGGTGGCTCTGACATCAGTGGGGCAGTGAATCCGCTCTGGGTTTCAGTCAGAACTCTAATGGGGGCTATCCAAGGAGCTTGGAGAGCTCCTTCAGAGTTCTGACTGAAACTCGGAGTGGATTCACCGCCCCATTGATATTGGAGCCACCAGCCTCCACTGTAAAAGGGCACATGGAATAGCAGCAATGCGTCCCAACAATTATAGGCGCGCGTCAATACCCACAAAAAGCAGGGGTAGAGATCTAGCCTAGGATAGCAAATAGGTCCTGGGGCGTCCGAGGCGCTTGGCCCTCGCCGTCTCCGTCCGGCCGCCGCGGGTCTTGTCGCCGCTGCGCGAGGCGAACTCCCTCCGCAGACCTCCTATCAACAAGTCCTGGCGACTTGCTCGACGGGAGGGGCGGGGAGGAGGCGGGCCCCGGAGCCGAGCGCCTCGGCCGCCCATTGGCGGGCGGCTCCAGCTGGTGCCGGAGCCCGCGGCTCCACGGGGCTGCGCCTGCCCCCTCCGAGCGCCCGGTCAAGGCTTGACGTTTTAAAGGCAGCCGGGGCCGCGTCGCTGCCTCCTCAGAACCTCCTGACGCACAGAGCGAGCGGGGAAGCGCGCACCGGGCGCTCGCTGACCGCTTCTCTCCCCTGAGCAGGCTGTACAATCCTCGGCAGTGTCCTGAGACTGTATGGTCAGCTCAGGGGCGGCTCGGCCGGGATTGCAGCCTGAGGTCGTCGACTCCTCCTCCTCCTCCTCCAACTCCAACTCCAGCTTCTTATCGCCTCCGCAAGCTTGCGAGGGAGCGCGCAACCCGCGGCTGCACGACCGACCCTGCCGGACTCCAGGAGCGCAGCAGAGACGCGCGAGCGGGGAGGGCCACGCCGGAGAGCCCAGCCGCCCGGCCCTGCACCTATCAAAGGCCTCCAGGGAGCTCCCCACCCACCCAAGCCAGGCCCCCTGCCTGGATCCGTGGGCGCCGGGCTGCCCTCGCCAAGCCAGACGCCCGTGGGAGACCTGCTTCTTCCTAGCCTTGCATTTGGGGTTAACCAACCGGCGGGGGCGCAGCAAGAGCGGCGGCGGCGGCGGCAGCTCTCGCAGCAGCGTCTTCTTCTTCCAGGATGACAGCTGAGAAGGAAAAGAAGCGGTAAGTCAAGAGGGCGGCGAGATGGGGGGACGGGACGGGGCGAAAGCCTGGATGCAGGTGTCTGAAGAACAGGGGGGTTCAGAGAAGAAAACAAACTGGGTTTTCCTCCTCTTTGTGCAGTAAAACGGTGAGGCCGCTGCTTCGAAGTTGCCCTTTGTGGCTGAGTTGTGTCCTGCCCTATTAGGTTATAATAATCACCATCATCATCATAATAATAATTAATAAATAACTTTCCGGAGTGGAGTTGGTTCGACTGGAAGACCTCAGTGGTGATCGGATATGAATGGGTGTTTGCCTAGGAAGGGCGATCCCTTAAAAACAGAAATGCGGGGGCGAGCGGTTGTGTTGTGCTGTTGTTTTGTTTTGTTCAACCAGGAAGGTATCTGAGAAGCTTAGTGTGGTTGGAAAGATATACGATTCGCTGGCTGACGTTGAATATATATATATATATATATATATATATATATATATATATATATATATATATATGTGTGTGTGTATATATATATATATATATATATATATATATATATATATATATATATATAATAAATAAAAATAAAGATTGGGACGATCTAGGCAAGGTTAAGTATTTTTAACGGCAGGGGTGAAGCGTGTGCTTACATGCCTTGAAATCAACGGGACCTAAGGGCGCTTCACTTGGGTTGGATCCTAGCACGCGTCGCTCTTTTAAACACAAAAACAAAACTCGAGGCTTCAAGAGGTCCCGCCGATATCAGGGGATGAGGGAGAAGCCCGTGCTGAATGCTGCCTTTTGACAACCGTGGGGTTTAGAAGTGCGTAATTCTGGCTGGAACGCCCTCCACCCCCACCCCCACCCCCACCCCCGGGTTTCTTGTAATGACCGAAATCGGCGACTCGAAATGCCGGGTCTTTGCTGCTCTGCGGGCGTTCGTGAGCCTGTACTTTTAAAGGTTTATCTCCTGCGCTTAGGCTGGGTTGAAGGACGCTTAACGAGGCGCTTCCAGACTTGCCCTAGAAAGCCGCTTGCTGCTGCTGCTGCTACTACTAAAGCGAAGGAACCGTCCCGATCCTGAGATTGGTGGCGGACGTTTGACGGCAATAATGTTTAATTACTGGACGGATTTGGGCTTTTTGAGATCGAGCTACGTTTAGGAGGGAGAAAGCGACTGGCAGCCTTCTCTAGAGAGATCTGACTTTGAGAGAAGCAAGCTACTGAAATCCGGCAAACAGCCTTGGTATTTCTCCATCATTTCCCCCCGCTTGCCACAGGCTGAAATTCTAGAACTTCAGGGAGTGGGAGAGGTCTCTAGAGGTCATCTGGTCCAACCCCCCTCATCCATTCCCTTGGGCCTTTAATGAACCGGCGGAATGTTAGTCCAGCATGTATTTTGTTCACTGACAGGAGAGAAGTATCCTCGACTTTAACGCTGAGTTTTCAGCTAGGA
This sequence comes from Elgaria multicarinata webbii, assembly GCF_023053635.1. Taxonomy (NCBI): domain Eukaryota; kingdom Metazoa; phylum Chordata; class Lepidosauria; order Squamata; family Anguidae; genus Elgaria; species Elgaria multicarinata. Next base: position 24,217,566 of record NC_086174.1, on the reverse strand, counting down.
TGGGAAGCAAAGGGCCAGCTTCCCGTGCGCCTTTGACCCACATTCACGCTCAATGACCCCCTTGCTTCGGTTGCGTGCCATCGATTGATTACTCCCGAGTAGTCATTTTGGGGGCTTCAGTAGAATTCAAGAAGCGAGGGGTTAGGGGGGTTTTCTGGGGTGGGGGCAGGATTACAGTCACATAGCATTTCTGGGCTTGAATCAGCTGAAAAAGCGCCATCAGCATTAGAAGTATATTCCCTCCAAGCAAAGGCATGTGGAGTGACAGTGGATTGAACAGAGCGTTGATCATCAGCAGGGCAAGAAGAGTACAGGGAGGGTTCGGTTCCGTAGAGGAGTCGTTTTTGTAAACCGACTCTCGGATTGGTTGAAAAGCTGCTTTAAGTGCAGCTTAATGTTAGGCGCTTCTAGGCAGTCGTGCGCTGGGGTCGAGAAGGCAGGGGAGTTAATTCGAATTGGTCTTGGGGCACCTCAAGTCTTTAAGGCACCACAAGACTCTGTTGGTTCCCCACTTATTTATTTATTTACTTATTTGTTAGCAACAACAGGCTCCCCCTCTGGATCTCGAGTTCATCTGTTTTGGGAGAGGCCCAGCAGCTTCCAGGATGTCAACGGGTGTTTTTGTAATTTGGATTGCACAACCGCCCCCCCCCCCCCTCACACACACAGCCACCAGCTCATCTATGCCTGATCAGACCAGTTCACACCCTCCTTGGCCTTCTTAATGCCCCTTCCTCCTCCCCACCCTCATTACAAACTGCAGATTGTGCAAAGTTGGAATTTTAACCACGATTCATCCTCTTTAAAGGCCTGTGTCCACAAAGATGCAGGCTCCTAGCCATCCTAAAAAACGAGGTGGGGGAGGGACAAGAAAGTAGGGGGCAGCAGTTTCATCTGCTTTGCAGTCTGTTTGTTTTTTAAAGATAAAATTGCAATCTGCTTTTTATTATTTGTTTGTACAAAAAATAGGATGGCAGGGAAAATTTAGACGGGCAGCCGCCCCCCCCCCCAGCCTGTGCCGCACCGCCCCCCCCCCCGCTTCAGGCCTTGCAAAGATGCTCCTCCCCTTTCAGTGGATGGCTACATTTTGAGTTCATTCTAAATGTAGTTGCTCTTCAAACACATTTGTAGCCATCCTGCTTGCCCCTACTTGGAAGTTGGGTTGGATTTTCTCCCTTATCCTGTTGCCGGCTGTTTTAGGGGTGAAACTTCATAGGCCATGGCTAGACCTGGCCTATATCCGGGATCATCCCTGTGCATCCAAATGACACACAGGGGATCCTGGGAGCAGGCAAGGACAACCCCTCCATTTGCCTTGGATAATCCTTAGGTCTAGCTAAGGCCATAGAGCAGTGGTTCTCAACCTGGGGCACTCCAGATGTGTTGGACTGCATCTCCCAGAATGCCCCAGCCAGCAGAGCTGGCTGGGGCATTCTGGGAGTTGTAGTCCAACACATCTGGAGCGCCCCAGGTTGAGAAAGGCTGCCATAGAGTCATAGAGCTTGGAGATCATCTAGTCTAGTGCGTAGATGGTCTCCAAGACCCCTTCCACTTGTATGATTCTGGTCCAAGCCCCTGTCCAGAGTGGCCTCAGAATATAGGATGCAGCTACAGCATCTCCGGCAGATGGTTGTGCAGCTTCTTCTTAAATACCTCCAGCGAGGGAGAACCCGCCACTCACGAGGCCAACTTGTTCCACTGCTGAAGGGCTCCTCCCATTGGGAAGTGTCTCCCAATTTGTAAGACCGCGTTCCCTTGCCTGATACCATCCTGATGTTTCGGACTAATTATTCTCCTTCATTATTGTTGTCACCCTTGTGTCCTCAGCTTACTTCCAACATGTAGAGAGAGGGATATAGAGTACCTTTCACTTATTAAAGTCTCAAAGTTTCAGCATGCAGAGTTGACTGAAGAAGTATCGAAATGCATATTATAATCCAGAACTTTCGTTTTAGCATTCTGCACATTGTCTTGTTCGCTTACAGCAAATATGTTTACTTCTATTGCAAGTTCTACAATTTCCACAATGTTGACTGTATTAACACATATTTGCAGCAGTTATACCATATGTAATAGATAATTTGATTGTTTGCTCAATACAGCTATGATTTGTACAGTTCTTTTTTCAGTGTGTACCATTTGTACAGGTCCTATCTGCTTTGCTTATGTATGGTAAGGGCTTCTCTCTTGTTTTGCTGTTGGACTACAAGCCATCAGCCCCAGCCAATATGGCCAATGATTGGGAATGCTAGGTGTTGTGGTCCATAACATCTGGAGGGCACCAGGTTGGAGAAGGCTAGTTTAGATAAAATCAGCTTCCCTGCTATTTCTACCCATTGGTCCTAGTCCCACCCTCTGCTCTGTGATAGCCTTTCAGATATTTGAAGACCTCAATCATGTCTCCCCCTAATTTTTTCTTCTCCACGCTAAATATACCCAGCTCTTTCAACCATTTCTCATAGGACTTGGTTTCTGGACTCCTCATCATACTCCCTAATGAATACTGCAGATTTGTATTGTATTGTGTTTCATGTACATTCTGAACAATCCTTACAATAAACTTGTATCATCATCGTCATCCCCATAAGATAAGAATACAGAGAGTCATCACCTGGTGTGTTCATAGCAGAGGGAAAATTCAACCAGAGACCTTCCTAGTTCACAGCTCAAGCTTACCTGGAAGGAAGCCCTACCATTAAGTAGGTTGACTTAGGCAGCAGCATGAAAGGACAGAAAATGGTCAGTTATTTATGCACATTTAGACAAAAAGTCCCGCAGCTCCCTGCATCCCTCCAGGCAGCCATGATGGGTGGGGCATGCTGGGAATTACAAGACTTCTTTCTGCCTAAATATGCATAGGATTGTGCCTTTACTTCATTAAGATTGTAGTTTTACTGATAGGAAGGGAGAGAGGTGCTTGTGAAATGTTTTTAGGTGCCAGAATAATCTGACCAGTCTATGATACTATGCACTTTGATTTTGTGAGGGAGGAACACCGCCACTTGCTGCTCCACCTCAGGCAGCAAAACATCTTGCGAGAGTCCTAAGCACGCCCCAGTGAATGTAATGGGACTTACTTCTGAGCAGACATGTCTAGGATTGCACTGTCAGTCTCTTAACCACTGCTACACCAGCTCTTCATACGAAATGCTCATTGATTGTGAATATGAGACCAGAGAGTGTTTCATGTCTTATAAAATTATTATCGTGAGCACAAACTGCAAAGGTGTAATTATCTTTGTCAAGCGACAATTTCACCCCAAACTTCGTTGCAGAGTTCATGCTGAATTTAGTAGATCTTATGTCTAAGTAATCGTATTTTGTTATAGAGTGTTTTCATTTTCATTATTGGGAATTTCAGGGTGTGATCCCACCAAAACTAAGCATTTTGAAGGCACTCTGATTTCACTGGGAAAGTTAAGCACACATCCTGTGCACCTTTAATTAGAAATAAGTCTCGCTGAGTTTAATGATACTTACTCAAAAGTAAGTATGCATAGCACTGCAGTCTAAATCTTGCCTGCTAACAAAGGGCAGTATCCTATGGTTTCTTTGCATTAACGCAAATTATGTTGGGTTATTGAGCAGCTATATAGTTTTTCATGTTTATTCTCAAGTAGGCACTGAGCCCATTCCAAATCTTAAAAGCCCCTCTACCCCACATGCTAGGGATCTCTGCACTATTTACTCTAGAGTAAAAATTGAGGGGGGGGAGAGACGTAGTTGCTCAACATGGATTTGTTTAAAGCAATGGCTGTTTTGACTCCAGCTCATCTCATTTCACAGGCTTTGTCAAATTAACAAAACTTGAACAGAAAACCAATGAAATTCCTTCTGAATATAATGTCCCTCAAAAATGCAAATAAATAACTTTCAACCAGGCACTGAGAAATCCTTTTTTTTACTCTAGAGTAATATTATTAAACAACAACAACAACAACAACAACAACAACTTGATACAGATTCAAAATGCCCTTAGGAATCTAATCAAATAATAAAGTTTTAGATCACAGCCAACAAGTGGTCATCACTTCTCTCTTGGAAGGCTTGTACTTCTGTTAGAAGATCCTTACCCTCATTGCTTTTTCCTATACATTAATATATTGTGGTTTGCAATAATGTTACTAATTTTATCTTGATAAAGTAATTATTACCCTTTGGTAAAGGATAGGTGAAGAGGGAGGGACTGCAACAGAGCAGGTCTTCTCCCAGTTCTGAAGGCAGGTCATAGGTGAAACGTTATGTAACTGTGTATTCGTTTTACAAGATTGACAAAGATCAACATATACTGGTATGTGTTTGTTGAGTGAAAGAGGGAGGGAGCTATCACATGTAATTGGGAAATCTGGCAAAATAGAGTCTCAGAATTTCTCCCAGGTCATGTTTTGTGTCAATATTGCAAACCGAAAACCGGATACAAAGTGCTGGATGCTGACGTGATCATCGATTGATTTTTGTTGTTGGCTTTTGATTTATTTATTTATTTATTATACTTATATCCTGCCTTTTTTCCTGGAAGGAATACAAGGTGTTTTACGTAATCCTTCTCACAAGGATCCTGTGTGAGTTAGGTAAGGCTCTCAGTAACTGGCCCAAACTCTCCCAGTGAGCTTCATGGCCAAGTGGGGACTAGAACCTGGATCTCCCGAGTCTAAATCCAGCACTCTAACCACTACACCACACTGGTTGCATTTCCTTCATGATACCTTCCTTTTGCCTATTCAGCTCTCAGGCATTTCATAGGCAACCTCTCTATAATGATGGTGTGCGTAGTCTGAAATGCTAGCAAAAACAAAACACATGCAAAGTTGGAGATTCTGTAATATTGTAACCAATATCCTTTTCAAAATGTAATCAAGGCCATAAATACTATGGGTTGTTCCAGACTCAGTCACAATAACCCCACTGAAATCAATAGGACTTGAGTTAGTATGCCCCATTGATCTCAGGTAAGTCTGGAACCAACCCTAAATATTTGCATCTAAGGACAAGTCACACTCGGTTGTGTATCAGGTTATTTATTTATTTATTTATTTACTGCATTTATATACCACCCCATAGTCGAAGCTCTCTGGGCGGTTTGCAAAAGTTAAAAACAGTAAACATTAAAAACAGATGTACAAAGTTTAAAAACATAAAAAGCATAAAAACAACAGTATCCTTGTAAAAACAGCTATTTGGGGGTCAGTTAGAAACAAACAAACTCAGCACATGTTAACTGCCTGGGAGAAGAGAAAGGTCTTAACCTGGCATTGAAAAGCTAATAATGTTGGCGCCAGGCAAGCCTCGTCAGGAGATAATTCCATAATTGGGGGGGGGGGCACCACTGAAAAGGCCCTACCCAAACCAGTGCTCTGCAGATGTTTTGGGCTTCAATTCCCATCAGCCCCAGCCAGCATAGCCAATGGTCAGGAATGCTGGGAGCCGTAGTCCAAAATATCTGGAGGGCACGAGGTTTAGGAATGCTCCTATATATGTCAATTGACATTCAGCAATTACCACCCCATCAGTTCAAATGTATATCTTAACTAGGGTTCCTACCTGTAGTTAGGGGTTTGATCACACAGAAAATGAACTATTGTGCACTATTCTTAATACATTATCCCTGCAAATCTTTCATAAAGAGAATTAAAGTAGGCTGAACACATAAAGTATATATTTATGGTGTCTAATAAAGGCATGACGAATGCCTTTTTGATGGTAAAAGTGCCCCCCTCCAAAAAAGTATTGTTAATGAGCAAAAAACATACAAGCCTAAGCACTTTTGAGTCATACCAGCCTGGATTGAGATTTAATTTTACTTAGAAAAGACTCACTGAAATGAATAGGACTTAAGTGAGTCATAACCTGTGTACAGGATAAAGAGTCAGGACAGAGAAGAAGAAGGACTTCTTCAAGCAGTGCATAGAGCCCGGCACACAGCAGAATTTGCTACCACAAGGTGTAGTGATGGCCACCACTTAGGACGGCTTTAAAAGAGAGTTAGACAAATTCCTGGAGCAAAAGGCTATGAATCGCCATTAGTCCTAATGGCTATGTGCTACCTCCAGGATCAGGGGCAATTTGCCTATGTACACCAGTTGCTGGGGAATATGGGCAGGAGCATGCTGTTGCACTCAGATCCTGCTTAAGGCTTTCCTGTGTGGAGCTCGTTGGCCACTGTGTAAACAGAATGCTGGACCAGATGGACTCTTGGTGTAATCCAGCATGGCTCTTCTTATGTTGTTATATTCTTACAGGATTTTTTTTGAAGGATTACTGAGAGAATGTATGCAAAACTCTTTGAGCACTTAGGAAAAGTGAGTAGGGATGCCATGTGTGCCCAACTGGACTCAGGATTCCGGCGAATCCCCACCCCCACCCCCTGTGCCCCCAGACTCAGTTGGGTACACTTGGCACAAACATGGACCTGCACTCAAGTGCTCGCAAGGCCCCCATGAGTGCTTGGCAGCTGCCTGCCCTGGCTACTGAAATTGCGCACCCCCCCCACCCCTGGGGGGAGGGGAAGTGTGCAATTTCTGGAGTCTGGCACAATTTTGGCAGCCGGGGCGACTGGCTGCTGAATGCTTGCCAGGCCAAGTTGAGCCTCAGAAAAGGCTCAGGTGGTCTGGTGAGTGTGAGCAAATGGCGGCAGCAACAGGTGAGTGTCTGCCAAGGCTGACACAGGTGAGTTTGCTCACCCCTATAGATGCATAACTATAAGGGAAAACACTTGACAGGAACATTAAACCAGGGATGTAGAAAGTAGATCTCCAGAGGTTTGCTCTTCAACTCCCAGAATTCCTGGCAATTGGCCATGTTGGCAAGGTGTTTGGGGAGATGGTCCAAAACACCAGGATATTTCCCATGGAGATATGCCAAGTTTGGCAATATAGCACATTGATTTACATATGATGAATCAACTAAAAATGTTTCCAGCTATTCAGAAATGAGTCAACGATATCATTTGGTTTAAAATCTATCATAGATTCTAAACCAACTAATATCATTGACTCATTTCCAAAAAACTGTAGATATTTTTAGTTGAGTCTTCACATATAAATCAACATGTCACCTTGCCAAACTTGGCATATCTCCAAACCTCAGTATAGATTTTTGTTTGCTTTTTAGGATATTGAAGGAAGCATAACAGTACATACCATTCATTAAACAACAGATACCACCCGTTTTCCAGAAGGAAAGGGGCTATTTGATATGTTCTTTGTTATTCTTAATTCTAGCAATGCACCAGAATTAAACAAGTTTGGTTTTTCAATCTCAGCTGCAATGATTAATCAACTGAAGCTTTAGATGACTTATTGATGAATCCTATTAAATCTTATAGACCATTTTTTAAAAATTTTATAACCATCTTTGAATTCTTGTAATAGTGAAGTGTCTCAGGCCCCATCAACTAGACTCACCTGTGAGTTGCCACAATTGTTTAAACATTTCCATGCCTGAAAAGAGAAATCTAGCCCACAGTCCAGCCTGAATATCAGCAACCCAACTGTGTCTACACAAAAGTAAATCCCATGTGCTCAATGGGTCTTACTCCCATGTAAATGGGCATAGGCTTGCATTCTTGCAGTGCAATCCTATGCTTGTCTACTCAGAGGTAAGCCACAGTAAATTTAAGGGCACTTATTCCCAAGTAAGTTTGTATTGGATTGTAGCCTTTAACACTTTGGGAACTTTTCCATTGACTTCAACAAGATTTAAAAGTGCTTAACATTCGCTGGATCATGTCCTGGTGTTGTTAAAAGAAAAGGATTAGGCTAGTAGATAGCTGCCTTTTTTTAAAAAAAAAAAAACTACTTGTTAATACTGAGAGGGCTTCATATCTTGAACGGTCTGTTATCTAAGACATACAAAATAGATTAAGGTTATATTGTTTTATTCGGCTCACTTCTATTGGTAGAAGCTTTCAATTTACAATGGAGTATTGGACCCTGCCTTAGCCCGGAATAATAGAAAGGTAATTCTCAGTTCTGTAGAGAGTTACTGATCCTGCACTTCTAATGTACACACAGAAATCCAGGCAGCCAGGAGCCATTCCATTCTTTTTTATAGATAGGAATGTTCCCAAGCCTGCATGGAAGAGAATGGGGGTGGTGGTTCACATTGCTTATGTGGAGCTCTGTCTGTATGTTGGAACTTTGCGGAGCTTTGGGTTACAGCTAGTGTGAGGGAAATCACCTTTTTGATCTCGGTGGCTTTTCAAGGAGAGTTCATGGATATATGCGTGTGAGGGGGGAAGGAGGGAACAGGGCTGGATCCAGACATTTTGATACTTGGGGCAGAAGATCAAGTGGTGCCTTCCCCCCACACCAGTGTGTCCCTGTGTCTTACTTTACAGATGACAGTCCTCTGTTGGATACTTTAGCTGCAGCTAGACCTAAGGTTTATCCTGGGATCATCCAAGGTTCGCCCCTGCCTGAGCACTGGATCCCCTGTGTGGCACCTAGATGAACAGGTTTGACCCCTGGATGATCCAGGGATAAGTCTTAGGTTTAGCTATGACCTGTATTAAGCAGCGGGTTGGATTTACTGATCTCCGAGGTCCTTCCCAGTCTCTGAGACTGTGATTTGAAGGACTGCCAGAGGGCAATCCTCTGTTTGAAGGCTGCCCAGTCCATGTCTGGGTTAAAGATAAAAGACCCCTAAGAAGAGATAGCCGGAGCCTTGAAATTGCCCATCAATATTTAACACATGGACAGCAAACTAAGCAGCACACAGGTCACCTGGTTACATAAACTTTCCCATTCTGTTGAGTTGTATTCTATCATCATCATCATCATCATCATCATCGTAGCAACTCTTTTAAAATCTGCATTTTACATATAACTTAGCTTGTGCACATTTTATGCAACATGTTATGCAACTTCTTTGCCAACATTCTTTGTGATGGTTCAATGCCCCCCCCACCCCTGTTTCAATATGCATATGGCCTATTTATTTTGGCACCTGAGCCAGTAAATCTCACAAGCATATCCTCCTTGAAACAAATTATTATTATTATTATTATTATTATTATTATTATTATTATTATTATTATTGATGATGATGATAATAATTAACAACTTACTGCCCTTTCATGACATCTCAGTTGACCTCCCTAAGGCACATACCTCACCCTACCTAATGGTAGGGCTGGCCCTGAGCTGAGGGAATATAGCTCTATCCAGAGATTCCCAGAGGCATAGAGGAAATCTGAAACCAAAGCCATCTTGAACTGTATCAAACATATTCATGGGATCGTAGCATTCTTGTTACAGTTCTGTCTCTTTTCGTTGAGGCGTGGAGCTGACTGTTTCAAAGGAAGGAAACACGGATAGTGTAGAAGGCATGCTCCTCTTGGTTCTGCTTTGACACATTTACCGATTTACTAAATCAGTGGTTCTCAACCTTTTTTGCTCCATTCCCCCCTTTCACCATTGTTCAGAATATAATTCCCCCCTTCCCAAGATAGTATAACTCAAAAGGTGCATTCCAAATAATATGCATATAATATTGAAAATCTTTTATTTTTTCTATATTAGTCCCATTTAAAGGGGCATGCAAAGCATGGCCCCTTTTACAATCTCAGCTCCCATGCATTGCATTGCCCCTTTAAATGGGAAGCTTGAAACTTTTAGGATTGCGAGGGAGGGAGGGAGAAGAGAGCAAAGGCTTGGCTTTTGCAGACGACATGACACTTTTCTGGGAAGTTTTTAATAACGTGTAGGAAGACATAATCTACAGGTCATTATACTTTGCTGAATAGTGGTCCCAGTTCCCCCCCTGGAACCCCAAAAATTCCCCCCTTGTTGAGAACCCATGTACTAAATAGTTAACCCTCCTGTGTGTTTGGGACTATAGCTGACTCCAAAGAGGTATAAATTTTGTAAACGTTCCCCCTTGATCAGTGTCACCTCATATCCCATGTATTTTTCTACAATAAAGTAGTTCATTGTCTATAATGTTCTGCCCTCCCCTCCTAATGTCTGCGTGTGTGTTACATTTCTTCTTATTTGTTACATTGACTAAAACTGCATTGGGGAGGATGAATGGCATATTGAGAGCAAATGGAGAAAAAATAATCATGGAATGTCCAAGGCATTTGGGGGGTTTACATGACCCAACTTACTTTAAAAAAAAACTCATTTAACAACCTAACAATTATGTTTGATAGAGCACTTAAGGAAATGATGTATTCAGTATTGTAGTGGTTTTTGGTGTGTGTGTTTAAAAAAGAAATTAATACTTCTAGCTGGGTTTTTGCTTTTGTTGAAGAAAAACTACCTGAATAAGGTGTGGGGGTTGGAGTTTCTGAGATACGAATCAGCAAGAGAATCTTTACAGATCCCAGATAACAACCCTATGTAGTTGCATCCCTGGAATATAAACCAGAATCCTTCTTACAGTTTCATAACTTTTTTGTATTAAATTCAAGTCTTTTGAATATATCATTGTTTTTTAGGCTATTGCAATTGGGGTCTGATGGTGTGGGGGTGTTTTTTTTTTTTTTTTTACAAGTGTAGGATAAAGGCTGCTCAGGTCTTAAGTACACACACACACACACACGTATTTCCTGTAGTGTCAAAGTGCCATATCAGAGAGAAGGAAGGGCCGAAGCTTGGGTATCAGTAGGGACAACTGATCCAAGTCAAAGCAGACATTCCTGAGGGGTTTGCTCCTCAGTTTCTGAGGTAGAAACTGGAGAATCACAGAATAGTAGAGATGGAAGAGGCCTCTAAGGCCATGGAGTCCAGCAATGCAGGAATCCACCTTAAAGCATCCCTGACAGATGGCTATCCAGCTGCCTCTTAAATGCCTCTAGTGTGGGAGAGCCCACAACTTCCCTAGGTAACTCGTTCCATTGTCATACTGCTCAAACAGTCAGGAAGTTTTTCCCGATGTTTAGCCAGAATCTGGCTTCCTGTAACTTGAGCTCATTATTCCATGTCCTGCACTCTGGGATGATTGAGAAGAGATCCTTGCTCTCCTCTGTGTGACAACCTTTCAAGTATATGAAGACTGCTATCAGGTCTCCCCTCAGTCTTCCCTTCCCAAGGCTAAACATGCCCAATTCTTTCCATCTCCTCATAGGGTGAAACCTGGTCAGGAAAATCATAGTACCTAAGAGGACAAATCCAGGGGTCTCTTCCAGACACTGGGTGGGGGGGTTGCTATATCTGTTCTGTGGCTTGTTAGAACAGCAGAAGGTTCTGAAAATAAATAAATAAATAAATTAATGAAAAGAAGGACACGCTTTGTGTCCAATGAAGTTTTGTCAGCGTAGAATTAAGAGTATTCTACCAGAATGGCTAGGGTGACCACATGAAAAGGAGGACAGGGCTCCTGTATCTTTAACACTTGCATAGAAAAGGGAATTTCAGCAGGTGTTATTTGTATATATGGAGAACCTGGTGAAATTCCCTCTTCCTCACAACAGTTAAAGTGCAGGAGCTATACTATATGTGAACCGCCCAGAGAGCTTCGGCTATTGGGCGGTATAAAAATGTAATAAATAAATAAATAAATAAACTAGAGTGACTAGATTTAAAAGAGGGCAGGGCACTTGCAGCTTTAACTATTGTGATGAAGAGGAAATTTCACCAGGTTCTTCATATACACAAATGACACCTGCTGAAATTCCCTTTTCAATACAACTGTTAAATATACAGGAGCCCTGTCCTCCTTTTCATATGGTCAGCCTAATACTGGCTATCTAAGAATTCAGGAGTGTCGAATCTCTTTCAGCTCAAGGCCAGAATTCTATTTTGGAAAAGCTTTCAGAGGCCACATTCCAGTTGTGGGTGGGCAAAAGGGATGGGACCAACATCCCAGAATATTTTAGCTTAAAGAACTTAGAGCCAATAACTAAGAGCGTCATCACACAGGGGAAAAACACGTTTGCTTACCATCACTTCTCTGTCCGTGCGTTTGTCCCTCATTACTTCCTCTTTTGAAAGAGGAAGTAAACAACGTGCACGTGGCCCATTCAGTGGGCTGTTTTGATCCTGCTGCTTCTCCTCCACACAGCAGAAGATAGCGGCAACTTCCATCCCACAAAAACCTGTGAGTGCCCAGTAATGAGTGTGCAATAAAACACTTGTCTGAACGAGCTTTAAACCATAGGAGGGCCATTTCAACTTTTTAGAAGGGTGGGGGGAAACTGCACAAAAACCAAGAAACCACACTGTGATAGGTGGTTGGAGGGAAATGGGGTGGGGCCAAGAGGAAGAGAGCACTGTCATCTGGGGAATCCCTGAGGGCCAGATTAGGATCTCAGGAGGGCCAGATTTGGCCTTCAGGCTGGAGGTTCTGCACCCCTGTAGTAAATCGGTAACACTAAGCCTGCAATCCTACACACACTTATCTGGGAGTAAGTCCCATTGAATAGAGTGGGACTTCCATCCGAGTAAGCATGCAGGGATAGGACGGCACTTCATATGTAATTCTGAATGCTGTGTGTCACCAGGCTCTGTACTAATATAGCCAGATGCCTCCATCTTCTTGGGATGCATTTCCTGTTTTCTTTAGAAATGCCCTGTTCCAGTGTTCTGAGAACATTTTAAGTTGAATTCTTGAAAGGGCTTCGCTTTTCACTTAGTCAGAGTCCCAATGTGCTCTTAAAAAAGTAATTAAACATTTTGTTGTTGCTGTTGTCAAAGGCGTTTTACAAGGCCAAGTAGATCTTGTTTTGTCTATGCAGAGCTAATTTGGATTATTGAATGCATGGTGTTGTGAACGTTGGCTGGAGTGAAAAGAATAAAGTTCAATAACACTTTGCATTATCAGCGTACTACTCTTTTTTGTTTGTTTTTTGCCTTTTCTTCCTGATGAGTGTTGACAATAACTTTTCTCTGTTCCACGAATCATTAATTTGAAACACAAGTTATTGAGAATAAATGTTTGTTTTAGTAAGAGGGATATATCTGATCCTGCAGCACTTAATCAGAAGCTGGCAGAAGCGACAGCTGCTTCTTTTGTCAATTCTATCACTAACAGTGCAATCCTATGCATGCCTACTCAGACGTAACCTCCCTTTGGGTTCAATGGGACTTAATTGCAGGTAAGTGAGCCTAAGCTGCTATTTTTATTATGCCATAAAATGTTAGGATAATCATGTTGTTTGTTCCTGGTTGAGGTGGCAATGGGAAGATGGATGATGATAGTTTTTATAGTGCCACTGACTCTGTTCAGACAACACACTAAGCACGGTTCAGCATTCTGAGCTAAACATGATGACTGAGGCCTTAGCTAGACCAGGCTATAATATCCTGCGGCGAACCCCGGGATCATCCCTGTGTGTCCACATGACGCACAGGGGATCCTGGGATCAGGGAGGGATCATCCCTCCCTTGCCCCGGGATAGAGCCTTCTCCTTTAGGCCAGCCTGGGACCACGGAACGTGTGGCCCGTTTCCGCAGCTTGACCCCGCACTGCATGATTACTCACGCGGAACTGGGAGCTGCGCCCGTTGGGGTTAGGGTGGAGGGAGCGGGGAAACCAAATTAAATTTTAAAGAACACTTACGTTCAGCGTACGAGCTTTCGTGCGCTGCCGTCGCTGTAAGAAAATAAAATTGGCGGGCGCGACACCTCTCTTCCTGAGGTTGTCGCGCCTTACGTGTAAACAGAGGAGGGATCTTGTGTTAATCACAACATGAGATCTTCACTCCTCCATTGCGTAGTAAAAGGTAGGTCTAGCTAAGGCCTTAGCGTGTAATATGAACCATTCTTAACCATGGTGGCTGCATAACCACGGTTTGAACACTCTAACCATTTGCTGTAATGGGCCCATTAAAGTACATGGCCTTTTACAAAGTAACAGTCATAAATCTTGTCTCTGCCCCAAGAGCTTACAGTTGAAATTTTGGCAAAGGAGCAGACTACAAGGGACAGGAAGGAAGGAAGGAAGACAGAGATGGGGGGCACAAACCCAACTACAAGGTCTCTTTCTTAGTCAGTCACCACTGAGCCTACTGGCATATATGTGAAGTTGGGATTTTTTGCTCCAATGTGCACTCCTTTACACCTGCTTACATTGAGCCACGTTTGCCATTTTGCTGCCCACACTCCCTTTAGGAGCTCCTTGCCATCCCTTTTTGCGTTAATCACCCAAAATAATTTGGTGTCCTCAGCAAATTTGGCCACCTCACTGCTCCCGCCTAATTCCAGATCATTTCTGAACAAGTTCAAAAGCATTGGCCCCAATAGAGATCTATAAAGACTGATCCCTTCCGGCAGGCCTACCCAGTTGAATTTTAAGATGTCTGGCTGTTATTTTAATAATGTATTAGTTTTATATGTTTTAAATCAGTTTTATGTATTTTATAGTATTTTTGTATTTGATGTTGTTCCCTGCTTTGATCTAGAGGGAGAGGCGGTTAAGAAATAATGTTGTTGTTGTTGTTGTTGTTGTTGTTGTTGTTATATTATTATTATTGTTGTTGTTGTTGTTATTATTGGACTCCACTCTTTACACTTCTCTATTGTGAGGAGGAAGAGGAAAGTGGCTTTACATGGCTGTTCTAGGAAGCAGTATGTCTACTTACTTGGGAGCTTAAGAGGCAGGCTCCTTTGGGGGCGGGTCTGCCACCAGCGGGGTCGCCCCCAAAGGGGGGGACACCAAGGCGAGGGCCTGTCCCCTTGTTTATTTTGTTTTCTCCCCCTACTGACATATAATTTTGTTGTGTATTTTAAACTTCTTCTTTTTTTTACATTTCTTTTCCTATGTTTTAAAATGTATGTTTTAAACTTTGTAATACCGCCTTGAGGCCCAGTATTGGGCAAAAGGCGAGATACAAATAAATATAATATTTATTTATTTATTTATTACATTTCTATACCGCCCAATAGCCGGAGCTCTCTAATAATAATAATAATAATAATAATAATAATAATAATAATTTAAAAAAATTGCATTTCTTGAACTTGTGTTGACTTCAAGGGGATGGATCCCTCTCACCTGAACTCAGAGGACACTTATTTGTAGAGTCAATTCATAAGTGGCATATCTTTTTATAGTAGGATCCTCCCCCAAAGACAACTTTACTGCCATTGATTGCAATACTCCAGTGACTTATACCCCTCTGTACTCCAGTGTGGTGCTACTTCAGCCCCAGTCTTCTATCGAGATTGAGACTTGATAAGAGGTTATCAGTAAACTAGGAGTTCTGGCCTTCTGATCAATGCAGAACCTCCATACTTTACTTGTTTCACACAGCCTGTTGCCCTCCAGAGGTAATGAACATCAACCACCACAACCTAAGCCCTAGCATTAGGAATACTGGGAATTGTAGTCCAAAACTTCTGGAGGGCACTAGATTGAGGAGGACTAGTTTACAGTGAGGAAAGGAGGAGAGGGGAGCATGTGGGCCCGAGTCACACTCTCAATCTCATCTTGAGGACAAAGTTATGTATATGCAAACCCACAATGGCCTATTGTTGAGTAGCTGGTAGAGTGCATGTGAAGACCCAGATTCAATGGGTAGTATCCCAGTTAGACATCTATTGGGCAACAAGACTAGGAAAAGAACATGCTGAGACCTTGGAGAACCACCTCTAGTAATAAGAATAACTTGAATAGATGCCTTGTTGGCTGGGGATGATGGGGGTGTAGTCTAACACGTGCAGAGGGTGCCAAGTTGAAGAAGGTGGTGCTACAGAAAGCAAAGTCCTTATGAATTTTCCCTGCTGCCTCATTTCCTTTGACCTCTGCTGAGTAGCATCAACTAAGTTTAGATAGGGTGACCATATGAAAAGGAGGACAGGGCTCCTGTATCTTTAACAGTTGCATAGAAAAGGGAATTTCAGCAGGTGCCATTTGTATATATGGAGAACCTGGTGAAATTCCCTCTTCATCACAACAGTTAAAGCTGCAGGAGCTATACTAGAGTGACCAGATTTAAAAGAGGGCAGGGCACCTGCAGCTTTAACTGTTGTGATGAAGAGGAAATTTCACCAGGTTTTCCATATATATAAATGACAGCTGCTGAAACTCCCTTTTCAATACAACTGTTAAAGATACAGGAGCCCTGTCCTCCTTTTCATATGGTCACCCTAAAAGTTTAGATATTATTTGGGATTGGAGGTGGGGGGGGGGTGGAACCTTGGTTTAAACCCCCAGGGGGAAAAGATATTAGAATTTTGGGGAAGAGATGGTGGGAAGGGAAGGGTTAATCCTTCCTTCCTGGAGAATGCTGGTCCTGATCCAAATCAGGACTGCAAGCAGCTACACTAGAGTAAGGAAAACTACCAGGCTCAGCTACACCTAAGCACTTAGTAGAACTTGTAGTTTGGCACTCAGATGGCTGCATTTGGCTGATAAGGCTGTTACGATCCCTCCCTTCCCTCTCCTCTGGTGCAGCTGCAAGAAGGATTTCAGAACTTTTGCTTATGGTTTTCATTAACCGCAGCTTGTCATTTCATCCAAACCTGACAAACTGTAGTTAATCTTGACTATGGTTTGTTTGAAGCAAGGCAATTTCTATGTGGGGTTGTGAAAATGACTTTTTTCTACAGAGTATAGTGGAAATTAAGCACTGTTTGAACAAAATATTTTTAATTAAAAAATGGAAACGAAAGCTGCCAATATCCTCCTCATAGGTTGCATCAGAGGAGGCGAGAGGAGCGGTCATCGCACAAGCCCAAGTTTTGCTGTGGGTCATTTTCTTTATGATAACCTAGGGTTATTGTGAGGTCTAAATACAACTACTGTTTGAGAGAGCCTTTGGGTGGCTTCTTCTTCTTCTTCTTCTGGTTTTTTTCACAGCTTGTTGCGGTTTGATTGTCTATTGGTCATTGCTTTCTCTTTATTTGATTGGTTTATCATTGCTTGATA
Organism: Elgaria multicarinata webbii; assembly: GCF_023053635.1. NCBI lineage: Eukaryota > Metazoa > Chordata > Lepidosauria > Squamata > Anguidae > Elgaria > Elgaria multicarinata. The sequence goes on along the minus strand of NC_086174.1, from coordinate 24,200,754 downwards.
TTACCTTAGAGACTTGTTTTATGTTGGTAGCCACCTTGTGGACCGTTACAGGTGGAACGTAGGAATCAAAACATTATTTTATTCATTTATTTATGTATTTGCAAGATTATTTATATGCTACCCTTTGATTATTAAAGACACCTTAATTTCTTTTTTCTAAAAAGGCTGCCAAACACCTGTAGAGCACCAGGTTGGGGAAGACTGAGCTAAACATGCCTCTAAACCCAACTGTAACCTTATCTGTTTGAGCCATTCATAGTAGCTAAGGGCTCCTCTAAATGAGCAATTTATTGCATGCTCATGATTGACCACTCATGGAAGTTTTCAGGTCCATTTTTATGTAGTTAATGACCGGACATTTCCTGCACTGTCCCCTGGAAATCGCGCGATGAAAAGAACCACTTTTAATGTGGTTCTCCCACCACTAAATGGAGCTGTCTCAATAGAAGTGAATGGAGGGGAAGTATTCAATTCAAACCACCTGGTTGCTCCTCTGTGCCCCTGTAATACAGCCCATAACAGTCCCGCAAAAGAAGCAGGAAGCCAAAGTTCCAGGTAAGCAACGTGATTTCGCCTTAATGTAGAGACACTGTAAGTTTTATGGATATTGTCTGATTTTCTTGTTCTTGGAAATGTGTTTACATATCCCTCTGTCTTGGGAGGAGAGACAGCCACCACATTGTCGACTGCAGGGAATTTCAAAGGAGCTCCATGTAACGATCAGTACAGATCTCAAACTTTGGCTTGTTTATTCCTCAGCCTCTGCCCCAATTTGGAATGGGACTGTACTTCGGAGCTTAACTAACATCATGATTAAGCCATCCCTGTTAACACCTGCTCTTGTAGCAACACAAAGCTGTTGTCTGTATTTAGGTGCCCAAGCTTCAAATTAGTCAACGCTGTGTATGCAAAATTAAAGGGCCGTCCAATCCAAGAATCATGAGAATGTTTGCATGAATAGATTCGACAGCACTTCACTTGTAAGTGTTCTAGAATCTGTAATTTGTGCACTTGGCGTCTCAGCAAACATTTGTTGCTTGAGATAAAAGGAAGTCTGAAGGTCATATTTTTAAGAGGTTCTGAAGTAGTTTCCATAAATGTAATTTTGTCACAATTAAGCAAGATGGCTTGCATTTGATTTAGCTACTGATTAGGTTATCTATACTTAATGGCAGGAATAAGTGGCACATGTTTACTGCTCTTTTAATTTCAAATACCATGCTGCTTATTTGTACTCTTGTTTTGTGTGGAAAATCACAGACTGATCCTTGAAGTATCCCACCTCCAGATAACATTGTCCATAAATCTCCTAGCCATGTGTATTCACAATTAGATTACCCTCCTGGTAAACAAACCCTTGATGTTATCAATCGAATTAGGGGTTGTTGGTTTTTTTTGTTTGTATTTTGAAGATCCTTGAGGATGCCTTGAAAATACCATGTTTTTTGTTTATCCTAGATTTTTTAAAATAAATAAATAAATGCAAAGCCCTTGATTCTGACTCAGAATATAGCTTTTAATTTTACAGGTACTTTCCACGGTCCTATTTGTGGGCTATGTTTTCAGTTGCACCTAACTTACATACTTCTGTTTGCGCAACATTATCATTTTATCTCCGCTTTTGCTGGCATGAAAGATGCCAAAATATAGTTGGTGGGCTCATTAGTCACTGTGCTGGAACAAAAAAAAAGCAATGAGAGCATGGGTGGCCAACGAAACCAAGCAGTCTATTGTTCCTCACCCCAAAAGAGGAATGAAAAATGAAAAGAGATTATGATGGTTATAACAATCTATAACATAAATAATATATGCACATTTATATGTACAATCTGCCTAATCATTGCCAATGGCATAATATTACAAAACTCACCTTATGAAGTAAAATCTACATTTAACACACACTAATAAAAAAAAAGATGTTGGGTAAAGAAAAAAATTAAAAATGCAAAGTTCTGCATCGTGCAGTTGTAAGACTGCAGTTATCATAAAAGATAAGATGGCACCATGGTTTCCATTTATTTCCTTTACTGAAGGTCTTAAAACTTTTGATCAAATTTCAACCAAGTGCAGTTACTTATATTTTTCTGACTAATACACGCATACGCACAAAATATTTATTTATTTATTTATTTATTACATTTTATACCTCCCAATAGCCGAAGCTCTCTGGGCAGTTCAAAAAAATTAAATAACACACCCACTCCTTATCTAGGGATGAGCATAATACCCCAACATTAAAATCACTCCACTGGCTGCCAATTAGTTTCCAGGCAAAGTGTTGGTTATTACCTTTAAAGACCTACATGGTTTGAATCCAGGTTACTTGCTGGATCGCCTTCTCCCATACAAGCCGCCCCACACATTCAGGTCCTCTGGGGAGAACTTACTTCAGTCAGCCAAAACTTGGCTGACAACGGTTACCCAGAGAACCTTTTCTTCTGCCACTCCCAGACCTGCCAGAGGAGGTTCGTCAACTTAACTCTCTCTCTGAATTTCAGACAACTTTAAAGACTAGCCTTTTCTGGCAGGCCTACACAGATGAATTTGAAACCTAAGAATTTTTAAAGATGTGTTGATTGTTATTTTGTATTGGTTTTATATGTTCTTTTAATTAATTTTATGTATTTGATTTATATTGTATTGTTGTACTAATGTTGTTCCCACCTCGATCCAAAGGGAGAGGTGGATAAGAAATAAATAAATGTATTATTATTATTATTTGCTGTATTAATTCGTTGTTTTACTCTTTCATATTGAGACTATTTAGGCCTTTTACTTTAGGTGTTCCAAAAGCATTTCGGCTATAGACTAAGAATTACAATTAGTGAATTTCCTTTGCTTCCCTAGTGATCTTGATTATTGTTAGTTATCTTCTTCTTTGTGTTGCCTTTGTTTGTTTGTTTTTTAAAAAATTCAATATAAAATAAAACATGATTTAAAAATATGTCTGTAGATTGAGCATGATATCTGTATACACTTCTGAAAATCTTAATGGCAGGTTGATCTATTGGCCTGTTTTGGAGAATTCTTATAGGAATTCCATCAGAAGGGAACATGATCTGTCCATGGCAATAATGTCTGGTACTCTGACAGTTAGTAACAGTGTATGGTTTTAATGCTTATTTTATTTAGATTATGATTTGATGTTGCAATGGTACTGTGATTTCAAGTAGTTTTAACTGAACATCCCAAGTTCCTTCATGCCCTATGAGGACAGGCTGAAGGAACTTAGGATGTTCAGTCTGGAGTGAAGAAGACTGAGGGAAGACGTGTTAGCAGTGTTCAGGTACATGAAAGGGTGCCACAGGGAAGATGGTCAAGAACTATTTTCCATTGCCACAGAAGTTAGAACCCAAAATAATGGGCTTAAGTTACAGCTACCTAGATTTCAATTAAATATAAGGAAAAACTTCTTGATGGTAAGATCTGCATAACATTGGAACAGTCTACGCACAGAGATTGTGTGTTCTCCATCTCTGGAGGTTTTTAAGAAGAGGCTGGACAGCCACCTCTCATGGATGGTTTAATTGGTTTTTCTGCACATTGCAGAGGTTTGGACTAGATGATTCTTGTGGTCCCTTCCAAGTCCACAATTCTGTGATTCTAATTGAGGCGGGTTTTTTATTGTGGTATTGGATAAATTTTATTTATTGGTGTGCTTTTGGGTTGGATGCTGTGCTGGATGCTTTTAAGTAGAAAAGTATTAAAATAATTTCAATGGCTGCCAGTTTGGCTTGGGTCGCAGAGACCTTAAAGCAAGGGTGCGGAAGGTGAGGGCTTCCAGAAGTTGTTGGCCACCCATCATCCCTGGCCATTGGTGATGCTGGCTGGAGCTAATGGGAATTGGAATTTAACACCTTTTGAGGGGCCACAGATTCCCTTCCTCTGACCTAAAGGATCATCTCAGTTTTGCTGAGAAACAAGGCTCACATGGAGCACTTGCCTTGTTTTCCAGCAGAATTGCTCTCCTGTCCATCAAGCAGCTGTTTGAGAGTCTGTTGGGAGCCCGATTCTGCTGGAAACAAGGCACATGCTCTCTGCCCATCTTGTTTCCCAACGGAATCACTAGAATTTTGAGGATGGCAGCAGCGATGGCAACGTCACATAAATGGCCATGACATGTGGCATGCAGTCCGCGGGCCACGAGTTGCCCATCTCTGAGTTGCATCATGGGTCTGCCCCCGCCCTGTAGTAAAATAAATGGGGAAGTTTGTTCACAAAGGTGCTCTTATAGAGCCAGTGTGGTGTAGTAGCTAAGGTGTTGGACTGGGAGTCGGGAGATCCGGGTTCTAGTCCCCACTCGGCCATGGAAACCCAGTGGGTGACTTTGGGCCAGTCACAGACTCTCAGCCCAGCCTACCTCACAGGGTTGTTGTGAGGATAACATGGAGAGGAGGAAGATTATGTATGCCACCTTGGGTTCCTTGGAGGAAAAAAGGCAGGATATAAATGTAATAAATAAATAAATAAATAAAATATATACATTTTTATTTATACATTGCTGTGTAATAAGTCTTGAGCTGCTGGTTGCTTCACTCCTTGCTTTCAATAGTTACTAATTTTGCCGTCCTCTTTTCTGCCTTACTTTTGTCATCCATGTTGGTTAGGAACCTTTAAAAAAATAGATACCAGAGTTCACAGCATTCTGGTTGGTTGAATGCACTCAGGTGACATAAGTTGCCTGCAGATTATCTCCTACCACTGCAATTAGGGTTTTATAGTACTCTAAATAGACTTACAGAATTGTAAACTTGCGAGGTTAAAAAGACCTGGAATATCATGTGGTCCAATTTCCTTGGCTGTTTTGAAACACACCTAGTGCTTAACATAGGTCATACTATGCCAGAGGCTGAGAGCAGGAAAGCCCCAGATTTGCCATGCTTAAATTCAGCATTGCTCAACCTGTTATTATTATTATTATTATTTATTTATATATATAGCACCATGTGAACCTGTGTGAATTAGCTTCTCTCCAGCTGAGTTGCTTCACCATACAGCCACCTGCAGCCATCCCATGGCACAAGGTATGTGCCGATCATTTCTCTAGCAAGGTTTATTATTTTCATTTCTATACCACCCAATAGCCAAAGCTCTGTGGGTGATTCACACCAATTCACAATATAAGTACAGTGTAAAAATTAAAATATACAAATGTTAAAAACAACTTAACAGCTAAAAACAATTTCAGTAAAATACTAGACTTGTTCAGACAGTTGGCACAAATGTCCCATCATATTCCATTAAATGCCTGGGAGTATTTTTTTATATTTGGTGGGCAGATGTGTGTGTGTATGATGTATAGAAATTTATTTATCACATTTCTATACCACCCAATAGCCAAATCTCTCTGAGCGGTTTGCAAAGATTAAAAGCCTTAAAAATACAATATTATATATAATATAAAAGCCATTTACCTGCAAACGTATAAACAGACAACACATATACATACACACAACAGTTTTAATAATCAACAATAAGAAATTCCAGGACCTGATTAAAAACTTTACTATATACTGCCAAATGCCTGAAAGTAGAGGAAAGTGTGCCAAAAAAGATGATAATGTTGGCACCAGGTGGGCTTCAGTGGGGAAATAATTGGGGGGGGGGGAGGGCATCACTGAGAAGGCCGTCTCTTTTGTTTCCACCTTCCAGGCATCCCTCAGAGGATGGTCTCAGATGATGAGTGCAGTATATGGGTAGGTCATATTTGACTCTGTCAAATATTGTGGTCCCAAGCCGTGTAAGGCTTTATAAGTTAAAAACAGCACCTTGAATTAGGCTCAGAAATGTATAGGCAGCTGGTGCAAGCAGGCTAGAATTTGTATTATATATTTGGACCTTCTCATTCCCATTATCTGTCTGGCCACTGCATTGTGCACAACCGGAAGCTTCTAAACTGTCTTCAAAGGCAGCCCCACGTAGTGCGCAGTGCAGTAATCTAACTTGGTGGTTACCAGAGCATAGACTCCTGAAATGAGGCTATCACTGTCCAGATAGAAGCATAGCTGGGCCACCAACCAAAGTTGGTAGAAGGCACTCTGTGCCACTGAGGCCACCTGAGCCACAAGTGTAAAAGATGGCTCCAGGACCTCTTCCTTCCAGGGAAATATAACCCCTCGAGAACAGGTTGAGCACCCTCCATCTGGTCAGAAGAGCCACCCTTAACAGGATTTTGGTCTTGTCTGGATTGTTTTTTAGTTTGTTAGCCTTCATTCAGTTCATTGTCGCAGCGAAGCACTGATATAGCACATCCACAGCCTCCCCTAAGGAAGATGAAAAAAAGAAATAGAGCCTTGTGCCATCAGCATAATGTTGACAGCACACTCCAAGGCTCCGGATGACTCCACTCAATGGTTCCACATAGATGTTAAAGAGCATGTGGGACAAAATCAACTCCTGTGGAACTCCATACTGGAGGGAACTCTTGGAGCTGAGCAATATCCCCTAAACACCACCTTCTCGAGCAGACTTTCCAAGTAGGAGCGGAACCACTGTAGTGCAGTACCTCCTTTACCCAGCCGGCTGTTCCCTTCTTTCCATTATTTTTCATTTTTTAAAAAATATGAGTGACTTATCTTGAATACGTAATACAATATCACTAACAACATCAAACATAATAAAGATTAACAATACAACAAATTAAAAAGTGTTCCCATATCTGTCTTTGTTTCATGTTCATTAAGTCAGTGGCCTCAGCTAGATCTAGCGGTCTAGCGGGATGGAGGGGTGAAGATCTCGTGATATTTTTATTGCAAAATCTCCCCCTCTGTTTACACACGGTGTGCAACGATGTTGGAGGGCAAGGATGTTGTGGCTGCCATTTTTTACATTTTTCTTAAAGAGGGAGAGCGCACGAACACTCGTGTGCAGAAAGGTAGTTTTTTTTAAAAAAAATTAAACTTAATTTCTCCCCTCCCCCCACCCCACCCCCGATGGGCGTTGAGCTCTTGAGGAACTCTGCACCCCATGCGCAGGTCCTGGCTCCTTGCAAAGAACCACAAGGAAACGGGGCAACCCGCGATGCCTGCCCACACGTTCCGCCATCTCGGGATCATCCCAAGACCGCGGAAAAAGTGGGCTCAAAGGCGAGGGTGAGATCCTGGGGCAAGGGAGGAAATCATCCCTCCCTGCTCCTGGGATCCCCTGTGCGTCATGTGGATGCACAGCACAGGGGTGATACCAGGGATCGCCCCGGAATTTCGCCCTGTCTAGCTAAGGCCAGTGTGTCCAGTTTACTCTTTACTCTTTAGTCTTCTACTATTTTTCTAATATGTCATTTTCTAGGAGACTGTTTGTGCAGAATCTCATCCTACCAGAATACCCCACCTCCATCTTTGCTCAATCTTTATTACTTATCAAGTCTATCATTTTCAAATTTGCTTTTAATTATTAAAAAAAACTTAGTGGAGCAATGGACGTTTTAGGAATGAAAGTTCACAACTTGTTCATAAATGATCTGGAATTAGGATTGAGCAGTGACGTGTCCAAGTTTGCTGATAACACCAGATTATTTAGGGTCGTTAAAACAAAATGGGGTTGTGTGGAGCGCCAAAAGGATCTCTCCACACTGGGAGAAAGGGCACCAAAATGGCAAATATGGTTCAATGTAAAGTGATGCACACTGGGGCCAAAAATCCCGACTTCAAGTATAAACTGATGGGATCTGAGCTATGAGTGACTAAGAAAGAGATATTGGGGTTGGGGTGGACAGTGTGATGAAAACGTCGACTCAGTGTGCAGCTGCTGTCAAAAAAACAAAACAAAAAAGGGCAAATTTCATGTTATGCATAATTAGAAAAGGAATTGAAAATAAAATTGCCGAGATCATACCCCCCTTATACAAATGTACGGTGTGGCCACACTTGGAATACTGTGTAAAGTTCTGGTCATCATGCCTTAAAAAAGGATGTTGTAGAGTTGGAAAAAGTGCAGAAAAGGGCAACTAAACTGATCAAGGGGCTGAAGCAACGTCCCTGTGAGGAAAGGTTACAATATCTGGGCTTGCTTATTTTAGAAGAGAAGCCAGTAAGAGGAGACATGATGATAGAAGGTGTATAAAATTATGCATGGAGTAGAGAAACTGATACGGAGACATTTTTCTCACTGTCTTGCAATGCTAGAACCCCATGGGGTCATCCCATGAAGCTGATTGGTGGGAGATTCAGGAAGTATTTATTCACACAGCGCATAGTTGAATTATGGAATTCACTTCCACAAGACATAGTGATGGCCATCAAGTTGGATGGTTTTAAAGGGAGTTTGGACTGATTCAAGGAGGATAAGGCTATTTATTGATGACTACTAGTCCTAATGGCTTTATTCTGCCTCCAGTATCAGAGGCAGTACGTCTTTGTACACCGGTTCCTGGTGAACATAGGCAGGAGGGTGTTGTGGTACTCATGTCCTGCGTGTGGGTTTTCCTTGGGCAGCGGCCGGCCGCTACGTGAATAGAATGCTCAACTAGACGGACCCTTGGTCTGATCCAGCATGGCTCTTTTTATGTTCTTATGTTCTTGTACTGCTCTGTGTGCATGCATTTTTATTAGCAAACTTGCTAAGACTGGCAGCATTAATGCGTTCCAATGAACACTTCATTATTTTAATTGTCATGTTAATACAACTTTTATGTTTTGTTATTCATAGCTCTCAGAAGTGTTGGCAAGACGCTCTTCTAGCTGTTACCAATGAATACGAATGTTTGAACTAAAGCTGTCCTATGTATTGTTGTTCCTCAGCGTTGCCCTGAACTGTTGCATAATGGAGAACATAAAGTCTGCTAGAAATAAGTCACAATGGTGGTTTACTTTTGTGTGGGCCCATATTGACCTGAAAGGTGGGGAGAGGCGGGTGTGTGTGAGTGGGGAGGGGGAATAAGTCAGGGGGAGGGGGAATGTCAAGAAATTTGATATTAGTGTCTTGGAAATACTCCTTTTCCATTTAATTTGTTTTCCTTATTAATTACATAGAGACTCTTCGTAGAGCTTTCTCTAAATGACTGAAATGGTAGCACAAAACCCGCTGTGCTGTGGTTGGCAAGGCTGGTATCAAGAGTTGGTTTCATTAGGCAACTACCAGGGGCCCACACCTCAGCAGGGGCCCACTAATAAGAATAGGGTGACCATATGTGTTGTGATGAAGAGAGAATTTCACCAGGTGCTGCATTCATAACAATGACACCTTCTGAAATTCCCTTTTCAATACAACTGTTAAAGATACAGGAGCCCTGTCCTCCTTTCCATATGGTCACTTTAGACAAGAGCCTTCTGGAGTTGTTCCTTCTCTTCAGTATTGCAACCTGCTTTTTCACCCACCTCTTCCTGTGGTCCAGACAATGGTGTCGGTGAGGAGGAGGAAATACCACGGCCTACTTGCTCACTGGTTGTGTGCCTGTCAAGCGAGCAAGTGGTTGCAATGATGAGAAAGAAGATGAGGAGCAATAGCAGGTGGTGATCATTAGGGGTGTGCACGGACCCCCCGATCTGCCCCGCGGGCCGATCCGAAAATTTCGGATCGGCCTGCTCCGCCCCGCGCCGCTCCGCCCATAGTCCGCTCCTCTTTGCCACGAAGCTCCAACTCCGAATCAGAGCTCCGCAGTGGAGGGGAGTGGTGCCAGGTAAGGCCCCCCCTCCCTCCTCTCCCTTACCTGCGTCCGTCCGCGGTCCCTCAGCTTCTTCAATTGAGCCCATGGTTCAACCAGGAAGTCTAGGCCGTGCAGCCTAGACTTCCTGGTTGAGCCGCAGGCTCAATTGAAGAAGCCGAGGGACCGCGGATGGACGTAGGTAAGGGAGAGGAGGGAGGGGGGTTTACCGGGCCCCGCCGCCGCCCATGCGGTGACGGCGGCAGAGCCCGGTAAGGGACCAAGGGGGAGGGGGGCTTACCTGTGTCCGTCCGCGGTCCCTCGGCTTCTTCAATTGAGCTCCGCAGTGGAGGGGAGTGGTGCCAGGTAAGGCCCCCCTCCCTCCTCTCCCTTACCTGCGTCCGTCCGCGGTCCCTCAGCTTCTTCAATTGAGCCCATGGTTCAACCGTGCGGCCTAGACTTCCTGGTTGAGCCACGGGCTCAATTGAAGAAGCCAAGGGACCGCGGACGGACGCAGGTAAGGGAGAGGAGGGAGGGGGGGTTACCGGGCCCTGCCGCTGTCGCCGCATGGGCGACAGCGGCAGGGCCCAGTAAATCTCACTTACCTTTCTTGCGGAGCTCCGGATTGAGGCGAAAGATCCGCCTTCACCTTGATCCTCTTCGCAACACTCCGCCGGCCCCCCAATCCTCTTCGCCTCCGCTCCGCTTCTAATTCGCCGGTCCGATTAGAAGCGGAGCACATCCCTAGTGATCATGGCACTCAGATAGTCGGCCTGTTCATACAACACGTCAGGGTGTGTGTTTAGCAAAACTATGGTTGTCTGGGGTTAGCACTAACCATAAGCCTGGTGTCACACACAACATTTTAAGCCATGGTGAGAGCCACTAACCCTGCTGCAGACGGTCTGACTGTGGTTAGTGAGTGAGCAGGGTTTAGCAAAATGCATCACACAAGACACCTTAAACCCTGCTGCTTAACCAAAAGTCTTCTGAACAGGCCCATAGACTCACTGATGGAGGGCCCCCATTGAAGGTGTCTTGCCCAATGGCCCTCCAAAACCTGGAGCCTGCTTAGGGTGACCATATGACAGGAAAAACCCAGAATTGTCAGAATTGTTCATAACAAATCCGGGAAGGGGGGAAATTATGAAATGTTAATAAAAGGCGGTCCGCTGGTATGAGGTAATAAGAAATCCATCAGTTTTACCTTTGTCTTACAAGACAGTTCTGAAAGGTCATCAAAAGCTTCCTAAATTCAACAAGTCTTTAACAGAGGGCTCAATCTTCTTCGGTCTTGGTGAAACAAAAGCTGCCCTGGTTTTCGGTTCCCAATCTTATCACTTTGTTCTTGGCTTGGATTTGATAACCTTGTTTAAATAGGCTTCTCTCTTACATACCTGGTTTGCATAATGTTACACCTATCTCCATTCTGGCCTATTACTACCAACAATTAATAATGGTAATGGCCTACAATTAATGGGAAGGTGTGGTTAAAGTATGACGCCTATGCTGTCTTGCAATCTGCTATGTAACTTTCCTTGCCTGCCACCCCCTCATCTCTCTCTATGGAAGTGTCACCCATTGAGCAACATGTAATTTTCATTTACTTCTATGTCAGTTCTGATGTGACCTTTATGATAGAACATCTATATAGGGATTAAATACCATTGGAAAGAATTGGCAAGGGTAAGTACTGAGGGATTAAAGCACAATGAATATACCTGGAACATGATGAATCTATTGTCGTGGATGATGGGTACAGATTGTTGTTGTCATACCTTGGCCCCATTTGTGGGGTTTATTTACCAGGAGAAGTTGGTTCTGTGAAGGCGAACTGTTTTCCTGTTTTAATTGCATTGACATTCTTAAAAGCACCTAAGCTGTTCAATTCTTGAAGCTTTCCTGGTGCACAGGATGGGGGCGGAGAGGAATTGGCATTGAATATCTGCTTATTTTCCAATGTAGCTTCCATAAGCAGCCAATTCAGAGAAAATTCAGTTTTTACTATTAAAAATTATATAAATCAGGCAGAGTACTATGTATCTACTTGTGAGAGCAGCGCTTATTGGGTCCGATGGGCGAAGGGACAAGAACAAATTAGATGCACAGGCACAACTGGATAATAAATTGGCCACAACTTTATTGACTCACTTGAATAGGCTTGGCGGCAGCATAGGGCATGGATCCTGTAATCGGCCAGCCCACCTGCTGACTGGCTCCCCTTCCAGGCCCGCAGGCCAGGGGCACTGGTGGTAGATGGTAGATTGTGAACCGCCCAGAGAGCTCCGGCTATTGGGCGGTATAGAAATGTAATAAATAAATAAATAAATAAATAAAAATGGTAGGGCCAGGGACATACCACGGCATGGACTGCTAGTGTGAACCCCTTTCTACCACCCCGGGGCACATCACGGCGTGGACCACTAATGTGAACCCCTTTCCACCTCCCCGGACGTGGCCAGCTCGCAGCCCCCATGTTGGTCTGTTCTTGGCGTTTGGGAATCCTCATGGGAATCCTCACTGTGGGGGAGCAGGGAGGCCAATCTTGCTCCTCCTCACCAATGGATCCAGCCCATTGCCTATCACACCTACGTAAGTTGTGACAAATGTTATAAAATTAAGCTTCCACAGAGAATATACTGATAGTCCAGATCAACTTATTTACAATAGAGTTAATCTTGCAATGAGGAAGGCAAAAACCTCGCATAGTCTTTGCCAATTGCTGTGCAGGTAAAATTCCTTCCCAGCCCCATTAACTGGCGGCTACTTCTGCCACTGCAAGACATCTTACTACCAGGAGGAGGTGGGTGGGTGGGGAAACCAGCAACTGCAATCCTGGAGCCACATGGGAGGACTGCCTGAGGTTGAACTGGAGGCAGAACAAAGGAGTGATCTCACTCTCCCGGGTCTGCCTCTTTAGCCACACCCATCATTGCACTGATTGGCTCAGTAGTCCCCTCCTGGGAAGGAGAGGCTGCCGCTGGGTCTGTGCTGCTGTGGTGGCTGGACCACCGCACTGCTCTCCACCAGCCTTACTCCCTTCTCTGCCAGCCAGCGCGCTTCACAATTCACTGCTCCCCGTTAAGCGGGGAACTAGGCTTATATGTGTCTTCTGTTTTGCTTGTATATCGAGAGCATACAGTTGAAGATTCTCTGCTCCTCTTTTCCAAGATATGGAAGAAGGAAAAGTGTGAAATGGGTGACCTCTTAAAACCATTTCCAGTGCTATCTGTGTTTTCTTAAAAAGAAAAAAGTAAGGAAGCAACCAGAAAATGGCTGAAGATGTGTACTTACAATGTCTAAAAAGCCAGACAATAGTGCAAAATACATATTCCATGCTCACATCTGACCATTCCAGCGCTACGAAGATATGATGCTCAGCTCATTTCCAGCTCATTTCCTACTTCATGTGTATGAAACCTGAGTAAGGAAATATATCAAATTTGATCCCTGTTTGCGTGGGCCTTTTGACTCATAATGGGGTTTATTCAATTTACTGACTTGAATGATGGGAGAAGGACAGCACCGCCGTCAATAGCTTCAACTATTGGGTGGTATAGAAATGTAATAGATAAATAAATAAAATAATAGCATTTTTTCTGTTCGATTTTAATCAATTATTACTCATCCCAACCCTTTGAGATGGAAATCTAGATAAATAAATGAAACATTGAATTAGAAGGTTCCACTATCTTTTAAAATAAAAATCCTGATTCTCACAGATCAACGGCAACTACCTATGTATTTTATGTATTTTATATTTGCTGTTGTTCCTCGATTAGATGGAGAGGCGGGTAAGAAATTATTATTACTGTTATTATTATTATTCACTATCTATTTCTGAGTGTCAGTTCAGATGGCCATTATTCTGCCTCCACACCCCTATCAGAACTCAGTGTATCTTATCAGCTTTGGTTGAAATGTGTATGAGTTGAACTTGCTTTGTGAGTGGTTGTATGGGTCAATAAATTCTGAAGACTTCACAAAAGTGGAGAAAATAAATGTGAGTTGTTGAACTTATGTCAATGGAACCATACCCAAGACTCATTTAACATGGGCAGTTTCATGTTAGGTTGACTTATAGTCAACCTGTGGTTGTTGTGTGTGTGTTTGGAGGGTGTGTGAAACAGTGTAAAGGTCATGTAAACTTTTCCCCAATATATATTTTACAGTTGATGTATGATTATAGGTTTAGACCTCCCATGAGCATTATCTTGTATTCTTCAAGGTTCTTTCTGTTGATGGAAGTTATAGGCTTTGAAAAAACATTGGTCCATCTTGTTGGACTGACGACCAAACTGGGAATGTCTTTGTTCTTTGCTTCAGCTTAGATCAAAGAAAATCATGTTTATACAAGGGTTTAATGATGAGGATATTTTCATTTTTTAAGTAGCACCTGGGAGGCAGGTTATAATTTGTGCCTGCAGCACTCTGCCCCCTGTAAATTCATAGTCAACTTGAGAGGTGGTTTTAAAAAATTCAGTTACTTCAGTATTTTAATTTTTTTATTCTGGCCTTTCTCCAAGGAGCTCAGGGCAGTTTACTTAGTTCTCCTCCACCCATTTTATCATCAAAACAATCCCGTGAAGTAGGTTAGGCAGAGAGAGAGCCCTTAGCTAGACCAGCCTTTATCCTGGGGCGAACCCAGGGATCGTCCCTGTGTGTCTGGATAATGCACAGGGGATCCCGGGATCAGGGAGGGGTAGGCTGCGCCCATCAGGGGTAGGGTGGGGTGAGTGAGGAAATGACATAATAAAAAAACCTATCTCGCGCACGAGCGTTTGTGCGCTTCTCTTCATTTAAAATTTTTTAAAATGGCAGGCGCTGCACCTCTCTTCCTGAGGTCATCGCGCCTTACGTGTAAACGGGGCAACATCTCGCGTTAATTCCAACGCGAGGTCTCCCCTCCTCTGCCCCAGACTTTCAGGTAGGTCTAGCTAAGGCCAGAGAGAGAGATGAGTTCTCCCAACATGCTAGCCTAAACTCATTAGTTGAGTGTGAGTTGTTGTTGAACCGTAGATTGTTTATTGAACTGCAGGTTAGCATGTTGTTGAAACCAGGACTTTTTCCGCAGGGTGGCTTGTTAACCATGGAGTGTGGCTTCTTTTTCTTCAACAAGCCATCTTGCCGTGGTTTGTTTTTTGTATTCAGGGTGATTAACAAGCCACACTGCATGGTTAACAAGCCACCCTGTGCAAAATGTCCTGTGTTCAGACAACATGCTAACCCAAAGTTCAACAAACAACCCACGGCTCAACAACAACTCACACTCAACCACTGAGTGTGGGTTAGCATGTTGTTTGAACAGCCCCTGGCATAAGGACCTAGTGAGCATCGGGGATGAGGAGGGATTTGAATCTAGTTTCCCTGGTCCCATATTGGTTTCAAATGCATGTATTGTACAATCATTTTAGTTTATTTATTTATTAAATTTGAATACCTCCCCATAGCCAAAGCTCTCTGGGTGGTTTACAAAAGTTAAAAACAGTGAACATTAAAAAGTATACAAAATTTGAAACCATCAAAAATATAAAAACAACAGTATAAAACAGTATCCATTTTAAACAACAGTTCACATATGAATTCATAATATAATTAAAATTATCCTGTCTTCCAATGAAAGATGGAGAAAGAAAAGAATTACAGAGCTCTTCTTTGATGCTGCTCTCTGTGATGTCTGAAAGCTGATTCAAATATACTGGTATGGTCCTCTCACAGAACTGCAATATTCCAGAGAGGGCATTTGAAATGGATGTTTGAAAATGCCTCCATATTAAAAGCTCCCTACATGTGGAAAGCTAACATGTCAGTAAAAAGGCATCTATCCTAGCCTTTTTGATATGAAATTTCTACTTGCAGGCAGTTTTTCACATTGAGTCATTTTCAAAAAGGTGATTTCTGTGGTCCCTTCTCATACTGTACTTTTTATATTGTGTTTTTATACTGTTGCTTGTTTTATACTTTGAATTGTACTTCATGGTTTTAATTTTTGTGAACCACCCAGAGAGCTTCTACTATTGGGCAGTATCGAAATGCAATAAATATAAATGTTATAAATATAAATATAAATAAATAAATAAATAAGGGCTCTTACTATTTTGCATGTTTGGATCAGCTATGGGTGTACACCTCTTATTTAGTTTTATTTAACAGCAATATGTGATAGATTTGGGAGAGAACAGTGTAATGCACTCCAGAGCTAAAATTGTATGTGTGTATGTATGTACGTGTGTGTGTGTGTGTGTGTGTGTGTGTGTGTGTGTGTGTGTGTGTGTGTGTAGATAGATAGATAGATAGATAGATAGATAGGGAAATACTGGTTTAATGTCAGTTAGTATATTAGGAAATAACCTGGTGCATGATGGGAGGATGGGAAGTGGGGCAGTGAGGGAGGAGTGTGCTGCCTCAGTGCTTGCTTCCAACTCCCCATGGTTTATGAATCCTGGAACATTACTTCTGAATTGTGCCTTTGTGTTCCCGTGGCTTAAAGCAGAATTTTTACTCCTGAACCTGATCCAAATACAATATAAAATTCTTGTACATGGATTAAGTCTAATAACTTAGATGTCTTTTTTTAAAAAATGCAGTCCCATAATGTGTATTTAAAAGGAATCGAAACATCCTGGTTTTCTAATAACAAAAATCTCTCTTTTATGGTGTTTTTATTTGTGTTGTACCCTGCCTTGATCCAGAGGGAGAGGTGGGTAACAAATTATTGTTGTTGTTGTTATTATTATTATTATTATTATTATTATTATTATTATTATTATTATCCTTTCAAGTGACATTAGTGATGGGATAGTATCCCATTTTATTTTATTATTTTATTATTTACTGTACTTTTCAACTGTCCAAAAACCAGAGTTCTCTGGACTGTGTTCTCATTGATGGGAATGACAATCCACCAACAGTAAGTGATTTCGGGCATAACCCTATGCATGTTTAGACAGGAAAAAGTCCTACTCCTTCCATCTGGCTGGGGAATACTGGGAGGTGTTGGACTTTTTCCTGCCTAAACATGCATAGGATTGCACCCTTATATATGTATGTACGTATGTATATACCAAACACAGGAAATCTTCCAACATCTTTCACCAAGTTGTCAGTAATAAGGAGACCATTTGTAATGTGATGTTGAAGAGTAAACATCAGTTCTGTGTAGGGTTCTGTGAGTCTTACTTTAAAGAGCTCAGTCCTGTATTTGAAGTTGGACAGTCCTCCATTTGAGAGGCTGTCTAGTCCAAGTCCAGTTTACAGAGCAAGAATCATAAGAAAAAAAAGGTGTGATCTTGAAGTTTCCCATCAACAGTGAGCCCCTGGACAACAGACTAAAGAGGCACACCACATAGGTCACCTGGTCAAAGTCATCCCCTACATTATGGTGATGGCCACCAATTTGGATGGCTTTAAAAGCAGGGGAGGCTGGATAAATGCCTGGGGGGAAAGGCTATCAATGGCTACTAATCCTGATGGCTAAGTGCAACCTCCAGTATCAGAGGCAGTAATACACTAGTTGCTTGGGAACATGGGTAGAAGGGTGGTGTTGCACTGTGTCCTGCCTGTGGGTTCCTAGTCAACAGCTGGCTGGCCACTGTGTGAACAGAATGCTGGACTAGATAGACCCTTGGTCTGATCCAGCAGGGCTCTTCTTAGGTTCTTATTGTGGCAGTGATGTATTGTATTTCTATTTAAATTACAGCCATTGTTTCTAAATTTGCCTTTATGCATACAAATTAGCATATGCAGATTATGTGCAAGCATGTATCCTCTTGTTTCCTCACTGTCAATATTGAATGGCCGGCCTAGTTCTGTGGAAACATCATTTTTAAATATGGCTCTTTAAAATTTAGAGCTCTCCATCCATATTGAGATTTTCTTGATATGTTTACAGCAGTGCTGATTACTGTTGTGTCAGCATTAGCTGTAAAGTTGTTACATCTTGTACACTTTTTCTTTTCTTTGTGGCTGTGTTTCTGATTGATTTCCCCCCCCCCCAAAAAAAAATACTTTGTAATGAGAACATCTCTGCACGGGAAATGGCATTCTGCTGCAAGAACATGACTTAAGATTGCAACCACTTAAATTTGGACTGTGCAAACTTCGGTTTCTGATTCTGATTTCCGAAGCATGGCAGCCATTTTGTGTACAATCTACCATTTTCTTCACACCCCTAGTGAGAAGAGGGGGAAAAGGTCCTAGAGCTCCCAACATGCATTGCAGCCCATCAGAGAGCAGCATTATCTTTTCATTGGTAATAATGACCTAAGCCTCTGAGTGATGGTGTGTCATTTAGAGAGTGATGGACTAAGCGTTTGCTTTAGACTGAGCGATGAGTCATTTGGAGAATGGAAACAGAAACTCAGAAAACTACTGATACAAACTAAAGGTAAGCAGCACCAAATCCCCCACTTCAACACCCAGTGTGGTGTAGAGACTACAGTGTTGGTCTGGGAGTTGGGAGATCTGAGTTCTAGTCCCCACTTGGCCATGGAAACCCACTGGGTGACTTTGGGCCAGTCACACACTCTTAGCCCAGCCTACCTCACAGGCTGTTGTTGTGAGGATAAAATGGAGAGGAGAATTATGTATGCTGCCTTGGGTTCCTTGGAAGAAAAAAGGCGGGATCTAAATGCAATAAATAAATAAATAACCCCCCAACATCCCACACCCACTTAGGGGGGATCTATTGTTGTTGGGAGTGTTAGAGGAGTGTGGGAGGGAGGCTGCCATGCTTTGGAATTCTGAATCCAAAACTTGCACAGCCCTTTTTTAAGTCCACACAATTCAAGCTTGGCGAACCAACACTATTATAACTACAGCTATGTATGTATGTATTTCTCTCGTGTTTCTTAGAACACTCCTGCTTTCGATGCAAGGCAAATAACGAGACTTGCTAAGTAATCCACAAAGCTTTTATTAAGCAAGAAATGTCTCTTCTACTTGAATAGAGTCTAACCTCTTGGAAACGTCCTCCTAGGCAAAACTATGCAAACTAAGCGAGACAGTTGTCCGTTCAAGAAGAATAAGAAGCCACTTCTCAAACGCCCATAACTTCAGAGCGCCTGGTGCGGTGGCAGGTTCAAGCGTAATCTCACCGACTTTCTCATGCCTTCCTTCCACGCTGTGCGTTTGAGCTTCCGGCGGACCCTAGCATCAGCTAGCTTGTCGGGACGCTCACCTCCGGAAGAAACCTCACTTCCCACTGAGTGTGTAGAATTTGGCCTTGAGGACATAAGTTCTGGACAGGGCTGACTCCCAGCTGGGGAATCGCCCGTGAGAGCTTCCTCCCCCACTGGTACAGACTGGCTGGTGTCTGGCGCTGCGTCTTCTAGTTCTGAATCTGATTCTGATTGATTACCTGAAACATCTTCTCCCTAAACAGGGGCAGTAGGGTTAGACATGATAATTTCTCTCTCTTTCTCTCTGTCCTGCCATTCATAAAATAATCCCTGGGGCAGGGAACAATATCAAAACAATAAAATAAACAAACAGTATTAAAGCAGCAATGCATAACATACTTAATAAAAATCAAAAACAATCGGCAGAGAAAAACACATACACAACAGAGAGCCAGCCATATTTATTGACCACTTATGAATGTCTTGGCAAACAGGTAGGCCGGAGCCTGGTGCATGATACGAACAACCTTGGCTGCCATCCTGGCATCTATGCATGTTTGAGGCAACCATTGTTTGATTGTTTAGAAGGTCATTGGAAATGTAATATTGAGTCTGTGGAAGATTATGTCTCTAAATACCACAGCAACAATTGCTCTCTTACGTAAAACAAGCCAATGTAGTCACTGGGGAGAACTAAATTCAAATCCCTGTTCAGTCATGAATTGAGTGGCAGTGCTAATAGTCAAAGTCATTGTCAGTTTATTTATACACTGCATTTTCCACAAAGACAATGTGATCCAGGAGGTTTACAGAAAATTAACTGACAACAGCCTAAATACATCTATCACCACTACTAACAGCCATAATAAATAAAGATGTTGATAAATTGCAATGTAAAATTAAATGTTTGACAAGTCCATATCAGTTTGTTTTAAAGCATAACGAAAGTTTAAATAGGCATGAAACATACTATTAACTAAGGCAGCTAGCAATCTGTCATGCCAATAATGTCAACACTGTAGCCACGTTAACCACTATATCCAGTGATTCATATTAAGAGGATTACTATTAAAATACCTAGTCCAAATCAAAACTAGCAGCAACAGAGGAAGAAATACAACTAACAAATTTTAACTATCTTTAACAGCAGCCTCCAACCAAGCCTGGCCACTCTTACTATATCCCTACACAGAAACACCTCTCTCTCTCTCTCTCTCTCTTTCTCTCTCTCTCTCTGTGTATTATTCATTTACTGTATTTATATACTGCTCCCTATCTGAAGATTTCAGAGCGGTGAACAAATAGAATAAAAACAAAATAAACATAATTAAAATTACATTTTAAATGAACAAGGATATGTATATACATATTTCTTCAGTTTCCAAACCTACACACATACTAGAATGCAGTGATACAGCAATATTCATTCTTTACTGAATTTTGCAATGCAGTTTGCACATCGAAAACATGCACAAAAATGCATATATTAGGGGAAAGTGCCCACGAAACCACATTGTATTAGGGAAAATCCCTTGCCAAAAAAATACATATATTTGGGACAGTGGATACAAAAATGCATATACTTGGGAAAGTATGAAGAAAATGTTGTATATTTTGATAAATGTGCATGAAAATACCTCCACAGTTTTGGGTGGACTTAAGTTAAAAAAAAAAAAGTTCAGACACTCATATGACAGAATTAACTTCCTGTATGAAAAAAATTTTTATTTATTTATTTATTTATTTATTTATTACATTTCTATACCGCCCAATAGCCGGAGTAGAACTGAATTTGACAGATTCATCTTCCCAGACACTAGGACATGTATGTTATTAAGGAAGTGCATACACATGTGTCCCTAGGTGCAAAACAAGAATGTGTCCTCCATATTGAAGTAATAATCAATGGATATTGTAGGTTTTTTTGTTTATTGAGAAATAAGGGAATAGAACACACCCATCCAAAGTAGGTGGGTCAATCATTTGCTGTGTTTAGTGCTTTTCATATAAAGAAATCAATCCCAAGGTTTCCGAAACACTGAGATACTCTGTCAGAAGGACAGCTCACAAATATTCATAGCCTTCCACGCAGCCAGAGTTTGGTATAATTCTCTGTAGCGGAACCCTCCCTTGTGCAGTTCAGGAGGCAGAAAATGTAACATCTTTTAAATACCTCCTGAAAACATACCTTTTTCACATAGCCTTTCTCTGGATTTTAACTTAGCTGCTTTTATATTGCCCTTTTTTTAAAAAAAAAACTTGTAACGTTTTCAATTTATCTATACTGGAATTGCGCACTGCCCTGGCTGATAGGCAGTATAAAAATGTAATAATAATCAAATAAATAAATGCCGTTTTGAAATCAGCGACGCAAGTTATTTTCCCGCAAAGTGCCTTTGCTTGCAGTGGATCTTGCTGCCCAGACTTTGTGCCTGTTTACTTGGCCGTTGGCTCCGCTAATTTCAGTGCCACTTAGGGCACAATCCTATCGATTGCACCCCTGCTGCTTGGAGGCCTCTGAACTCAGAGGCTTATGAGTTTCTTGTACCCTGCTAGGCTGAAGCCAGCAGGGTGAGAGGAATGGCATGGGCAGTCTTAGCCTTCCCGTCTTCTGTTTTTGGCGATTTTTGCTAGATGGGCTTTTCAGCACATTTATCAAGGGCGTTTTGAATGGGAAGGGAAGGGAAAAACTTCCTGACTGTTAGAGCAGTACGACAATGGAATCAGTTGCCTGGTGAGGTTGTGGGCTCTCCCACACTAGAGGCATTCAAGAGGCAGCTGGACAAGCATCTGTCAGGGATGCTTTAGGGTGGATTCCTGCATTGAGCAGGGGGTTGGACTCGATGGCCTTGTAGGCCCCTTCCAACTCTGCTATTCTATGATTCTATGAGGCTTGAGAAGGCTCAGGATATCTCATATCCTGGCCTGTCTGGTCTCCTCTTCTCCCTGCCCATTGGAATGCCCCCTTTCCTCCTCCAACAAGCTTACTTTTCCAACCTTGAAGAGCAGCTGATGCAATTCTTTCTGTACCAATTGTGAGGGGTCAGGGAAGAGGGGTCAGATCTCTAACTCCTGCTTCCAAGGTCAGACTGCTAACTTCAGAGAGGTTTTCCCAAGCAATCCTATTGTCCCTTGGATGCTCACCCAGGGACCATAGGATTGCTCTCTTGTTGCCTGCTAAGCGTGTACAGAATTGCAATCCAAGCCATTACAGTCTTTTAGGAGAATCCATAGCCAAAGATTCTGGCCCAAACCTAGGATTTTTCTTTCTCTTCTTAATACAACCTCAATTAGCATCTGCAACACCCCCAAACCCAATGACATTCAACTCTGTACTTATTTTCAGGCATTAGGACATAGGGCTTCTAATCTGACAAATGGTTGTCCAGCTGCCTCTTGAATGCCTCTAGTGTGGGAGAGCCCACAACCTCCCTAGGTAACTGATTCCAGAGCAGTACGACAATACCACACTAGAGGCATTCAAGAGGCAGCTGGACAACCATCTGTCAGGGATGCTTTAGGGTGGATTCCTGCATTGAGCAGGGAGTTGGACTCAATGGCCTTGTAGGCCCCTTCCAACTCTGCGATTCTGTGATTCTATGATAATCACTACACTGGGGTTGGACAACTAGGCCGAAGTTGGTGGCAGTTCATCTTAGGGAGCAGGACACCCCCTTCCCTTTCCTCCTGTCTCAATGTGCTTCTCTTAGCAAAACCTATTTTCTTGTTGCTGACCAACGTACCTCGGGAGAACAATGTATTTGTGCAAGCCATCAGGTAGCAATATCCTCACCAGCTGGGTTCACTTTGACTGAAAATCCAATGTAGCAGTGGGCAAAGGTACATGGAAAAGAGGAATTAATTGAGAAAACTGTTTTTGTTTTGCAAAGTTATTTACCATAGCTAAGAGCGGAAGAGGTAAGTCGATTGACAAAGCCGTTACTGGAGCAATGTATTTGCTACTTTAACAAATACTGAATGAACACCCGCCTCTCCCTCCCCCCCCACAAATAAAACAGTTGGCAAAGTTAGAGAGAGAGACCTGAGTTTATCTGATTTCCGTCAGGTCCGCAACATTCTGGAGTGCAGCCCACTTGCAAAAACATGTGAAGCATTATCCTCGGCAGCATTAGGAACGTTCCTTGCTCGATTTGGCACCAATGACCGAGGTCTGCTTGTTAGCTGAAGTTCACACAGACGTCTTGCCAGGCCTGCCCAGAATACTGTCTCCTCTGACTTCCTGTGGTCTTGCATAATATTTCCTCATTGCTTGTTATAACTGTGTGCATTTGGTCCAGCTGCTCTGCTGTTAACATGGCACATGTCTCAAACTCTTGGCCAAGTAGGCCTGTTTACCTGAGAAGACCCAGTGGGTCACTCAGGGTGACACTGTTAGGTGACATTGCTTGTGGAGATGGCTGCAGTCTGAGGTTCTCTGTCTCAGATGTTGTAAAGTAGGTAGGCCGCTTTTCTAGGCATAGAACTGTGTATTTTAAGCCCAATACAAAGTTGAACCCAGGAAGGGTCAAAAGCTGACCACAAAGGTTATCTGATACACAAAACAGGGAAGGATTTAATTCTGTTTTACTATAATTCTAGCCACGACATGTATACAGCTAAGCAAATATCTTGCTTAGTATATCTGTATGTGTGTGTGGGGTGGGAGGGATCAAAGCTTTTGAAAAGCACCAAGGTAAACATGGAAACTATTGATTCCGCAATAAGCCATGATAAATTGGACTTGTAACGAAATGCAGTCTCTCCTCCCTCCTAACAGGAATGTTCCTCCTGTTAAGGGTTCCTGCTAGCCATTCTAGTCCAAAACAGCCGGCTCTCTCCTCCCCCTATTTTCATTTTCCAAATGACACTCAATAGTCCATGGCTATAAGCATACTTAAGTCTTTTTTGGCCTCTTGGGGGCTTTTTTTTTTAAAAAAAACCCCTTCAGTTTTTTAAACCTTTATTATTATTTGTAGCCCTGCAAACTTTGGGATTCCCCTCAGGGTGTCAGTACCTCTGGATTCTCGATGGCTCTGTCTTGGCTCCATTTCTGTTGGCACTCAACACCTGAGTTTGTCTATTAGAGGGAGTGATTACAATTTAGCATGCACTCCTCATCTTTCAATTCCATTTTAGTTTTGTTTTAGTTTCATTCCATTTTTGTTTATTTTTCGTCTCCCTCCTTTCTATTCCAATAATAATCAAAACAGCCCCTGGACTTCAGTGGAGTTTGAGCAGCCTAACTGGGCAAGATTGGCAGCCCAATTCTATGTACGTTTGCTCAGAAGTAAGTCCCAAATAGTTCAGTGGGGGTTGACTCCCTGTTAAGACTTCACGGAATTTCAGGCTAACTGACCTTACCTGGAGTTGAACACAAGTAATCCCATGGCAATCAGTGGTCTTAAGCACACTTAATTCATAGAATTGCAAACTTACTGTATGTATGTGACAAATATATACCTAAAGCATTCTTGAATCATTTAAATATCTTTTTTTTTTAAATTTCATATCAGGGAAAAATCACGGAATAACTTAATGGGCCTGTTCAGACAACACCCTAAGCCATGGTTAGGCCACTAACCCTTTGGCTGAAGGTGATTAGTGAGTGTGTTTAAACCATGGTTATGTAGCCACCATGGTTAGGAATGGTTCACACAACATGCTAAGCCATAATACTTAGTTCATAACGCTTCACCATCATGGTTTAGCATGTTGTCTGAACAGGGCCAATGAAGTAAAACCCACACACCAAAATGCCACTAAAATATTTTTTGCTTTGACAACAAAAAGCATGCTGCTTTCTTGAATAGTACCAAGAGGACCTCATACAATACAGACCTAATGAATGGTATAGAGCATTGGGGTTTAGCCTCTTACAGCTGAAGGGTCAAATTCAATTTCAGAGAAGTTCTTGAGGTCTGCTTTCCAGTGGTGGGTGGGTGGGTGATCAAAGGGGGCAGAGCCCCAAATACCAGCATAGTCAACCACCAGTCCAGGCAGCTTCTGTACATGGCATGGACAAAGCATGCCATCTTGTCCTTCACCACAGGCAGCAAAATGTCTTGGGCCGGCCCTGCTTATGAAAGAATACAAAGTTCACAGTTCTCTGGCAGGGCATTACAGTTTCCTGAATCACTCCACATATCTCAACTGCTGGGATTAAAGCACTGAAACGGTGCTCGTGCTCCCAAGAATTGCATCCATTGGCACTATACTTGAAGGTTAGGAACTTCCAATTCATCGGCATTTATGTTATGAAAGTCCTATCTTTAAGTGGTTTGTGTATTACCTTAAGCAACATTGTTTTTCTGACTTCCATATACTTGTATTGGGATTCCAAACATAAGCATAGCCAGTGGGCGAGAGCTCCTTTGTGAGGCAAATTATACTTCATGTTGGGAAGAATCTCATTCTAACATCTTTCTATTTTCTGGACAGCCCTTCAAACAGAGGACTGTCCCAGGTAAAGTTGCACACATGGCCACTGTACACCACATATAATTTTATATAAACTTCTATCATGTTCTCTGGACATTTCCTCCCCCCATACCCACAAACTGAAAAGTAAGAATGGGTAAGAAATTTAGGAGTGTGCACCACCTTGGTCCAGAACCCCAAATCCAAGTCAGGACCAGATTGGGTTGCCTTGGCCTGAAGTGGCTGAAACACTTCCAGCTGCCTCAGCCGACCTGCTCGGCTGCAGGACTTACCTGATCCCTCTGTTTGTGCTAGCGAGCTGCCTGTGCTCCAGGAGAGCTGCCATCTTTAAGAAAGATGGCTGCGGCCTGCTGTAGATCTACTTTTCAAACTATGGTGGCTAGAAAAGGCCATTTCCAGAAATTATTTTGGACGTTTGACCAATACAAATTTGAAATTATGTTATCCTTCAAATTTTGCACTTCTCTGAATTTTGCAGTGAAATTCTCCAATCAAACAATGCACACAAAAATGCATATAGATTAAAGGAAAGGGCAGAAAATGCAAATATGAATGAAATTAGTGTTAAAATGCCTTGTATTATCAAAATTGTTTGCAAAAAATGTGAATAGTAAGCAAAATTGCCTACAAGAAATGCAACATTTATCCAAATGTTTGAGGGCTCATCTATACCAAGCAGGATATTCCACTATGAAAGCAGTATATAAAAGGCAGGAGCCACACCAAGCAGGATACAGCGGTATGAAAGCAGTAGATGGCATGTGTCAATGGGCCCCAACAGTATTCAGTGCATTTCAATACCACTTTAAAGCAGTGGTATGGCTCCTGCCTTTAATATACCGCTTTCATAGTGGAATATCCTGCTTGGTGTAGATGAGCCCCATGTGAACTTAAAAAAAAATCAAATCAAAGTTCAGGATGAACCAAATTTAAGATTGGAATCTGAGAGAATCCAACATTTACAAATACATCCATTCCTACTAAAAAACCCTATGTGCTTTGGCCTTTGAGATGGAATGACCAGACTATTACATGCTTCTGCCTTGAATCTTCATCTTACTATTTTTAAAATCAGATATTTGTATCTGTTTAAAGGAGGTATAAGGGCAAAGTTGCAGGTTATATTTTAGCCAGTTGGTTACTAAGAAGTGATTCTGCTCCCACCTTCTTGTGTACTGGCCAAAGACTTGAAAGGGACTGGGATGATTGAAAAGCACTTGTTATTTATTTCTTAGGGACGGGGGTAAATTCATTCAGTTTCCATTTTAATCCAATCATATTTAATGTTGCACTTTTGAACCAATACATAAATTGAAACTGAGTTAACCTTTGAAATTTGCATTTTTCCAAATTTTCTAATGAAGTTTTCCAATAAAAAAATGTGTACAAAAATGTATATATTGGTGAAAAAAAATGTTCAAAAATACATTCAATTATGGACATTAAGAGCATAAGAACATATGAAGAGGCCTGCTGGATCAGACCAAGGGTCCATCTAGTCCAGCATTCTGTTCACACAGCGGCCAACCAGCTGCCCTCAGGAAACGCACAAGTGGGACATCAGTGCAACAGCACCCACTTGCCTGTGATTCCCAGAAACTGGTATCCATAGGCATACTGCTTGTAAAACATTCCTTACAAAAATGTGTACATTAAACAAAATTGACAGATTCGTCCATCTCATTTATGTATGTATGTTAAAACGTAATCAACCTATATTTATTATTGTTATATTTAAAATGGTCATTTAGCTTTTCAGCCTAATCCACTGCATTATTACTCAAAAGTAAGCCTAAGTGAGTCCAATGTGGCTTGCTCCCATGTAAATGTGTATAGAATCTCAATTTAGCTTGTATTTAGGTTTCCACTTGGTTTATATTGTGTTAACGATAGAGGTTTTGTTTTTACAGTTCTCATAAAACTGCCTGGAGGGCACCATAGGGTCAAAAAAAAAAAAAAAAGCTGGGTTAATCGTTTTTAATGTCATAAAAAATCCCTCCTTCCACAGCCTGCTAACACACATTTATTTTTTTATTTTTTTATTTATTACATTTTTATACCGCCCAATAGCCGAAGCTCTCTGGGCGGTTCACAAAAATTAAAACCATCATAAAACACCCAACAGGTTAAACACACACACACACACACACACACACACACACACACACACACACGAACACACAATATCTTTAGGCCCATTACATAAGAACCTATTATTATTATTATTATTATTATTATTATTATTATTATTATTAGCAGCCTGGTTGAGAGCCAGCTTTGAGGATTGTATCATATCTGCTGTTAGAACTACTGCGTGTGTTTGTGGTGAGCAATTTGACTTGAACAACATAAAATCTACACAGTACCAAATGCAGCATTATCCCAGTGAAAGTGATGTGCTATTAGCTGCTAACCAGGACAGACAGAGCAAGGAGCTCTGTCCCTAAGCATAGTCCTAGAAGCAGGACTGGGGTTGAGGATAAACTAGCACCCTGGGAATGCCTTTGGTGTCACCACCACCCCATAGTCAGTTTTGCAGGGCCACCCAGAGGATTTATGGGGCCTGGTGCAGGTGTGATGTTTGTCGAGAATGACATTGCTCAAAACCTTGATCTCTCAACAACTCTGCTACAGTTTGCACAAGCCAAAGTTAAAAAAAAAGGCACTTTCTGAGCAGTGGCAGGGCACTGAGCAACACAGCAGAACTACTACTTATAATAGCTTTTGCATTGAAGCAGTTCCTATCTTTTGAGAAGCATCCTTTATTTTAGAATATCCATTATTTTTGTATTTAAAAATAATAAAGAAAAGCTATATACAAAAGCTGACCTCTTTCAGCTTATGGCATTATTATTATTATTATTATTATTATTATTATTATTATTATTATTTATATAGTGCTTATAGCCTTTACCATATTTAAAGTGCTAAGTGTTTGGTAACGTTGCCTCAAAGCAAAGCTCTGTTCCAATGATTTTTTTTTTAACCTAGCACAAATTACATAGAAGTGGAAACAGAAAAAGAAGCATACTTTAAAGCGAATTGAAGGAAGATCATTTTTGTAGTTGGTTTCCAAACAACCTGAAGAACTTTGGGGGGGGGAAAGGGTTACCAACACTTGCTTTTTGCCATCCTAAGTCATTGCAGACACTACATTCAGAAACAGAGCCGCTGAGCTCAGCTTGGCACCCTTTTCAGCTCCACTTGGCACCTACGCCTAAGGCCGGGCCTGACCAGAAGTTAACAGGGATTGATGAACCTGGCAGTTTTGCGTTCTCCCACATTCATTTCTTTTTTTGTGCTCAGCAAGTGCTCACCCCACCTCTGCTGTTGCCCACCCATGCGAGCTGAGCCAGGCGAGCCTCCACCCAGTTCTCGCAAAGCTTGCAAGGCCATTCATCCCAAATACATTTGTTTGCAAATTTGAGGTGCCAGCTTGCACCTCATTATCTTGAGTGGCCTGTTGTAAAGAAGTGCTGGTGCTGTTACTATGCAGGTGTGTGTTGAAATAACAGAAGGAGTGTAAGGGCATGGCTAGACGAGGGGGATGATCTTGCAATTTTATGATCGCGAGATCGTCCCCCTTATCTACATGCGGCACACGATGTCCCAGGAGGAAGAGGACATTGCAGCCATCATTCCCCCCGCCCCCGGAAATGAGTGCAGGAGCACTCTAACGCAAAAGGTAAGGAAAATTTAAAAAACCCCAAAACCTCCTGCTCCCCCCACCCCACCCCCAATGGGCACAGAGCTCCTGAGGTAGATCCTGGATCTGGAAGACTTAGTATTATTGTAAATCCCTCCAGCAAAATTATCAGTATAGGTATTTCAAGATCATTAATGCCATATTTGCATTATAAAGGTAGAAGGGTATTTGAAAAAAAGAACTGAGGGTTTTATACAATATATATATTCAACTTTTTTGGAACAAGTCTCAATAAATAAATAAATAGGGCCTTTTCTGCGTTGGCACTAAAACCATGGAACACTCGCCCTATGGACTGCCTGCTTCATTCCTTCCAGTGGCCCTTAGGTTCCAGGCCAAGGAGACCCTTCTTTGGAGAGCTTTTCGGATATTTTGACTGCTGGTTCCTGATAACTGCTTGCTGCTGTTTACTGCATTTGTTGTTGATATTTCTTGCCTTTGTAGATGCTATTTTAATTTTGTATTGCGTGGTTGTTGTTGTTGTTTAAATGCTTATAAGCCTCCATGGAAGTTTAAATCGAAAGATAGTGCATTATTTATTTATTTATTTATTTATTACATTTCTATACCGCCCAATAGCCGGAGCTCTCTGGGCGGTTCACAAAAATTAAAAACATTCAAAGTATAAAACAACAGTATAAAACCATAACATAAAATACAATATAAAAGCTCAACCAGATAAAAACAGCAGCAATGCAAAATTACAAATTTAAAACACCAAGTTAAGATTTATTTATAGACTGTTAAAATGCTGGGAGAATAAAAAGGTCTTCACCTGGCGTCTAAAAGCATATAATGTAGGTGCCAAGCGAACCTCCTTAGGGAGCTCATTCCACAGCTGGGGTGCCATAAAATGCATGGATGTTTTTGTGAACTGCCCAGAGAGCTCCGGCTATTGGGCGGTATAAAAATGTAATAAATAATAAATAAATAATAAATAAATAATAATAAAATTAAGTAAATGTAATAAACCGTTCAAATGAAAAGATGAAAAGATGTATCTATTTTATATCTAATGCAGTTTCATTTTATTTTAAAATGTTGCAGAATAAATTGAAACTTGATGGAGATCAGTTGCATATAATCTATATTATCCAACATTTTCCCATTTGTTTGAACATTGCGTAAATTCTGAACAGCACAAATGTGCAAAGAGGGATGCGGAATCCTTTCGGGAGAAGAATTGTGGCCTTAGCTGGACCTGAGAATTATCCCAGGCAAATGGAGGGGTCGTCCCTGCCTGCTCCCAGGATCCCCTGTGTGTCATTGGGATGCACAGGGATGATCCCAGGACAATCCCGGGATATAGGTCTAGTCTAGCCGTGGCCTGTGTCTCAAATGTAGTGAGATGGACATGCTGGCTGAAGACATTCCTAAAGGAAATGCATCCTGAGAATTGTAATTAAAAAAATGCTAAAATAGGCTAGAGTTGGGCCTCTGTCTTCCATCACCCAGGATTCTTTGAGGTCCTTCGGAATTGCCACTAATGTACAGGTTTTAATGCAGCAGTTAAGAGTTTTTAAAGCCTGAGTTTGGCAAACACAATTCCCTTTTAAGCTTAGATAGAACGCTCAGCATTGTACTCTGAAATAAGTCTGTGGTTTTGTTTTTGTTGTTTGCTTGCACGCGATCTGTATTTAGATTAATGCAAAGTAATCTGCTTTCAGGCATGGGGAAACACCTTTTCTTTCTTTCTTTCTTTCTTTCTTTCTTTCTTTCTTTCTTTCTTTTGCTTATGTAACATCAGGCTTGTACTTTATGCCAGTTCCAGTTAATGAAGGCGTCAGCTCTGAACAGCACAAGAGGCACCGGAGCCATATCTTTATTGGGGCTCCTTGTGTCCACCGCTCAGCCTGCAGTTGTGCTCAGCGATACTGCCCTCCATCAAAGGCGTGCTGAGTCAGATAAGGCTGTGTCTGAAGGTGTCTGAGCTCAGAGATAAAAGCGAGGAGGTTGCTGGATGCTGGAAGCGTTCTGCCCCTTGTGCTGGTGTCTTCTCAATGTTGAACTTCTTGTTCTGTCTTCAGCGTGGCTTTTGCAAGCAAAACATGTGAAAACCCTAATATGGGAGAGGTTGATTTTGAACCCGGGGCCAGGGCTCAGAGTGCTTTTACCTTTTGATCACCTGTTTGGGCTCGGAACTCTGGAATGGGTGAAACTGTACTTTTGAGTTTGCGCAAGGTACTTTCCCGACAAACCCTGGATAACTACGACAGGCAGCTTCATATCTAGGGTTAGCAAGAAGGTCTTCCAGAAAAGAGGGTGTGATGTGAAGGCAGCATTGAGACACAAAAGCTCTTGTTTTTTTCATTTGTCTGTGTGTGTCCTATACGTCATCTGAGGACTTGTGAAGTAGGCCAGAATTATTGTATTATGGATGGGATTTGAGATTGAGAGGAAGTGAATTCCCTATGGCTACCTCAAAAAACAAAAGAGACTTGTGGCACTCTAAGGGCAGATTTATTAAGACATAAGCTTTCATGGACTATAAATCCACATTGTTAGATATGTGAAGTGGCATCCTCTGTTAATAGGTGGGTGGGTGTGCGTGTGCGTGCATGCGCACGCTGGATAGCCCTGCCAGCCCCATTGCTGCACCCCACTGCCCCTGCCCTAGACTCCATGTGGAGAACTGATGGTCTCAAAAAGGGCACCCATGTGCATGCTGTAGGTGTCCAATTTCAGACCTTCAGCTCTCTGAGGAGAGGTCTGGGGCAGGGCCTGTTAGGTGCAGCGATGTTGGTGGCAGGGCCGGTGGGTGCAGCCTCCTCCCTACATTTACTCAGTCTATGGAGGAACAGGTCTGTTGTCTGCGTAAAGGTTAAATATATACCAGATAAACCGCATAACTCTTCACAAGTCATCAGTAATGAGTAGTGATCAGGATGGTCACCTATTGAAATGGCTTTGGACTTTGCCAGTTCACATTTTTAGGACACAACTAGTGCATAGCCCTTACAAACAACAGATGTTATGGGTATACACAGGGTGCCTATGGGTCCTCTTTTACAGAGGACAGACCTCTGTTTCATGGGCTTCCAGAGGACCATCCTTTATTTGAAAGCATCTTCTATTTGAAGGCCTGTCCTGTCCAATTCCAGTTTAAGATCAAGACCCTAAGAACTGTTGCTCACCTGCTCACAAACTTCTGCACTATGCTGAGATGTACTGTGTTTCTATTTAAATTATAATAATTTCTAAATTAGCATGTATGCATATAAAATACCATATGCATTTTTTATGCAAATCGCTGTCCTATTTTGTCCTTTTTTGGGGTTGCTTTTTCCCAATTCCTAAGTACACCCCCCCCCCAGTGTACCACTGGAGTGCAAGTAAGAGCTCAGAAGCTGGCATTCTCCCCACCCCCAAAAAGATTGCTTCACATAAAAATCTAGCTGTGTTGGGACCAAAACATGGGGAGTTGGGGGAGAGTCCATCCTACATTTCTACACATCATGTCCTGATCTTGTTTCTGCTCTTATTTAAAAGAAGAAGAAGAAGAAGAAGAAGAAGAAGAAGAAGAAGAAGAAGAAGAAGAAGAAACAAACAATCATATACATGAAATGCAGCCACAGCTTGCCGATAACATGGTGTGCTTTTTGTGTTGTGGGTATAATTGTCGAGTTTTGGCTCATAACGAAATCAACAGCAACATCTATATTGACTGCACCTTCTTCCTCTTTCATTATGAAGATGTGTGCAAAATAGCTGTCCAGCCAATGATTAGCCTGGGCTTTCTAAGCCATATTTGTTTGGGATGTTCCATCCTTGCTTTTTATTGTTTTAAAGGAAAACAATCCCTTTCCCATGAGTAAGCATAAGAATTCCTTTTTCTTTTCTGCTAACAGGAAAAGGGATGTGTGTTGTTTTCTAACTGCAGTAAAACAATTGCTGCCATAATTTTGGTACCACGTCTCTCTCATAAAGGATTACAGAGATAAGATACCACCTAGAATCAGCATCACCCTATGATAAGAAGCCGGTAGTTTTATGGACTGATGGGCAGGCTACAGCCTTGGGGCGGGGGGGAAACCCTGTTGCATTTGCTTCTTCTCAAACATAGGGAAACTTAATTAACCCTGATGTGTGGGTGAGGTGGGGTGGGAGCCCTTTAAAATTCAAAGTGCTCAGAAAGGGAGAAGGTTACTATTAAATGCCTTTTTCTTCATTCAGAAAGTTGTGCAGAAAACAAACTCACACATTTTATTCATTCATTTATTTTTATTTATACAATCATTTCTGAGTTGCCTTTTGGCCCCCAAAGAGCCTCTTACAATTTAAAACTTTAAAACAATAAGGACACTTTAAAACAAGGGAGAGCAAACTTTATTACCACTCAAGAGCAACATTCCCACAAGAGGATTATAATTTGATCAAAAAATCTGCATATGCAAATGTATATTTCAATGCAAATTCAGAAATAAAAAGAAATGCAGTACATCTCATAGTGCGGAATACTGTGGCCAGGGGCATGTTTACACCATCCATTTATCCCGGGGTCATCCAAATAACACACAGGGGATCCCAGGGACGACTAGAGACTTTCCCCAAGATAACTGCAACCACAGTTTCCTGGTTTTTCTGCAGTTCTGGGACAACCCTGAGGACCGCCGCCAGTGTGGCGCAGGCTCCCGGGTCTTCAAATGGGCATGGAGCTGCGTGGGGTGGCTCCATGCCCATGGGGGTGGGAGCAGCATTTTCACTATCCCTCGGATGGCAGTGCTTACCGTATTGCTTCGATTCTAAGACGCACTTTTTTCCCTAAATAAAGAGCTCTAAAAATGGACTGCGTCTTAGAATCGAAGCAATACGGTAAGAGGAAAAGAGGAAGCTCCTGCAGCAGCCTCGAGCCATGCGAGCGAGGAGGAGCTGGTTGGGTAAGCGCCTGGTTTTTTGTTAGGCAAATTTATTCGTAAGTCCCATCGATTTCCATGGGACTTACTCGCGTGTCGTCGTCCCCTGGTGCACAGACAAGTAAAGAGCGGGACTGGAGAGTTAAGTTTACTCTTTGTTTCAACGCCCCCCCTTCTTCCCGCGCAAACGGCAGTTTCGTCTCTCACAGAGGGAAAAAAGAAAAGGACACAACCATTAGAAGAAAGCGTGGGGGGGGGGAGGAGGTTGGCTGGGCGGTGAGGGAAGTATTTCTTTGATTCTAAGATGCCCTTTTTTCTCAAATAAACATCTCTAAAAATGGGGTGCGTCTTAGAATCGATGGCGTCTTAGAATCGAAGAAATACGGTATTATTATTATTATTATTATTATTAATTAATATTAATATTATTATTATTACCATTGCACAGGATCTAGGCTCTCCTTTTTTTAAAAAAAAGGCCGTGCCAGAACATCCCCGTTGGCTTCTGGGATGATGCACTGGCGTATGGACACTGGGGGAGGATCGTGGAAGTTGGAAACCACAACATCTCCCCCCCCCCAGTCACGGAAAGCTAATAGGTGTAAATGAGCCCCAGGTGACCTGTGGGCCTGCCTGTTCAGTCTGCTGTGCAGGTGCTAACTGCTGATGGGCAAGAGTTCTGATGG
This sequence comes from Elgaria multicarinata webbii, assembly GCF_023053635.1. Classification (NCBI taxonomy): domain Eukaryota; kingdom Metazoa; phylum Chordata; class Lepidosauria; order Squamata; family Anguidae; genus Elgaria; species Elgaria multicarinata. Next base: position 24,166,375 of record NC_086174.1, on the reverse strand, counting down.
TTCTTTATCTTTAAACTGGAATTGGACTGCAGCCCTTCAAATAGAGGACAGATTCAAAAAAGACAAAAAGAGCGGTCCTCTGGCAGTTCTTCAAAGATAGGACTGTCCTCTGTAAGAGGACACATGACCAGCCCAGTTTCTCTTTCTGCTACTCCCTTTCCTCTTTTTTTTACCTTTCATGTCTACAGAGAGAGCCAGTAGAAATCTGTCCCTTGTCACATTAAGCAGGTACAATTTGGCAATACATGTGGTCTGTATGACCAAAGGTTTAGGATTAAGCTCCTAAATGGAATAAAGACTCCACTGAATTGCAAAACCAATAACTTCTACTAGGCAACCAGTTACTATGCATGCGTATTTAGGAAAATGATGAGTTTTGAAATGGAAACTCGATTTAAATTAGTTATTGAATTCTGTATATCCTCCTCCCGGTGATTTACATTATTTGGTGTTTTAAATCACTCCAGCCTGATGTGCGTTCTAGAGTTTGCTGCACAAGTTCAAGCGCTTTTAAAATCATTAGTGTTGAAGTCTGCCCCTGGATTTCATTGGATTTTTCTTTCCAACAAAGCCTGGGGCTGAAACTTTGGGGACGTTCTTGGGCAGAAGAAGAAACCACCCAGACTTTTAATGGGAGGGGAAAGCAATATTTACGAACTGTGTTATGAGATGGTTCTTAATCCCCCACTTTCTTTCCTAGCCTTTAAAAGTACCCATTGCAGCTTGGCTGAGTACCTGTCAGCAAAAAGGCTGGCGCCCAGGGTCAGCATGGTTGGGCATCTGCTGAGAGCCCACACTCCAGCAGGGGCCCACTGGAGCTGCTGTCTTCACCATTGCAATGTGTTTGTTCGCCCGCCTCTTGCTCTAGCCTAGACAATGGTGGTGGAGATGAGAAGGAGGAGCAGGAGATGCTGCAGGCGGCCTCCTTGCTCACTGGCTCTCTGCCTGTTAAGCAAGCAAGTGGTAGCAATGGTGAGAAAAAGGAGGAGGAGCAATAGCAGCTGGTGATGAATGGTGTTGAGATGGCAGACTCACCAAGGGAGGGGGCCCATTGAGCATTAGCTATCATAGCCAATGGTGATGGATGATCGGATTTGCTGTCCAACAGCATCTGGGGGTGGGTGGGACTACTTTTAGGGTATCCTGCTCCAACCTGATGCCCTCCAGATGTGTTAGATTACAACTCCCATCAACCCCAGCCACCATGACCACCATGGGAGATGTAGCCGAACACATCTGGAGGGCACCAGATTGAGGAAGTCTGCTTTAGGGCCTCTGTGGCCAAGTTCCTGGGATTCTCCTAGTCTTCGTATGAGTCTGTCTCACATGACAATGGTCTCCACTGTAGCAGCTACAGTACCTGGCGTCTATTCCCCTGTGTGGAAAGCCGACATCTGAGAGAGACTCGAGAAAGTATTTTAAGCCTAGGTGAGATTTTGAAGGCATTTCAGTAGATTTAGATCCCTGGGATATGATTCAGAACTCAAATTCTGTTGAAATTCGTCCTGCCTGTGATAGCAGCCTGCTCCACAAGGTTGTACAAATGGATGACATAAGAGGCTGGAAAGCCAATTGCACTCTGCAAGCGCTATGCAAAGAATTACTAATTAAAATGACTTTCCATGGGAATTAAGGGCATTTGGAAAAGTGTGACGTTTGACTGCCTCAGCTGTGCAAAAAGAGAGTTGGGACATTCCTGTTCTAATCTTCAGAGAAGGTAGGGTGGGCTGGGGAGGGGGCAGAGAGAGAAGGTTATTAAAACAATGCATTACAGAGGGGTGTTGTTTGTTTCTTCGATTCGGCAAACAGCTTTGCTTGTGGTTGCAAAACAGTTTTGCAAATTGGGTAGAGCGGCCTTCCCGAATTTGGTGCCCTCCACATGTTTTGCACTGCAACTCCCAGGCTCCCTGACCATTAACCATGCTAGATGGGGCTTCTGGGAGTTATAGTCCAAAGTATCTGGAGTGCACCAGAGAAAGATGGTCATTGGTTCTTTTGTACACATGAAATGGGTGGCTCTTTCGAACCCGCGAGTTCCGTAAAATGGGAGTGGGTGGGTCATAGGACAATGTATCAGTTACCTCAAAGAGCAGAGACAAACTTCCTCCCATTCTGTTCTGAAAGGGAAATATTTTCACTCGGCAGTGAAATGATGTGCAAATCACTTCTGGTTTACTCGGTGGCTGTGGCTACTGTTAGGCAAATCAAGATTGAGACTATTGTTTCTTTATTAGCAGCAGTCTCCAGTGAACAAACAAACTACCTACCACAGAATTCTCAGGTTGAGGGCACCGAATTGGGCATAATATTGAAGAGGCCACACCTGGCTTTTGAGCATGTACTTATGGTCTTGGTTGGAAGCAATACTTCCTAGGCTGCCTCCGCCCCTTGCAACAGAACTCTCTTTGCTGGATTGAGCATGCTACTTCTGCCACTGCATACTTTCCCATTGAATCATTGTTAGTTAATAATATTTCTTCTTCTTCTTCTTCTTCTTCTTCTTCTTCTTCTTCTTCTTCTTCTTCTTCTTCTTCTTCTTCTTCTTGTTATTATTATTATTATTATTATTCAATTTATTGCATTTATATCCTGCCTTTTTTCCTCCAAGTAAGCCAAGGTGGCATACATAATCCTCTTCCTCTCCATTTTATCCTCACAACAACAACCCTGTGAGGTAGGCTGGGCTGAGAGCGTGTGACTGGCCCAAAGTCTCCCATTGAGCTTCCATGGCCAAGTGGAGACTAGAACCCAGATCTCCCGACTTCCAGTCCAACACTTTAGCCACTATACCACACTCATCATCATCATCATCATCATCGTCATGACTTATGGATTAATTAATAATGATTCAGTGGTAAGGTGAGTCTGAGCAGGGACATTTCATAGCCTATAACATCGCTTATTAATAAATATAATTAAAAACATAAGAAGAACTGTGCTGGATCAGATTAAAGGACTGTCTAGCCCAGCATTCTCTTCCCTCAGTGGGCAACCAGATGCCCACAAAAGCCGACAAGCAACACACATCACTAGTTTTCTCTAGCAACTGGCACATAGAGTTCTACTGCCTCTGATGCTGGAGGAAGTATATAGCCATCATACGTAGTGGCTATTGATAGCCTTGCCCTCTATGAATTAACTAATCATATAGTGCATACTGTTTAACAGAGCATAAAAGGATTGGTCTGATTCATTATTTATATATTTATTTATTTATTTATTTATTTATTGCATTTTTATACCACCCAATAGGCAAAGCTCTCTGGGCAGCTGACAAAAATTAAAACCCTGAAAACCATTAAAATATAAAACTAACCGTATAAAAGCATAGTATAAAATGAATTAAAAAACACAACCAAGATAAAACCGAGCAGCAATTAATACAGATTTAAAATACAAATTTAAAACAGCAAAGTTAAAATTAAGTTGCTAGACTGTTAAAATGCCGAGAAAATAAAAAGGTCTTCACCTGGCATCTAAACGAGTATACTGTAGGTGCCAGGCGAACCTCTTTAGGGAGCTCATTCCACAGCTGGGGTGCCACAGCAGAGAAGGCCGTCCTCCTGGTAACCACCTGCCTCACTTCCTCATTCATGCAACCTTTTGCCAGATCTACACCAAGCATTGTAAATAGGGTGACCATATGATAGGAAAAACCCAGATTTGTCTGGATTTTTGTAACAAATTCAGGAGGGGGAGGGGAAATCCAGATTTTTTCCATCTTTCCCAGCCAAAGGGCAGCTCTACTTTAATGGGGATTAACAAAAATGCTTATAACTCTGTCATTTTTTAAAGATAAAGACATGAAACTTGGCACAATGGTAGCGCTTAGGTAAGGCTTTAGTCATACCAAATTTGAAACAGGTCCATTCATCCATTGATTTTTTAGGAATTTTTTAAAATTTGAGGTTTTAAAATTATTATTTTTAAAACCGTCATTTTTAAAGATAAAGAGATGAAACTTGGCACCATGACAGATTTTAGGTAGGGTTTTAGCCATACCAAATTTGAAACAGATCTGTTCATCCATTGATTTTTAGGGATTTTTTAAAATTTGAGGATTTAATTTTTTAAAAAATTATTTAAAAAAATAAAGAGATGAAACTTGGTACCATGATTGCTCTTAATAAGGACTTTAGCTTTGCCAAGTTTGAAACAGATCTGTTCATCCATTGAGTTTTGGGGGGGGGGGAATTTAAGTTTGAGGTTTAAAATTATTATTTTTTACAGATGACATTTTTTAAAGATAAAGAGCTGAAAGTTGGCACCATGATAGCTCTTAAGGAGAGATTTAGTCATGCCAAGTCTGAATCAGATCTGTTCATCCATATTTTTTTTAAAGGATTTTTTTTTAAAGTTCAAAGTTTTAAAATTGTTTTTAAAATCTGCTGGAGACATATTCTTCAAACTCAGGTTGTCAAACCTCCTCTTTGGGGTCTTGCACATTGAGCAGTTTCAGTCCTTGGCATTAAGGGGATCTCCAGTCTTTAGGTAAGAAGTCCTGTGCAAGCAGGACACCTTTCCTGTTGCAGATTTGGTGGGCAGTCAGGTACCTGGAGCTTATCAGAGGCAAGGTGTCCACAAATCAAAATGTGCGAAAGGAGAGGTCAGTCAAAGCAGCCCACAGGGCAAAACAGAATGGCCAGAGGCCTTTTTCTCAAAGTTCCACACCATGGGCGATGAAGGGTCATCTTTAGAGAAAAACTCTCACGACCAACAGTAAGGTGCGAGTCGAGAGAGAGGCTCTCTTCTTTGTGGATGCCCTGTTGCTGCAAATGTTGGAACCTGGCATATCATTGCTTTGCTTCGCTACCACTTCCCTTCCACTTCACTTTGTACTCTTGTGAGCTAGGCTCTGTCTGCACTGCTCGGATGCAATGCAGAACATTTGAAGTGCATGTCAGACAAAAATAGATAGATTTGGGGCTTTGGCTGGCTGGCATATCTCTTAGAGGCAGAGTTAGACTGAAGACACAACACAGAGATGGCTGTAGCTGAGCCCTGAGAGGCTGCTGTGCCACACAGAGCCTTTTTAAGAGTGTCTGAGAGTCCAGATTTGGTGCAAGCAGAGGCGGCTCATGGTGGAGTTTTTTTTTTAAAAAAAAACAAACTAGAGTCATCAGATGCAACCAAGCTATAAGCTGTTGCCCTACCCCCAGCCATAGGGTACAAGTGCACAGCCTGGCTGGACGGTTGGGAGACTTTGGCAGAGAGAGGGAAGTGGGGGATTATTTGAGGCTGGAGATGTTGGCTAGCTGGCATAAGGCAGAGAGAGGCTGAAGGCAACCCAGATGCACCTGTAGCTTGGCCCTGAGGCTGGCTTGCCATGCAGAGTGTTTTAAGAGTGCATCAGAGTTGAGCGGTTGTGCAGGAGGTGGAGGTGGAGGTGGCTGGTGGCAGAGGCTGGAGGCTTTGGTTTGTCTGCAATGACTTAGAGTGAGAGACAACAGAGGCTGCACAGACAACCCAGAGACGTCTATTGTAATTTAGCCCCATGGTGCTGGCATGCAACGCAGGGCATTAGGAAGAGGGTCTCAGTCGCATGTTTGTGCAGGAAGTAGACAGGAGTTCAAAGTCTGGATATGCGAGTGGTGCCAAAACACAAGCCTTGAGAAGCTAATGTATATGTGAGAAGTGTGAATGGGCAAAGTAGTGTTCACTGCCACAACACCTACCCTAATGTTAGAGTAGAGAAACTTGTGACAATTATACACAAGCTTTTTAAAAAAATTGAAATAAAAAATAAAAAAGCCATCCATCCAGCCGGCCAGTAGCAAAAAACCCATTAACAACAGCAGCAGCTTGCAATGAGTGAGGATACAGTCAGAAACAATATTTGAGGGACGGGGAGAATGTATCACACAGAGTATAGCAAAAGCTTCAAAGTACAGCAAAAGCTACAAAAGTAGCAGTGAGTGAAGTTAATTTCAGATACATTGAATCTCTCACTTGTTCTTTATTTCAGTGATTTTAACATTAAGATGTAGAACAGATTTGTCTTAAATGTGTGCTGTAAAATCAGACATGTGACCAAGGCTATGTAAGGGTGGGCACGGCCCCTTGGGGGCCGACCATGTTGTCCTCCTTTTTGGTTTCCAAAATATGGTCACCCTAATTATAAAACACTTTGAAAATGGTTTAAAATCTGTATACAGAGTGTGTCCTGGGCCCCAACAGTTGTCAAAACTGTTCTAAACTGTTTTAAAGCAGTAGTGTAGATCCTGCCCCAGATATAGAAGACTTGTTTCTCCTCAAAACCTGTCCCATAGCTTCATTTCCAGTTCAGACAGAGTTGTCCTACAGAGTTGTTTATGTTCTCTCTCTCTCTCTCTCTCTCTCTCTCTCTCTCTCTCTCTCTCTCTCTCTCTCTCTGTGGTATTCTTTTAATAGTATTGTCTCTTGTTTAGCCACTGGACATTTTATTACTTTTTCTGTTCCCAGCAAATCTTAACAGGAACATCTCTCATTGTGTGAGGGAAATCTTCCAGAGTAATGGGCCCTATTATAAGTGTACCACTTGGTCGTCTTGCAGCCACACTGGGTACATTTCAGAATCATAGCTTTAACGCATACATCACAGTCTACTTGTCAAGATTTTCTGTCTGAGCCATGCCAAGTGTGTTTTAGGTGGTATGAAGCCAGGGTAGCGTAGTGATTAGAGTGTTGGGCTGGGACTCAGAAGATCTGGGTTCTAGTCCCCACTGGGCCAGTCACTGACTCTCAGCCTAACCTACTTCACAGGGTTGTTGTGAGGATAAAATGGAGAGGAGGAGCACCATATAAGCCACATTGGGCTCTTCCAAGAGGATAAAGGTGGGGTATAAATGTAATAAAGAATAAAATAAATAAATGCTAAAAGAGTAACGCATATCACATTCATGAAAAGAAATGAATTAGTGGCATATGCAGAGACTTCCGCAGGGTACTTTGAGCCTCAAATTACAGCCTATGGATTATATCCAATGTTGCAATGGAGCTGCCCCGCGCCCATGCCCTTCCAGGTTGTTGTTGTTGTTGTTTTAACAGCCCCTGAATTTCTGAATTTCTCACATTCTTTGGGCCTATTGACATAATTTAATTGGTTACTGCTAATAGTGAATCACTTCTTGACAAACTGGAAAACCAGTCAGGAAACGTTTTTCATGCTTAATAACAATATGGAAACAATTGATCTTGTTTTCCCATCTACAGAATGCTTAAGAAACTCTGGTTAATTAATTCTTCCACCACCAGAATTATTAACTTAAAAAATCCGCAGAGCAAAATGGTGGAAATGCTGAGGTTAGAAATGACTGGAGTTCCTATCTGGAATGAAATGTGTATTTATCTTTTTCTCCTGTTGAGATCTGTAGGGTCTGTGTGATTAATTTTCGCTGGACTTTGCTCATTGGCAAGCAATCCTGTGCACAGTCTGAGCCTATGTAAGCTTACTCTATAGCTGACCTAAAATTTCTCAGAAAACATTTTTCTGAAAATATCTGTGACGGTTCTTTTTCTCACCCTTCCCCTACACCCAAAGACCACTTTGCAGAATTTTCTTCATATATTCTCTTCCATTTCCCCTCACAATGCCCTGGAATTATGCTAGGGACATTAAGGAGGATGCAAAATTGACTACACAGTTTCAAGTAGAGCTTGAAAGCGTCAACTCAAATGATCAAGGGGCTGGAGCATCTTTCCTATGAGGGAAGGTTACAACAGCTGGGATTGTTCAGCTTGGAGAGAAGGAGGCTAAGTGGAGACATGATAGAGGTGTACAATATTATGCATGGTGTGGAGAATGTGGATAGGAAGACATTTTCCTCTCTCTCCCAGAAAACTAGAACGCAGGGTCATCCCATGATGCTGATTAGTGGGAGATTCAGGACAGATAAAAGGAAGGACTTCTTCACATAGCACATAGTTAAACTGAGGAATTCACTACCACAAGATGTAATGATGGGCACTAATTTGGATGTCTTTAAAAGGGGGTTGGACGAATTCCTGGAGGAGAAAGGCTATCAACAGCTACTAGTCCTGATGGCTATGTGCTACTTTCAATATCAGAGGCAGTAAGCCTATACAAAGTTGCTTGGGAACATGGGCAGGAGGGTGTCGTTGCACTGTGTCCTGCTTGTGGGTTTCTGGTTGACAGCTGGCTGGCCACTGTGGCAACAGAGTGCTAGACTAGATGGACCTTGGTCTGATCCAGCATGGCTCTTCTTATGTTCGGAAGTGCAGCAGCAGCAAACACACACACACAAACCTGAGGAAGCAAAAAGAAGCTGTGCTGCTGCCAGTGCTGGTGGTGAACCCCACTCCTTTCCTTCGACAAATTCAGTGAAATGACCCCCACCCCCATTTCTCTGTCCACAGGTGAGGTGGAGAATTTTGAGAGGCCCACAGTTCTAGATTTAACTCAAAAGTAAATCCCACTGAGATAAATGAGACTTACCATTGTCATAATTATAACGATCTGATTCAGCCAGATTCCAGCTGGACATCAGGAAATGCTTCCTGACTGTTAGAGCAGTATGACCATGGAACCAATGACCTAGGGGGATTGTGGGCTCTCTCACACTAGAGGCCTTCAAGAGGCAGCTGGACAGCCATCTGTCAGGGATGCTTTAAGGTGGATCCCTGCATTGAGCAGGGGGCTGGACTCAATTTATTTATTTATTTATTTATTACATGTTTATACCGCCCAATAGCCGAAGCTCTCTGGGCGGTTCATTGAGAGCTTCTCAATGGCCTTTTAGGCTTCTTCCAACTATTCTATGATTCTGTGATTGAAAATGGGATGGCAGAAAGCGCAGCTGATCAAAAATAGCAGTGAAATTTAATTTTCCTAGCACAATTTTTCTGGGTTTGACTACATTTTCTAGTACTGGAATGCAACATAGTTTGAATACCAATATTGTCGAATAAATGCAATATATCCATCAGTTGCCAGTGGGTGGCCATGTTTTGTGAGAATGATGTAAAAATGATTAAATCACATATAGCTAAAATATGAAAGATTTCAGGTTATGATTGATTTTCAGCGTGTTTGGGTTGAACCATAACTTAACTACGGGCAGTCCGATAAACTGCTGAACGGATTCCCAGCCCTGCACTTGGGAATTGATGCTTTCTAGAATTTTCTTAAAATACTCCGCTTCCATCTTCTTCCCCCAAAACCTGGAAGGGAAAGAAAACATTTTGGTCTATTATGGACTTCCAAAGAGAAAGCAGAAATACGAAGCACAGGCAATCAGATTGCAAAAACAATTCTGCTGATAGGACATGCTACAACCAGCAAGAGAAAGAAAAAAAATTGAAGCATATTTGATAGTGTGCATCATGTTCTAAGACAGTGACTAATACAGGCACTATACAATGCAAATATTCGCAGAAATGCATCCTGTCAATTTTTATAGAGGAATTACTTGTACGTGGGTGTGGGTGTGTGAAGAAAGGAGGGAACAGATTATTCACTTTAAAAAATAAAAACCAAATTTCTCAATAAGCGGAATTCTGGAGGCAGCACCACATTAGGAGTTCTTTTATTTTGCATTTCTGTGGAATCAAAACATATAAATAATTATGAATATTGACCATGTGTATTCTGCAGGTCCACTCATTCCATATGGTAAGTTCTATCTCTGCTTCCTGAAGAAGGAAAACCTCAGTGAGTGTTCTGCGTCACTCTTGTAAAGAGGGAGGAGAAGAGGACGAGAACCCTTCTGTATTTTACGTCAGGTTTTATATTGTGACTGTGCGCTGGAGGAAATATATCTGTGGTGGTGGAAGCTCATATAAATACAGTAGTGTTTAGATGCAACTTTTGAGGTTATCCTGCCTTGCTTTTCTCTCCCCGCTGTGGTTACAGTGAAGTTAGTTAGCTCCCGTGAGACCATCAGATAGGAAGAAGGTTCAGCCTGTTCTATATAACTAAACTTTGGGAGCTCTAAGCGGACAAGATGTGTGCCAGGCATCATGAGCCTTTGGGAAAGTGTTGACTTTTGAACTCTTTAATGAAGAATGAAAAGGACGGAGGATGGAGGGACTCCCTTAAAAGCTCAATACCGACAAGAATTCAAGTTTCCCTTTCCGTTTTACTCGGCCCCTTTTTTAGTTTGAGAGAGAGCACTGAGTCTGGATGTTATTTTCAATAATGTCTTAGTTTTATATGTTTTTTAATCAGTTTTATGTATTTTATAGTATTTTTGTATTTGGTGTTTCTCCCCCCCCCCCCGCTTCGATCCAAAGGGAGAGGCAGGTAATAAATAAATACATTATTATTTATTATTATATTTTATAGAATGTTCATGTCTAGTAGTGTTACCACTAAAACACACACACACACGGAGCTTTACATCTCAGTTGGTGGAGGGGGGAAATTCTAGGGTTGCCAGCTTCAGAACATGGCCTGTAGTTGCCCCTCACGTAAGAGCAGCTTTGATGTAAAGGGATGTAAATAGTAGGTCCCCCAAAGAAAGGATGTACTTCAAGGATAGGTTGTCCACTTATGAACTGCCCAAAAAGAAGAAATGTATCACCAAAAAAGTGGACAAAAGAGGGCACCAGTTTGCATAAAATGTGACATCCTAATTAATGTGTGTGTGTGTGTGTGTGTGTGTGTGTGTGTGTGTGTATATTTCAAATTTAGAAATAATTACTATAATTATAAAAGAAGTACAGTAGAGCTTACCATCATATGGAAGGCTCTGACCAGGTCACCTTTGTGCCCATTCCATTTGCTGTCCAGGTTCTCACTGTCAACTTCAAGGCCCAACTCTCCCTTCTCACGGTTCTTTATCTTTAAGGGAAGAGCCTTCAGCGTGGTGCCCCCTCCATGGAATTCCCTGCCTCTGGAGGTCAGGAAGGCGCCAACTTTGTATTCCTTTCAGCGCCTCCTTAAAATGTCATTATTCCAGGAAGCCTTTCCTTAATGACCAGCCACGATTCACTGTACATTTTGCTTCTTTTAAAATCTATTTTAAAGTGTTTTATTCTGTTTTTATTTTATTTCATCTTGGACACCGCTCCAAAAGTTTGAATGGGGAGCAGTATATAAATATTGTAAATAAATAAAATAATAATAAATCAGACTAGAGCCTTAGCTAGATCGGGCTTTATCCTGGGGCAAACCCCGAGATCGTCCCTGTGCATCCACATAATGCACAGGGGATCCCGGGATCAGGGAGGGATGATCCCTCCCTTGCCCCGGGATCTCACCCTACACTTTGGCCCCGGTTTTTCCACGGTCCTGGGCTGAGCCCGAGACCGCTGAACGTGTGGCTTGTTGCTGCGGATTGACCCGGCTCCGCGTGGGGAGCTGCGCCCATCGGGGGTAGGGTGGAGGGAGTGGGGAAATTAAATTATTTTTTTAAAAAAACCTACCTTTGCACATGAGTGTTCGTGCGCTGCTGTTTCTTTTTTAAAAATGGCGGGCGCGACGCCTCTCCTCCTGAAGTCGTTGTGCCTCACGTGTAAACGGAGGAGGGATCTCATGTTAAACACAACATGAGAACTTCCCTCCTCCATAACAGGATAGCAGGTCTAGCTAAGGCCTAGAACTGGACAGCTCTTCAAATTGAGGATGCCTTCAAATAGTGGACTGTCCTCTGTAAAGTAGATTCCCTGGCCACTCTAAAATAATAAATATGGGGAGGGACGTGATTATGCATGGTGTGGAGAAGAGAGAGAGAGAGAAATATTACTATAACCCAGGGTCATCCATTGAAGTTGGTGGGAGATTTAGGACTGATAAAGGGAAGTATCTCTTCACACAGTGCATAGTTAAACTACAGAATTCTCTACCACAAGATGTGTGATGTTTCCTCTGCTTTCCCTGGAACTGGTATGCTAAAGCATTGGGGGTATTATGTAGTCTTCCTGACTAATAGCTATGGTTGGCCTTACCTCTTTTAAACTATACACATTTTCTGCAGAAGCTGTCTTAAAATTAAAGCATTTTAATGTCATGCAAATACTTCAAAAACATTTCTCTTTAAAACAAGATGTCACGATTCCTTTTTATGATCATCATTTAGGGCACAATTCAGCCAAGGTCATTGAGTATGTTTAAGTCACAGTGATTTTAATGGGAAAACTGAATACTAGCTGAAATCACTCTGTTTGAAATTAATGGGACTTGTGGGCTGGATTGTCATTTAATTTTGGTTTAAAACAAACAAACAATGGAGTCACTACCACTTATTTATTGTGCCAGCAAGATTTTCCCATGCTCAGTGTTCCATATTGAAATATTTATTAAGGACCATTTAATATGTCACTACCACAGAACGGTTTCAGGGTAGGATTGGAGTAACATTCTCTCAAACAACATCACTTTCATTCTCCTCCACAGTGATGTGTTTCTAAGACCTTTTGTTCTGAATGAACTGGTTGTAAAAAGGATAGCTTCCCATATGAAATTTGGACAGTGTTGTGAACCGATCAGTCACAAAATTTTGAGTTCAGATATGTACAAGCAATGAATACAAGTAATAAATTGTCTGTTTTTCTGTAGTATTTTATCTATATCTTTCTTTTTCCCATTCTGGAATTCAAGGCAGTATATAAAAGATTCCCAGGCAATATCCCACTGAGGCACTGAAAATACTCAGACTTGCTTAGCTTTGTTGTGGCTGCTGCATCCAACTCTCCCTCACTCTAGAAAAATCCCATAATTTGAGACAGTTGAAGATGTGATCCAGATGTATGAGAAATTAGTTTCAGATTGTTTTTTGATCAGGATTTATCCAGTTTGCACCTTTTGGACCAACACGGGCTCAGACTGCACTGTTTAATTTCTTTCAGCCAATTATTACAAGGCAGTGACTAGGTTCAGACAACACGCTAACCAACGGTGGTTTAAATAGTCAATGGTTGGTTATTTAACCCACTGTGGGTTTTCATGTTGCATGGAGGGAGTTTTTCAATCAACGCTTGGTTATTTGGCTGAAATAACCAACACAAATCTCCAATGCTGTGCAGAGTTGGCTATTTGAACCACCATTGTTTATCGTGTTGTATTTCCTTGGCCACTGTTGGTTATTTCATCAGCCACAGAGTCGCAAGGCACGAGCGGTCAAAGAGGTGGTGGCTGCTTTAGTCCAGCCAGCAGGATAGATTTACCTCAGCAATAGCTGATGGGATACTAGCAGGAGGAATGAGGGGTGGGGAGAGAGGGGGTGATGAGTGACTCAACTAAGCATAGACTTATAGTCAGCTCAACACTGATCCTAATCCACACCACAGTTGATTCTTATCATGTTGTATGGGGAGTAACCCCTAGATAAACAACCTGTTGAATTGATTATTACTGTGTTGTCCAATCGCAGCCAGTGTGTTTTTTCCTGGGCATCAGGGTGTGTATTTTTAACTACTTTTTAAAAAATGCCTTTCAGAGGTTTTTTCTTGTCTCATACAACTAGTAGAACAATATCAGTTCCACAGAAATCTAAATGCCTTTGAATTTGCATCTGCACAACTGTGATTGATATATAGATTCCATTTTCCCACCAAAAGCCATAAAAGGTTTATCTTGCACTGATTTTTCTAAAGAGGGAATAATATTCATGAGGTTGTTATTAGATGGCCAATATTATTTAAATAAGACCCCAGTACATACTAGCTTGCCTGCCTACCATAGGCCTGAGAGAAACACACAGTTTTCCTGCTTATGGGTGCAATTCATACTTGAAACCTGACAAAATGCTATTTACAGGTCTATTTACAACTGCAAACTGTCATTTACAGTTACAGTTGACATATCTAGAGAGAACACAGCAGAAACAGGCGTAGTAAATGTTGTTGTCGACTGCTACCTTTCTTCGCATTATTCAAATAGCACCTTTTATTAAAGGGTTTTGCATCACATAGTTCGATTTGATTTATTAAATAGAATACTCATGACGCATCTCTTTTGCATGCATTTGTTGATTAAATCTCAGTGCAAATGTTTGTGCAATGACATCATGATTCCTCCTTGTATGGCGTCTTCATCCATGTACATACGCATTCCTGTGGTTAGGTATCTTGTGAGGTGGGGAGGGAGCGAGAGAGAACCTGTAACGTGCACATGTGCAGCAGTTTGTCTGGAAATCAGATAGGGAGGGGGTAGAAATGGTGGATCCCTTGCTCTCTGGTGCTGCTCTGCAAACAAGATCTGTTCATCTTGGTTTCATTTCTGAAAAGGGAAAACATAAACAGTGCAATATTTTCATTCACACACACACACACACGAGATATATTAGATCTATATCAGATCTATATCTAATATCTTTCATTTACGGATATATGAGGGTCAATGCATGATGTCACGATGTGATTTGGGAAGCTTTCATCCAGGCAGAAATTTGAATGGGGAGAATTCCAATAGCATCCTTAGCTAATCCATAGTATGCAGTCATCCACTCGGAATGACCTTCCCATGGACTTACCCAAGGATTGTATGCTTGAGGGAGTTATTCTGGATTATTAGAGCTGAGTTGGGAAAAAGGAAGGGGGAGGATCAGTTCACCTACTATGTCCCATCTCCCCACCTGCTAGACCAGGTATGGGGAACTTGTGGCCCGGCATATGTAGTTGGACTGACTCCCATCAGCTCCAGCTAGCATGACCAATGGTCAGGTATGATGGAGTTGTAATCCAACATCAACTAGAGGAACACAGGTTCCCTACACATTCCCTAGACCAGTTTTCCCCAATCTGGTGCTTTCCCCAATCTGTTGGACTGCAACTTCCATAATTTCCTACTCAGCATGGCTAACACATCTGGAGGGCAGCAGGTTGGGGCAGGCTGCCCTAGACAGTGGATGTGGTTCAGCAGGAGCATCTGACTTAATGGGGTCTGCCCAAGATATTTTGGTGCCTGAGGTGAAGGACAAGATGGCTGCCCCCACCCTTTCCAAGTATAATGGTCTGCTGTGCTGGCAGATGAATTTTACTTCAGCTCTGGTGACAGGACAGTATCTTCCACTGCACCTGAGGGCAGCAGGCTAGCTTAGATGGTACGGAGCACGCCACATAGCACACACAGTTTTGTCCTTCAGCGCCTTCCTGTTGCTCCCTGGCCCTCAGCTTCTGCTGCCGGAGGCAGCTGCCTCACTCTGCCTAATGTCAGGGCCTTCCCATTAGTTTGAGCTTTTCTATTTTGAATATTTTTCTCAAGGAGATCAGTTCTCATCATATGTCAAACTACTGAAATATTGTAGCTTGAGGCAAACCTTTTTTTAAAAAAAAATGCAGGGTGTGTATTGAAAGTCAAATTATATAGCACAATTGTTCATTGTCTCTTGCATTCATGAATGAAAACCAGTTATTTGTGGTGTTTTATCTGTTTATTTATGTATATAATTTATATTACCCATCTTCAACATAGATGTATATTTCTAGTAGTGTAGCCAAGTGTCCTGTTCTACAGAGGATAGTCCTCTATTTTGGTCAGCCCTCTGTTTGACGGTGTCCTCTGTTGGATGAGCGCCCGGACATTGCAGACTGACCAGACTCACAGGTCATCTAGTCAGTTTTTTCCATTATGATAAGCTATGCTGTATTTTTATTCCAATTATAGTTATTATTTATAAATGTGCATTTATAAATAAATGCAAATTTCATATAAAAATGTTATGCAAATTAGTATCCTCTTTTGTCCTCTTTTCCAGTGATGCATTTCCTCTTGTTTGACGATGCATAAGCGGCCACCCTATTCTAGAGCAGCTAACAACATAGATAAAATGCCATTGATGATATAATAAAAAGCACACATACGAAAACAACTGCGAAAATAGCAACAGACTGTTTAGATAGCCATAAAAATAGCAAAACTGCCTGAATGTATAAGTACTAAAATGATTAACAGTTGTTAAAACAACAACAACAACAGCAACAACGAAAATAGAAACATTTTAGCTTGTTACCTAAATGTCAGTAATATAGGCACCAGGTGGGGAGAGTATTCCAAAGATAAGGAATCATCATTGAAAAGGCACACTCTCTGGTACTCACCGTACTTCCACTGCTGTCAGAGGAAAGCACTAGATGATAATCTTAGCAGACAGGTGGAGAGATATGGGGCTTCTTTAGATTAAGGGGAAATATTGTGTTGTCTTACTGGGGCTTTGCTTCCTGCTGTCTTGCACAGTCGTAATGGGGCTGCATTATACAGCCAGACGGGGCAACCACATGGTCTATAATGGAAAACTTCCCCTCTTCTTGCTGCTCATAGCCTTGAATGGGACAGCGGCCTCTAGTGGGTGATTTGTAGCACAACTTCCCCTGTACACAGTATGAAATCTCAAGATATTTCAGCAGAATTGGGATATCACAGGGTTTTTTAAAAGCAGAATTACCGGGGTAAGGGACAGGAGACTTGCATTGTCAAAAGGATCCACAAACTTCCATGAGTGGCCAGTCACGAGCGGGCCTTGTTTTGCTTGTGTGAATAAGCTCACGGTCTGGTTGCCCAGTTCCTTGTAGCAGCCTAACTAACTAACGGCAGTTTCCAAACAGGCTTCAAAGGCACCTCCATGTTAAACTGCCTTGCAGTAAGCCAATCTAGAAGTTACCAAGGCATGGCCAACACTGTCCAGGAAGGGGTATTTTATGTTTTCTCTTTTCAGAAAAGGAGAAAGAAAGAAAGAAAGAAAGAAAGAAAGAGCATTCAGATAGTCTGTCTCCTGTTTTTCACTACTGTACTTCTTTGATTCTAAGACACACTTTTTTCCCCATATAAACATCTCTAAAAATGGGGTGCGTCTTAGAATCGCGGGTGCGATTATTATTCTTAGAATCAAAGCTTTTTTTTCTGTTGGTGGTACTGAAATTAGTGTGTGTCTTACAATCAATGGCATCTTACAATCGAAGAAATACAGTAGTTTAACATTTAAAGTACTGGCATTATCGCACACTGTGCCTCTTTTGTTTGACTTGGATGAAACAAACGCACACACACAAAGTCTATGGCCAGCCTTGTTGAACTGGTGCCCCAGATGTGTTAGATTGCAACTCCTCCTATCCACATGCTGACTGTGGATAATGGGGGTTGTAGTCCAAGCAGATCTTTAGGGCACCAGGTTGGGGAAGGCAGGTCTGGTCAGCATTGTTAAAACGATACACAAACTTCCAGAAACGTTAGTATGCATCCAGTTGTGATCATGTGCTGCTCAGAGAACATTTGGAACAATATATTCTGAAAATGTGACTTAAGAGCTTTAATTGGCCTTGATTTGGCCGTGTTAATGGACAGAGCAAGTGCTGGAGCAGCTGTAAAACAAATTTGTTGTCCCTTTTGTCTGCTGTGCTAGATAATGAAATAAAAAGCTAAATTATTTCCAATTAAAAATAATTTGCAGACAAGCAGTGGTAAAA
The DNA here is from genome assembly GCF_023053635.1 of Elgaria multicarinata webbii. Classification (NCBI taxonomy): domain Eukaryota; kingdom Metazoa; phylum Chordata; class Lepidosauria; order Squamata; family Anguidae; genus Elgaria; species Elgaria multicarinata. Next base: position 24,149,035 of record NC_086174.1, on the reverse strand, counting down.
GTACAAAAGCAGAGCTTGCCATTTAGCAATTGAAATGGATAATCTTCTCTGAGTGCTCTCCTTTCTCTCAATCTCTCTCTCTTTCTCTCTCTCTCTCTCTCTCTCTCTCTCTCTCTCTCCCTTTTTTAAATCAAGGCCATTTTTCCAGCATGAGTTTGGTGCAGTAAAACATTCTCTCTCTCTCTCTCTCTCTCTCTCTCTCTCTCTCTCTCACACACACACACACACACATATATATATATATATATATATATATATATATATATATATATCCATCCCAGAGCAAACTTCCTGCATTTCTGATCTATTCTTAGTCTTTTGTTATCATATCTTTTCCACCACAAGTTTGCATTGGCAAAGGGTGCGGCCCATCTGAGGTAATGAAATTAGAAAGTTGTAATTAGTTTTAAAACATCATTAAGTCTAACTTGAGACACGTGCAAGTTAATGATGCACAGGACAGGTTTTTCCCCACTGTTGTGACCAGGAAGGAGTGCTTTACTGCAAGAAGAATTTATATTCTGGGATACATTGGTGTGTGTGTGTGCGCGCGCGCCTTCATCAGTTCCCCAATGGACTCATCTGTTTATCAATAAGAAAACTTAACTGCTTCATTAAGGGGGAAAAAAGGTCTGTTTTAATTGGAGCTAGAAGGATGTGAAGTATGAACATTCCATTTGTATTCCCTGGGACTGTGTTGAGCTTGTATAGTTTGGCAGCTACAGTCTTGGGCTTGCCAGTTCCCAAATGTCAAGGACAGTTAGTGTTGCATTTTATTGTGGTCTGTTGAGGAAGAAGCTGGAGAATCGTTGTCCTCTGCTACTTTCCCAGCTACTGATCCCTGCCTCCTCCTGCATCACTTTGTAACGCAGTTGTACCCAGAAGTGACTATCAGGATATCACACAAACGTTCAATCCTGTTACATTGCAGACAAATCCAATGGATGTTAATAGGAGTAACCTGGAACAAATAGTTAGCCTTGTGTGGCGCAGAGTGGTAAGCGGCAGTTACTGCAGCCGAAACTCTCCCCACGGCCTGAGTTCGATCCCAGCGGAAGCTGGTTCGTAGGCAGCCGGCTCAGGTCAACTCAGCCTTCCATCCTTCCGAGGTCGGTAAAATGAGTACCCAGCTAGCTGGGGGAAAGGTAACCGTGACTGGGGAAGGCAATGGCAAACCACCCCACTACAAAGTCTGCCAAGAAAACGTCAGCGAAAGCGTCCCTCTAGGAGTCAGCAATGACTCAAGTGCTGGCACGAGAGGTTCCTTTCCTTTCCTTTTCCCAGTGGTATCCCAGGGCCCACACCCCATCAGGGACCTACTGACAAGAACCCCCTGGACTTCTCTTCTCCACCCTTGCAACCTGCCTGTTCACCTGCCTTTCGCTCTGTGCCAGACAACAGTGGTGGTGAGAAGGAGGAGCAGAAGATGCCACGGCCTACTTGCTCACCTGCTCTCTACCTGTCAAACATCAGTAAAACGATTCTGTCCTTAACTACTAACACACAACAAAACAGAATAGGCTAAAAGGAAATTATGTGTATTAAAAATTGATATCTGACACAACATTTAAAACAACTGATGAGCAGTCCATCAATATATCACATATATATAGTTACAACACTGCTTTCCAAATCAAAAGGCTGTCTAAATTTTCAATGTCTGTGTCCCAAAAGTGTTTTGATCGAACTGGTCCTCTTCAGTGGGAAAAAATTTTAGGGTGACCATATGAAAAGGAGGACAGGGTTCCTGTATCTTTAACGGTTGCATAGAAAAGGGGATTTCTGCAGGTGTCATTTGTATATAAGGAGAACCTGGTGAAATTCCTTCTTCATTACAATAGTTAAAGCTGCAGGAGCTATACTAGAGTGACCAGATTTAAAAGAGGTGCAGGGCAACTGCACCTTAGACTGTTGTGATGAAGAGGGAATTTTACCAGGTTCTCCTTATATACAAATGACACCTGCAGAAATTCCATTTTCAATACAACTGTTAAAGATACAGGAGCCCTGTCCTCCTTTTCATTTGGTCACCCTTGAAAAATACAAACAGTAACTACAGCCCTTACCAAAACATGTTCTCATGATGTTAAACTTCCTATATGGAATCAGTAAATATTATCTATACAAATCCTGTAATCTTCATCATGCGGCTGGTACTAAATGCAAAAAAGGAGGGGAAGCACATTCCCGCCTACATTCAAAGATGACTAGTTCCTTCCATCTATAGCAGCCATTTACTGTAACAAAGAAATAAACTGCACTGTTGTTTTGAACAGTGTTTTAGATGCCGGCTAACTCCTATAAAAGGCTTGGATGCTGTGTGTGACCCAACAGTCCTGTTTTGTCATATTTCTCTGCCTGTCAAGCAAGCAAGTTGGTAGCAAAGATGAGAAAGAGGATGTTGACAATGGCAGTGAGAAGGTAAATTCACTAAAGGAGGGTGGCCATCTGGAAGGAGGGGGCATTTGATTTTTGGCCATCTGGAAGCATCCTTAGTATTCTTACTTGGCTGTGTATCTTTCTTTCATGTTGTTGTAGACTAGGGGAGGCCAACGCCTGGCCCACAGGCTTAAGCTAACCTGTGGGGTTGCCCAATCCAACCCTCTGTAGACCTGTTGCCTTCCAAAAACCCACCCCTTGGCCTTGGAAGACGAATCCCATGTTATCTATGATCAAAGATAACAAGAGGATTCCGACGCACACTGTTCACCCTCCAAATGGGAAGGTGAGTGGCATGAATGGGAATCCTTTTGTTATCTCCAATCAGAGATTGGAGATAACAAGGGAATTCCCCCACACTCTGCCAGGGATTGCAGAACTCGGTCCTGCGAGCCCAGCCAAGTCCCTTCCGATGCTGCTTGGGCCCCAATAAAGGATGGAAGGATATGCTCTTCTTGGTCGGTGCTTGCAGGAGCCGGCTCCTGTAAGTGCCATCCGGGTTGCTTTCTCTGCATGGGGAAGAAAAGTGGGTGGTATGGAACTCAGTGACATCATGGGAGGGGCTTCAGAGCTGTTCCCTCCTCCTTGATACTTTATTGGTCCTATGTGCACCACTCCAGAATCTATTTTAGACATGGAGCAGTATATCACTAATAATAACAACAACAAATATTATTTTGTCAATCAGCTTGGTCCAGGCTCACCCACACACACATGACTGGTATTTTGCACATGAGTAATTATTTATTATTATTTTTTATATCCAACCATGCCATCCATTCTCTCAAAAACTAACTACTTATGGCACAATCTTAATTCATATTTAGACAGAAAAAAAGCCCTGCAACTCCCAGCATGCCCCAGCTAGTCATGCTGGAAATTGTAGGACTTTTTTCCTGTCTAAATATGCATAGGATTGCACCCTTACAACTTCTTGTCACTCTGTAGATAGGTAAAAAATACTGGTAATATCAGAAGCTGGCGTTCTCTCTTTCTGGATCACAAAAAAAGCGTGCCCAATTTTGCATAGTCCCGCACCCATTTTTGTTGGGAAGATCTGGGAAGAAGGAATGCCAGCTTCTGATATTACCAGTAATTGCTGGTAATTACTGAAAACCAGAAAAGTTTTTGTTTTTCCAGCTAACATTAAAAAAGAAACCCTTCGTGTATTCCTAGAGATAAAGAGCGCCTGTCGAAACAACCTGAGAAGAGGGTGACAGAAATCTAGTTGTCAACATACAGTAGCAACTGTACTCTAGCTTCTAATAATAAACAGGCTGAGGTTATTTGAATGCTGAATATTAAAGGACAAATTTAAACTGGCCCTCAAACACAAGAGAAACGTTTTTGGGCTTCAAGATGAAAGAGACGGCCTGAGGTTTTTGCAAATATAATCAGAGCACAAACTGGAAGAGGCAGAGAGGGCAGGCTGTAATATTACGTTTTAGAAAATACAGAAATCCCCACCCCACCCCAAAACACCCCATGTGTGAAGTTTGTGTCTAGGTACAAATGGAAGCATATTCCAGGTCCTATATATGGAGAAAGGATGGGTAGTGATGATTGAGCAGAACATTTTATGAGGTTCTTGAAAGCAGGAAGCAGCAGCCTAGAACTAAAATTACTAGTGGCATCTAGACTGGGATGAAAGCCAGGGGAAGGCTCCCTGCTCAAATGACAAGCTCAGAGATCACTGTCAGGCTGTGCAGCCAGGTTGAGAACTAGAGGTGAGAAGATGAAGATGGGATGCCGTCAGGAAGGTTGAAGCAGGAATGCAGCAGGACCCTAGACTGGACAAAGCAATCAGTTCAGGCACCAGAGCCAAATCCGACATAAAGAGTTAAGTATGATTAAAGCCATGGACTGCAGTGGACTGAAGTATACTTGATTGATGATGATGATGTGGATTGTAGCTTAGGAGTTCATTTGAGAGGCAGTTGTATTATGCAGAGACGCTTTGCATTGTCATTCTACCATCTTTACATTGCAGCAGGCAAGTGTAGTCTTGGCTGGTGTCAGGGGTTGACACTGGTGGGCACCTGCTGAGGCCCACATCCCTGCAGAGGGCCCTTCTGCTCCCCTCTGGTGCCTCCTGTTCCTGCTTTTCATCATCCTCTTCCTTGCTGCCATTGCCTGTTCACCCGCCCTTTCTGAGTATCTGAACAATGAGAAAAACCAGGAGAAGCCTTCTGGCCCCCTCACTCAGTAAGTTTACCATCTCTTATCTGAATTGTATCCCCCTCCTCCTCCTCATTGCTACCACCAGCTTTCTTGCTGAGCAAATCATAGAATCATAGAATAGTAGAGTTGGAAGGGGCCTACAAGTCCATCTAGTCCAACCCCCCGCTCAGTGCAGGAATCCACCTTAAAGCATCCCTGACAGATGGCTGTCCAGCTGCCTCTTGAATGCCTCTAGTGTGGGAAAGCCCACGAACCCCCCCCCAGGTCATTGGTCCCATTGTCATACTGCTCTAACAGTCAGGAAGTTTTACCTGATGTCCAGAAGGAATCTGGCTTCCTGTAACTTCCTTCACACCAGCACCATTGTCTGGACCAGGAGAGTGAACGAGCAGGTTTCAAGAGAGAAAAAAACAGGTGCAGGGGGGGTCTTGTCAGTAAGACACACCCATCCACCCCCCGCTGAGATGTGGGCCCTCAACAGGTGCCCGACCATGACAACAATTGATGTCGGCCCTGTATGTGGGAAACTTCCTTTAATACTGATCTGTACTGTTCTGTTGATTCTCTCTCAAGGCAGTAATTCTGCGGAAAAAATAAATCCAGTTATTTAAATCTAGCGTGCACTGGGGAATGAATTGTTCTGTCTTTTCCCCAATGTATCACCACCACTATGAATTTAGCGGGGCGGGGAGAAGCTTTAAGTTTCATGTGAAAATGACAAGTGCAGAAACAGTAACTTTAATTTGTGAATTACAGGGGCCTCCTCATCCAAGTCAAACTTGGGTTGCATCATTTGCATTTCATGCAAATCGGAATACCAAAGAATCAGGTTTTGCTACCGGGTAGTGCTAGTTGATGGCATTCAGATATGGGATAAGGCAGATCAACCCTTGTAGAAGAGGAAACTCCCCTGTTATGCGTCTGTTAGTCAACTATTCTATGCCAAGAGAGGAATGTGAATGAGGCACTTCATGGAATAGGTGACAAGGCAAATAATCCTAATCTGTGTGCCAGTGCTCAAATTGTCATAAAAGAGTTTCTGGGGGCTCAGATCTGTTGGGAAAAAACCCAGCACCTTTCTGATCTGGGACTGGAAGCCCTTCCCTTTTAATCCCTGATATCGAAGCACTTCCTTGTTTCATTATTTTGAGGGAAATGCACTGTGCCCCTTAAGGGCACCATCTCATCTTATTTCATGGGTTAGATCAATTGTAACACCAAACCGTGTTTTGCCATTACATGAAGGAGCCCTGTGGTCACATCCTTTCCACACCTTCTCCTCTCGCATGATCTGCTTGACTAGTAACCCTTTGGCTTTCAGCAAACCATTGTTACCTCTGAACTAGCAAATTATAAGTTTCGTACTATTGAATATGTAGAATTGGAGGATATATTTAAGGCAAGGGTGAAAAAGCCTCTTTTTATGTTTTTTGTTTAGGAGCTCATCTATACCAAGCAGGATATAACACTATGAAAGTGGCATGAACACAGTACATGGTATGCTGGACAACCATCTGTCAGGGATGCTTTAGGGTGGATTCCTGCATTGAGCAGGGGGTTGGACTCGATGGCCTTGTAGGCCCCTTCCAACTCTGCTATTCTATGATTCTATGATTCTATGCATCAGTGGGCCTCAACAGTTGTCAGTGCACTTCAGTACCGCTATAAAGCAGTTGTGTGGCTCCTGCCTTTTATATACCGCTTTCATACTACTTTCATAGTGGAATATCCTGCTTGGTGTAGATGAGCCCAAGGTCCACATTACCTTCGTGGAAACCTGTCAGGGTTCACATTCTAGCAGTGGGGGTAACCAGAGCCTAAAAGTGAGTACACAGCAACAGCAGCAGCAAGACATTTGACTCCAGGCATTCTTTCCAAACTTATGCAAGGTTCCCTCTATCAGTTTTGTAGCTGAGGGACAGAATACAGAACAGTAAATAATATCAATAACCTAGAGCTGAGCCAGTGAGGTGGTGTGACCTGGGGAGTGGGTGGAGTGGCTTGGGAAGAGTCCGGAAGTCTAGACTGAGGGACCACTGGCCTGAGCTTCCCCACACCTGGTTTAGGTATGCAGGAACAAGGGTCACACAGAGGTTCCTTTTTTAAATTCGTTTTTGTGGGAGCGGTGCTGAAACCATAATACACATGCTAAATTGCGTTAATGGGAGATAGAACCTATTGTTCAGCCAAGGTTGGCTGCTATAGGTTGGAGAGGCATTACCCAGCCTCTTTTCCATGGAAAGTCAATGTCACAACTATGTCAACAGCTGGAGTGGGTGCTGTGAGGAATAAACGTAAAGGGCTCTTGAAGGGCTCCTGAAGGGCTCTTGAAGGGATTTATCAGAAAACGAATAGAACGGTTGGCATTGCCAAGCTCTTGAAATGCATTGCCGGTAACTGGAGCTGGGCAGGCCCACTTAAATGGGAATTTGAGCTCTGTGGGAGCCAGCATTTTTAAGCTCTTGATACCTGTACAGAAGTCTCCCATCCTTTCTCTTATCTCTGGCCTGTCGAGATTCAGTAGCATCCGTACTGCTGTAGGTGTTGCAAGAGATTGAGAGGAGGACTGCAGTGGCTGATGTGTCAATTCCAGTGGAGGCTGGTGGCTCCAATGTCCGTGGGGCGGTGAATCCACTCTGGGTTTCAGTCAGAACCAGCCTGAACTCTAAGGAGTGAGCGTCAGTGCGGTGTAGTGGCTAGAGTGTTGGACTGGGAATCGGGAAACCAGGGTTCTAGTTCCCACTTGCCCATGGAAGGTCACTGGGTGATTTTGGGCCAGTCACAGACTCTCAGCCCACCCTACCTCACAGGATTGTTGTTGTGAACATAAAATGGAGAGGAGGGATTTCCTTGGAGGAAAAAAAAGGGATATAAATTAAATAAATAAATAAATAAATAAATAAAGGAGCTGTCCAAGATGCAGAAGCACCTTGGATAGCTTCTTTAGACTTCTGACTGGTTCTGACTGAAAAGTAGAGTGGATTTACCGCCTCACTGACATCGGAGCCACCAGCCTCCACTGGTCAAATCAGATCTAGAGAAGAAAAGGTTAATCCTTCACAACAAGAATATTGAGGACTCCTTCGGGATGTAGGCATAGGTTATCCACCTCCCTTTACCTTGATCCTTTTATGAGTCCAGGGGTTGAACACCTGGTTGGAATTTCCTGTTATTTACAGATTCCCAAGTAGGTACTTTGGTCTGTAGCAGCCAACCCTAGGTTGGCCAGGTGTCCTTCTTCTACAGAGGATAGTCCCCTATTTGATGGTGCCCTCCCTTTGAAGGCTGTTCAGTCCAAATCTGATTGAAAGGTAAAGGAAAATAAGGAGGGAGAGCTGGCCTTGTGGTTCCCCATCCGCAATTTACACCTGGACAGAAGACTGAGCAGCCACACAGGAGGTCACGGTCTTCCCCACTGTGTCTTCTGATTTAAGTCTTCCGATTGAAATTATATAGTAACCATCTCTGCATTTTCATTTATATGTATCAGCATATGCAAATTGTATGGAAATCAGTGTCCGCATTTGGCCTCTTTTTTGAGCATGGGTGTCCTCCTTTTAGCAGTGCATAAGTGGCCACCCTAACCTTCCCAACCCCCTGCCACACCACTGCCCAAGCCCTATTGCTTCCACCCGAGATTTACTGATGTTTTGCGACATGAACTTTCACACCCTGCACATGCTGCTTAATCGGTGTACTTAATGGAACACTGGAGCTGTTCCCTCATTTTTCCTACTGTGTATTTGAACCCTCCACCATCTCGAGGTCCTCCTCTTGCATTTGAGAACACTGCAGTTCTTTATATGGTCTACAGAAAGCTCATTCTGCAAAGGAGTCCCTAATTTGCTGCATCGCTTTGTGGATTTTGTTTTGAGATTCTCATGAGATCTGCAAGAAGAATTCGCTCTGGTTGGATGCGGGAAGGAACAGGTTTTGTGGGCTAAAGTGCACCTTTGTGTGAGCCCCATGGCTCCGGAGGCTGACCCTAAAGAAGGAAAAACTGGATTAACAGGGACAAAGTCATTCTAAACAAATAGACTTGCTCTGCTTATAAAACAAACATTTCCCTTTAAGAATTTTCAGAGGGGTAGCAGCATTAGAAGATTTTAGCTGGTATAGAGTGGCCATATGGAAAGGAGGACAGGGCTCCTGTATCTTTAACAAATGCATAGAAAAGGGAATTTCAGCAGGTGTCATTTGTATATATGGAGAACCTGGTGAAATTCCCTCTTCATCACAGCAGGTAAAGCTGCAGGAGCCCTGCCTTCTTTTGTATCTAGTCACTCTAGCTATACTCTAGCTTTACTAGAGTGACCAGGTTATATTTACACCACATATTGCTCATAACTAATGGCCACCACAATGTGGAGCATTTCAGTTCTGAGCACTTAGTTGTAGGCGAGACCAACGGGGAAGTGGTGGTTCATTTATTGACTGTTGCAGAAATGGCAAGAGCCTGTGATGAGAAGGGAGTCCCTTTCACTTCCCTTCTCAGAAGTAGAGTGACCACCTAAGCATCGCCCAAAAAGAAGAAATGCATCATCACAAAAGAGGGGACAGATTTGCATAACTATTGCATGTGCTAATATATATGTATAGATGGATATTTAGAAATCATGACTGTGATTTAAGTAAAAAATAACACTACATCTTAGATGCATTGCATTTTAGATTTAGGCTGAGACGGCTGTGTTTTTCTTCATCATCATTATTATTATTATTATTATTATTATTATTATTATTATTATTATTATTTGTATCCTGCCTTTTGCCCAATGCTGGGCCTCAAGGCGGCCTTACAAAGTTTAAAACATACATTGGGGGTGGGTGGGGGGACATAGTTTAAAATACACAACAAAATTATAAGACATTAACATAGATGGAGGGCCAGATTATTCTCCAAAGGCCTGCTGGAACAAAAAAGTTTTAGCCTGCTTCCGAAAGCCCATCAAGGAGGGAGCCAGCCTAGCTTCCCCAGGAAGAGAGTTCCAAAGCACTGGAGCAGCCACCGAGAAGGCCTTCTCCCATGTTCCCACCAAGCGCGCCTGTGAAGATGGTGGGACTGAAAGAAGGGCTTCTCCAGAAGATCTCAAAGCCCAAGCAGGCTCATAAGGGAGAATACATTATTTCAAATAACATGGACCCGAACCATAATTATGTATTTTATGCATGTATTTTATTGTATGCATCTTGTTGGGGTTTTCTAATATTAGTGCTGATGGTGTTTTCTGCTGTGCTGGTCCATGACCGAAATAAATAAACTGTAACTGTACATCTCACTATAGTGGGAATGGCTGACATGGTGACTTGAGTGCATTCTCAGTTGGCTTTCAGGGTGCTAATTGCTGGTGGTCAACATCAAGGCCTCGGCTCTCCATTCTTAGGGCTCTCTGTCTTTAGATAGGACTTAGACTGGGCAGTCCTTCAAACAGAAAATACTTTACAGCACCATGTACATTGATGGTGCTATATAAATAAATAAATAAATAAATAATAATAATAATAATAATAATAATAATAATAATAACTACCTTCTGCAAAGAAGCATGGCTAACTACTCTACTCAGAGGGTCTACAGAACGATCTCTGTCAGGGGCAACTCTGCCTGGTCATGAAGTATTCATGTAACTGAAGTATTTAGTCATTTATTTGTTATTGATTTGACTTCTAACCCCGCCTTTCTTCAAAAATGGCACTCAAGGCAGCTTACAATCACTAATAAAACTTGATAAAAACAATAATTTTTATTGTTTTTTATGACTCTGATGGGTTTTAAATTTTGTATACTTTTAACGTTTACTGTTTTTAGCTTTTGTGAACCGCCCAGAGAGCTTCGGCTGTGGGGTGGTATATAAATGTAATAAATAAATAAATAAATAATAAAACAAATGCATTAAACACAAGAAAAAACACCCCTGCGTGTCATGTGGATACACAGGGATGATCCCTGGGGAAAAAAGACTGGTGTAGACATGCCCATGGTCAATGCTCACCACCTGTGGGAAAGTAGTTTGTCTTATTGTGCACATTCGGAGGATCTCCAGCCCTACCTGGAGATGCTGGGAAATCGGGATCTTGGGACCTTCTTCATGCAAAGTGTGTGCTCTGCCACTGAGCCAAAAGAAGGGCTGCCCACTTTTCCCTGCAGCCTAGGTGATCAGCTGGGCTGCAAGGAAAAGACCACTGTTAGCAATGTTGGGGCACTGGGATTGCTGGAGGAAGGCTTTAGCCTTCTCCCCCGGTAGCCCCAAAGCGGCAGGGATTGTTGCTTCCATGCTGCTGATAGCATTGGGAAGCAGTGATCCCCACTCAGCACTTAGCCCGGCTTCTTGTGAACCGCCCAGAGAGCTTCGGTTATTAGGCGGTATAAAAACGTAATAAATAAATAAATGCTGCCCTCAAAGCCAAAAAAGCTGCCAGAGCTAATGGCAGTTGAGCCAGGGCTTGCAGGGTCAACATACTGGGACTTTTTAATTAGCAGGGACGATGACCACATCTGCCACTCCCCTTAGACTCACAGTACGTGGCGGGTATTGGATTTTTCCAGCAACAATACGTGAGCTATCTTTGCTGCAAGGCTCACTTCCCTGTGCAACATGCAATGGACAAGGGGGTTCTAACATACAAGACTGACTCTGGCTGGCTGTATGTTTCCGAGCCCCATTCAAGTTGCTGTTTTTAACTTATAAAGCCTTACACAGGTTGGCACCACAATACTTGATGGAACGCCTCTCTTGGCATGAACACTATGCTCAACATCTAAGGTCCTCCTCCAGGTGCCTACTCCGAGGGAAGCTTGGAAGATGACAACAAGGGTGAGGGCCTTCTCTGTGGTGACCCCACAATTATGGAATGATGTTCCCGATAAGGCGTGCCTGGCAACATTGCTGTCTTTTCGGTGCCAGGACAAGATTTTTCTCTTTTCCAGTCATTTGGCAACATGTGATGACCTTGTAATCTGTCTTTGTGTATATTGTCCGTTGTATGCTTTTATGGTTTTAAATGTCGTATATATTTTTTAATGATTTAATCTTTTGTAAACCACCCAGAGAGCTTCAGCTATGGGGCGATATAGAAATAATAATAATAATAATAATAATAATAATAATAATAATAATAATAATAATGTCTCGTCACACACAGTAGTGCTTACTTTTGAGTAAACATGCATAGGGTCCTGCTGTTAGTGTTATAAAATATCCTTCCCTCTGAGAGCGGCTGAGAGCTGTGCATGAAAGCTTTGCGGTTCGGAAGCCTTTTGCACTGCACTTTGACCACCATTGCGTTAGCCTTTCCTGAAAAGGTAAAGCTCAGCTTTTGGTAAGCATTTTTTTAGATTATGTAAATAGTTGCCTTGTCTGCAAGCAAATCTCAGCAATGCTGGTTTGGCTTCTGGGTAACGATGTTTTTGCAAACCTGTAGATAAGCTGTCAAGAGAATAAATGACTGATTGCTACCATGAAAGACTGCTCTGAGATTAGGATCTTGAGCTTCTCCAAACACAAATGAATGATAACGAACCAGCGTTCAGTAGGATTATTCGTATCTCCCTGGTGTGATCCTGGCCCATATTTTATTACTGATATCATAAATGCAATGGATACGCCATAAAGCAATAACATATGTTTCCTTGCCATGTGGTTGAGCAGATTCTTGCTCTTGAAGACAACTTGTGGCAAAACTGTGTTAATGGGCGTTCCAAGTGGCTATTCGTTGAACATAGTTGTAGCCAATTTAGAAATAGTTAGTACAATTGAAACAGTAATACCGGGCCAGCTCCAGTATGGTGTTACAGTACTCCCAAAAGCCCAACTTTTGATGAGCAACTTCACGGCCTCTACTGCCCTCTGTTTCTTCTATCTTTAAAGTGGACTTGAGGAAGACGATCCTTCAAATATATGGCATCTTTAGATAGAACAGGGATGGGGGAAACTCCAGTCTGTGGGCCTCATTTGGCCCGCGGAGCCCCCTTGAATTTCTTCTGGGATGAATCCCTGCTATTAGCTCTGATCATTGGCAAAGGGAGCGGCAGAAAGGGAAATCCCCACGATGATCTTCGATCAGTGATTAGAGAGAACAACGGTTATGTGACTTCAAATGCCCCTCATCGTCCCAGTTGGCACTGATCGCTCCCAATTGCTGACTCGGCGGTTGGAGGATTGCGACAGCAAGCAGCGTGCCAAGGAGGTGCCTCACTTGGCTGGCGCACAGAGGAAGTGCTTCTCTAGGCACTGGATAAGTGAGCTTTCATGCGACGCATGGCACCCTGATCAGGACAGAGAGCGGCGTGTGAAGAGGAGCTGCTTCTCCAGGCATCAGACAAGTCCCTTTCCCCATGCAGAGAGAGGCACATTCTGTGCCTCTCACTGCATGGAGAAAGGTGAAATGGTGGCGGGCCAGATCATGTCAGGAGGAGGGGTTTCATGGACCTGCCCCGGATATCATCTGGACCACCATATTGTTCACCCTCTGGGCTAAAATAAATTCCCCGCTCCTGAAACAGTCTCCTGACAGCCCTTCAAATACAGTGCAATCCGCAGTAAAGTAGGACCCTTGGCTACCCTAGGGCAAAGCATAAAACTGGGGATAATGCAACCCTTTGGTCTGGTGTGGTTGTTTTCAGAAAATCAGATTGGCTACTGAGAGTCTTTAAAGGCACAGTGCTATGCAGTTAGATACCTGGAGAGGTTTGCCTGACGCCTACATTGTACTCCTTTCAGCGCCAAGTTAAAACCTTTTTACTTTCCTAGAATTTCAGCGTTCTGCATTTTAAATCTCTGCATTATTGCTAGATTTTGTTCTGGTTGTGCTTTTATAATGAAATGGTAAGCTTTTATATTTAATATTGTTTTACACTGTACTTTGAGGTTTTAATTTTTGTGAACCACCCAGAGAACTTCGGTTATGGGGCGGTATAAACATGTAAAAAATAAATGTAATTAGAAATAAAATAAATACTCCTAACACAGTGCCGGCTCCCAGCTTTTGCATGCACTTATTTATTTATTTATTACATTTTTATACCGCCCAATAGCCGAAGCTCTCTGGGCAGTTCACAAAAATTAAAACCACAATAAAACAACCAACAGGTTAAAAGCACAATTACAAAATACAGTATAAAAAGCACAACCAGGATAAAACCACGCAGCAAAATTGATATAAGATTAAAATACAGAGTTAAAACAGTAAAATTTAAATTTAAGTTTAAATTAAGTGTTAAAATACTGAGAGATTAAAAAGGTCTTTAGCTGGCGACGAAAGGAGTACAGTGTAGGCGCCAGGCGGACCTCTCTGGGGAGCACAACTGGGGTGCCACAGCGGAGAAAGCCCTCCTTCTAGTAGCCACCTGCCTCACTTCCTTTGGCAGGGGCTCATGGAGAAGGGCTCCTGTAGATGATCTTAAAGTCCGGGCAGGTACATATGGGAGGAGGCATTCCTTCAAATAACCTGGCCCCAAACCGTTTAGGGCTTTAAATGTCAATACCAGCACTTTGAATTGGGCCCGGACCTGGACTGGTAGCCAATGAAGCTGGAAAAGGACTAGCACTTCAGAACATACGAAGAGTCATGCTGGATCAGACCAAGCAGTCTAGGACACGGAATAACGGGCTCAAGTTACAGGAAGCCAGATTCTGGTTGGACATCAGGAAAACTTCCTGACTGTTAGAGCAGTGCAGCAATGGAACCAGTTACTTATGGAGGTTGTGGGCTCTCCCACCCTAGAGGCCTTCAAGAAGCAACTGGACAACCATCTGTCAGGGATGCTTTAGGGTGGATTCCTGCATTGAGCAGGGGGTTGGACTCCATGGCCTTATAGGCCCCTTCCAACTCTACTATTCTATGATTCTAGTCCAGCACTCAGTGTACAACCAGTTGTCAGCCAGAAACCCACAAGGAGGACATGGGTGCAACAGCACCCTCCCACCCATGTTGCCCAGCAATCGGTGTACATAGGGTTACTGCTTCTGACACTGGAGGTAGCACATAGCCACCAGGACTAGTAGCCATTAACAGCCTTCTCCTCCAGGCCATCACTACATCTTATGGTAGCAAATTCCATAGTTTAACTATGCGCTGTGTGAAGAAGTAGTTCCTTTAATCTGTCCTGAATTTCCTACCAATCAGCTTCATGGGATAACCCTGGGGCTAGTATTATGAGAAAGGGAGGAAAATGTCTCTCTACCCACATTTTTCACACCACACATAATTTTGTACACCTCTTATCAGGTCTCCCTTTAAGCCTCCTTTTCTCCAAGCTGAACAATCCCAGCTGTTGTAACCCTCCCCCCACAGGGGAGAAGCGCCAGCCCCTTGATCGTTTGAGTTGCCCTTTTCTGCACCTTTTCCCAGCTCTACAATATCTTTCTTAGGTGTGGTGACCCTTGGGCAAGACACTGCAGGTGGGCCCCTCCCTCAGTGTGTTTACCTTCTCACTGCTGTTGTCACCATCTGCTATTGCTCCTCATCCCCCTTCTCATCATGGCTGCCCTTTGCTTGCTTGCAAAGAGCCAGCGAGAAGCTAGCAGTAGCATCTACTGGGCCAGAGTGAGACGTGGGTGAACAAGAAGGTTGCAGTGCTGAGCAGGAGGAGGAACTCCAGCAGACTCAACTCAGTGGGCCCCTCCTGGTATTTGGACCCTCAGCACGAGCCAGACTATACCTACCCTTGATGCTAGACCTGTCCTAAGGTTATCCACAACAGCCAGGGCTGTAATTTTTAGGAAGCAACAGTGGCTGCCCCCAATGCGTGTGGTCTATTTTGTAGATTTATTTTTTTAAAATTCACTATACACTAAGGTTATTTTTAGTACTGTGGCACAGCATTTGTATAAAGGGATAGCAAATGATCTGGTGTCGTATTGAACAAAAGTAAAGGTGATAATTTTGAACATAGCAATGTTATTCTGTGTGTTGTGGGGTTTTTTTTAATTCTGAAGATATATATATATATATATATATATATATATATATATATATTATAAAATACTTGTTATTCTAAAGTTGTCTGGTCAATTTGGTCAGCAGTTTCCAATGTGTACTGAGAGCCAGGCATATTTTCCTTTATCTTTTGGTACCATTAAAACATGCTATTCTTGTTCTGCAACTTAACATCTGAAGCTGTGATAACAAGTCTTTTGACAGCAGCGTTTATTCCTGACAGCTTAATTAACTGTGGATTCCTGACCTTTGTGATGCGGGAACCAGCAATCGTGTACACACACACAGACACTGCACAACAAACTGGTATGTCAGGAGTGAAAGTTGGGAAAATGGATAGGAACACCTCTCTCTCTCTCTCTCCCTCTCCCTCTCCCTCCCTCTCTCTCATAATACTAGAACCCTGTTGAGTCATCTAATGAAACTAAATTGGTGGTGGATTCCAGATAGATAAAAGGGAAGTATTTCTTCACATAGGGCATAGTTCTCTTCCATGCCCTTTTCTTTAGTTGTGGCCTACCTGTAAGAGTCTGGTTGTCCACTGTGAAAACAGAACGGTGGGCTAGATGGATCTTTAGTCTGATCCAGCATGGCTCTCTTTACATTATTTTTGTATATGAAACACAGGTCGTCTTCTTCTTCTTCTTCTTCTTCTTCTTCTTCTTCTTCTTCTTCTTCTTCTTCTTCTTCTTCTTCTTCTTCTTCTTCTGTTTTTAATAATAGCTGTTATTTTTTTTAAAAAAGGCATGCATCAAATATAATCATTTTCAAATATAATCATTGGCTGAGCTGCACTTCAGGGGTTGATGAGGTTCAGCTCTCTCCCAGACTCTGCCAACCCAACCCCGAAGTTTCAAGCCCTGTTTGACAGCTGGCAACATATTGAGAATTGTTTTCAGGTGCTGGGTACACCGCCGCTTTTCCCTCAAGTGTGTTACTGACAGACCAAAGCCTTTTTCAGGAAAAAGCAGAGAAAAGCTGAACGCGATTCTCAACGTGGTGCTATGACGATTCCACCCACCCAGTTTAAGCTATATTACATCAGAATGCAAAAGGCTGTGCCCTCCAAATACAATTAAAAACAGAAAAAATAATCGCTAGATTCAAAACACAGAAAAACACATTGTTTTTGAAAGCAAGACATTCTTCTTACAAAATTCAATAAATGGTATTGAGTTTATTATAAATTTATCCTGTCATTGTCTTCCTTCCCTTTGTTTTCATATAATGCATTTGTTTAGCCATAAGAGCAAGCGCCCAATGCCCACCCCCACCCCGATCCATTCATGCGTTGTAGGCATAATTACTGATCTCCATTTTTGGCATTTATGATTTTGCTATGGTAATCATATAAGAAGTTAATCCTTTATGATCCTTGTAGACAGAGCCATCCATATAGTTTAAAAGAAAAACACTGGATCAAGTGACATTTGACATCATAAAATCTTTATTAGATGATTAATCCCCCCCGCCAATGCTTCTTTGGAAAGGGACATTCTCTCCATATGTGATCGAAATCTCCTCTGTAATATCTTATTTTCCATCATCCAGAGACAGAGGGCATGTCTAGACGATATCTTATCCCGGGGATTGCCCCGGGATCATCCCTGTGCGTCCACATGATGCACAGGGGATCCCGGGGGCAGGGAGGAATGATCCCTCCATTTCCCCGGGATTACCAGGGCTTTTAGCCCAATTTTTCCTGTGGGAGGTGTGGGCAGCCATCCCAGTTTTGTCCCAGCTCCTCGTGAGTAAACGCAAGGAGCCAGGAACTGGGCATGGGGCACGGAGCTCTTCAGGCGCTCTGTGCCCATCAGGGGTGGGGAGGGGAGCGGGAGTAGGTTTTTTGGGGGGGCTACCTTGCAATTTTCACTGGAGTGCTCATGCACTCCAGCTCTTCTTGGATTTTTTTGTTTTTTAAAAATGGCTGCCGCGACAGGCCCAATGCCCGGACATTGCGCAGCCCATGTGGACTGAGGGGGAGGATCCTGCGATTAGCATATCACGAGATCCTCCCCTCCCCTGGTGCAGACATGCCCAGATTTCTTGCTTCAATTCCTTCCATGGGACAATTTTTATTCAAAATGACTGATGACACATCATGAATTCCAGCAATCACTATTATAGAAGCTTGTCTTTCACTGTAGATGTCAGAAAGTCCTCTAAGCACTATTAGTACTGGCTATCTTCAGCTTCTGATGTTTCTAAACAAGTTGTTCAGGTTGCTGAACAAGGCCATTCGTTGGAGAAATTAGTTTGGGAGGTGCATTTCATACGATGGTTTTATGCCACGTGTGTGCTATTGTGACTAAGCGATTGTAATTCAGATGAGCTGGTTTTGCAGAACATCTCTCTTTAGTCTTTTAGCCAGTAGGGTCAGGTGAATTTAGTTGGACTTGGAAGTCTCATACTCATTTACCTCCAAAATGAGTCTTGCATTCAGCTATGGTTATTTTCATTGAAAAATAGCAAGCATGGATATGCAATTTAAAGATAAAAAAAGTGGCTGAGATATTTTAATGATCCTTTATCAAGAGATTTTATTTTATTTTGAAATAAAGTTTTTTAAATGAAAGTGTTACATGACATGTACTTCACATGGAAATCTTGCTTAAATTGTTTCAAACCAAAGAATGGGCAAGTACAACTGGATTTTGGTTGCATTTCATCCTCGGCAGCTGTGTTCTAAGGCAAAGCAGCCCAGAGCTAGTTAAAGGATACAATTCACTACCACAAGACGTAGAGATGGCCACCAATTTGGATGGCTTTAAAAGGGGGTTGGATAAATTCATGGAGAAGGCTCTCAATGGCTGCTAGTCCTGATGGCTAGGTGCTACCTCCAGTATCCGAGGCAGTAAGCCTATATACACCAGTGGCTGGGGAACATGGGTGGGAGGGTGCTGTCACACCTGTGTCCTGCTTGTGGATTTCTGGTCGACAGCTGGTTGGCCACTGTGTGACCAGAGTGCTGGACTAGATGGACCTTTGGTCTGATCCAGCAGGGCAATTCTTATATTCTTGTGTTCTAAAGAATCAGTATTGGAAAGGACATATGTGACCCACATCAAAATGTTGCTGCATGGAGCGCTTCTGTTCAGAGTTTATTAGATTGTAAGCCTATGTGGCAGGGTCTTGCTATTTACTGTGTTATCTGTACAGCACCATGTACATCGATGGTGCTATATAAATAAATAATAATAATAATAGAGTTCCAGCCAGCCATGCCCTCTTCCAGCATCCTCCATTCCATTACTCCTCCCTCACCCTGGTTTCCCGTTCTCTCCGCTCCCCACCCCACCCCACCCACAACAGTCAGTCATCTTTCTGTGGCCAATGAGAATGTTCCTCATTGGACTGCATTGGTTCCAACCCACTGTCACCCCCTTAGGGCTTTTTTCCTGAATATTTTTTGTACTTCTGTAAACTTTGGAGTTCCCTCCTTCTTTTACACTGGCATTTCTTTTTTATCTATGTAAGGATCTACACCCAGGAAATGGCTTCTGTGTTAGAATCCTGGATCAGTCAGCCTTCTCTGTTACATGGAAGAGCCAAACATTCTCCAATTCCTCACAAAATTAACTTGCAGCAAACTTACGTATGTGTATGCTGGAGAACTGTTTGTGTCTTATAATGTGTCTGCAGCACAGTAGCTTCAGATGACTCAAGTAATCAAAGTCTCCATGCTATAGGGGAAATAACCCCACCCCTACCTTGATGATGGTAGGAATGCTTGTTTATTAGAAGACTGTAATCTTATGCTGACTTCAAGGTGAGTTACATTGGATTTCCTTCCAAGGATTTCGGTGCCAGTTAAGAAATTGTTCAGTGGGAAGTTGGGATATAAATCAAATTAATCAATGAAAATGTATTGTGAGCAACCAAGAGTGAGTAATGTGTGACCTCCATTGACCCTAGTAGCATTCTTTTTTCCCCTTCCAAACTCTACTGTAACCCTTTCCAGACCGTCAGCCTTATGGCTATGTGCTACCTCCAGTATCAGAGGCAGTAAAGCCCCAAAATGGGTTCAGCGGCTTGGACAGCTCCTTTGGAGTTGTGACTGATTTTGAATGGAAGCCAGAACAGATTCACAGCCCCACTGAAATCGGAGCCACCAGCAGCCACTGAGGTCAGCTGTGTGTCTGCTCAGGTAGTAACTGTTGATGGGCAACTTCAAAGTCTCTGCTCTGCCTCTCATGTTTTTTCAAGTTTAAATCAGAATTGGACTGTGTAGCCTGGACACCATCTTATAGAGAACTGTTCTCTGTAAAGTAGGGCACCTGGCCACCTTATACGCTTTGCATGCAGAAGGTCCCAGATAAAGGATCTGGAGTAGCGGAACTGGGAAAGACTTCTGAGAAGTTGGAAAGCTGCTGCCAGTCAAAGTAAACTGTACTGGGATGGCTAGGTGGATTCTGTGTAAGGCAACTATTTATGTTCATTTCATATGTTCAGTTCCTACGTAGCTCTGAGGAAGCTGCTGTACCTATTAAGTGGGTACAATTGCAGAATATGCCCAAGTAGCAAGTGTGATTTATTTATTTATTTATTTACGGCGTTTATATATCGCTCCACATCTAAATAGATTCTGGAGTGGTAAACAATAAAATATTTTTTAAAAGATCAAAGAATAAAACATCACATTAAAAAGTTGTTATTTAAAAAAATAAAAACACAGAATGCCATTAAAAACCATGGCTGGTCAGTCAAGGAAGGCTTCTTGAAATAAAGATGTTTTCAGGAGGTGCCAAAAACCACGCAATGTTGACGCCTGCCTGACCTCAAAAGGCAGGGAGTTCCATAGAAAGGAAGCCACCACACTGAAGGCTCTTCTCCAGGTGGACTCCAATTGGGCTATAAGTCCATGCAGAACCATGCGGAGTTGATTTATTTAAGGCACAATCCTATGCATGTTTAGACAGGGAAAAAAATCCTACAATTCCCCTGTCAGCATGGCGGCTGGCTGGGGAATGCTGGGAGTTGTAGGACTTGTTTCTGTCTAAACATGTATAGAATTATACCCTTAGTTATTTAGTTACTTAAAACACACACACACTTTTATCAATGCTTTCAAGACAGTTTAATATCAATATGCAGTGCTCCACATGACGCACATGACAGCAATTTTATTTGTAAAAGTTTCCACCATTTCTAAATAAATAAATAAATAAATAAACAAACAAAGTAATGTGCAAGGGAAGTATTTTGAGCATTACGCCTGTGGTGAGTCCACATGGAGCAACGTTTGTGCCTTGGAAATGGCTGTGATTGGCACCAAAATGTGTGTGCGTCGTTGCACTTGATGACGAGACTTAGAACCCATAGTGTGTTTCCAGCTGAAGGGCTCCTAGAGCTACCAATCTGGAAGCACCCCATCTTTTTTTCTTTAACGGATTAACCATGGTAAGAAAAAAGATGGAAGAAGTGGCGGCAAAACACAAGCGAGATACGAGTGGAAGACATCATCATCTAGACCTCCCTACTGAATGAGGAAGGACAATGGTGCTGTAAAAGTCTTCTCTGGAAGCAACCCGTACACTTCGGGGGAGCCTTGTCGTGCAGCCCAGTCATCCAATGCTCCATGCAGGAAGTCCATAGTTACAGCATCCCCAACAGACCTTCAATGAGGGTGGCCTCATCTACACCAAGCAGGATATTGCACTATGAAAGCGGTATATAAAAGGCAGGAGCCACACTACTGCTTAACAGTGGTATTGAAGTGCACTGACAACTGTTGGGGCCCATTGACACATACCATATACCGCATTCATACCGCTACATCCTGCTTGGTGTGGCTCCTGCCTTTTATATACTGCTTTCATAGTGCAATATCCTGCTTGGTGTAGATGAGGCCAGAGAGTCCACCCTCTAGATAAGTGGTTAACGTAAGAGCCTAAGTAGAGCCATGCCAGATCAGAGCAAGGGTCCATCTAGGCCAGCGTTCTGTTCACACAGTGGCCAACCAAGCTGTCCATGGGAAACCCATAAGGAGGACATGAGTGTAACAGCACCCTCCTGCCCATGTACCCTAACAACTGGTGTACACAGGCATACTGCCTCTGATACTGGAGTTAGCATAGGGACATCAGGGCTAGTAGCTGTTGATAGCCTTGCTCTTTACCATCTAGACATTTCTCCTAATCTTCAACCATAATCTACTCTCCTTTAATTTAGCACATTTGTTCTAGTCCTGCCCTCTTGGGACAGCAAAGAACAAATCTTTACCTTTTCTGTGTGACTGAGTAAAAGGCAGGATGACAGAAAGCCTGCATCTTTCTGGTATTTTATATTTTTCAAATCCGTGTGTTCGGATAATAGACTGCTGAGAAGCATGTATTCTGATCACTCTGGAATAAACGCTTATAAGTAGCCCATTTTGGAATGACAACTCTCCATGGATGTTTGTTATCAGGCAATTTTGAACAGTCTCGGTGAATGAAACGAGCTCATTAGCCCATCAGTATATTGTTACTAAAAAAAATTAAATTGCATTTCTATACCAATGTTCTGAAGCCAACCAAGGGAGTGTACAAAAATTTCAGAAAAGAAAAACTGTAATTAAAAACAGCGAAATGTTAAAAACAACCTTGAAAGCCTTATTTACTGAGGTGGTGAAAGTTTAAACTAGCCTTCCCCAACCTGGTGCTCTCCAGGTATTTTGGACTACAACTCCCATCACCCTTGGCCAGCATAGCCAATGATTGGGGATGATGGGATTCTAGCACATCCTCACATTCCCAGAATCCTCTGACATGCACAGAGATTTGGTGGCAGCCATGCAGAATGTTGATGTGGAAAGGATCCCCTACAGTTAGAAAGTTCAAAAACCACTACTTTGGACTTTAAAACAAAACAAAAAAAAACAGAATTGCAGGGCTTTGTGGTTAGAATTCCTGAGAATCTGTTGGAGACTTCCATGCGTGGATGTATTTCTATACCAACATCAAAATTGTTACAAAGAATGTGTGCTCAACCACCATTTTTGTGGCTAGAGCAAAACCCCTAAGAAGAAATAGGACTTTACAGATATACTTTCCCATGGAGAAATAGCTATGTAAAATGTGTAGTACTTTCTTCCCATTGTGGGGATCTAAGATGAAGGAAAAGGAAGTGGCTCTGGGCCTTGGTTACTTCCGTTTTTTTCTTCCTCAGTTTTATGGGCAGTTCTAGGGGCGTCACCACAGAGCCTGTTATCTGTTTCTTTCTCTGGCAGCATGATAGAGCCTGGAATAGGTTCACAAGCACTCATGCACACACACACATACACACTCACAAAGAGACAACAAGGACCACTAGCCACATATCCATTGAAAATATAAAAAGTAGCTCAGTAAGACATACTCCAGAGTTTTTATCTACCTGTACGGCAGGAAGACACAGATAACTTGAGGCAACTGACACTTCACCCATATCTATTTTAGGAAGTACAGGCTTGCTCTCTCAGTGGTTGCCGTGCAGCTATGGAACTCCCTTCCACTTGGACAATTGCCAAGACGAAAGCTTGTGCAGCTTTCCAAAGCACAGGTAAAAGTGAAGATAGGCCTAATGTACAAAGAGGACTAGCAGCATGTTCTACAATGGGGGCAGGCAGAAGGTAGATTGAGATCTACTGACAAATCTCTGGGTTACATGCAGGAGGTTGGTAAGGATTTCTGACTCCTGGTAGTTTCTTTTTTTAAAAAAAAAAACTCTACCAGGGTTGGCTTTGTGCCAATTGCTTGTTCCTCACCTGTGAGATACGAGTGTTCATTGGGTGTCTTTTACCTAGTCTTAGTGCAGTTTTGCCGCATAGTGTAAAGTGTTTTGTATTCGAATCCTTGAACTGTAGTCACTCAGGTGTGGATTTATACCTGTACATGCAGTATAGTTCATGGGGTGCAGTACATCAGCCCCTGAGCCACCATTTTGAGATTCTAGTTAAAAAAAAAAAACCCAAGGAAAGGAGCTCCTATAAGTCTGACGTCTGTCCGACCCTGTTCTACAAGCTAGTTGAAAAGAGCAACATGCATCCCAGTGGATTGCGTTGCAGCACCTGTTTCGTATAAATACGGTTCCAAGTTCAATGCCCAGTGTATCCAGGTAGGAGTGGGAAAGACTCCAATCTGAAAGCCTGGAGGAGAACTGCTGCCTGTCAGTACTGGGCTCGGTGGACCGGTGCTACGACAATATAAGGCAGCTCCCTATCAGTCTCGTCCCGCCCTGGCTGCCCAATTACTCACTTCCATCTCCTCTCTGGCTGGGGAAATGGAAGCGGCGCCAGTTTCTCACTTCAAAGTGTAGTGTGGCTGCAGAGATTAAGGCCTATCCTCCTCCCTACTCCACGCTTGGGAGAAGGGCGAGCGGCTCACCGTGCTTGCCAGAAGGTGGAGGGATGCTTATAGAATCATAGCGTTGGAAGGGATCTCAGAGATCATCTAGTCCAATCCCTTGCTCAGTGCAGGCTCTGCACTGCATCCCTGGCAGAAGGCCATCCAGCCGCTGCTGAAATACGGCCAACAAAGGAGAATTACCGCCTCTCGAGACAATCTGTTCCACTGCTGAACAGCTCTCACTATTAGGAAGTGTCTCCTATTGTTTAGCTGGAATCTGCTTCCCTGCCATTTCCATCTATTGCTTCTAGTTCTGCCCTCTGGAAAAACAGAGATCTATATAACGGCAAGCAAACCTGTGGACTCCTACCATAAACCCCTTTCAGGAGAGGACCCAAGTTAATAATTCCAGGTTATGGGCACCCCTGGGTAACACTACTACAGTTGAATCGGTCCAGTACAAGGTGCTTATGTCATTGTTATGGCTTCTGGACACACCAGGTACTGTGACCAATAAAACTGCAGGCCGTTATGTCAGTCTGAGTTCTCATATTGTTGTTAATTGTTGTGAACCACCCAGAGAGCTTGGGCTATTGAGCGCTATAGAAATGTAACTAAATAAATGTTGGCGGGAAAATGGTGTGGATGGCGGGATGATGACAGGAGATTATTAGGTACATGTGGCAGATAGGGATGGATGTATGTCAATTTTGATCTTGCTGAGATGATCACTTTTTTGAGGTCAGGTTTGTTCTGTCCCATTTATGCACAAGCTTGCAATGTATTTATTTTTTAAAAAAATCTGCACAGAAACGTGTACTTTTTGGTGCATCTTTTTCGTAGTGTATGCATTTTTGTGTGCTTCCCACCCCCCCAAGTATTTTCCATTGCTGAGAAAAGCGGTTTTGTGTGCATTGTTCTCAAATACGTGCATTTCATGTGCATGCAGTTAGGTGAGTGCTTAAGTGTGCTTCTGTATATCAAGTTCCTCCTGGACTACTGTACAACATTCCCCTTTAGAAAGAATGTGGAGGCATTACAACAATTTAGACCCCTCTGTTAGAAGCATCTTGAATGTCACATGGATTTTTGACTCCTTGGAGGGCAGATACTGATAGAATTGCTGCAGGCTGGCCTGGGCCTGTGGGACAGTGTCGGGTTTAAACATATGAAATAAAATAATAAACAAACTCATTTGTACTGAAGACATATGGCCCTTACAAGCTAGCAAAAACACCTGAGATAAACATCTCCAACCTGTTTGGTCACAAAACATTCCTGCTCAAAGTATGCCCACAGCAACCAATGTTTACCTGATTGGTTATCACACATACACACACATACTTGCATAAGCCTGCTTTCATGACGCTAGAAAACATGTTGCTCGAAAAATTACTTGCAAGTAATTTTTTAATGTATTTATTTTGTTCCGACAAATCTGTCCTGCCCTTCAACATCAATTTTTAGGGCGGTATGTAAAATGGCACAGCAATAAAGTGAAACCTCATAGTAACAACAAGAGCTGCAATTAAAAGCACCATAAAAGTCTGGAAGAATATAAAGGACTTTGGCCGCATGGCTGCCAGCTGAACCTCTGCATGGAAAGAGTTCCTTAGATGGGTGCCACCAATGAAATTTCTCTCTCCCTGGTTACCATCTGCCTCCTCTCAGACAGGGACACCCAGAGGAGAGCTTCACTTGATGATCTCAATATACATAGGCCCTTTCTACACCTAAGGATTATCCCAGGAAAATGGAGGGTTCGTCCCTGCCTGCTCCTGGGATCCCCTGTGTGTCATTTGCATGCACAGGGATGATCTCGGGATGATCCGGGGTGGGGGTGGGGGGAGGCAGGTGTAGAAACAATCACAGTATGCATTGAAGCAGGAATATTTTGATAACAATGTGAGACCACTCAGTCCTTCGGGTACCTGTGTCTCAAATTGTAGGTGAGCAACCACACCTTGAATTGAGGTTGGAGATAGACTGGAGGGCCAGGGGAGTTCTTCAGCATCAGCAACAACTTAGTTCAAAAACATTTATTTATTTATTACATTTACATACCGTCCCATAGCCAAAGCTCTCTGGGCAGTTTACAAGAGTTAAAAACAGTGAACATTAAAACAATAGGCATGGATAGGATTGCAGCCTAAGCTCTGAGAGTTTCTCTCCTTCATTGCTGTGCTCTGCGGCCAGCTAATAATAATAATAATAATAATAATAATAATAATAATAATAACAATAATAATAATAATAAATATTTCTTGCCCGCCTCTCCATTCTGATCGAGGGTGGGAAACAACAATAAACGATAAAATACAAATGTGTGTTATTTAGTTTGTGTTTGAAATGGTTTATTGCTCCTTGATTTCTAACATGAAAATAGAGACACAACCTGAAGAGGCTACGTGCTAAACTGATGAATTAAGCATTACTCCCGCTAATAGCGAACTCAGATGCTGAGTGCCAACAGAAATGGAGCTGAAGCAGGGCCACTGAGAAATTGAAGGGAGATATCAGCATGCTCAGGGAAGGCCCAAAGTTTGCCAAGATACTCTTCCCCAAAAAAATCTTTAGAAGGGGGAGGAAACATAAGAGGATGCAACCACAACCACAACAATGAAATGCCAACCTACTGAGGAGTGAGCATGCTCAGTAGCCATAGAACGTTAAGTTTATGCTGGCAAAATAAAAAATGGAAACCTGGAGTGAGGAATGGAATGCCCTGCTTGAACTTCTGGCAGCTCATAGTATCCTGGAGGAAGCAATGGTGTAGTGGAGCCAGGTTTTGCACAGTTGCATGGCCAGCACTTTTTGATTAGCTGCGGTCATCTGCCGCCACACCTCTCAGAATTCCCTGTTCCCGCTGAACTTAGCTGCAATTCTCACAGAACCTGTGGGGGAAATGAATTTTCCCAGCTGCAATATATTATTCCCTGTTGTAACGCAAAATGTTTTGTAGTGGCTTTGTCTTGAATGGGAAGCTGAGAACCCTTAGCTTTTCAAAAGGCCCGGTCCTGATGGAGATAAAAAATGTTAGAACTGGCTTGTTAATATGGATCAGCACAGCTGCCTGGATTTTTGGACTCTCTTTGGGGTGTGCAGCTAAGGGGACTGTCATGATGAGCTCCTGTACTTCAAAATTTAACATGGCTACTTAGAAGGAAGGAATGCTGGCAGATGCTCTCCAGCTAGGAGGCGAGGACACAATGCAATATTGTGGCAGGCCTCGCTTATACTTAATTCATAGTTCAGTTCATTGTACCAGCAGAATGCACAATGTTATTTTCTGCCCCCTTTTTCAACTCCTCAGAATTTATGAACATGTTTGCAGAAGCGCATATACTCCACACATTTATCTCAGAAGTTTTACCCATCTGCTGACACGGGTTCATTCCTGAGCGGAGGAGAGATTGTTAAGTATGACAATGCCTCACCTTCAGTTACTTGCCTACTTTTGAGGGGTTACATAGTTCAGTGACAGGGAACATGGTGTGCATATAGAAAGTCACGCCTAGAGTCCACTGAAATCCCTCTGCAATACATCAGGCATTGATGATCATGTGCTTTTGACATTATTAAAAATGTACTTGTTTGCCCTGACTTTTCTCAACCCCTTAAAGGTGCAATCCTATGTATGTTTAGACAAAAAGAAGCCCTACAACTCTCATCATGCTCCAGCCAGCTACTTTTTTTCTGTCTAAACATGAATAGGATGGCACCCTAAATTGTTTAAATGTTCTTGTGCTTTTATAATCATTGTTTTATCATTTGTTTTTTTCCGCTTTTAAAATGGGAAATAAATAAATAAAACGGTAGTCCATAGCAAATTTTCAGGGACAATTTCTTAGCCCTTTCGCCTGCCTTGAAATTGGCTGTTTTGTTTTAGTTATAATTTGGGGCTGAGGTGAAATTCTGTTGGGGGAAGGAAAATCAGAGCAACAGTCATTTCGTTCTCCCCAGAAAGCCCAGTTCAGACATGCTTTATGTATCATGGGCAATTCAAAATGGCTGTCACCACTGAAAATGGCTGCCTCCTTTCCCACAGCAGTTAAATATCTACAGAAAAACACACATTTTTGAAAGTGGGCAGATTGTTCCTCCAGCATCTCATTATATTCAAGAGGTGCAGGGTTAAATACCCTTCCACAGAAAGGCCCATGACTGAAACAGGCTTATTAATATCTAGACATATGCGTGTGTGTCTTGCAGAACCCACTCCCAACCTCAAAATGTGTGATTTGAAAACAGACTGAAATGTTTAAAAGGCATCCCACGCTGTTTTGCTTTTTGTGGGGGTGATTGGAATTTAACAGTGCAATGGTATATGCCGGCCTAATCAGAAGCAAGCCCTATTGATTTCAGCAGAGCCAGATCTACACCAACCAGGATATGACACTTTGAAAATGGTTTGAAAACTATATGTGGAGGGTGTCCTGGGCCCCAACAGTTGTCACTACTGTTATAAAATGTTTTAAGGCAGTAGTGTAGATCTTGCCCAGGACTTACTCCCAAGTAAACATGCTAATAAATCAGTGAAATGATTTGGAGAAATGAAGTTGGGTGGAGGGACTTTCTCTTCAAACTGGGTCAAATTCACAAAATTTTGGTTGAATCCTGTTTCTCTACTGTCGTAGAGCTTCTCTACGTGATGATTTTGTCATGCGATTGACATTCTTCAAGCACGGAATTTACTGGGAGCTCTACATGATGCTGTCATTCTACTGTTTCTTTCCCAAGATTTCCCCTTGCCTAACTTGCTCTATTTTAAGCAGGGGGAAATGTAGTGTTTTTCCTACTCACGTCATCAGACTGCCATCGCCTGCCTGGTATTGTTGCCGTATTGCGTTATGTGGGAGGAACTGAAGGGTGTGGTTATGAGGCAGTGACAACAATGGGGCGGTGTGTTGCGTCCCCATTCTGGGCACTTCCACCTCCGCCATTTGCAGTTGCTTTGGCAGGTCAGCAGGTGAGCTAGATTGCAACTGCTGTACGAGGATAGATAATAACATGGCTGAAAATGTTGAGCACATTGT
Source organism: Elgaria multicarinata webbii (assembly GCF_023053635.1). Lineage (NCBI taxonomy): Eukaryota > Metazoa > Chordata > Lepidosauria > Squamata > Anguidae > Elgaria > Elgaria multicarinata. The sequence continues at coordinate 24,120,135 of NC_086174.1, read as the reverse complement.
TTCTCCCGTTGTTGCTGCTCTGTATGCCCCACCACCACCACCACCTGGGCAGTGTTTTTTTACAACGAGCCTGGGCTGCATGTACTAGAAGGCTGTGTCAATCATGATGGGTTGACCAATAACCAGCTAGTGGGAGGGAAATGGGCATGAACCACAGGTAGACGCGAGAGTCAAACGTTCGTGTGAAGGCGACTCACGACAACACTGCTGCTCATGAAAGGTGCTGCCTCTCTGTGAAAAGAAAAGAAATGGAAAGTTCCGGGATAAAACCAGCCAGCATAAAGAGTCCATGACTGAAAGAGGGAGCAGAAACAGTGGCCCTTTCTACACCTAAGGATTATCCCAGGAAAATGGAGGGATCATCCCTGCCTGCTCACGGGATCCCCTGTGTGTCATTTGTGCACAGGGATGATCCCGGGGGGAAAGGCAGGTGTAGAAACGGCCAGTGGTACAGTTCCGGGAAGAAAAGCCTCATGTAGAAATGCCCCTAGTCTCTGGTAGCAGGCCAGGGAAGAGCTGGCCCTGAGGCTGTGGAGTTTATGATACTGGTTCTAATTCTAGACAGGTAGCTCCATATGTTCCTATGAAAACTCCATAGGAAGTGGTTTAGGTGTGATAGTTCTCCCTGCCCCCCAACCGTATTTAGCAGATGTATAGCTCACTTTTCAACCATTTGTTCCCAAATTGGGTTAAAATTAAAAGAATAAAATGCCAATAAAATTTCAGCAATAACTTGGACTCGATGGCCTTTTAGGCCCCTTCCAACTCTACTATTCTATGATTCTATGACTTCATCACTTTATGTTACGATCATAGAAGGATGAATATATCTATGTGAACTCACTCTGATAAATACAGTGCCCTCCTTTAAAAAGATCCTTGTGTTTATCCTTCTGGAGTATAAATGGTTTCTCAAGATCCTTGTTTCTCCCCTTTTGTTATAGGAGCAGTTCTGAAAGGAGGAAGGAGAAGTCAAGGGATGCAGCACGGTGCAGAAGAAGCAAAGAGACCGAAGTTTTCTATGAGCTGGCCCATGAACTGCCACTGCCTCACAATATTAGCTCACATCTGGACAAAGCATCGATAATGCGTCTGGCAATCAGTTTCTTACGGACACACAAACTTTTGTCTTCAGGTAAGTTCCGCAAGTAAAAGCATCCAGTTTGGGCTGTTGGCCAATGACAACTGGAAGCCCTGGGGCTTATCCCAATCCCTTCAGCTCCTCATTTGTGAAACGTAGTTTGTGATTTCAACGATATTCCAGTATTATATACTTCGATCACTCTCTCCCGCTTGGGCAGAGAAACAAGTAAAGGGCTCCTTTTCAGGCCCTCCCTCCCAGTGTGATATGCTTCAGCAAAGGCCTCTCTTATGTAGCTCAGCTACTCACTCTGACAAAAAGGGCAAATGGCTCCCTTCTGTCATGAACATCAGTAGAAGCTTTTTCAGAGTAGAAGCTGAGGTACATCCAGCGAAGGGTCTGTCAAAGCCTTTGTTTCTGCTCATGGGTGTGTGTGTGTCAAGACGCTTTCGCCCATGGGGGTGCCTGTTCGACGCCATATTGGAAGGGGATGAACTCAAAAGCCCACAGCATCATGGCTGCAAGGCTAAATCAATAAAGCTAGACAGGTCAGGAGGGAATGCGGGCTATTCAGTTGGAAAAACAGCAGCACCGGCAGCCATTCCGTTGTCAAGCCTGCCCTCTGCCCTGCGTTTCCATGGTAACGCAAGCTACGCCCACTGGATAACCCATAGTAAAGGTAAAATCATGGTAAATTGAGAGTTGGAAAACGCAGTTTTGGGGGGTAAATCCCGATGTGGCTGCGAGTTTGTGGCGGCGTCATTTAAACAACACTATGACAATGCGCAGCTACTTCAGGGTTTATTTATTTATTTATTGCATTTTTATACCGCCCAATAGCCAAAGCTCTCTGGGCGGTTAATCGATTGTATAGACACCCCACATGTCTCAGTTCAGGCAGGAGTGAGTCAACAATTGAAGCCAATGTTCCTGGCCATTTCAGCCTCTGCTGCACAATTCAGAATATGACCCCAATAAGTTGCAAATAATGGCTGAAGTATACAAGTGCTGTTTCTTTTTCCGGATGGAGGGGTTTGAAGGGAAAGTGGACAAATGAGCATATTGTGGAAATATACAGACCATTTTCAAGTTCAGAACTTTGCATTATGATAATCTGCATGTTCAGTGGTTTTAGAGCAGGGGTGGGCAACATGTGGCTCTCAAGTTGTTTTGGCCTACAACTCCCATCAGCCCTAACTAGTATAGCCAATAGTGAGGGATCATGGGAGTTGTAGGCTAAAACTTCTGGAGGACCGCAAGTTGCCCACCCCTGCAAAATACAAGCAACATAGTTGGAGACAATATGAACCTGGTGTGGTGGATAATAAGTCAAACTTGGGTCCAAAAGGTAAGGGTTCAAATCCTCACTCAGCTATTAAGCTCACTGGATAGCCTTTGGCAAGCCCCACTGGGGGCTTCCAGATGACGCCGTTATCACACAATCACCTTGATTGTTCATGGACTTTTACAGGGAGAGGGGAGGTCAAGATGCTACCATCTTCCATTGATAACCTTCCCATGTTTTCCCGCCACTTCTTCCATCTTTTTTAATTTCCGCAGAAAATCCACTAAGGAGAGAAAGATGGAATAGTTCCACAATGCATTGTATTGTTAGTGCTAAGAATCCTCCATGTGAAAGCCCTCCCCATCTGGGTCAACCCACGGGTTCCTTGGCGGCACCTCATTGGTGTTGCATTCCCCCTAAACCCCGCAGTTTCCCTGCTACAGGGTTGCGCTTGCTAATCCCCATGCCAAGAAAGGAGCACAGGGTTTGCGGTGGTCTTCCAGGTACTGGAGCCTAGCCCCGCCCTCTTTCTGGGATCCGTTGACCAATTGCTGGTCGCCATCGGCCAAGATCGCCCCTTGGGTTGACCATGGAGCAAAATCAGACAGCAGAAGAACCGTGCTGACCTTGCTCGGGCAGGAAAAGTCAGAGTAAGTCCCTAACTTTTCAGCTGTGGATCTTTGGCTCTTTGCCCTGGGGTGGCTCCAAATCAGCAGCTGTGTCATATCACCGATGCAGCATGGATTCAGAGCCACCCCAGGGCAAAGGCAACATATAGACAGCCCCCAAGACATTACTTTAAATGCATCCTTGAATCTATGATTTCTCCCTCCCCCCATCATTGAGTGCAGCTGAGGAAGCCCTAAGGTGGCTGAGGGGGTACTACCCTTCCCCTGTACCATTTTCCTGTTGAATTAACAGACATCTGCTCTTTGCCACAAATAGCTTTATGGGCAAATAACGTTTAGGAATTTTCATCCGAGAAACAGCATGCGGGGAGGAAGGATAAATTCCCCCAACTATTCACATTGGGAGCCCTGCAGGTACTTATGATATGTGTGTGTTTCAAAATATGAGAATCTTAAGCGTGGGATTCAAAGGTGGTTTAAATATCTATTTTAGCCTTTCCCAACTTGGCACCCTCCAGATGTGTTGGACTGCAACCCTCATAATTCCTAGCTAGAAAGGCCGATAACTCCCATGATCACTGGGAATGATAGAAGTTGCAACCGAACACATCTGCATGGCAAACTGTTGGGGAAGGCTGATCGAGTTTTCTCTAACGTCAGCCTAAGAGCGTCATCACACAAAGGAAAATCGTGTTTGCTTACTGTCGCTTTCATTGCCCGCACGTTTGTCCCTCCTTACTTCCTCTTTTGAAAGAAGAAGTAAACAACATGCACATGGCCCATTCAGTGGGCATTTTGATCGCACTGCTTCTCCTGCACACAGGAGATAGAGGCAACTTCCATCTTTAAAACTAAGTCAGACTTACTGGGGTGGGGGTTTTTTGCACGAAGCAGGGCAGAAGAGGTGGAAGGCAGACAATGTCATGAGAGGGATCCGCGAAAATCCGTGAGTGTCCAGTAACGAGCATGCAATAAAACACTCATGTGATGGCACGCTAATTTACCTATACAGATTTGTGATAATAAGATTTACTAACTCTATTTACACTATCTGAAGCTCTGAAGAAATGGGCTAGTCTGCAAAAGGTTATGCCGGAATAAATTTATTAGTCTTTAAGGTGCCACAATACTCCATGTTGTGTTTGGAGGAAAGGGTGAGCTGTAAATGTGATAAATAAAATGAATGTGTTGCCCAAGTAGCAAATAAAGGCCAAAACAAATGCATTATTTCTTCACAAAGTTGAAGCATATATCTAAAAATAAACCTGGAAAATTTTAATTAAAACCAATTACAAGATTTCAAGCTTGAAGAGTTTTTAATCCTAATTAAAATGCCAAAGCTTATAAATCACAAAACATTTCCATGCTGGAACAAGTATATCCCAATCTGATGTGGAAAACACGTTTGCATAACCGCATTTAGACAGCAGCTGTGTAGTCCAAAGACCTCACTTAAACAGGATTAAATATAAAGCCAATCTGTGTCTCTCACTATCTGAGGCTCATGATTGGTCATTATAGTAGTATGCAACCCTCTGCTGGTTAATATATTTGGTGTGAGTGCATATGTGCACAAGGGGTGGGGAAAAACCCTTTGGGATTGGTCATCTTTTTTTTTATTTTATTTTTTATTTTTTTGATTACATATTACAATTACCACATAAAAAAATAAAATTGGTCATCTTAAGTGTGAAAAAAATGTGCATCTTGCCATCTTTGCTAATTGTACAGCTAAAAATGATCTATGTTTCCATTCTGCCTGACAAAGACCTCTATGTATCTCAAAAACATGCATACTTCCATACCAGCAGATGATCTCCCAGTAAAAGATATTACTAGTTTAGCATTGCTTGCAATAGATTGTAGAGTTGCAATATGGCCTAGATGTCCTGTGCCATAAAGTGTAGACTGGCTCCCTTAATACATGAATGAAAAGCCACCCACATTTTCAGCCATGCAAAATGGTACTTGAAAGAGAGATAGTTTGTTTGGTTATGCATGCACATCTGATATTAAAATGCTTAATTACAGATCTTTATGATGGTGTTGTTGTAAGTAATATCCTGTAAGTAGAGCAATTTCTCACACCCTTCAACTACTTTAGTAGCACCCATATGCAATGGAAACCTAGACGCCATGTGGACTCACATTTCCCATGTGGAGGGCAAGGGTATGGCACATGCTTTGCGTGCAGAAGGTCTCAGGTTCAACCTCAGGTGGAATAATGTAAGCCTTATTGGCCCTGTTCAGACAACACGCTAAACCATGCTGCTTAACCACAAAATGGTGAATGGGATGCAATGCATTCCATTAACCATTCTGTGGTTAAGCAGCATGGTTTAGTGTGTTGTCTGAATGGGGCCATTGAGTTCAATGGGATGGCAGCCGTAGTGCAGATCCAATCCATAGGCTAAAGTAACATTAGAAGGCAGAAGGGATGTCTAAAGTAACATTAGAAGGCAAAAGGGTTGATTTTTCTCGAACAAGCCACCTTGAGAACCCATGGCTTGTTGTTAAATTGTTCAGGGTGGTTAACAAGCCACACTGCATGGTGAGCAACCCTGTGGAAAATGTGCTGCGTTCACTCAACATATAATAACCCACCCTATGGAAAATGCACTGTATTCAGACAATACGATAATCCACAATTCAACAACAACCCACACTAGGTTGGTTAGTGTGTTGTGTGAACCCACCCAGAGAGAGCACAGACAGACAGAGAGAGAGAGAGAGAGAGAGAGAGAGAGAGAGCACAGAGAGAGAGAGAGAGAGAGAAAGAGAGAGAGGGAGAGCACAGAGAGAGAGACAGACAGAGAGAGAGAGAGCACAGAGAGAGAGAGCATACATTCACAGAGAGAAAGATAGTACACAGCTGAAAAGGCCCTGAAAAAGGTACTGAAAAGACTCCATCTTCTGGTGTCTCTGGCTCCACCTACCAATGTCTGTGGTGCTTGATTGACTTTTCCTGTGTGTCACTAGATCTTCATAGAAAAAAGGTGCCCCACCCCTGCCAAATGGCTCAAGACTTATCCTCAGTAGGACATACTTGTTGATTAGGTCTTGGAATATGAGAGTCATTTTGGAGAAGGTGACTTATTCCTTCTCCACCCCCACCCAACTCCCAGAACCTGACTTATGAGATTTGGGAGTACAGAGAACCATAGAAGCGTTTAACCTTTTGAATGTAATCCCCATGTTTACAGTTCTTTTTATTTACGAAGTGAAGGATCAGTATTGCAGCAGCAGACCTTGAGCCCTGCCCTGTTCCTCGGGGGGTGGGGAATTGAGATGAGGAGGAGCCTACTGTCATTTATTTATTTATTTCATTAGTACTTTGCATTTCTGCCCAAAAACCACACTCAAGGTGGCTTGCAGACACAATTAAAATTGATTAAAACAATTCTTTAAAATACAATAAAAACAGAATAATTACAGAATAAAAAAAAATGAACTGCACCGAGCCCCGCAGATCCACTTGTAGGCCAAAACCTTTCTCGAATAAAGCATTTTATTTGTTTTTTTGTCATAGAGCTTCATGTGTGTATAGGTCAGATCCTTATCCCTCAAACTCAGGTGTTTGGGTAACGATTGTATAGATCATGGCAACCGATATGCATTGGTCTTTTGTGCACATGGTCCCCTACCCTGTATAGTAAGAGCAAACCCATTCTCTAAGGGTCAAATCTTATGTAGCCAAAACAGCACAAGCCACACACAAGAGGCAGATATCAGCAGGCTTGGGGGAAACCCAAGGTTCGCACAAGTACAAAAAGTATATGGAGGGGGCAGGGTGGGGAGAATGGAATGGAATATCCTGGAAAAGGGCAGGGCTGGCTGGCTGGAATCTTGAACAGGGGCACTCCACCCTGCAACGTTTTGTTGCAGTTCACCTTGTTCAGATTTGACATCCAGTGTGCAGATGTCAAGTGAGATGGGGAACGGGGGAAGTATCAGGCTGGAGCAACGCTGCTGGTGTAATCACAGCCACCATCATCCCTGCAAAGATTGATTGCACGGAGCTTAAGTTTTTAAAAGTTTGAGAAACACTGACTTAAGCAGTCCAATTAAAATTTCCTAAGGTGCAATCTTATGCATGTTTAGAAAGAAAAAGAAGTCCTACAAGTCCCAGGATTCTTCAGCCGGCATAGATAGCTCGGGAATGCTGGGAGCTGTAGGGATTTTTTCTGTTTAAACTTGTATAGGATTACACCCTAAATGAGATGGGATCAGACTGGTGGTAATAAGCTCACCCCTTCAAGCAACAAATATGGAAACAGTCAAAATGGTTTTATATTGTCCGGCTTTATTTTATCCTGTCCCTGGACTTCACCTTCCTGTTTTGTCTCATTATTATTTTTTTACTGCCACGCTGTTTATTTAAGTTAAATGTTTTATTTAAAACGAACAAACAGAAACATCATCAAGTTTACATGTTGTTTGTTTGTAATTGACGTCTGGATCCTTAGAAATACAACTGTGCTATATGTTATGCTTTTAATTCAGAAAAATATATATTAAAAGATTTTAGAAAAGGGCTTGGCAAATATGCTTTATCAGGAGTTCATTTATTAATTCAGCTTTAACAAGTTCCTTTTCATAAGCAAAATAATTAATATCAAGTTTCAGGTTGCTTCTTTATCAGATAAAAATTGGTACCTGAAACACCACAACTCACCTCGTATATCTGAGCCTGCAAAAAGAAAAAGAGAAATAAAAGTTATTTAAAATCTCCCTATGCTATTTTTAGAATGAGCTTTATATCCCCTGGACGGCCCAGAATTTGCATTCCCCTGAAGCCAGCTAAAGGTCCAAATTTGGTCTTTTGTATCATTTCATAATAGGAAATGTGGGTCCCACAGCTTAAAGTTCAAAAGAACGCAACATACCAAGCATTGCTTTATTCTGGTTCCTTCTTTGCTTAGTAGCCTGTTTCCCTTTGATTTTCACAGTAGGCAACTCTGTGTGAGAATGCTGGGAAGGAAGCCTTCAGCCTGGTGGTCTGGAGGCCTGGCTGCGATTACTATTGCAGGAAGTGGACTCGAACAATAGCTGTAGAATATTGTTCCTATTTTCTGCATGGTGTACTTGATAGGGTTAGTAATTCCCCCTGACACACACGCACACACTTTATAGGGCTCCAGCCCTTTTAACAATGGACTGACAGACAGAAGGTTGGTAGGGACTCAAGACAGAGCCTTTTATGTAGCAGCACCCTGGTTGTGGAATTCCCTCCCAGAGGAGGTTAGGATAGCTCTCTTGCTATTGGCTTTTAGCCTGCTTGTAAAAAAGACATTCTTTTACCAAGCTTTCAGTGATTAACGTCATCACTCCTTGATCTTCTTTCCAGAGCGTTGGTCACGAACAGACAAAACAAATACTGGCTGGAAAATGCTGGTTGTTGTAGGACCTTTTTCCTTTCTAAACATGCATAAAATTGTGCCCTAAGATGTATATGTAGGAAAAGGCGATCTTTCAGAGAACCTGATTCCAAGGCATTTGGGGCTTTATAGTTTAAAACCAATGCAGCTGATAAAGCACTGGCAAAATATGACTTGAAATACCCAGTCCCAAATTCATTCATTCAGATTTTTTATTATTATTATTATTATTATTATTATTATTATTATTATTATTATTATAATAGATTTCTTACCCACCTCTGCATTTTGATCGAGGCGGGGAACAACAGTAAATATAAAATACATAAAACATTTGTATCCTGCCCTATATCTCTGGGATCTCAGGGTGGTATACAGATAAAATCAGAACAATGTAAAACAATAAATCATAGAATGGTAGAGTTGAAAGGAGCCTATAAGGCCATGGAGTCCAACCCCCTGCTCAATGCAGGAATCCACCTTAAAGCAACCCTGACAGTTGGCTGTCCAGCTGCCTCTTGAATGCCCCTAGTGGGAGAGCCCACCACCTCCCCAGGTCATTGTTTCCATTGTCATGCTGCTCTTAACAGTCAGGAAGTTTTTCCTGATGTCCAGCCGGAATCTGGCTTCCTGTAACTTGAGCCCATTATTTCGTGTCCTGCATTCTGGGATGATAGAGAAGAGATCCTGGCCCTCCTCTTTGTTACATAATAATATATACAACAGCTAAAAACGTATTAAATCGTTAACAAATTAAAATCAGTAGAACTTTTTTTAAAAGCAATAGAAACAATTAAAAACAATTAAAACTATGTGGAACCATGGAGAATTTAGCCCTCAAAGGTTTATTAAAAAGCCATGCTTTCACTTGGCGCCGAAATGAAGCCAGCGTAGGTGCCAGTCGGGCTTCCGAGGGGAGGCTATTCCACAACCAGAATGCTACAACAAAGAACGCTCCAATTACTGTACAAATAGTAACAATTACTTGTACAAATAATGTGGAAATTATGTGCATATTTGCATGGAAATGTACAACGATAAACTATCTGTTCACTTATCTGTGTTATTTTATTATTATTATTATTATTATTATTATTATTATTTATTTATATAGCACCATCAATGTACATGGTGCTGTACAGAGTAAAACAGTAAATAGCAAGACTCTGCCGCATAGGCTTACAATCTAATAAAATCATAGTAAAACAATAAGGAGGGGAAGAGAATGCCAACAGGTACAGGGAAGGGTAAGCAGGGACAGGGTAGGGAAAAACTAACAGTAGAAAGTAACAGTAGAAGTCTGCACAACATTTTAAAACAAAAGATGAGGGAATTATGGAATATATATATCGGTGTGTGGGTGGGTGTGAGTGTATAACCCATGCATTATGTCCATTAGCATTACAAGGAGCTAAATGATGTATTTAGATAAGGATGTGGAAAACAGTGAAACTAGATCTCATTGAAGTTGTCTGAGGCCTTTGCTAGACCTACCTTAAAAACCGCAATGGAGGAGGGGAGAGCCCGCGATGCAACTATCGCGGACTGTCACGCTAGTCTATACGTCAGGCTTGACGTGCTCATGAAGAGAGCCGTCACACCCGCCATTTTTTTAATTGTTTAAAGGGACGATGCGAACGAATGCGCCCAGATAAACTTTTTTTCGTTTCTTTTTTAAAAATTGGTTTCCCCGCTCCCCCCACCCTGCCCCCGATGGGTGCCGCTCCTGGCTACGCACGAGTAATCACGTGGAGCCGGGGTCAAGCTGCAAAAATGGGCCACACACTCCGTGGTCTCGGGCTGAGCGGAAAAAACCAGGCCCAAAGGGGTAGGTTATATCCCGGGGCCAGGGAGGGTTGATCCCTCCCTGAGCCCGGGATCCCCTGTGTGTCATGTGGACGCACAGGGACGATCCCGGGTATCACCCCGGGATATAGTCTGGTCTAGCAAAGGCCTGAGTTTCACCTCAATGCTCAGTCTGACTTGGGTACGTACTTTGGCACACATTCAAAAGCACACCATCTTCTCCCATTGTTTTAAAGCATGGCTGTATGCACTCTTTAAAATTTGTCATGGTATTTTTTTAATGTACAATTTTTCGAATGCATCTCCCCCCCACCCCCGGCAAATAGCATTGCAAGTTCTAGATGCACAACCTTTGGCCACAGATTGTGCTCTCATTCGTGTTCAGGTTGTAAATTCTGGTCATAAACTAATTTCTCACACATCCCTAATTTAAAAGGTTTGCGAGCAGAGCGGGAGCACTGGTACCAATGTCTCACATATACCCAGAATTCTTGTCAGGTTCATTGCTGACATGTAGGGTTTGCAAATCTAGAACAAGCTTCTGGAATGCTGATCCATGCTCCCCTCTTCCTCACTCTAGAATGAATCCTCAAACACATACTAACAAATGCTAACTATGGTTAATGTTAGCCATGGCTTACATTTATTGCTTATGTTGGCTAATGTTGAAAGGGAAGCAGAGCTCCAGAGAGGAGATGACTAGCATTCTGGCAGGCTCTGGATTTGCAAACGGTGGTTTGTAAGAAGCCAGTGTTAGGCCCGCAGCACCATTGACTCCAGAGAGTGCAGGACAAGGCCCAGAGGATGCCAGCCATTTCAGCTTGGACTAAACAAACAAAGGCTATGTTGACCATATTTTCCTGGAGACTATTCTCAGCAAACCTACACTTAGGAGACTTCTTTTTTTAGTTTAATTTCTCTCCCCTCCCCCTCTTCTTTTCTTTTCTATTTTCCTGAGCAGGTGGAGGAAACTGGTGGGTTATTTCTGTGACTATAGACGGTAAAAGAAATGAGGAAAAGTAGGAAACGTCCAGGAAATTCTTCCAGAAAGAGGAGATGGCAAGAGAGATGGTTTGAGCTTGTTTCAAGGGAGATAATCAGCAGAGCCAGAACGTTGTGAGGAGGGAGGTGAAAAACAGCTTTTCCATGTAGTTTTAAGGAGTATCACTGTCACAGGCTTTGCAGGGAAACAAGGAACAGGCATAATAGATATGTAGAACTTCCAGTTTCAGAGTAATAGTTGGGGTGACCATATGGAAAGGAGGAGAGGGCTCCTGTATCTTCAACAGTTGTTTTCAAAGGGGAATTTCTCAGGTGTCATTTGTATGCATGCAGCACCTGGTAAAATTCCCTCTTCATCACAACTATTAAAGCTGCAGGAGCCCTGCCTAGTGCGACCAGATACAAAAGAGGACAGGGCTCCTGCAGCTTTAACTATTGTGATGAAGAGGAAATTTCGCCAGGTGCTGCATTCATACAAATGACATCTGCTAAAGTCCCTTTTCTATACAACTGTTAAAGATACAGGATCCCTGTCCTCTTTTCCATATGGTCACCCTAGTATTAGTTGCAGGGGTGCAACAGTGGGAGGGATCTGTTGCCCTCATGTCCCGCTTGTGGGCTTCCCAGAGGCATCTGTTTGGCCACTGTGGAAAACAGGAGGCTGGACTAAATAGGCCTTTGGTCAAATCCAGCAGAGCTTCTCAATTGATAACAGGGAAAAGAGACAAGAGGGAGAAAAGTAACTAGGGTAGGAGGGGATGAATGTGGGCAAATGAGGTTATATCTACTTAAAACATGGTTGCATTTGCAATGAGGCTTAAGGGAATGAGTGGTTTCCTACTTTTCAGATGAAACCTTCAACCCATTCATTTCAGTGCCCAAGAACTTTTTTTTTTTTGGTAGCATATAAATATAGTTAATATATACCAGTTTTGACTCCTCACTGAGACCTATTGATCCTATCACTGCAAGTAGGCACTGCACCTTTTGATGGATTTTTAAAATTTTATTTTGAAGTGTCATTATTTGAACAAACTAAAATATGCACATATGAATGTAGCCATATATGTGTTGGATTATGGAGTTTTGGATTTGGATCTCACCTGAGTAATTTGTTCTTCCAAAAAAAGAAGAGTCTGATTATTAGCTCTCAGTTACATTCCAAGAAATTGGACTAAAGGAAGTGAGCAAACATCTGCGGAAACATGTTCTAGCCCTTTGGAACTCCTGCACATCCTGACAGTGGGAATCAATCAAAGCTTGTTTACCAGGGTTATTTTTAGCATAAAAGAATATTTTCTTTGAATTTTACGCTAGGCAGTTTGCCGTAAAAGCTAGATACCACATTGGGCATTGGATAATTTGCACGTTTAACTGACTCTGCATAACAGATAAAAGTACAAGATAACTTTGTCTATTAGCAAAACTGTAGAGAATAGTTTCAGAAGGCAGGATGACCTCTATGAACTAAGCCAAGGCTCAACGCAAGTTATGGAAGACGCCAGGCACTCCAGGACAGAATATAAGAATAACGCTTGCCATTGGCAACCTAGCAAGTGGACTTGTGGATCAGCGGACATAGCACAGTGATGGATTACATCTTCTGCATGAAAAACATCCCAGGTTCAATCCCCAGCATCTCCAAATAGAATCATAGAATCATAGAAAAGCAGAGTTGGAAGGGGCCTACAAGGCCATCGAGTCCAACCCCCTGCTCAATGCAGGAATCCACCCTAAAGCATCCCTGACAGATGGTTGTCCAGCTGCCTCTTGAATGCCTCTAGTGTGGGAGAGCCCACAACCTCCCTAGGTAACTGATTCCACCGTCGCACTGCTCTAACAGTTAGGAAGTTTTTCCTGATGTCCAGCCGGAATCTGGCTTCCTTTAACTTGAGCCCGTTATTCCGTGTCCTGCACTCTGGGAGGATCGAGAGAGATCCTGGCCCTCCTCTGTGTGACAACCTTTTAAGTATTTGAAGAGTGCTATCATGTCTCCCCTCAATCTTCTCTTCTCCAGGCTAAATAGGTCTTGGAGAAAGCCGCTGCACAGTAATACTAGAGGAACCAATGATCTGTCTTGGCATAAAGTAGCTTACTATGGGCCTGTTCAGATGACACGCTAAGCTATGGTTAGACTTCTAACTCTTTTGCAGAAAATGGTTAGTGAGCATCTTTGAACCATGGTTATGTAGCCACCATGGTTAGGAAAGGTTCAAATCACATGCTAAGTCATGGTTCACACGACACACTAAATCAAAATAAGCTCAAAATGCTTAACCGTTGTGGCTTAGCACGTCATCAGAACAGGGACTGTGTTTGTATAGTAAGCTGCCTCAACCTACCCACAGCCCTACGGAGACAAACCTGCATAACTCCGTGCAAGCCATAATGTGTCCTTGGATTATTTAAGACCATTGTTCTGAGTATATATCTTTGTGGCTTACGCCTTGCATCATTGAATGTAAACAACAAATGGAAGACCTTAATTAAGAAACGCCTTGTCCATAATATTCCTCTCTCAGAAGCTGCGTATACGTAGCACTTTTCACAAAACGTAATTAGAAAATTGTTTAGGCACAGCACAAGTCAATAATAATTGTTTTAAGTGAGCATGAGGGGTTGGGCCAGCCCTGCTCATATGTCTTGTACACAATTACATCTCCCTTATAGTTCTCATTATAAGGGAACTTGCGCAGAAGTGCGTTGAGCCTTTCAGTGTGCTCTTGCTGCAGTAAGTACTTGCGGACTGCCAGTGGCGGTTTCACATTCTAATTGATGGCTGATGCTCCTCAGATCCTAAGAACTGTCCTGCTAGATCAGACCAAAGGTCAGTCTGGTTTGGCTCTAAGCACATGTACAAAAGCAGCCTTCCTCAAGCTGGGGCGCTCCAGATGTGTTGGACTACAACTCCCAGAATGCCCCAGCCAGCGGCTGGGGCATTCTGGGAGATGCAGTCCAACACATCTGGAGCGCCCCAGGTTGAGGAAGGCTGTACTACAGGATGATGGTAGGACATTTTTTCCTTATAACATGACTGTCCCATTCACACATAAAGAGTTATTGTTAAGGGCTATTTAGAGTAGACCTACTGAAATGAATACAGTTAGACTATGGCCTAATCTACACCAAGCAGGATGTTGCACTATGAAAGTGGTATGAAAGCAGTATGTAAAAGGAAGGAGCCACACCAAGCAGAATCTAGCACTATGAAAGCAGTATATGGCATGTGTCAATGGGCCCCAACAGTTGTCAGTGCACTTCAATACCGCTATAAAACAGTAGTGTGGCTCCTGCCTTTTATATAGCGCTTTCATACCGCTTTCATAGTGCAATTGGTGTAGATTAGGCCTAACATTGGACACAGCCCAAAGTGTGTGGTCTTATTTTAGCAGGGAAAGGGGTGTGTGGGAGAACAGAATGTCCTCTCAGTCGGTTGCTCTGGCCATTTTTCCTCACTTTTCCTGTCAAGTAAGAACTGCCCCCTCTCTATATATGAATGGGGCAGGCCAATGAATGACCATCATGTCTGCATTGGTTTCTTTCTTTATTATTGCATTTATTACCCACCTTTTTTCCCTCTTGCAAGGAACACAGGGCAGCTTACATAGTCCTCCTTCTCTCTATTTTATCCTCACAACAACTCTGTGAAGTAGGCTAGGCTGAGAGTCAGTGACTGGCCCAAGGTCACCCAGTGAGCTTCATGGGTGAGTGGGGACTAGAACCCGGATTTCCCAAATGCCAGCCTAACACTCTAACCACTACACCACACTGGCTCCCAGTCCCCAACAGTGATCAGCCAAATGTCCCTAGGATGTTAACAAGCCAGGCCCTACGGAGGCAGCCACCCACCCCTGTTGCCGTTTGTTCCCACTGTCAAGTTATTATCCTCTGAGATGGAGGGTTAATTTTTATGCATTTATTATTCTTTTAGAACTAACAGTTGTTAAAAGACTTATCCTCCATTAATGTTGGCAGTGCTTTTAAAAACCATCTGTGATGTTAGATGCTGTGCAGTGCTTTTTAGAAAAACATCTATGGTCACTACAACATCCTGTGGCAATGAACCGATTATCATTAGTAGTACTTCCTTCTGTTTGCCCTGAACTTCCTGGCCTTCAGTTGGATGACCTCATGTTTGAGTGGCCTGTGTGTTGCCCACCTCCTACTGCAGGCCTTCCCCGAAGGAATACCTCATTCCAGAACAATGCTGTTGTTTTACACCAAAGCAAAGATGGTCGGTGGATAATCAACTCTTCATTTGACTAGCAGCATTGTCCACATGGCACAATGTCCAAAAGCTGCTCTTGGCAGCAGGAAGCTGTGGTACAGGGCAGTTAATTAAGTGCATGCCTGATGCAACCAAGGGCTGTGGTCCTGGCTATCTCGACATAGGTTTCCTGGTGACGAGGCTTTCCAAACAAGCCACAGTCTATATGGAAAAGCAAGCATAATCTGCTGAATCTGAAAGTCAAGTGTTTGGTCTTGCACCATTCCAGGGAGTGAGAGATTAGCAATTAAAGGGCTTGAATCCACCTCCTGCATTTGACCAGCGTTGGTTTCAGATGGCAGGCTTAATAAGGACATGAATAGGGCTGGGATTGTTTCTGTGGTGCAGTTTGCTTGCTTTGTGGCCTCTGCTCTTTAAAGAATGTGTTTGGGGTGAGGGATGGCTTCCCTAAAGGTAGCAGAGAAATGCAGGCATCTGGATGCTTTCCAGTGTCTTCAGCTGCAAATACATCAACTGCAGCAGCTGCCTGCTTGTGTCCTGATTTACAGAGGACAGCCCTCTATTTGAAGGTGTCCGCTATTTGAAGGGCTCTTCGGTCCAAGTCCATTTAAAGAGAGAGGAGGAACTTGAAGTTCCCCATCAACAGTTAGCATCAGAACACCAGACTGAGCAGCACACAGGTCACTTAAGCTAGACCTACACTACTGCTTTATAGCAGTATTGATAACTGCACTGATAACTGTTGGGGCACAATCCACATTTCATATACCGCTTTCATGGCGTTTTATTTCCTACTTTTTATTCCACATTCGTATTGATTTGACACAAGGTGTAATTCTGGCCTTAGTTACGCTCTTCCCCTCTATAGTGAGATGTATGGCATTTCTGTTTAAATTAAGGCAGGTGGGGGGGGGAGTTTCTGAATGTGCATCTATACATATAAATTAGCATATGGTTTTTTAAAAGGCAAATCTGTGTCTTCTTCTGTGTTGATGCATTTCCTCTTTTGGGGCAATGCCAAAGCGGCCACCCTTTCCAGCGCAACCTTATGTGTGTTTAGTAGGAAGCAAGTCCCACTGATTTCAGTGGGGCTTCCTATCAAGGAAGTATGTATAAGATTGCAGCGCTAATGCCTGAACAACCATCATAGTATAATTACTGTACCATTATATTCTGGTTAAAATGTGTATCCACTAAAAGCAACATCACTGACTTTATATCAGATGTGGACTTTGGGCATGATTTGGTAATATATATTCTAAGCATCCTTTCTGATTTTGCCTTTTGCTTCTGCTATCGCCCACTCCACCCCCACCACAGTCTGCACTGACAACGAGAGAGAAATTGAGACTGATCAGCAGATGGACAACTTGTACCTGAAAGCTTTGGAGGGATTTATCACTGTTATCACACAGGATGGAGACATGATCTTTTTGTCAGAAAACATCAGCAAATATATGGGCTTGACGCAGGTAAAACATCCTCTACTCATTTGACGTAGCAGGCTAGATAAGATAACCTCTGTGTCTCTATTTCTCTTCTTGGTTCAGCGAATTTGTCAAATGTGATTTTAACAAAAGCTGTCTGTAAAGCTCCAAGTATCAAAAGCGATGTGTATCCTGATCCACGAAGCACTATTCCAATAAATAGAATGGTGCCTTACCTATTATAGGATTAGAGGTGTAAGGCGTTTAGCAAAGACAGGGATCCCGATAAAGAGATCTGCTTGTACAGCAGTGTAGTGCAGTGCAGCAGAGGAATATGTATGTGGGGATCTATTCACACCTGCTTGCCCAAAAGATGGTGCGGTCTGCTTTGTCAGTGTTCATCACCTGTTTGGAGGTTGGGGGTTGGCCTGTTGTTCATCACCTAAACATCTTTTTGTGCATGTGGCTCCTGATCCAGGTGGGATTTTTCTAGGCGTTGTCCTTACTAGTTACACATCTATTGAAGCTCTGGACTTGATTTCCTGTATCTTTTAGAACTCAGCCTCAGATGTGGGTGAGCTTAGTTTGCAATCCACTGACTGTACAGTTGACAGTAGGTAGGGTCTAGTTGATAAGAGTAGGCAGGTCTGCAGAATGGGTGACCCATAAAACTGAATGCAGGTTGCTTGGTCCTCCCCACCCTCCCACCTCTCCAAATGAATGTCTTTTTCCTGCCAGCTCTGTGGATTCCAAAGACAGGAGTTTCCAAGCTTTGAGCAGTTCAGAATACATGGTGGGTGGGCCGTGTCTAGCTTGGCAGGTCGCAACGTGTGTAAGCCTGGGATAAGAATATTAGACTACGTCCCGAAAGATGCACTGGATGTTTTTAGCTAACATCTTACTCTATCCCAATCCCAATTCATTATCTTTAAAATGAGCTTAATAGTAACCTACTTACTGTTGAACACATGGAGGTCAGGGATGGGACCGGCAGGTGTGACTTTTTTTCTCCTGTGTGCATTGAGTATGATTTAAATGTTGGAAAAGTGTGCGGATGGGTGAGAATTTTGTTTAAGTTCATAAAAATATACCAAAATTTGCAAATTTCTCCATATTCAGGACAAAAAGAACTTGAGGGGGGGTTTGTGTGTTTTTAAAATGATTTTGGGAGAAACCAACATTGACGGATTCATCCATCCAGGCCCAAATAGGGATGGTGCGAGCATCCAACTGGGTCTGCAAGGGCATTGGTCCTCCCGCGTCTTCGCCTCGCAGACCCAGTCGAATGCATGTGGGTATGAGTGTGGATCCAATCCCAAGCGTTTGCCAGCCCCTTGCATTAAGAGGGCTTTTAAAGCCTGCATTGGAGAAATGGGCGGGGGGGGACACTTTCCAGAGCCTCTGGAGCCTCCAATAATGCAGTTGGCCTATAACTCCCAGCATGCACTGCCTGGGAGGTCTGCACTTACCGGGGCCTAGGAACGGCAGGCACTCGTGGTCTTGCTGCTGCTGCCACCATGATTGCCTGCTCCCCGCCGCAGTCTAGAGTACTCCAGTTCCTGGAGGGGTCGCTGCATGTTCTGCAGGTGCCTTTCAGGTGTGGAATGCGTGGCGACCCCTCCAGGGACTGGAATATCCTGGATGGGAGTGGAGAGCGGGCGATCGCAGTGGGAGTGGGTGATCGTGACAGTGCAAGGCCATGAGACCCCGCCCTTCCTGGGCTCTGGTAAGTGCAGCCCTCCAGGCAGTGCATGCTAGGAGTTGTAGGCTGTTTTTTCCTTATGGAGGCCTAGAGCTGTGCATTAAAATGGCGGTTCTGTCATAAAATGGCAGTTCCGTCATAAAATGGCCTCTGTGATTTGGATTTCCGAATCCAAGGCCAGAGGCTGGCACAGACCTAGTTTAAACTGGATTCCTCCCCTGAACAGGGGGTTGGACTCAATGGCCTAAATGGCCCCTTCCAACTCTATGATTCTGTAATGTTACGAGGAAGTCCTAAGAAAGAGTTAAGGAGCAACAGCAGATTCTTGGTCACTATCTCTAATAGGACTGAAACTATCATCAGCCTTTAGAGAACAGTGAGAAAGAAATCTTAATTCGCTTTGAATAATGCAACAATAATAATAGCTACGTTGTGAATTTACAATGAACAGTTCTTTATCTAAAAGTTCCTTGTAAACAACAGAACACACCACAAAGGCTGTGAAAGATAAGAAATATCTACCAGTAAAACATAAATTCAGTCATGTAGTGCCTTGAGTAGTTTGTTTATGCTGCGACGTAAATTGGGCAATGTCTAAAATATGCTCCCCTGTATAAATTCGTTTTGTAACATGATCCTTGATTTTTGTCTTGGTTTAACTTTGTTGCCAATCAGGTTGAGTTGACTGGACACAGCATTTTTGACTTCACTCACCCGTGTGATCATGAGGAAATTCGAGAAAACCTGAGTTTGAAAAATGGTAATTTTTTTTTGTTAAATGTAGAGGTTGCTACAGCAGTGTGCTTTAAGTATGCCTAGAAAGAGTGTGCTGTATCTCCTAAAGTGCTTAGGCTGGCTGCTTTTCTGAATGGCAAGTCTTAAATCTGGCTACTTCTCCTGAGGAATTTATTGCAATCTGGATATTGTTTCTTCTCTACTGTCTCTTAGCTCATGGGTTGGGAACCTCAGCCTACAGGCTGGAGGTTTTCAACCCAAAGTCTCCCCTCCTCAGCCCTTCACCCACAGCAATTATGTGTTTTAAAACAAAAAAAACCAACCCTCCCATTGGAGCTATTGGGAGGTTTTTAGCTCCTTTTGGAGCTAATAGGAACTAGTTGCCCCTTGAGGGGATTTTTGTCTGTATCTTACATGTTATGTGGAGAAATGAATGTGTGTTTATTGCTTTGGGAGGAAACTTTGGGCTCTCATGTTCATTCCCTTGTTCTCCTCAGCAAAAAGAGAAGGTAACATTTGTGTCAGGAAATCAACCCTAATTCCTAGCAGGATCTACCTTATGAGGCCTGGGAGATTTGCATTCAGTTCAAGCAAGGGATTCCCCCATTATTGACTTATTTATTTATTTCATTTTTATACCGCCCAATAGCCGAAGCTCTCTGGGCGGTGCACAAAAAAAAATGTTCCCCTACGTCATGCTACATTGAAAAGAGGGGAGGGGGCACATGAGTTCATCATCAACTCCACATCTCACCCTGGATAGAATCCCAAGGGCCAAGTAATGAACGAAGTCTTCAGAATGCTAATTGCTTTAGAATGTAACCAGCTAGGTTTCTGGTGTGTCATTGTCAACAGAAAACTGTTCTGCGGAGATGGTAATTGCCTTATTTAGCAATCAGCCACCCAGAGAGTTTGTAGAGTATCTTGAAACTATAAGACTTACTGCATTCAAGGGTGGAGTCAGATAATCTGTTAACTCACGGACAAAATGATAATCCCCTCACATCCAAGGTTACATTGAAGGCTGATCTCACCTCATGTGACGAAATGACAAGCTTATCATGTGATAATTTCAGTCCTCATGAGATTGACATTGTTATTTGCACTAGGGATGCTTGAACAATTCAGTCTTGGCAAATTCTGGCACGAACCGACCTGATCTGCACCTCCCAGACTAATGTGGAGATCAGAATGTCGCTTATCCTTTGGATTTCACATTTCTCCAAATTTAGCAGTGCAGTCCTCAGCTCAAAACTTTTGCCTGGATACTTTAAAAACATTCTAATTTATGAGAAAATATGTTTAGACATACATAAATTTAGATCAAATGCATATATAAATGCGCAACCACCTCTGTACTGGATCCTTGCCCCTCTTGGCTGATAAAAGCTAGCAGGGATGGAACAGCTGGCTGGGCCAAGGAAGTGATTAATGCCTCTCTGCGAGAGGGAGTGGTCCCAGGCCATCTGAAAGAGGCGATAATGAGACCACTCCTGAAGAAAACTTCCTTGGACCCAGAAAATCTTAGTAACTACAGGCCGGTGGCAAATGTTCCATTCCTGGGCAAAGTCCTTGAGCGGGTGGTTGCAGGCCAGCTCCAGACACTCTTGGATGAGACTGATTATCTGGCCTTGGATGAGACTGATTATCTGGCACAGAAACAGCCTTGGTCTCCCTGTATGATGACCTATGTCGGGGGAAAGACAGGGGCAGTGTGACTCTGTTTTATTTATTTTATTTTATTTATTACATTTTTATACCACCCAATAGCCGAAGCTCTCTGGGCGGTTCACTGTTGATTCTCCTTGATCTCTCAGTGGCTTTCGATACCATCAACTGTGGTATCCTTCTGGAACGTCTGGCTGGGTTGGGAATGGGAGGCACTGCATTGCTGTGGTTCCGCTTCTACTTGGCGGGTCGGCTCCAGAAGGTGGTGCTTGGAGAACATAGCTGGGCCCCATGGACTCTCCAGTACGGGGTTCCGCAGGGGTCAGTCTTGTCCCCCGTGCTGTTTAACATGTACATGAAACCGTTGGGTGCGGTCATCTGGAGTTTTGGAGTGCGTTGTCATCAGTACGCTGATGACACGCAGCTCTACTTCTCCTTTTCATCTTCATCAGGTGAGGCTGTGGATGTGCTGAACCGGTGCCTGGCTACGACAATGGACTGGATGAGGGCTAATAAACTGAAAGTCAATCCAGACAAGGCTGAGATGCTGCTGGTGGGTGGTTCTTCTGACCAGATTGGGGTGTGTGTGTTCAACCTGTTCTGGATGGGGTTGCACTCCCCCTGAAGGAGCAGGTTCGTAGCTTGGGGGTCCTCCTAGAACCACCTCTGTCACTTGAGGCTCAAGTGGCTTCGGTGGCACGGCGTGCTTTCTACCAGCTCCGATTGTTGGCCCAGCTACGCCCCTATCTGGACAGGGATAACCTAGCTTCAGTTGTCCATACTCTGGAAACCTCCAAATTAGATTACTGCAATGCCCTCTACATGGGGCAACCTTTGAAGATGGTTCGGAAGCTGCAGCTTGTGCAAAATGCAGTGGCCAGATTGATAACTGGAACAAGGAGGTTTGAACATATAACACCAATCCTGGCCCACTTGCATTGGCTGCCTATATGTTTCCAAGCCCAATTCAAGGTGCTGGTTTTAAGCTATAAAGCCCTACATGGCTTGGGACCACAATACCTGATGGAACGCCTCTCCCGATATGAACCTACCCATACACTGCGCTCAACATCTAAGGTCCTCCTCCGAGTGCCTACTCCGAGGGAAGCTTGGAGGATGGCAACAAGGGAGAGGGCCTTTTCGGTGGTGGCCCCCCTGACTGTGGAATGATCTCCCCAATGAGGCTCGCCTGGCGCCAACATTGTTATCTTTCAGGCACCAGGTCAAGACTATTCTCTTCTCCCAGGCATTTAACAGCATTTAACAATGCCGTTTGTCTTTTTACAGACCACAGAACTGTTGTTTTTAAATGGATGATGTTGTTTTTATACTGTTGTTCTTATGTTTTTGATGGTTTTAAATTTTGTATACTTTTTTAATTTTTACTGTTTTTAACTTTTGTAAATCGCCCAGAGAACTTCGGCTATAGGGTGGTATATAAATGTAATAAATAAATAAATATTGTGTGAGGAAAATATGTTCAAAATGCAAATTTAAGCCCTCATTTATATACCGGGGTTGTTTTTAGTGCTTTTTAAAAAATAAATCACACAATAATGCAGTAACAGGACAGAACAGATGTATGAATGAACATATGTGAAATTGACATGGTCAAGTATTAGAGAGACTTGTTCATCCATGGTCTGAACCCACCACAGATGTTCTTTTATTAAGCAATTGGGAGTGGAGAAGCTTTCACTATATTGGCTGGTCTAAAGGAAGTGCCCAGGTCAGAGAGTCGAAGTGGGGCATATTTAAGTGGGGCATGTTATACCTGGACAGCATTTCAGAAGACACATAGAGAGAGAAGCAGCAAGCCCAGCCTGCACTGAGCGGGGGGTTGGACTCAATGGCCTTGTGGACCCCTTCCAACTCTACTATTCTATGATTCTATGAGGCAAGTTGCCCCTCAAGTGTGGTAGCAGGGCCAATGCCTGCTTCTTCTGGCTATCACCATCTCTAACCACCATCTCTAACCACCGCCACCCTCACTACCAGCTTGGCCAGCCAACTAGCTGACCAGCCAACCCAGGTGGCTGCTCAGTCCCAGCCATCGCTCCTGCCTTGTGCTCCTGCTGCAGGGCTCCTGAGAGAGGTTGGTTGAACTACCACGAGAGCTCCTGACTGCTCCCGTGAGAAGTTCTGAACTACTGCGAGAAGTTCGGGACCACTTGCAATAGTTCGGGACCTCTCGCAATAGTTTGGCTGACCTCTCCCAGGAGCCCTGCAGCTGGGGCACAACGCAGGAGCAATGGTTGGGCAGACAGAGGGAGCGACCAGGCCACCGGCCAAGCAGGTGGCCGGCGGTGGTGGCAACAAGAAGCAGCAGGCCCTTTTGGGTGGAGGGAGTGTTGTAATTTGCTGCTCTCCCCATTCCGCCACCTAATCCACCTACATCATGCTCACTCATGATAGGGCTAGCCCTGAGAAGCTGGCGGGTAATGGGTAGGCCCATTTTAAAGCCTTCCCCAGATGATTTTTTTCTTCTCCCCTCCATTGCCACTAAAAGCCCTATGGGAAGGATCCCAGAAGGGAGAGCAACGGAGGCAGAACAAAATCACTTCAGGCCCCTGCTCCAGCTGCATTTCCTTTCTCCCCCACCCTAACTGCCCTGTGGGATGGATCACTATAAGTTAGGGTGACCATAGGAAAAGGAGGACAGGGCTCCTGTATCTTTAATAGTTCTATAGAAAAGGGGATTTCAGCAGGTGTCATTTGTATGCCTGCAGCACCTGGTGAAATTCCCCCTTCATCACAACAGTTAAAGCTGCAGGAGCCCTGCCCTCTTTAGCTAGCGTGACCAGATAAAAAAGAGGGCAGGGCACCTGCAGCTTTAAGTGTTGTGGCAAAGAGGGAATTTCACCAGGTGCTGTATGCATACAAATGACACCTGCTGAAATTCTCTTCTCTATGCAGCTATTAAAGATACAGGAGCCCTGTCCTCCTTTTCATATGGTTATCCTATAAGTTGCTATTTTTTAGTATTGTTTATAGCGGTTTTAATTAATGTATTGTCTTAGCTGTAAGGTGCCTGGGAAGGATTTTTACACTGAAAATCAGGATATCAATAACTGTAACAAATACATAAAATCGATGAAATTTCAAATTTAAAAAGATGACCTTGACCACATTTTTTCTTAGGGCCAGGCTTTGGGAAAAAAAATAAAGAGATGTCCATGGATCGTGACTTTTTCATGAGAATGAAATGCACTGTGACCAACAGAGGCAGAACCGTAAATCTCAAATCAGCCACATGGAAGGTAACAAATTATTTTTACATTGATTGAAAAAATTAATATACCTCAGAATTATTATTTTAAAAAAATGTAAAGCTCTTTTAATAATACAAATAAACCTCTTTACATTTCAGGTTTTGCACTGCACTGGACAAATCAAGGTCTACAATACATGCCCTCCTCATGCACTGTGTGGTTATAAGGAGCCCCTCTTGTCCTGTCTTGTATTAATGTGTGAACCTATTCAACACCCTTCCAATACTGACATCCCACTGGACAGTAAGACGTTCCTGAGTCGTCATAGTATGGACATGAAATTCACCTACTGTGATGACAGGTAAAATGAATGACTGCTGGCTCATTCTGTGACGTTAGGAGCACAATGCATCTGCAGTGTGATAAATCAGAAGGCAGCCTCCTTCAAAAATAGTCTTAGGCATTGGAGTGAAGTGCAGGTGCTGACACCAGGTCTATACATACATACACACACACACACACACACACACACACAAGAATGAGGTGGGAATGAGTCGGGAGAGACCTGGGGTGGTTAAATAGACAGTTCAGCTTCAGTCTTTAGATGGAGAATCATATTTGTGGGAGGGGAATCCCTGCAAGTAGAAAACTGGCATAACAGGGAGTGAGCCAAACTAGAAATCTTCTCCCTGTTGTGTTAGATTTTTACTTGAATTTTTCACATGGGGAAGCATTAAAAAATAGCATCCTCTGCCTGCAGTCTGAAGTGGTATAGTCGAGTCTAAAATCTCATTCTGTTGCAGGAAGTCTGAGGCCTGGTCTACACATGCAGCATAAAGAGGGGGTAGAATGGATTGTACCACTTCATACTTCAGATGGATAACGGTATTGCACACCCCTGTATGTTAAAAACAACAACAACTGGCCCCTGATGGAGAGGTATTATCAGTTCTAGACAGGCCATATTCCTTCTGAAGGAGCAGGTTTACAGCCCAAGGGCACTCTTGGATTTGTAGAGAGCAGGAGTGCTTTCGACCAGCTTTGGTTGGTTAGCAAGTTGTGGCCCAGCTACCATTGTTGATACATTGGTGAGCTCTGAAGAGATATCCAAAAAGGATCCTGTAAAAGTACTTAGTAAGTGGATGCTGGATTATGTGACAACCATCTATGAGAATAAGTACACAACCATCTATGAGAATAAGTACACAAGATGATGACATAATGGCTGCACTTGGACAACAGAATAGTCAATGGTGGGATAATAGTCAACTCCATGGTTGATTATTGAGGGGGTATTCCCCACCCGACATGATTATAATCAACAGTGGTGTGGATGAAAGTCAGCATCAAGTTGACTATTAGGGCTTTGCTAGACCTGCCGGCAGGGAGGCGGGGCGGCAGCGTGCTGACGTTAGCGCGCGCCGCCCAGGGTTCCACACGCAGGACGCGCAGGGACGTCAGATCCCTGCAGTGTCCACCATTTTTTGTTGTTGTTTAAAGGGGCCGCATGCGGCCCGAAGGCTCTGGAGAAGGTAAGGTTTTTTTTTAAAACGGGGGGGAAGGATGGCAAGGGGGGAGGGCGGGTGTGAGAGCGCCGCGCGCCGCCGCCCGAGCAAGCAGGCGAGCGCCGCTTGCCTGGGCAAGGCCTGGCATGGGGTGGCATTGCCTGGGCAAGCACCGCTCGCCTGCTTGTTCGGGCGGCGGCGCACAGCGCTCTCTCACCCGCCCTCCCCCCTTGCCATCCTTCCCCCTGCCCTTCTCTTCCCCCCCCCCAGGCCGATGGGCACAGTGCTCGTATGAGCGCTATGCCAGGTCCGCGGCTTTCTGCGGCTACTCGCAAGTAAGCGAGTAGCCGCAAAAAGCCACGGAAGTAGCTAGACGTTTCGCAGTTCCGGCCTGTGGCCGGGGCTGCGAAAAAAGCGCGCCATAAGCGACTTTGCTTATGGCGCGTTAGAGGAGGCCTCAGTTCGGCCTGGGCCCGGATTCCCCTGTGCGTCATCTGGACGCACAGCAGGGAAACCGGGTCTCAAGGCGCGCTAAGGCCTCATCTAGCAAGGCCCTTAGTCAATGGTGTGGTTGATTAACACATCCCCCATCCTCTCTCCCTCCTCAGTCCTCCCACTGGTATCCCATCAGTTATTGCGAGTTCTCCCAGATGGACTAGAGCTACAGCTGCCGCAAGGTTGCTCTTGCCAGGGGGCTCTGCAGTTGCTGAAAATAACCAACTGTGTGTGACGAAATAGTCAACAGTGCCTGACACACGACACGATAACCAATGGTTGCACAAATAATCAAATCTGCACAGCGTTGGTTATTTGCGTTGTTTATTTCGGCCGAATAACCAACCATAGTGTGAAAAAGTCCCAACAGATGATACAATAAGCAACCGTTAACTTTTTAACCCACTGTTGACTACTTACCCCACCATTGGTTATCGTGTCATCCAAACCTAGTCAATGACTCATTAATTTTTATATAATTAAACATTCAGCCCTGAACTTGAGAAGCACCTTTCCCCTCTCCCCCCAGTATTCATATAAACAAGAGGCTTTACTTGTGTAAATCAGCGGCGAGGGAGACTAAACAAAACTATTCTGAAGGGCGTTTTGATCCTAGCACTTAAAGAAATCATTGATGTGTGTTTTATTTTGTTCTTTGTTTGTGAAAGATAGCTGAGTCTTACTGTCTCATCCCTTCCTCATTGTGCTGGCGAATATTCTTAGCTGATGCTGTTCATTTTGTCTTTGTGGAAAAGGTGGTAGAGTTAACACAGTAATACAAAAAGTATGTTCCATTAGTAGAGCTTAATTTATAAACAAAAGGAGATGTTCCAGAGCACAAAAGCTAATTGGAAGCTCTGTCACCTAAGCCCATTCACTGCACATGACCTATGAGCCAGGCTGGGGGAGGAGGCATTCTGCACATGTTGCTCTGTTCAGAGAAAGACAGTTGTACCTGGTGTTATCTTGAGATACATAGCTAGTTGTATCCCCACCTCCCCACTCCTATGGACTATGGCATCTTCCAGGGACCAATTCCAGTGAGTTCTGGTTCAGTATAAGCAATTAGTCTTGTTATTTTCTTTTTCTTCTGCATGTGAAAATGACTTGGCATGACTTAATCAAAGAGTGTTTTATATTCCCTTACGGGAACTGGGCTGTAACTCAAGTAGATTTGGTTCAGCATACTCGCGTATCTCTGCAGACTTGGATTTGCCTTCTCTGGAAAAGGCAAGGGTGGAAGCTTGAAGATAAATTGGGCAAATATTTTCATAATCCCCTTAGGCTGCAATCCTAAACGCACTTTATTACTGAGTAAACCCCATTGAGCAGTGAGATTTACTTTTGAATAGACATACTTAAGATTGCACTGTCAGGCTGCTGATTTAATTGGAAGTAAGGTCTGTTAAACTCAGTGCGAGTTAATTCTGAGTAAACATGAATTAGGATTAAGATTCAAATATACTCTGTGGCTGTGCCTTGGCATTAAAACCAATTTCTAGGGCTGGTTTCTAGCTTGCCAGCTGGAAAATATGTAGGAAAGAATCTATAAAAACTAACAGTGTAGAGAAGAATATTTTTGCTTAGTGGAAGACAGAATATGCATGCAGCACTTGGTGAAATTCCTTCTTCATCGCAACAGTTAAAGCTGCAGGAGCTATATTAGAGTGACCAGATACAAAAGAGGGCAGGGCTCCTGCAACTTGAACTGTTGTGATGAAGAGAGAATTTCTCCAGGTTCTGCATATATACAAATGACACCTGCTGAAATCTCCTTTTCTAGGCAACTGTTAAAGATACAGGAGCCTTGTCCTCCTTTTCATGCGGTCACCCTCTCTTACTCCCCAAAACTGCAATTCTAGTATTGTAACCAATATGAAGCCAGACTCTCCTGTTGCATTCTGGGGGCTACACACTCACACAGATAGATATACGTTAGCGTGCACACACACACGTTACCCATAGGCCTGAAAAATAAACTTGATCATCCCTTTTGAGATCAACATGACAATGGGGCTATTTATGTGCTTTGAGTTAAGTGTTTGCAGGTTTGTAGAGTCCATTAGTTGCTTTTCAGTTGCTGAAAAGGAGAGGGCAACATTCAGCACTGTTCTGAACAAGCCATGTTAAAGTGTGTGTGCGGGGTGGGGGGGAGTCTAGCTGTTCTGGCAGCTGGGATTGTAAGAAAGATTAGGCAAATGCTCTTATGACTGGACAAAGGCCACTTGTGACTGAGATCAGAATGTTTCAGGACTTGGGTAGGATCTACACTGGAGCCCCTTCCGTTTGTGGCACACTGCTGTGCTGGCATTATGTTCAAATGTAATTGTTGCTCTGTGGGCACACGTGAATGAATACAGCACAGCATCTGCTATGTTTATAACTAAGTGTCACACACCAATGCATAGTGCTGTTATTGTGGGGGAAATAGGACGAATTTGAAAGGTCATGCTCTTGTCTTTGGTTGCTTTTTTTTTTTAAAAAAAAAAAGGTCCAGTCACTGCGTGGGCACCTTTGCAGCTCTGCAGGAATACAGATTTAAAAAGAAGTGGTGTGGTTATTCACACTACCACAAGATGTGGTGATGGCTGCCAGTTTGGATGGCTTTAAAAAGGGGGTTGGATAAATTCCTGGAGAAGGACATCAGTGGCTATGTCCTGGTGGCTATGTGAAACCTCCAGTATCAGAGGCAGTAAGCCTGTATACACCAGTTGTTGGGGAATATGGGTGGGAGGGTGCTGTTGCACCATGTCCTGCTTTGTTGGTCCCTGGCTGGTGGGCCACTGTGTGAACAGAGTGCTGGACTAGATGGACCCTTGGTCTGATCCAGCATGGCTCTTCTTTTGCGTTCTACCATTTGTGCTTCTAGCATGAACACATGCCGTAAGCCACATGATAGTAGGAGAAATAGGGCATGCTCCTCTTTTTGGTTGCTTTAAAAATAAATAAAAGTCCAGTCACTGCATGGGCACCTTTGCAGCTGTGCAGGATTGCAGATTTAAAAAGAAGTGGTGTTGTCATTCACAGCTGCTCAGCTCTGTAGTTGCAGTGAAAAATACCCTCAAAAATCCCATCAAAACCTGTGCGAGGAAAGAGCAGGGAAGGGAAGGAGAGGGAGAAAAACACAGGGGAGGGGAAAGAATGTGAGGGAAATGTTGCAAAACAGGTTCTTCCGCTTTAAAGGCAGCCCCACTGCTAAGAGCTAGATTGGAACACAGATTTCTCGGTAACGTATGGAAACTGCAGTCACCCCCCAAAGTGATAAAAAGTAGTTTGCGTGAGGGGAAGGAAGGTTCAGAGAGAAATAGCATCAGGACAACAGGCTGGGCAGTGTGCAGCACGAGTGAGGCGGACGTTGCAGTACTCCAATAAAACACTAGCGTAGACTGGCCCTTGGTATAGTAAATGTCTCATTGCTAGATATGTGCTCTGAAAATGCCATATAATTCTGTGCTGCTTGTGGGAATTAACCAGCGAAAGCCTTCACGGTACAGCCCACAATTTTTGTGAACCGAAATGTAATAAATGAAATCCATGTATGTTGGACTTCCAAAGAAGTCCAACATACATGGGTTTCATTTCATTTCATTTATTGTGCGTCCCGGTGGGGCCCGCTGCATATCTGTTGGGCTGCATTCCACTTGATGGGCCACAACTTAGGCATACCGGTGTGCAGTTTGGAACTTAATCTTGTGAGCCAGTAGCCCTGTTCAGAAGACACCTTAAACCACAGCTTTAACCATGGTGAATAAAGCTTTTTTGCCTTATGCACCATGGTTAAAGCCGTGGTTTAGGTGTCTTCTGAACCGGGCCAGTAACTAGGATGCGAAATGTCACTAGTCTAATCTAACTAGAAGGATGTGTCACCTTGTATATGCACCATAGAGACTTTGGTTCACTATCCCAAATTCCTTGGAAGCCAGTTTGTGATGGTCCTTGAGTTTATAGTAACTACTGCAGGAGGAGGTTGTTTTTCCCCCCTAAGTGTGGACGGAGCCAACGTTTAGATGTTGCAATAGCTGCTTTTTTTCTGAATGAATGTTGCAGCATAGTAGGGCATGTTATAGTTTGGGGGTGGGGGGGGGAAATGACTAAGGCTGAAACTGCATGTGTGTTCCCCCCAGTGTGTGCTTTAAAAACAGACAGACAGACAGAAATCACTCCTTCCCGACTGCTCCTCTCCAATTCCTCAACTCCTCCCCAACTGATCATGAGTAGAAAACATGGTCAGATTGAAATGGACAGATAGCTACGTAGCCCAGCACTTTTGCCCCACTTCTACCCCAAGGTCCTCCTCTCTAGATTGCATTCTCGAATGGCTCCTTTTGTTTCAAAATATATCGGGGGGGAAATATACACATGATGCGAGTGCCATGTCTAGTTTCAGCCGGAGTGGGAGAGTATGTGACCAGCCTACCCCAACATAGCACACTGCAGATGGCTTGGACTGCAACTCTCATCAGTCCCAGCCAAGAGGTCCATTAGTCTGGCTGGCTGGGGATGATGGGAGTTGTGGTCCACACATTTGGAGGGGCATTAGGTTGGTATGTAATGACAGCCAGCATAGTGCTGGTATATAATGGAAGCCAGCATTGGGACAGGAGGGGGAGATTGGGGTTCAGTCCCTGCTTATCCAGTGAGGTGACCTTGGACCTCTATACCACACTGGGACATTGCCATCTTTCAGCCCCATTCACAGGGCCACAAGCTCCTTGGAGGAAAAGCAGGGTACAAATGGATGTTGATCCTGCATTGAACTGAATCTCCCTAAATTCAAGTGGGTCAGTTCTGGTAAGAGTGCATAAGGTTCCAACTCGGTGGTAGGTGAAAAGAACAACAAGCCAAATGGGCATTGAGAAAGAGGATATGTGCTTAGATAAGAGTTTTCCTTCTTTGGAAATACCCAGGCACTCCCAGATCAGGAAGGGATGATGAAGAACAGGCTGTGATGCAAAACTCTCAAAGTGAGTATATTTCTTCCTCTTATTAAACAGTGTCAGCAATAGATGTCCATCCTAAGATCATATCTGTTTGGTGGTTTGCTTTCCTGAAACCCCCGGCCAAGGCTGTAACAAAATGTTCCGCTGTAACGTATTACAATTGCCTTGTCTTGTGCATATATGCCCATTTTAGCATAATATATTTTGTTCCAACTGGAGGGGCAAAGATCAATGCTAAACTCTAAAGTTCCATTTGTGATCACTGCACCCCTTGTTGGCTGTCTGAGATTTCACTCAGGATTGCTCATGTTCATTCACAGTTGTCTTCTAAGCCATAAGGGCTAGAAATAAAGGGGAGGAGGAGGGGCGGGCAAGCAAGGCAGTGGTAACATAGAGGCAGAGGTAGTAGAGTGGCCTTTGTTGTTGTGAGTTGAGTGAGCAGAGAAAAGTGAAGATAGGGTAGAGAATTTCTCCAGAGTCCTCCATGGAATGCAGAAGATTCTCAAGGAGCACAAGGATGGATGACCAGGCCACTGCTGGGGAGGGAGAGCTGGGTCATCTTGTGTGGGAGACCTTCAAGAGCTCAATGTTCAATTTTTTTAAGGACATAAGAAAAACCCTGTTGGATCAGATCAAATGCCTATTTAGCCCAGCAAGCACTTTCCCATAGTAGCCCAAAATATAACCACTAGGGGTGTGCGCACCACACCGAAAATCCAAGGGTCTGACAGTGCTGCGACAGAGCTCCGAACTTTCAGTGCAGTTAGGGGACGTTTTTAAAAGTGTTGGATACCCATGGTGCGGAGCAAAGGTCGTTCAAAGCTCCGTCCCATTTTTGGATAACTGCTTCATTATAGGCTATGGCAATTAACCAAGATGCTTACAGCTCTGTCATTTTTAAAGATGAAGAGGTGAAACTTGGCACGATGATAGCTCTTAAGGCAGGCTTTAGACATGCCATGTTTGAATCAGATCCTTTCATCCCTTGATTTTTTAGGATTTTTAAAAAGTTTGACAGCTCAGCTGTCAAAAGTTTGACAGTCAGCTGTTCCATTAGCCTATGGCAATTAACGGAATACTTACATCTCCGTCATTTTTAAAGATAAAGTAATGAAACTTGGCAGCATGATAGCTCTTAAGTAGGGCTTTAGGCATGCCAAGTTTGAAGCAGATTCCTTCATCTCATAATTTTAAGGATTTTTTTTTAAAAAAAAATCCCCTCAAACACACACCCAGCTCATTCTGCATTAATTCACCCCTGTGCATTTATGGAAGGAGGTTTTATCCTTTACTTTACTGATGCAGCATTGGTGGCCATTACCACATCTTGTGGTAGTGAATCCCATAATTGAACTATACGCTGTGTGAAGAAATTCTTTCTGTTGTCTATCCTGAATCTGCCACAATTGAGCTTCAATGCATGATCCATGATTTAAAGTGGTGTTTAGGCTGTAGATGTAGGGTGAGTAACACTCCAGACACTTGTGGCTTAACACACAGTTTGCAATAAAGTAAAACAAACAAATGACAACTAAGGGTATTTAGCCAATAGAGCTGAGTGATACAAAGACATTAAAAGAAAATAAGAGTTGCAAAAAATGCAAGTTCTTTTAGCATAAGCTTCTTCTTTCTGCTCCTTCCATAAGGTCTGGGCTTTCTCTGGCCCTGGCCTATCTCGTGACTTTGATCTGTCTCCTGGCTGGTCCTCTCACTCTTTTATACCTTCTTCCCCCAAAACAGAAAGTAACATTCCCACTTTGAGGAAATGAAACTTAACTGGAGAAATGAATCTTAACCAGGGAATGAACATTTAACAGAGAAATGAAATACTCCTCTCAGGGATATCTCCTCCCAACAGAAAACTCCAAGCCTCTTATGGCCTAACTTTATTACCTTGCCTCTGTAGGCCTCAAACTTTTCACAGGGTCAAATTTAGCATGCAAACAAGTGAAATTAACCCTAGTAGCACTATGAAGTGGTTTGCCATCAAATTTGAGCTGCAACCTGCTGATTTTTCAGATTTATTTTTTTAAAAAAAATGGGAGTGCAGCCTGTGGAGGTGTCCAGGGGCAAAAATGGTCTCTGGACCTCCCAAAGTTGCCCACCTCTGGTATATAAGATTTGAATTATGTGGCTCATTGGTTGCATTGCCCCCACCCCCAACCATGTGGCAACTCACAGTCATTCTTGGAGGAAAGCTTTCCCAAGGGAAAAGCCTGGGCAAGTCAGATGCCCGTCTGCGGGCCACGTAATGCCCTTTTGTTGTTTATCCATGTATTAGTCCATTGCTGGAAGGGGGTTGCCTTCCACCTGTAATGTTGCTGTCTCTCTAATTAGCAGTTGTGTTTCTTTCTGAAATTAAATATAAACATTGTTAGAATGTGCAGCATGTTCCTACAAGAATGATGGTCAAAGCCACATTAAAGTTATTTCATTCCACTGTCTGTAGAAGGGAATTTATATGGCCTTATGTTGAGCTACAGCCATTTTCAAGGCTAAAAGCAATCGTAGTTGGGTTTACCATTCTTTTCTAAAGGTAAGCTGTGTTTTATGGCAGCTTTTTTTAAAAAAAATCCATATTAGAGCAATACTTGTATTAGGCCGTCTCAACATCACAAAATAGTGCACAAGCTTTTGAGTTCTTCAGAACACTTCAGGCAAAATGGTAAACAAAGTAAAACAAGGAGAGGGAGGAAAAATGTGGCTGATGTTCAAGCCATGGGTGTCTGCATTAAGTTCATGTTACAGTGCATTCATAAAACAAAAATGAGCATGTATGTGAAAAGGATACATTTATGTTGGTTATTGTGTGAGTGAGAATTAAACCGGTGCTTCAGTTGTGGCCAGTTAGAAAGGTTCATAGGACCATATTGAATTGCTTTACACTGGGTCAAATAATTGACCAATCTTTCCCTAGTGCCTTCCATGCTCTGGCATCGGCTATCCTGGGTCTCTGACAGAGGTCTTCCTAGTTCTGCTTCCTGATCCTTTTAAGGGAAATGTCAGGAAATGGATGTGAGACTAGGGAAGGAGGGATCTGTCAATTTAGGTTTATCTCAGTTTCTCGTTTTTTCAGTCTTAAGTTCAGTTCATCCCAAACTTTTAGGTGTTTTTTTTTAAAAATTAAAATGGCATGGAAATTCATATGCATTTTTGTGTGCGTTTCTCCTAATACAGACGTGTTTGTATAACATTTTGCCTATATATGCATTTTAGAAGCAGGTTTTCAACTATAATGCATTCAGTGTAGGTTGTTTTCACTAATATACATTTTTTTTGCCAATGTTTCCCTTCTGTACACATTTCCCCCTTTTTTGATTATAGAACTCTATTGCAAAATTCAGAGAAGTGCAAATATCAAACGATAACTGAGTTTTGGTTCACATTTTGGTTCAAAATCACAAAATTAGGTATGTTCGCATTGCAATGCAAACCAAAAATTTCCTCCCCCATCCCTGCCGCATGGAAAACATGTTCTCAACTAGAACCAATGACCTTTATCACAGCAGACGATGGTCTGTCTTCCTATTTATCTCTGCTGGGTGAGAGGGTGGGTTTAACAAAGGAGGAGGGCATTATTATTATTATTATTATTATTATTATTATTTATTACATTTATATATCGCCCCATAGCTGAAGCTCTCTGTGTGGTTTACACAGATTAAAACACAGAACATTAAAAACAAAAATACAAAATTTAAAAGCATAAAAAGCATATAAACAGATTACATATAATATCCATCTATTCAGGGTCAATTAAAAACTCAACATATGCTGTTAAATGCCTGGGAGAACTTGTTCCATAAGCTGCAAGCAACTTCTATTGCCTGCAGTGTCGCAGTGCAAGATCACTGGTGGTCTAGGCTTACTTTCCTTCAAAGAAGCCAGTACATAGGTTTGCACTGTTTTGCTTTAATTTTTCTATTCCTGAAAACAAAAGAGGCACTGCGCATTGTTCTGTTTAAGCTAAAGTTCACAAGATGAACTAAGGTGCCTGAAAGAATACAGAAAGTGGGAATCAGGAGTACTATGTACTTCTAAAACAAGAGTATGTGTTCCTAATCATAAACTGTGTTGTTCTTGAGAATGTGAACAGACTAGGATGGTAACTATTTCTACAAAGTAAACGTCTGTGATGATTGTTTCTAGTTTAGAGACAGAATATGATAATTGAGACTTGCAAGGAGTCATATATATATAAAAAGATACAGTAAAGGACACAGTGGGACTGCGCTGAAACTGATTCACCTTGTAAAGAAAATATCAGAAGTATTATCTTAAGTAAGAGCCTTTCTAAATGAGGCTGTTATTGTGCGCCCTTGATTCCTCGCTCGTGGTAGTTTGCAGGTGCTTTACATGACATTGTCATCCTCCAGGGCCTCCTCTGTGCTTTGCAACTATTATAGCAGGGTTTTTTTCTAATGAGGAAAGTCTGGTTTTTCTGTGAATGGCGGCATGGAACCCTTGTGTATTTGCATAGTTCCACTATACCACAGCATCACCCAGTGGTTATGTAATGGAACTTATAGAAAGGCAGAGAAAGAAAAACCCTGGGGGTGGGGACCACATGTAAAGGACCTGTTCTTAACCCCAAATAGAATCCGGAAGCAGAGGCGTCAGTAAAGGTATGGGTTAAAAGCCTCATCTTGAAAAGCCCTAAACAGGGCAGGAGTAAAGCAGTGGATTCAAAATAATTAGAAGTACCTAATGTGAAAGCAGCCTTGGATCCTTGAGTCATTGCACTAAAAATCATTTGGACTTAGAAAGCAGTCAACTACATTTATTTTCAAGGCCCTTATTTGTATCAGACTTTTATTTAGGCTTGGAAGACTTTAGGAGAATCCCATATTAATTGATTGATTGATTTGGTTGTAATCTGCCTTTCTACTAAGAAAAATGGCACCCAAGGCTTATAAAACTTGATTGAAACAACAAAACGAATGCATTAAAACAATTAAAAACACAAAAACAACAGAATAAAAACCACCATCAAACCCAACAGACCCTCTTACACACCAAAGGTAAAGGGCTTTATAAGTCATAACCAGCACTTTGAATTCTGCCCAGAAACAGACCAGTAGCCAGTGAAACTGTTGTAACAAGGGAGTCACATGCTCCCTGTAACTAGCACTGGTCAATCGTAGGGTGACCATATGGAAAGGAGGACAGGGCTCCTGTATCTTTAACAGTTGTATAGAACAGGGAATTTCACCAGGTGTCATTTGTATGCATGCAGCACCTAGTGAAATTCCTTCTTCATCACAATAGCTAAAGCTGCAGGAACTCTGCCCTCTTTTCTATATGTTCACACTAGTATAGCTGCTGCAGCTTTAACTGTTGTGATGAAGAGGGAATTTCACCAGGTGCTGCATGCATACAAACGACACCTGCTGAAATCCCCTTTTCTACACAACTGTTAAAGATACAGGAGCCCTGTCCTCCTCTCCGTAGGGTCACCCTAGTCAACCTAGTCCTCTTCGCTCCTCTGACGCCATGTTTCTCGCCTGCCCAAGGGTCTCTACTTCCCTTGCTCAGCTTCGTCCATTTTCCTCTGCTGCCCCTTACGCCTGGAACGCTCTTCCAGAACATCTGAGATCCACAAGTTCAATCGCAGCTTTTAAAGCTCAGCTAAAAACTTTTCTTTTTCCTAAAGCTTTTAAAACTTGATGTTGTTTGGACTTTACACTGTTAGTTTTACCCTACCCTGTGCCTGTTTACATTCTCTTCCCCTCCTTATTGCTTTACTATGATTTTATTAGATTGTAAGCCTATGCGGCAGGGTCTTGCGATTTACTGTTTTACTCTGTACAGCACCATGTACATTGATGTTGCTATATAAATAATAATAATAATAATAATAATAATAATAATAATAATAATAATAATAATAATCAACCAGCTGAAGTTTCTGAACAGTTTTCAAAAACAGCCCTGCGTAAAGTGTGTTACAGTAGTTCAAACAGGATGTGATTAAGGCATACATGACTGTGGCCAAATCAGACATCCAAGTTCAGAGATAAGTCCAGCAGTACACCCAAACTGCGACCTTGAGTCTTCAGGTAAATCTATATTCCCTAATCTGTCTCTCAGCTAACCAGAAGCACCTCTGCCTTGTCTGGATTAATCTTAAGTTTGTTTGCCCTCATCCAGTACGTTACCAACATTAAACATAAACACAATCCAAAACAAATACCAAGGGTGAGAAACAGATGACAACTATATGTTCTGATAAACACAAAACTGCCACTGAAAACAGCAGTCCCAAGTAAAGATATTTCCCTTCCACTCTACGACAAATAGTAAAACTTACCCATTTGCTGACAGTGTTTCCACACACCCCTTGACCCTCATGGATTATTACATCAAATAAGGAGGGGATTGCAGGCTGGGTCCAGGAGGTTGTAAATGCCTCCCTGAGAGAGGGAGTGGTGCCGGCCTCTTTAAAAGAGGTGGTAATCAGACCACTCCTGAAGAAGCCTAACCTAGAGGATGTTAACAATTACAGGCTGGTGGCTAATATCCCCTTCCTGGGCAAGGTGCTTGAGCGGGTGGTTGCAGGACAATTCCAGGCACTCTTGAAGGAAAGGGATTATCTAGATCCGTTTCAGTCGGGCTTCAGGCCTGGTTTTGGAACAGAAACTGCCTTGGTTGCCCTGTGGGATGACCTTTGCCAGGAGAGGGACAGGGGGAGTGTGACCCTGTTGATTCTCTTGGACCTCTCAGCAGCTTTCGATACCATCGACCATGGTGTCCTTCTGGATAGATTGGCTGAGCTGGGAGTTGGAGGCACTATATTGCAGTGGTTCCGCTCCTACTTGGATGGCCAATTCCAGAAGGTGGTACTGGGGGATTATTGCTCTATGCCATGGAATTTAGGCCATGGGGTTCCACAGGGCTCTATTTTTATCCCCTATGCTGTTTAACATTTACATGAAACCCCTGGGAGAGGTTATCCGGAGATGTGGGTTGAGGTGTCATTAATATGTGGATGACACCCAGCTCCACCTCTCCTTTTCATCAAACCCAAGTGAAGTAGTGGCTGTTCTGAATCAGTGCCTGAGCATGGAATGGATTGAATGAGAGCCAATAAACTGAGACTCAATCCAGACAAGATGGAGGTACTGTTAGCGGATGATTCGCCTGTCCGGCTAGGTGATGAACACCCTGTTCTGGACAGGGCTGCACTCCCCCTAAAGGATCGGGTTCGTAGTTTGGGGGTGCTCTTGGATCCAGAACTGTCACTTGAGGCACAGGTGAACTCAGTGGCAAAGAGCACCTTTTATCAGCTTAGGCTGATATACCAACTGCATCCTTATCTGGACAGAGATAGCCTAGCTAAAGTTATCCATGCTCTCATAACCTCTCGTTTGGATTACTGCAATGCATTATAACATGGGGCTAACTTTGAAAAAGGTCCGGAAACTTCAACTGGTGCAAAATAGGGCAACACATTTACTAACAGGGACTGGCATTACGCCAGTCCTTTTCCAACTTCACTGGCTGCCAGTTCAGGTCCTGGCCCGATTCAAAGTGCTGGTATTAACATTTAAAGCCCTAAACAGCTTGGGGCCAGGCTATCCGTTGGAATGCCTCCTCCCATATGTACCTGCCCAGACCCTAAGGTCATCTTCAGGGGTCCTTTTCCGCGAACCCCTGCCAAAGGAAGTAAGGCAGATGGCTACCAGAAGGAGGACCTTCTCTGCTGTGGCACCCCGGCTGTGGAATGAGCTCCCTATGGAGGTTCGCCTTGCATTTACACTATATTCTTTCAGATGCCAGGTGAAGACCTTTTTATTCTCTCAGCATTTTAACAATCTATAAATTTAATTTTAACATTGCCGTTTTAAATTTGCATTTCTGCACTGCTGCTGATTTTATCCTGGTTGTGCTTTTATATTGTTTTCATACTGTTTGTTTTATACTTTGAAAGGTTTTAATTTTTGTGAACCACCCAGAGAGCTTCGGCTATTGGGCGGTATAAAAATGCAATAAATAAATAAATGGCAGCCAATGATGTTGAGCAATATTAGGAAATACTCAGAGTGAAGTCTTATGTAAATTTTACTATGCCTTATGGGAGTCGGGGGTGGGGAGAGACTCAGTGCAGAGTTGCCATTTTGTGCAGCAGCCCCATGTTTATCGTAATGTAAAATTGCATGGAAACGGAACGACTCCTGGGGCCGGATCTACACTACTGCTTTAAAGCGCTTTATAACAGTTATAAAGCGCTTTAACTGCTTTAAAGCGCTATAAAACTGTTATAAAGCGCTTTAAAGCAGTAGTGTAGATCTGACCTAGACATGCAACCCAAAGCTCAGCTATGCTAGAAACATAAGAGCCTGAATACAGCATTTCTGGTTCCTTTGCTGTATCTCTTATCTACTCGCAA
Organism: Elgaria multicarinata webbii; assembly: GCF_023053635.1. Classification (NCBI taxonomy): domain Eukaryota; kingdom Metazoa; phylum Chordata; class Lepidosauria; order Squamata; family Anguidae; genus Elgaria; species Elgaria multicarinata. Next base: position 24,080,653 of record NC_086174.1, on the reverse strand, counting down.
AACGTGTGCCACTTGAAAGCGACTTGGGCGAAGTGTGCGCTATGACACGGGCAGGCCATTTAGCATCACATCTGGTGCTTAGTACCACATGGTCTGAGCTAATGCAATTTCTTTGCCTGCAGTCTGCATGCATTAAGGTTTTTGAAAACCATGGATCCCAAATGTACTGCATGTTCAGAAACAGAGAGGTTGCGCTTGTAGCTTACTAGGCCACTTCTAATAGGCAGTGTTGCAGGTGGTTCAAAAAGCTCAACATGAAACTTTTTCAGTACATCAGGTTTGATGGGGGGAAATGAGCCATTTACGTGATTGACTAAAAAAAAAATAGGCAGGGTCACGCGTGTAATTAAGGAGTAATGCCACAAAGGTCGTCTTGCTAAAAGATTAAGTGAATATTAGCAAGGGCATATGGATGGTTTATCCGGTTTTGAAAAGTAGCTATTTTAAAACTTTAATCCTTGGGTAATATTTCATTTACATATAGGTCAGGTTTAGAATTTCCCTCCCCCCGCCCCCCTGGCATTACCTGCTCTTTAAGAGTGTAAGCATAGTTCTCTGACATTTAGCACCTTAAGAGCTGTTCACAAAACTGCAGGCATACCTCTTCGTTGGCATGGGTGAAAAGGCAATGAAACCCTGCTTCTCCTATGCAAGCGAACGTCTAATCCAAGATTACATCTGAAGCAATTGAACATGACATTTTCACAGAAAATGTGTACTGTAAGAAATAATTCTATGGTGTGAACTTTGAGAGGTTAATGTTGTGTTGAGGAAGTTGGGCACAGACTGAAGAAACGTTAAGGAATTAAAATGCACAGGATTGGCACGGGGGTGAGGGCTAAGTACACAATGCTGTCTTTCAGTTGCGGGGGGGAAATGTACAAGCAGACAGCTGGAAATTCTGTTGGAGGTTTTTCTGCTCAAAAGCCCTGGCTTGCTACATTCAAATTAATGCACTTATTCTGGTATTAAGGGTACAGCCATGCTAATCACCAGTAGACATTTTTTAAAAGCAATCAAACAATTAAAAACAATTTAAACTATGTGTAACCATAGAGAATACTTTCAGAAATGTGCACAATCGGATAAAATACTTTTAGGTGTATTCTGTTTTAAAATACATTCAGAAATAATCACAGGATGCAATGGACTTATGAATGAACACATGCAAAACTGGCCAGACATGGGATGATTAGCCCGTCCCTAGGGGGCTGTCTTCACAGCACCAGGTTGGGGCCACCACCTTCCTCAACCCCGTGCTTTCCTTCTCCAGGGGCAGCTTCAGGTAATCCCAACACCGAGGAGAGAGCGTGGAGTTTCTGGGTGGCCATCCATGTCCCAGAACCACACCACCCTCTTCCTGGTGGAAGACAACCAATTGCTGGTCACCTTCCACCAGACTCCACCCCCAGGTTGGCCCAGATTGGCCGTGGAGCGACGTTACACGACGGAAGAGCTGTGTTGACATTGCTCCCTTTGAAAAAGTTGGGGTAAATCCAAAATGCACCACGGCGAGGAAGCCCCGCAGTGGCTGCGATCCTGCACCATCTAACTGATGGGATGCAGATCCACAGCCACCACGGGGCTTTCCCCATGTGTAAACAGCTCATAGGTCTCACTTGTTCTATCTATTTAAATATCATACATAAAATGAAGTAGGCTCCTAACCAGAAAGCTGCAGTCATAAGCATCCTTACTTGGAAGTAAGTCCCACTTAAATCAGTGGAATTTACTGCTAAGTAAACAGAGTTAGAACTGGGCTGAAGAGCTCGTGCTCAGATGAATTGCTTATTTTGAGAGATGCTACGAAAAATCTGCCTTTGCTGTGGTTCAGGACATTTCATGGATGATGCCATGACAAATTCAGGGTGCCAAAAGATGTACACTCAACACAGAGCTGTAGCTAATAATTCCCTGATGTGCATGCAAACTCACCGCCATTGCATTGACTTTGGGTACTCTTCCAGTAAAAGGGAATGTGATTTCTTGCTTTTTGCTGCTACAACTCCAGTGTGGTCAGTGCTCAATAATAATAATAATAATAATAATAATAATAATAATAATAATAATATAATGCACTGTGTGAAGTGGAGGGTGGGGAGTAGAAGAGCCAGACCCTTCCACGGCAGCCCAGAATTCAGAATCCTTGTAAGCATAGAGTGTTACCATCATTAGTGATAATGGCAATTACGTGCTTACAGGCAGAGGAGGCCGTGTGTTTGCTCTAAGGTTGCATTTCCTGGCTTTGTAAGGTTAATGTCAATTGGGAGGGATGAAGTTCAGGACGGGGGATGACACACGCATTGTAGCCTTTTCGTTTTGCAGGGTTTTGATTAAAGGTGTCATCCAATTACAGATGATGCGATAGGAACTCTTGACTTAGATAGGATCACAGCTAGACATACTGTAACAAGGTTATCCTGAAATTATGAGAAAAGGCTTTTAATGACAATGTACAGCAATCACTTTGATATAGTATTCATACTGGCTGTAATAGGGCTTTTTTTCTTCCTTTCTTTTCTGGTTACCTCTGTGAACAGTTTTGATTTTTGAAGCCAGATCTTCACAGCAGCCCTTATTTGTAACCCAGTAGTTGTTTGCATGTCAGTGATGTAAGGAACGGAGTCACTGTGTGAAAATGTTCATGGAATGTATGTTAGGAAACATTGCGTAAGTACAGCAGCTGACTCTTAGGGGAGGGGCCCCCACAATTTTAATATCAGGCCTAGCATTTGTTTGTTTCATGTTTTAGTAAAGGAAATACCAGAAGCAATGAGCTAATTCCAAAGTATAAATTCTGGATGAGAAAGTCAAAACTATAGAAATTGTGAAAGTCCCAAAGAGGCACAAGTCAAACGTTCATTAGATTTTTCTTCCTCTTTGTTCCAACTTGTTGTCTTAAGTCAAATCAGTTGCTGTGAATTGGTGGCTGGCCTAATGTAGATAAAACATTTACTGATCTCTTAACCATGATTAAAAGGTTAGAACCAGTCTGCACCAGTGCGTTTCCCCACCACCACCACCTCCTTGTTTGCCAATTCCTCCTCTCCTTTCTTTCTGAAGCTCACCAAAGAGGGTGTGTTATGTGTGCTGTGTTATGTATGTACTCTTGTGAATGCTAACACGGCTCAACTACACCAAGTAGATATTCCACTATGAAAGTGGTATGAAACCAGTATATAAAATGCAGGAGCCACACTACTGCTTTATAGTGGTATTGAAGTGCACTGACAACAGTTGGGGCCCATTGACACATGCCATATACCACTTTCATAATGCTATATCCTGCTTGGTGTAGATGTCCATGGGCCCCAACAGTTGTCAGTGCACTTCAGTACCACTATAACGCAGCAGTGTAGATCCTGCAGTGCACTTCAATATCACTATAAAGCAGTAGTGTGACTCCTGCCTTTTATATACCACTTTCATAGTGGAATATCCAGCTTGGTGTAGATGTGCACACAGTTACTTTGCAACAGTTTAATATAACCATAGTTTAAAATTGTTGTGGATGTCACACAGCATCATGGTTAGCTCAGTATAGGGAAACGAGGCATTTGCACATAACAGGGGAGGACAGAAATGAACAAATATGTGAGCCCACAGTTCATGTCGCTCCCTTAACCATGGCTAAGAGATAGAGAACATTACCGCTGAAATGGACCAAAGTGAAAGTAGGATAAGAGTTTGTTCCTGATCGGCTAATCATGAATACTCACTCTTGATCACAAGCTCTCTCTGTTGCCTAGCTCTTAAAACTCAATTCATGAAATAACTCCATAGAATGTGAAAAAGCAGCTGCTGTACCTTTGTATGGTGCTTCGGGCATTACTGATTACTACTGCTAGGTTCAGGTTACAGATCTGACAAAAGTTTCTTAAACTGTACTAAGCAACACCTGTTTTATATGTAGTACCACATTATCCACTTTACACATGCATGTACTTGGATTACACAACACTTGATAGCTGATTGTGTGGATTGACGCCAGATTGAAAAAGCCTTGGGTTGGAGGTGATATGGAAGTTCTCTGTCTTGTGGTGTTTGGTGATGGCCCATTCACGCAGGAAAGTCAGCACTTGATGATCCAGTCATCTAGCAATTAATATATATGTGTGGCTTATAGACTTGTATCTCATGTATATATTGGATAGCAGTAGTTAGTGGGACTGATTGGATTTGAAATCCAAAACACATGGAGGACATCTGAATGGCAAAAGCTGGCCTCGTCTAGAAGCATCTGAAAATCCAGGCAAATCTGGAAGAGAAAATGAATTGTGTGTGCTTATGTGTATGAGTAGAAGTTTCAAGAGGTGTCCAGTCAATCCAATCTGCAAATTTACAAATTCCAGTCATTACTTCAAGAGATACTCACAGAGAGTGGAGGTTTCTGGATTTTATCCAGGCATATCCAGATTGGTCTCTATGGCCCTTTCTACACCTAAGGATTATCCCAGGCAAATGGAGGGATCGTCCCTGCCTGCTCCCGGGATCCCCTGTGTGACATTTGGATGCACAGGGATGATCCCGGGACGATCCTGGGGGGGGGGGGGAAAGGCAGGTGTAGAAAAGGCCTATGTAACAGAGAGAGAGAGAGAGCAGTACATAGACCAGGAAATATGAGAATGCTCCAGTATGTTCTCATCTTCATACTTACAGAAGTGATTGCCAAAATGACAATTATGTTGAAATCCAGTATCTAATGAAAATACATTTATTTATTTTTAAATCAAGGATAACCGAATTAGTTGGATACCATCCCGAGGAGCTGCTGGGCCGTTCTGCATACGAATTCTACCATGCGTTGGACTCTGAGAATATGACCAAAAGTCATCAGAACTGTAAGTCACATTCTAAAGCTGCATTTATATTATGTATTTATTTATTGCATTTATATCCCACCTTTTTCCTCCAAAGAACCCAAGGCTGTGTACATAATGCTCATCCTCTCCATTTTATCCTCACAACAACCCTGTGAGGTAGGCTGGGCTCTGCAACTGGCCCAAAGTCACCCAGTGAGCTTCCATGGCCAAGCAGGGACTAGAACCTGGATCTCCTGACTCCCAGTCCAACACTCTAGCCACTACGCCACACTGACCCTCATTTATATGGCAGAAGCTTGAATTGTGCATTTATCCCGTGGGCAACAATGATTATTGATTTTAATACCCATGAACTACTTTTGCCCACATCACATAATGTGTTGCCTGGAGGTCAGCGGAAAGTGCATTTCAGTGACAATCTGTGTGTTTAGGCCCTGGCTTGTCTTGACACCACTGCAAAATTGCCTACGTTGTGGTTTGTCATAGTGTTACAAGAAAATCATGGTGGGAGTAAATCCTTGTGGCACAGTATTACACATGAATGTCCACTGCATTACTATGGAAAGCAAAAGCAAACCTTAAACTATTTGATATTTATATATACACTCACACACACATCCAAGGCCAGTCCTCCAATGAGCGAGGATGACTCCCCTACCTCAGGCAATGAATTGGACTGGGCAACAGATCACATCCCCTCCCCATTGCCAGGAGAGCTACCACCAACCAGTACCACCTACTGCTGCCACCCTAGAATCATAGAATCATTGAATAGCAGAGTTGGAAGGGGCCTACAAGGCCATCGAGTCCAACCCCCTGCTCAATGCAGGAATCCACCCTAAAGCATCCCTGACAGATGATTGTCTAGGTGCCTCTTGAAGGCCTCTAGTGTGGGAGAGCCCACAACCTCCCTAGGTAACTGGCCGATGCCTCACTCTGAGGACTCCTCAGAGAGGCACATCAGGGCAGGAGGGTACGCCAGACTGCTCTCCTGCTAGGACAAATACTGTAGCAGAAAAGTGGACAGTATGGCTCCCCGGAGCAGCTGCCCACCTGATGTCTTGCTCTGAGGACCCTGCTCTCTCATGGTGGCGTAGGCACTCTCTGTGGCCACCTAACCCACCATGCCCTCCTCTGAGGAAGGGCCCATCAGAGTGAGACTTGAGGCAGTGGAACATCTTGCACTGCCCCTAATTCACACACACACACACACACACACACACACACACACACACACTCACACACACACCTACCAATTGAGGATAACACTTCATGCATCTGTTGAAGTGGGTTTTAATCCACAAAACCTAATGCTGCAATAAATCTGCTCTTACCTCATACTTGGGAACTTCATTTTGCTGAAGCAGGAAATACCTTGTATATACTACCCTGAACTCCTAGAAGGGTGAATGAGATACAAATGTTATAAATACTATCAAATAGCAGGTGAAAAAGACTTTCTCCTCCCAGAATTTCTTTGGAATTCACAACAAAGAGTGAAGGGAGAGATGGAGGGTCTAATGGAACCATAGAGTAGCAAGAAAAGGTCAGGAAACAGGTGACAGGAGAAGGCAGGTGAGGAATTCAGGTGTCTTAGCAACTTGTTGGACTTTGAAACCACATTTATTGAGAAGTGTGGGAGGGAAGAGTTGTTAAAGCAGGAGTAGACCAGCTTTTTTGGTTATGGGCACATTTGGCAATTTGAGAAACAGTCCTAGGCACCAACACAAAATGGCTACAAGGAGAGGTATGGCAAAGGATAAGTAAACTGTCTAAGGCAGAGGTGAGGGCTGTGCACCAATATACTAAACTCCTTTGAACCCGTAGTTTTTAGCAACAACAGAAACCTATTTCACAGGGATCCCAGTTGCCTGGAAGAAAATGTGTTAATTTTTTTTTAAATGAGAAGGCTAGGACACCTTGGCAGGCATGAAGGAAAGCATCTAGGAGCACATTGGTGCCCATTGGCTACCCCATGTTAAAGGATTACTATCTAGCAGGGCTTTGGGAGTGATGTGAGACTCGATAAAGCCAAATTTGTGTCAGAATTTTATGTGGCCATATTAAAATATTTGGTGCAAGCCACCAGATTGACCAAAGACGCCACACCAATTGCATCCCCTTTTACGCTTGCTTATTTAAAGCAGCAAACAAATTAAAGGTATGACTTTTGGAGACAGATGATTGATAGATAGATCTCACAAATTCAGACTTCTTCTTCTTATTATTATTATTATTTACATTTGTATACCGCCCCATAGTCGAAGCTCTCTGGGCTGTTTACATAGGATAAAAACACTTAAAAACAATATACAAAAATTTTAAATCACAAAAACATACAATTTAAAACCACAAAAACATACAAAGTAGTAGAAAAGAATTTCAAAACACATCCAGTGAAGTCCTACACACATCTATTCAGAAGTAAAGGCTATTGAGTTCAATGGGGCTTTCTCCTAGATAAGTAATATAGGATTGCAGCTGTATTTGTCTATTTTTATTCTTGTTCCTCCCCTTCTGCTTGCCCCCTTAGTTCCTTTCCTATTGTTTTGCACTGTAACATGTTGTACGTTGTCTAAAAATAGATGGTAAGCACTTTGTGGCTATGTATTGTCACTCTACAGAATGTCCTAACGCCAGAGAGCCCATATTCTGATTCCGTGCAATACATTCTCCTGCAGTAACTTATGCTAAGAACAAGACAGTTGCGCTAAGCTAGGTAAAGAATAGATAAGAGTTAGCTATTCTCTCCAAAAGATGTATTACAGGATAAGGAAAAAATCCCTGTGGTATATTGAATGAAATTTAATTAGCAGAATGGCATCTCTTGGAAAAGGAATTCTAAATCAACTTAAATCATTTGTTCTAATTAACCTCCCCATCTTAAGCAGTATGAGAAACCCCCTTGTGTAACTCTGGCTCATGTTCACATGAGCAAAAGCAGACAGCATTAAGTAGTGCTGGAAAACAAGACCTACAGTAGAACAGAAGATAAGGCATTCTACAACAGAAATATTTTTTGTATCGTTGAGTTTCTTAATAGCACATGCTTACCTAGAAGTAGGGATATCGCGAAAATCCGGGAAGGGGATGGAAGCCAGCAAATATCCTCCTGTATGGCCCTGCAGACGCTAGTCTATAGACCCCTGTGCTTGCCCAACTCAGCGTGCGTGGATTTGGGCAAGTTCATGGCGTCCCGCAGTTCCACAGGACTCCATTTTGTGCAAAATGGTGGGTAAGCCATTTTGTGCAAAATGGCAGCTGTAAATAACACCATTTACACAAAATTGCAAGTGTAAAGGGTTAAACAAGGTTGGTCCAGCGCGCAGTGCGCAAAGCGCAGTGGATGAATTCAGCCATCTCTACATGGAAGTACATTCCACCAAGTTCAAAGATATTTATTCCCAAGTAGGTGTTCATAGTATTAGAGCTTAAGGGTGTAACCCAAGTTCCAATGGAAAGCCAGCTGGATCATAAAAAGAATTGTAAGTGCTGCTCTCCTGGCAGAGGTTGGGGTATGGTGGCTGGATGACACCCCATCGGAAGCCCCCAACACACACGCTGATGGGAAGTTCCACTAGTCTAGAGGTTCTACGGCCAATGTCCTGCAGCGGGAGCTGGGAGAAAGGTGGTGTGGCAGAGACAGACAGCTGGATGTGGAGAAAGAACATCCAAAGCCTCTCCATTTCCTCAGGATGCCCACAGGAATGGCACAAACCTACATCAGACGTATTCAATTCCAGTGAAGGCTAGTGGCTTTATTTATTTATTTATTTGCAATATTTATATACCGCTCCCTATTGAAAATGTCAGAGCGGTGGACAAGATAAAATGAAAATAAAAACAGAATAAAACACTTAAAACGGGTTTTAAAAGAAGCAAATACAGTGACTCATGGCTGGACATTAAGGAAAAGCTTCCTGGAATAATGATGTTTTCAGGAGGTGCCGAAAGTACAAAGTTGGCGCTTGCCTGACCTCCAGAGGCAGGGAATTCCACAGGAGGGGAGCCACCACACTGAAGGCTCTTCCCCTAGTGGACTCCAATCGGAGGATGGATCAATGTGGAACCACCAGGAGCAGGACCTCGGATGACCTCAGTGACCGGGCAGGTCGATAAGGGAGAAGGCGCTCTCTGAGATATCCTGGTCTCAAGTTGTTTAGGGCTTTGTACACAAGTACAAGAACCTTAACCTGGCCCAGTAGCAAACAGGTTTTGATGTCAGTGGGCCAGTAACTCCCTTCTGGGTTTCAGTCAGAACCAGTCAGAACTCTAAAGAAGCTATCCTGGATAGCTCCCTTAGAGTTCTGACTGCAACCCGGAGTGGATTCACCACCCCACTGACATCAGAGCCACCAGCCTCCACTGTTTAACTCCCTCCCATTGTAATCAAAGGCATTGAAGAACAACCCACCCACCCTGCTACGGGCACCTCCTGCCCTTCCCACAGCAAAACAGCAGGGCAAAAGATGTGGTGGTTACTCCACCAGTGAACTCTGCCACGTTATGAGCTAGACCTCTGTCAGTTTTACATATGGGAAATCAAAGTAAACAGAGGGAGAAAGATTTGCCCAGGGCAAACATTGTTCATCCACAGACAAGTTAATAACTAACATAGAAACGATTAACAGTGCAAACCTATGCATGTTTACTCTGAAGTAAACCCCACCGAGTTCAGCGGGGCTTACTCCCAGGTGAGTGGACACAGGATTTGTGCGTAAAATGGTCAAAATTCAATGCTAAACTAAAGGCGTAATCCTATGCATGTTTAAACAGAAATATGCATAGGATTGGCTGGCTGCAGCATGCTGGGACTTGTAGGCCTTTTTTCTGTCTAAACATGCATAGAACTGCGCCCTAGAAATAGAAAAAAAAATATTATTCTAAATACCTATATCCTGTGGAAGATTATAGTTTTTCAGACCTATTTTCTCCTACTCTAAAAATATGTATGATAATTGTTTACAACTGGATAATAAACACACACACACACACACACACACAGAGAGAGAGAGAGAGAGAGAGAGAGAGAGAGAGAGAGAGAGAGAGAGGCAGGAGCTACACTACTGCTTTATAGTGGTATTGGTGCACTGACAACTGTTGAGGCCTACATCTACACCAAGAAGGATATAACACTATGAAAGCAATATATGGCATGTGTCAATGGGCCCCAACAGTTGTCCGTGCGCTTCAATAATGCTGTAAAGCAGTAGTGTAGATCCTGCCTCCATATACCACTTTCATAGTGCAATATCCTACTTGTTGTAGATCTGGCCACACACACACAACCCCCCAAAATAAAAAGGGGAGGGAATGACCTTTTAATGAAAATAGCTAAAATATCTACAATTTCACCCTCGACTTTTGGTTTTGCTGCCAAGTTAGAGCTCGCTGCAATTTCGCAGTTCATTGTCTTGCGATGGGGTAATGGCATTGTTCTGAAATAAACTGCAGCATTGTTTGCGTTCTTTGCTTCAAATATAAAAATTCTATACAGTTCAAGAGACCTAATTGGTAGTCATCAAATGCAAGTCTGGGATTTAATTTGGCAGAGTTGGCATGCCTAGTTCCTTCTAACCTATGGAGTAAGCGAGAGAGAGAGGAAGTCTTTTGTCTTGTTACATAATGTGCCCTGACGATCTGCTGTAGAATTATAGTAAGCAATTAATTATATTCCATAATGAATATTGTAGTATAATTTCCAGTTTGGATTTGTTCCTGTTCCCACTGAATCCTGCCATTCATCTTAACGAAGAACCTTAGTCTTTAGTAAACTTTTTAACCAATGTGTTTCTTTGTACTTTTAAAATATTTAAAATGTCAGCATTTTTGAAGAGTTGTTGGGTTGGGGGGGTGGATCCAATGTCAAATAAAGCCAAAGAATCCAATTAAACGGCATATTGAATTTTTGGGCCATGGCTTCTTTAGAGCAGGGGCAGGCAAAGTTTTTGCACATGAGGGATGCATGCGGCAAGGGGTGATGGATTGACGGCACATGTGTGTGTTTAGGCAAGCATGCGAGCACAGCTGAACACACATGCCTTTTCCCCTACCCCCCTTCTTAAACATACACACTGCATTCACAAATGCATACGCATGCACCCAGACACTCCCTCACCCTCCCTGCCACATCTCAGCATGCAGAGACGAGGAGGTTTAAACCTTCCCTCTCTGCTCACTGAGATCACTTTGCGCCTCCCCCCCCCAATGCCAATCAGCTCAGCAGCGGGGAGGCACATCATTGACATGGAAAAGTCTGCACAGGGGATTGGCTCTCCCTGTGAACTTCTTCGTTTCAATTGCGTTGCTGACTGTCCACCAAACAGCTGTTGGGCAGGCTGTCAGGAGGGAACACAAGTGTACTGAGGGAAATGCTGTGGAGGCGGAGGCATTCCCACGTGCCATGTTCCCCATTGAAATGGCACTCCTGAGGGCCCGCCCATCCGCTGTTTGGTGGGCTGTCAGGGGGAGTGTGATAGCAGTGGGAGAGACAGCACACCAGGATGGCTCTCCTCATATATTGTCTTCCCCAGCACAATTGCAGCAGCAGTGGGTGGGGGGGGTGAGGGCGCTAGAGGCAGGAGCAGCACCTTGGGAGCCACACAGAAGGCTTCGGGGGCCATGTGTTGCCTGTGTGTCACAGGCTGTCCATATGCAGTAAAATGGTGTGACTTTATGATTTAGCCCCGTGAGGGGAAAAGGCGGTTGCCTATATGTGATTTAGAATATTATGGCCTATCCGCCAGGGGTGAATCCACCCTTGAGGCATTTTCCCCCTGTCAATTTGTGGTAAAATGTGGTAAAAACAATTGCTCACAGTTTCTCCCTAAGGACCAAACTACATGGCACATGAGAGATCCATGACAGAATTTCCCAGTGCCAAAAATCTAAAAGCAACCATGGGTGAGGAATCAAGGTAGAAGCACTGGAGGAGTGGGGTGGGGGAGATATGAGGTTTTAACTCCTTCCCTACCATCAACATTTTCAAGTGAGAAATAGAGGCTATCTATCTATCTATCTATCTATCTATCTATCTATCTATCTATCTATCTATCTTTTTAAGTTTTTATGTAAAATATAAATTTCAATCTATTGCTATTCCTGCATTGATGAACTCCATCACGGGGAAACCCTAAATTATAGTAATAGTAAAACTAGGGATGTATGAGAAATTCCATTTCAGTTCATTTTTGATCAGGATTTACCCTGTTCACACCTTCAGAACTAAACACAAACTCGGATGCACTCTGCGGTTGAAGCCCATACATTTCTGAGCTTGCATTGTGAATCACGGACCAAAACAATGCCTCCGACAGCATGTGTATATTTGGGAAATGGGCATGAAAAAATTATACTTTTAAGAAATGCACACAAAAGCACTATAAACAATATGTACATTTCAGAGATGTGTACAGTCGATGCGTACATTTGGGAAATTGCATACGGGAACATGCACGGGTTTTCATGTGAAAAGAAAAAAATAAACAAAGCTCATAGTCTGATAACGGATTCGAGTTGGAATGAGCATCAAGATAGAATTTTGGTGAGATTGAATTTTGCTGATTCATACATCCCTAAGTAAAACATTACAATAATTTAAATAGAAATAGAATACATCTTGCCATAGTAGAGAAGTCTGTGAACAGGTGACCCGTGTGCCAGCCTGTTCAGTCTACTGTCTGCGGGCAACTTCAATTCCCCTGCTTTCCTTTTTTTTCTTATGCTTCTTTCTCTTTAAACTGTACTTGGACTAGTCAGCCGTTCAAACAGAGGATGTCTTTAAACAAATGACTGCCCTCTGACAGCTCTTCAATTAGAGGATTGCCCTCTGTAAAGTAGGACACATGGTCACCCTAGCAGCCACCCTGCAGCTGGTCCAAATTTGGAAACCTGTTCCCCCATCACTGGACACCATCCTCCCTCAATATGACTTTCAAAGAAGGGTACAGCCACTCTTCGTTGTAATAGAACATAATGTGATTTGTTTTGGGGTGTTCTTCCCCCTCCCCTTTTTTAAAAAAACAGGATGAAAGCAGTAAAAAGCATTTGATAATGTAACAGGCAACTCTCATTATGATTCTTTATTGACACTGTGATTATTAGGAAGCCAGTGTAATAATGTTTCACAGACACTGCAGAACCCCTTGACTAAAGTGATCTTCAGACAAAACCTTTTGATTCCTCCCCCACCCTGCACACAAGTAATCTGGTAATCAAGACAATCTTCTAAAATAAATTAAGAGCAGGATGGTTTTTAATGCAAAACCTCAGCGACCAGAGAGAGACAGAGGAATAAAGGAATTGAAGAAGTACTTTGTAATTACACAAATGGCCGGTCACAGCCAGGGTTCCAATCCACTATTTGTTTGATAGGACTGTAAGTCAGGCTTTTCATGTTCAGGTAAGCAGACTAACTAGCTGGGTGCAAATGAACCCAAAGAGGTTTGGGGGCTGGGGTTCAAGTGAGGATGTACAAATTTGGTAGAATCTGTTCAGTCTCCATTTTAGGGATTATCAATTGCCTTTCAATCCATCATCTGGTCATTGACAGAATTGGACTCTTTTCAGTTTCCTGAATTTGCACAAATTTGCATTTGGGGAGGGGGATTTGCACATTTTTGCATGAGCGAGTTTGCGTAAACTCGCTCATGCAAAAATGCGCAAATCCCCCTCTCCAAATGCTCAAATCCCCACCCAAAAATGTGCACTTCCATGCTTTAGCCTATGGGAGAAGCGTACATTTTCAGCTTTTTTTTTAACGTATTTTACTATTTTTCTACAATTGAATTGGTGTAAAAAATTCCAGAAAGTAAAAGAAAACATTCCACAAGTCCATGGAATCCGTGCAACTTGGGGAAAGCCGGCCCATTGCAGAATCTGTGTATCAGATTCATAGAAATCCATACTTATTTTCTTCCATTTCAGATTCCTCTGACATCCCTGGGTGCAAGTCAAGCAAGCCTTTTGCCACCAGACTGGAGTGGGTGGGGGTGGGATGCGCTAAAACAACAACCCTAAATTCCTGCACCCAAACAACCCAGATTCTGGGACAGGAAAAGAAGAATTCTGTGACTTCTTTGCATCATGAATTCCACCCCCCCCCCCGGCCCATTTTCTCTCATTTTGCATAACTGCCTTCTGTACTATTTTGCATAATTTGGGTTTTGCTAGTCATAGGAAGGAGCAAGAAGTTATGCAGGCCATTGAAGCACTATCCCCAAGCCCTAGTAACAATCTCTTTCTCTGGCTCCTTGAAATTCAGCATGTATTGCCCCTGCCCCTGAGAATGCGTCTTGACAGCCGTCGGGACTAGAAACATTTTTAAAACACACATTCTTGGGAAGCTAAAGAATTCCAGGTGCCCCATTTTGCACTTTTCCTCCACCCTCATTATACACACAGCTTTAGTTATATTTGGGGAGGAGGAGGAGGAGGAGATAATGATGATGATAGGTCATGTTATACTGTTCAGCAAAAATTAACAAAAGGTCTTCTACCTTAAAGACTATCGCTACATGTCTACTCTACTCTGAAGTAAAGCCCATTGAGTTCAATGGGACTTATTCCCAAGTGTGTGTATAACAGCCTGAGAGATCTATTGTGTCATGAGCTTCTGTTGTTTTTAGTAAGATGCTAGAACGTCAACCAGTGAAACATGCTCTTTGTATCACCCATGTCAACTGCAGGCTGTGTTTGAGTCATTATTCATATGCAATTGCTCCTGTTTGTATGTTACCCCTTCCCAGTGTGCGCAAAAGGTCAAGTGGTCAGTGGTCAGTACCGGATGCTTGCCAAGCATGGTGGATATGTGTGGCTGGAGACTCAAGGAACAGTCATCTACAATACCCGCAACTTGCAGCCTCAGTGCATCATCTGCGTCAATTATGTTCTAAGGTAAGACAATCCTCAAGAATGGTTGTTGAATGAGGATTGCCATAATACAGCAGCTTTGCAAGGTTACATTTCCAGGGTGCGATCTTGATGGTGCCGGTTTGCCCTTGCATATATATATATATTTAAAAAAACCTGCTGTGGGGTGACATTGGGCAATCCTGATGCAGAAGGTGGGGCGGGCCCTCCAGCGGCCATTCAGCTTGCTGGGCCCACCCCTTCCTCCTTGCCCAGCTTCCTGCGACCCCTGGAGCGAGGACAGACGGCAGAAGAGCCGTACTGATCTCGATCTGGCAGGAAAAGTCGGGGTAAGTCCTCGAATTTTCCACTGCGCAGCTTTGTGGGAAAGCCCCCGCTGGCTACGAGGTGACTGCTGCATCATATAACTGACCCAGCATCACCGCACAGCCACCGCAGGGCTTTTAACCCATTTAGACAGCCCCCAGGTTGTACAGTTTCCTTTTGGAGCCCTGGAATAATAAGCTCCTCAAAATCAAGAATGGGCAACACACGGAGCCTGCATGCAGCCCTCCCCACCAAGCCTTTTTTGCAGCCCCCGCCTTTTCCCTGCTGCTGACAGGAGTGCCGAAACCAAGGTGGTGGCCAGATTTGCCATGATTTTTTATTGAAACAAGCGGAATCGCACTTCCCAAATTCAATGCAAATTTGCTGTAATTTTGGCCATTGCCTTGATGACGGATTTGGTGACAAATTCAGCATTGGGGTACAGTCCCTAGCAGATTCCAGGGGAGTGGGCAATGAGACCCCCCCAACCCCCAGAATTTACCCATCTCTGCTCAAAGTACAGGCCCTCCTTAAGTCAGGGGTGGAGGGGACTGTGGCCTTCCAAATAGTGTTGGACTCTAACTCCTGTCAGTTCGAGCTAGCATGGGCAATGGCCATGGATGATGGGAGTTGTAGTCCAACAATATCTGGAGGCCACAGATTCCCTGCTCCTGCTTTGGCTTTTCACATATCACGAACGGTTCCCAGCAGGGTGTAAGAGTCTCTACCTTTAATTCCATGTGATCATTCGATAGCTAGTAAAATATTACAGTGGAAATAAAGGAATCTGACTCTTTGTGGTCTTGAGTGAGCCCATTGATTGAGTGTGGCTCCTTTTATTATGGGTTTGCAATTTCATTCTGTTAATACAGCAGAAAAAACCAACGACGACAGAATAAGATATAGTGCAATTATGAATGAGAAGTACTGCTTAATTGCTTTCAATTCCAAGGGAAGGTGTGGTGTTTGTGTGGTCACAAGCTAAGCATCCAAAATCCAGTGCCGGTTTGGTAAAATTACATTTTTCCCTTGAACGAATTAACTGTTTCTTTCTGTGGACGTTGTCCTTCAGAGGACAAAATAACTAAACAGCCTGATTTATCTTGTTAGTGAAATTGAGAACAACGATATCGTGTTCTCCATGGATCAGACAGAATCGCTGTTTAAGCCTCGCATGATGGCAATGAATTCTGTGTTTGACAACGGAGTCCCAGTGGCAGATAAGAGCGATTTCTTGTACACCAAGCTGAAAGAAGAACCAGAAGAACTTGCCCAGTTGGCACCTACACCAGGCGATGCTATTATCTCTCTCGACTTTGGTTAGTAATGTCTTGGGGAAAGTGGAGGTGAACCATCTTTTTGTGTTTGCACGGCAGTTCGCCAGCAGGTCGCTGGTAGATCGTTACAGCTCTCGTAAACTGTTATAATAAATAAAAACAAATTCCAAGCCATCTCTATATAATAACAAGAGACACAGCTAGGGATTAATAGGAGTTGTTGTTGTTGTTGTTGTTGTTGTTGTTAAATAGATTTATATACCACTGACCATATTTAAAAATATCTCTAAGCAGTTATAGAGTTGTAGTCCAACATAGCTGGAGGTCACCAGGTTGGGGAAGGCTCATTTAGAAGACTGGAAATAAGCGGTGGGCAGCCTCAGGCTCCTGTTCTCTCCCTCTCCACTTCTCCTCCTTTGCACATGAGAGGGGGGAAAGGGAAAACATCTGTTTACACTGTTTACTGCAAATTGCAGTTCTACATTACATATGAGCAGTTGGGGCTGGTGGCTCCAGTTTTGGTGGAGCTCTAGGTCCATTCTGGGTACAGTCAGAAGCAGCCAAGACTCCAAAGGAGCTATCCAAAGTGCTGAACCCATTTTGGGGATAGGGTTCAGCACCTTGGATAGCTCCTGTAGAGCTCTGCCTGGTTATGACTAAAACCCAGAATGGAATTACAGCCCCACTGAAATCAGAGCCGCCTGCCTCCACTCCATATGAACTCAGGGGAACTGTGTTTATTCTAACCAAAATTAATTAAAACAAGCCAGAATCAAACTCTGGCTTAGATCACGGTAGGCAACATGGCATCCGTGGGCACCAGTGCATCCCGGACACCTTTCTTCTTGCCCCCCCAAGGTGCCCTACCCCATCCACTTTTTATATTATAACAAGTTTCTTACTGACAGCTGGCATTGTTTCAAAGCACAGTGGGGACTTCTAGTTTCTCCCATCATATTTTCCCATGAATGTCTCTGGGACACACTCAGACACATGCTTATGATGGAAGGTGGCTACGGGCCGATGGTTTCATCTGTACCCATTTTATGGTGGTGCCTGCCTAGGACAGTTTCTCAAATTGGCAAATGTGCCCACAGACCGAAAAAGGTTGCCTACTCATGGCTTAGGTGATCATCTGAACCAAGCCTTAGTATCACTTGTTATCTTTGCCATTCAGTTTCTTCAACAACAACAAATGTACAATCCCCCAGATATGAACCAGTGTAATTTGTGAATATGTGGCCACATGAATGTGCAGTTCCATGTGCCCATAAGGTCATAGTCAATCACATTTTGTGATCTTTCAAATCCAGCGTCTTGAGCACCTGTTTCATTTTCAGCCATGTTCCAATGTGTTGTCAGATAGACCCTTGAATGTCTGAAGACCTGAAGTTCACGTATCTGTTGCTGAGCCAGTCACATATTATATTCATTTACGTAAGACACATGTGGACATCAGACGTGGCAAATGCCCCACATCTGAAAAAAGTAATGTGAGCAAGAGCCCCATCACTTAAGGAGCATAGACTAAGGATTCTCCCACATCCAGTTTTTTTAATCTCAAGTTCATTCTTTCCCTGAACACAAAACACATTGCAAATTTGGTAAATCCTTATAGAAAATGGAATTTGAATTCTCACCCATCTGCACCAGCCAAATTCAATAGTTATAGCTATTCTCAGCATGGAGATCTGCCTGCCTTCCACATAGCTGCTAAAGATGAGGAACTTGTCAGGAAAAAGAGGTGCCAGTTCCAATTCAACACCACAAACTTAGCTGAATGCTCAGGGACTCAAACCCAGACTTTTAGGAACAAAGCAATCAAAGTTTGGATGGATGAATTTGTGCATTTTGGTTTTTCCCATATCTCAAGTTCTTTTTGTCCTGAATATGGAGAACTTTGCAAATTTTGCTAAACTCTTATCAAAGCCAAACTGAAACTAAATTCTCATCCACCCCTGGCGTGAACACAAATATGAGTGATTATTGGATCAGACTTAACGCCCCTTTATACTAAATGAAGGCTCAGCCATTCTGTGCTTCGGGATACGAGGAGGTCTGTGTGTGTGTGTATGTGTGTGTGAGTGTGTGTTTCTTTCTTCCTTCATTCCCCTCCACTCCACCCTTAAATTGTGTCTTGGGATTGAAGGCCCCAAGGATGAGTTGACCTTGTTTACCTCCATTCCAGGCACGCAAACGTTTGAGGAAATCTCTACTTACAACAAAGCTGTGATGACCCCAAACAAGGCTCCCCAGCCTGAGAAGCTGAGCATGCCGTCGTTCACATTGCCCCAGGTTGCCCCTGGCAGCAGCACCCCCAGCGCAAGCAGCATCAGCAGCTGTTCCACTGTAAGTAAGGAAGGCCTTGGTGTCGTTGAAGGTTGACTTTGCTATTCTCCCGTGCCCCCGGGTTGCAACAGGGATTGCCTTTGTGCATCGGAGCGTGTGTGATTTGTCACGAGTACCGACCAGAGCGACAGTACGAGTATTTTAAAAAGAGCAGTAAATTCCAGAAGATTAGCCGTGTTAGTCTGTTGCTGCTCAAACCAACAACAAGTGCTGATGATCAGTGAGATTTGGTTGGCGAGATTCCACTTCATTTAATACATGGAGTGGGCAGTGATGGGGTTGGGCAGGGGAGGCCAGCTTCCTGAGCCTGGGGGGGGGAGGGGGGGCACATCCTGCCTGGCCCAGCTGCTCAGAGCAACGGATCCACTGCTCTATTTTACTTACTTTTAATTATTGAGTATATATCCCGCCTTTCCACGAAAAAAAGGGAACTCAAGATGTCTCTCTAATCGGGATATCGTCAGCATCCTTCTCCAACAGGAGGGAGTCCCCAACCCCAAGAGGCTGAGGTGGAAAGGCACCCACAAGTTGAGAAGCAAGATCAGGAGAGAGTTGTGCAACTTCTTATTTTGCAGGTGCTCCTCCCACTGGGAAACGCAAGGTCACCCCAGCAACTTCTGTGATGACTCTGCATCTTCCAGAGCAAGCCTGAATGACTCAGGCCTTAGCTCAGCCTTCCTCAACCTGGGGCGCTCCAGATGTGTTGGACTACAACTCCCAGAATGGCTGGGGCATTCAGGGAGATGCAGTCCAACACATCTGGAGCGCCCCAGGTTGAGGAAGGCTGCCTTAGCTAGACCGAAGGTTTATCCCGGGGTCATCCCTGCCTGCTCCCAGGATCCCCTGTGTGTCATTTATTTATTTATTTATTTATTTATCTATTTATTACATTTCTATACCGCCCAATAGCCGGAGCTCTCTGGGCGGTTCACAAAAATTAAAAACATTCAAAGTATAAAACAACAGTATAAAACCATACTATAAAATACAATATAAAAGCTCAACCAGATAAAAACAGCAGCAATGCAAAATTACAAATTTAAAACACCAAGTTAAAATTTATTTATAGACTGCTAAAATGCTGGGAGAATAAAAAGGTCTTCGCCTGGCGTCTAAAAGCATATAATGTAGGTGCCAAGCGAACCTCCTTAGGGAGCTCGTTCCACAGCCGGGGTGCCACAGCAGAGAAGGCCCTCCTCCTGGTAGCCACCTGCCTCACTTCCTTTGGCAGGGGCTCGCGGAGAAGGACCCCTGAGGATGACCTTAGGGTCCGGGCAGGTACATACGGGAGGAGGCGTTCCTTCAGATAGCCTCGCCCCAAGCCGTTTAGGGCTTTAAATGTCAATACCAGCACTTTGAATCGGGCCCGGACCTGGACTGGCAGCCAATGAAGCTGGAAAAGGACTGGCGTGAATTTACATGAACAGGGATGACCCCGGGACGATCCTGGGATAAATCTTAGGTCTAGCTAAGGCCTCAAAGAAAGGGGGCACCTTCCAGGTTCAAAGCGGTGCACAATTTTCTCACACCGCTGCTTTTGGGCAAGTGGGCCCTGATCTCAGACCAAAGGTTGAGGGAGGGGCAGAAATGAGAAGCAACATACAGTTGCCTCCTCTCCTGCCACTACTCTTGAGTGTGAAGCGGAGCACGGTGGCTTACTAGGAAGACCCCACTCTCAGAAAACGAGAGGGTAAGAAGCAGCACCGCACCTCTCCCTTTCAATCCAGAATATTGAAGGGTGATGAGTGCCAAGAAGTAGCTGAGCCAGGGGACTGGATGCGCTCCATACACTCCGAAGGGGCCATCTCTGATGTATTATATGTGCATGAGGGGGATCTGTAACATCTCCCCACTCCCAGTTTTCTGTTCCACCTGCTCCGCCACCCCCCACTTGCACAAAACAAAAATGGATATTCAGCATTCTGTGGCCTCAGGCCTAATTGAACGTTTTGCAGGGAGGTTGGCTTCCCCCCCCCCCGAATTCCTTTTTCTACTTCTGTAAACCTTGGGGTCCCCCCCCACCCCGCCCAAGCATGCTGATACCTTGAAAGCGCATGTAGAATACATCAGTCATTTCTTGACTGCTGGTGACTGAATCTCATTAACCTCAATGGAGTGATTCATGTATTCTATCTCTGCTTTCAGGATGTTCTCCTGTATCTTTTCATCCTCCCTTGTAAAACAGGTTTCATCGTCACCACAACTGCAGGGGCCGAGTGTGCATATAATATTTTTTAGGATTAGACAGATTAAAGAGTAATTTTTGGCTGGCAATGGATCTACCATGGCTTTGAGAATTAAACAGTACAAACCTAAGGATATCTCAAGCGTTTGTTCAAAGGCACTCACAAATGCGGTGGAATGCTTGAGAACAGATTTGGGTGGAACGCAGCCCTACTTGCAGCGCGCTATGAGCAAGGCGATGTTCACCCCCATCCAGTAAACCACCTCCCCCCTCCCCAAGGTGAACAAACTTACCTTTGGACAGGTGAAAGGGAAGCTTCTTTTCTTGCCAAGGACTGGGAGCTCTAAAGCACCCAGAGAACTTTGGCTGTTGGGCGGTATAGAAATGTAACAAAATAAATAATTCAAGTCCCAGCATCCCCAGCAGGAAAGTGATGCTACATATGCCACCAAGGAGAAGGCTCAGGAGAAGGGAGTTAGAGACAGTTGCAGCCTCCTGGAGGACTTTAGAGCATGCATAAAACCATCAAAGGTTTGCAAGTATTTGTATGGAACACGTGTGGAAAGCTATAACCCCTTCCAAGCTGAACACAGGGATGGCTCATGCCTCCCTAGACCAAGAAGGATGCAGTCAAGATGGAGGGGGTTCAGAGGAGGGCAACGAGGATGATCAGGGGTCTGGAAAGCCCTATGAGGAAAGACTGAAAAAACTGGGCATGTTTAGCCTGGAGAAGAGAAGATTGAGGAGAGACATGATAGCACTCTTCAAATACTTGAAAAGTATTTGAAGGAGGGTCAGGATGTCTTCTCGATCCTCCCAGAGTGCAGGACACGGAATAATGGGCTCAAGTTACAGGAAGCCAGATTCCAGCTGGACATCAGGAAAAACTTCCTGACTGTTAGAGCAGTATGGCAATGGAACCAGTTACCTAGGGAGGTTGTGGGCTCTCCTACCCTAGAGGCAGCTGGACAACCACCTGACAGGTATGCTTTAAGGTGGATTCCTGCGTTGAACAGGGGGTTGGACTCGATGGCCTTCTAGGCCCCTTCCAACTCTACTATTCTATGATTCTAAACACACTGCTGATGCTTTTGGTAGGCTAGCCTTGCAAATGCACCCACAAAAGTTACTAGCCCCTCTGCCCACTCATCCCTATGTTCGCCATTCGTGATAAAAAGAGAACAGAGTATCAATTTGGGTAAAGCTTCTCTTCCAGTTACCTGGCCAAACTCTTTACTCACCACAAGTGACTAGGTGAGAGTCTAGTTGCAAACCTTTGATAGGCTGTTTTGTGTTTTGTTCTGCAGCCAAGTAGCCCTGGAGACTATTACACTTCCTTAGATGAAGACCTGAAGATCGAGATGATTGAGAAACTTTTTGCCATGGACACAGATGCTAAGAATCAGTGCAACTCACAGGTAAGGGGTGCCATGAGGCAGATCTAACATCATGAGTTCATGGCCCAGAAGAGCACATGCTTTTCCTTCCTCGTATCTTTGTTTAGAGCCAGTGGTTGCTCGTCTTGCCTAGACTGTGAGAAAACACTCTGCAGGGGCCATCAATATATCATCGATATATATGACCAATACAATGGAAACGTGCCGTTTTGAAAAGAAAGAAAATGTGCTGTACTTGAGGCTTTTAATTCTGTTTTCTCATTGTCATCTTTTGTTTTTAAATGCGGGGGAGCCTTCAAAAGTGATCTTTCTCACTTGCTTCCTATAGCTGCCCCTCCTGTGTCACCAACTAAGCATTCAACTTCGTTCCTGATCGCAAATCACTTGATCGCAAACGTGAGCTGCATTGGGAAGGTTGTTGCAAACAGTTGCGACACCTGGCCTTAGGGTGCAATCCTATACCTGTTTGCTGGAGAATAAGCCCCACTTGAATTCAATGGGACTTGCTCCTGAATAGAAATGTATAGGATTGCACTGACCCTGTTCGGAAGACACGTTCAACCGAGGCTTTAACCGCGGTGAATAAGGCAAAAAGCCTTCGTTTAAGGCGGCGGTTCTCAACCTGTGGGTCGGGACCCCTTTGGGGGTCGAATGACCCTTTCACAGGGGTCGCCTAAGACCATCGGAAAACACATATTTCCGATGGTCTTAGGAAACTGTATTGACTGAACTATGTCACGTATCATCTTTTGTATTATTAAAGCTATTGTTATGTATTATTTTCATTAGCAAACCATCCCATGACAATGGATCGTGTAGAGAAGAACGAAAATAATTTTATAGTTGGGGGTCACCACAACTTGAGGAACTGTATTAAAGGGTCGCGGCATTAGGAAGGTTGAGAACCACTGGTTTAAGGTGTCTCCTGAACAGGGCCAGCGTTAAGATAATTTCCTGGGACATGAGAGGAGGGACTGTCTCTCATTTCAGGAGAATTTCATCCTTTCATGACCCTAATTGGAGGTGTTTTTGTCGCCCGTTCCCCTCACCCCATTCCCGTTCTCTTTTGACAGACTGACTTCAATGAGTTGGACCTTGAAACGTTGGCTCCCTATATTCCCATGGATGGAGAAGATTTCCAGCTGAGCCCCATCTGTCAAGAGGAACGCCCCCTCTCTGAAAGCGCCCAGCTCACCCAGCGGAGCTTAAGCAACATGAGCAACCTCTTCCAGCCTCTTGCTCCTCCGTCGCAGAACCCCTTCCTCCCGGAGGAATACTGCCAGCCGCTGTCCGACAAAAACATGAACCCAGGCCAGGGGTCTCTGCCACCGCCAGCCTTCTTCAACCGCGGGGGCCAGTCGGCCTCCTTGCTGCCTTACTATGCCCAAGCCAGCACTCCACTGTCTTCGATGGGCGGGAGGCCAAACACCCAGTGGCCACCTGATCCGCCATTACAGTACGTCCCGGCCAAGTGGAGAGTCGTCAGCAATAAGTGCCCTGGATCCTTAGCGAGCTCTCCATTGCATTTGCCTAATGTGAACTTATATAAGAGAAGGTAAATCCGAGCAAAAAGCGTGAATAACTCTAGCTGCTTCGGACTGCTGCATCCCTTGTTTTGAGGGTGTGGTGGAGGCCGGCACTGCTGTTTTCACTTATGGGAACTGCCTAGGCCTGTGGGCAGTGCAACACATGAGCCAATGACTCGGAGGTCTCCGCTGTCGTGACTCCTAGGCTGCGTGAGCGTTTCTTGGCAGTCACAGTTGCTGCTGCGCATGTCAGGTCTTAACCTAGGGTGAACAGAAGGTGGCTCGGGATCTGTTAGTAAATCTCTGGGAGATTTGCAGTAGATCAGCAAGGGTTTCTGACTCCCAGTGCTTTAACCACAGCAATGACAACATGGTATTTCCCACCTAAATTAGGTTGCTGAAATGAAAGAAGCTTAGGGTAACTGGGGGGCTGCCTATATGGCAACAGTTTGCCTCCACGATAAGCAAAACCTTGTACTTTTGCTGCGTTGAGGGTGGGGCGGCGGCTAATCCTGACGCTGCAGCAAACGTCCAGGGTTTCCAGTGGCCGGGGTCATCCCTTGCCCTCTGCCTGGGCACAGGGCGGCCAATCAGGCGACTCTGGAGCAAGGATAAACAGCAGACACACCGTACTCACCTTGCTCCAGAGAAAAAAGGTGGGGTAAGTCCCCTACTTCTTTTGCTTAGCTGCATGGGAAAGGACCATGATGGCTGCAAGGTGGCTGCTGCATCGTATAATCAACCCCAGGGCTTTCGGTGCGTATAGACAGCCCCCAGGGTTACTGTGCCCTTCTACTTGCGGGAGCAAATGCTTGTGCAGTGGGGCTTTCGTGCTTTTAGAAATAGGAAATTAGCATTTTCCGGGGTTATTTTTAGCAGCGTGAAAGCCCTGTTGCGCAAGTGGAACCAGTGGAAGCAGAGCAGCCCTGTGGATACAGTACCTGGAACGCACCATTGTGTGTGGAAGGACTAGGAGCTCCGTTCAGTTCTGGGACTTCAAACAAATTCCTGGACTCAGAATGTGCTCCTAGGCATGCTGCTCTTCATATTTAAGTTCATGTCTTGTGCATCGGCTCTGTTGGTAGGTCTAGGAGTTCTAGGAAAAAAAAAATGTGGATCCGAAAGATCTGCCCAGCCCCTGACTTAGATGAAAAGGCAACTACCAGAAGGGGTAAGGAACAGCCAAAAATAAGATATGAATTGCCTCAAAAACCCAAAACATCTGTTTTCCTACTTCTCTAAAAGGGGCACAAGTGATGTGGCCAACTCTAGACTTTTCTGACAGCCATCACTAACATGCCCTGGCTTCCAGGTGGTCTTCGAGAGCAGTCCTGAAAGCGTGTCATCATTGGCCTTCCTAAATGGAGCGCAAATCAGTATGTCTTTTGAGGGTAATAATAAATGCAGTTGTTTAGATGAAGCAAAGCCGTAGCTAAGCTTTTCATTTGCAACCTGTAGAACAAGTGGTTGGATCAAAAAGGAAGAACAGTAACCACAGTATATATTTAAGGGCGCAGAAGTAGAAACCTCACACAGAGAAGTTTATTGTCCCATAAAAGGGGAACGTTACCAGCACAATGGTTTTGTCAGAGTGTCAGCAAGAGGTCAGGTTTGCGTTTGTGTCCCTTTACAGAGGTTCTCATAACTAAAAACCATGAGATAACAGTATGACTGTGGATTTATTTATTTATTTATTTAACATTGTAGGGTTATCTTCAGAGTGTATTGCAAGGACATCCTTGCGCTGTGCATTTTATAATAACCAGGCTGAACAAAGGTCTATCCCCAGCTTTGTCGGACCTTTCTTTCAACCAAAGGGAAAAAAGGGAAATTCGAGGTCATCATTGCAGTGGGGCAGTGGTTTGACTTTTGGGTGGGCGCAGGTATTTAGTAAACATGTCATCTGAGGGCTTTCCATCAATTCCCCCCCCCATTTTAAAATTTCTTTGAGGGCAAGAGCCATTTCAAGTAGCTAGGAAGTCTGACTGCCACCCTGCATGTTCAAAATGGGACTGGAATGTCCCTGGAAATTAAGGTACACAATGACACAGTGCTTGTTTTGAGGGATATTATACAGAGAGGAGGATGGCTATCTCTGTGGGGCAGAAAACAGGGGAAATGTGTTAAAAGTCCTCAGACCACCTCATATTACTATAAGCTTACTAAGTACTGCCACTCACACTTAAAATCAGTCGCTCTCAAGTGTCTGCTCCCCATCCCAAATTTTGGAAAGGGTTTCATCCCCACCCTGCACCCCCAAACCTTCCAAGATTCAAGGGCAATGTTCCAATCAGCCCTATAAAAATAGTAGAATGCACTGAGGCTCCTTTCCATGTTTTCTTCCTCTGCTGCTGCAATAAAAGGCAGAACAATACAGGTAGGGCCAGTCACAGGAATTCTTCCCACCCATCCCGCCTCCTCTACGGTTTTCTTGCCTTTAAAACTTCAGCACAGGAGTATGGGGCGACGCTATTGAAAAAGCAGGTGCTGTGCTTCGTTTTAGTTTTGCATGATAAATTAACCCCAAGGCAAAACCAGCCTGTTTCTGTAAACGTAGCCCTTCTGATGTCAATGGGTCAATGCCAGTGACGACTGGCTGCAGAACGCTGGGAGTTGTAAGACTTTTTTTCTGTCTAAACATGTGTAGGATTGCACCCTTAAAGCGAAATCGCATTGCTTACCTGAGGCTTTGTGCTTCCTGTACTTTGGCGTAATTGTTATGGGCTACATTACACAGACGGAGAAGGCTGTCACCATCTAGTAGCGGAAGAACCTGCTTTTTTCAAGAAATATTGCCACATTAAAAGTGGTTTTTAACCGCAGGATTTCCAGGGTATAGAGCGGGAGATATCCTGGTCATTGACAATGTTGTGTAATGGAGCCACAAACTTCCATGAGTGGCCAATCGCGAGTGTGTGATAAATTGCTGGTTCCCTTAATGTTTTTCATTATCAATCTTTACAGTTCACTCACGTCTGAAGCACTCTTTCTCTTTCAGCCTTCTGCTATGGGATTTTATAGAACTGGGGGAAAACATTCCAGCTTTTAGAAACGGTGTGGATTGTTTATAAAGACTTCGTATATTATCCATTGTGTGTCCTAAGGAGGTTCCCTACCTCCAATGAATTGTCTTCCAAGTAGGATATTCCAGGGGTTTGGTCCAGCTTTGGCCATGCTTAGAGTAAAACTAACCTAATTCCCATTGATTTCTATGTGTCTACTCCAGGAGCATTGACCCTGTTTTAAGGGCCAAATTCTATTTTAAAGGGGCCACGTTCCAGAGGAAGGTGGAGGCCAAAGGCCAAAGGGCCTGACCCTAATTACATTTCAGTTTTTTATCACAAGGGGGGAAAGTGCACAACAGCTGGGAAACCATGAAGGTTGGGGAAAAGAGAGTGGGACAAGGGGTGTCCCCATCTCAGGAACCCCAGAGGGCCAGATTGGGCCCCAAGGAGGCTGGATACAGCCCACCCCCGGCCAGGCCTGAGGTTCCCCACCCTTGGTCTAGTCTAAGCATGGCTAATCCCAGATCCAGTCGTAGATCTTTTGGGCAACAATAGAGCAACATCACATATTAGGAACAACACATCTCTGCACGTCAGCATGTCTCACTACTCTGGTTCAAAACCAATCTTGGTCTGATGAAAGTTCCTTCTTTGTTTCGTGTTGTTTAAAACAATTGCCGACACCCTACTTAAATGATAAAGAATGGTTTTGTTTCGATAGGTCACTAGAGAGCTTTGGACAGCGAGGCATAGATATAAACCCAGCACGGGTCGCTCTTGCCAACAGTTTGAAGCTGAAGCGGCAGCTGGACTACGAAGACCAAGCGTTTCAGCACCTGAATGGGGTAATCTAGCAGTGACTACCATTCGCCTTTTATGGTTTTCATTTCATTTCTGTACGGCCTAATTGCCTAAGCTCTCTGGGCAGTTCACACAACATGGTAAAACGTAATATAAAACCTTTTAGAAACAAGCATTTGAAACCGTTTGAAACAGTTAAAAACAATTAGCAATAAAACTACCAAGCCCTGATTAAAAACAACAACAACCCAACATTAAAAAGGGCCATCATGTGCCATCAAAGATCTGGGAATAAAGTAAAGTCTTTTACCGGCGGAAAAAATATAATGATCTTGGCACCAGGTGAACCTGACTGGGGAGAGCATTCCACAACAGAGGGGCCACCACTGAGAAGGTTGTCTCTCTTATTGTACATCCAGTTCCAACTTGTAACCATTGCATGACCTGCAGATCCTAATTTGAATACCTGCAGACCTCTCCTCCTCCACTTCAACTTCGGACTCTGTGGACACTGTGACTTCACCATCACTCGGGTTTCCCCCCATTTCCCCCTACCCAAAAAAAGCCTGGTCCTTGTAACATCTTGCCTGATGAAGAGCTCTGGCGATCCCAACAGCTTGCCCATTTTTGCAATCTTTTGGTTGGCCTAGTAAATGTATTACACTAATACATATTTCAGAATTCATTTTGTGCATAGCTCATCCCCCCCTTTCCCTGCTCTCCTTATCCACAGACGCAAGGAGACACGACTGGCATTAATCCGACACACTTAATGTGGAAAAGGATGAAAATACTCAGAAGTGAAAATTGTGCGTTGCTTACAGAGAAGAAGTCACTCAGTACAAGTGTCCTTAATGGTAAGACTAAAAAAAGTAGTAATATTTAAACATGGCTAAATGGGAACACAAAAAGCCTGTTATATCACTGTTGGGTGTTTGTGGAGAGACATAAGAAGAATCATGTTGGATCAGACCAAGGGTCTATCTAGTCCAGCACACTGTTCACACAGTGGACAATCAGCACCCTCTTGCCCATGTTCCCCAGCAACTGGTGTACATGGGCATATTGCCCCTGATACTGGAGGTAGCACATAGCCATCAGGACTAGTAGCCATTGATAGCCTTCTCCAGGAATTTATGCAACCCTCTTTGGTGGCCATCACTACATCTTGTGATAAGGAATTCCATAGTTTAACTATGTGCTTTGTGAAGAAATACTTCCTTCTATCTGTCCTGAATTTCCCACCAGTCAGCTTCATGGGATGACACAGAGTTCTAATATTATGAGAGAGGGAGAAAAATGTCTTCTTATGCACATTCTCCATACTATGCATAATTTTGTACACCTCTATCAGGTCTCTCCTTAGCCTCCTTTTTTCTAAGCTAAACAATTCCAGCTGTTGTAACCTTCCCTCATAGCGGAGATGCTCCAGCCTCTTGAACATGTGAGTTGCCCCTTTCTGCACTTTTTCCAGCTCTGTAATATATTTTTTTTAGATGTGGAGACCAGAACTGTACACAGTATTCTAAGTGTGGTCGCACCATAGATTTGTATAAAGGCAGTATGGTACTGTCAGTATTATTCTCAATTCCTTTTCAAACAATGCCTAACACGCAAAAGATATGCAACAGATTCACACATGTACATTGCCATATTCTTTCATTTTTGCCACATCTCATGCTCTCTGCCCAATACAACCTCAAGCTACTTAAGGATGAAAAAAGAGCCCTGCTGGATCAGGCGAATGGTCCGTCTGATCTGGCATCCTGTTTTCCACAGTGGCTGACCAGGTGCTTCTAGAAAGTCCACAAGCAGGGCATGGAGGACGATAGCCCCTCCCCACTGTTGTCCCCCAGCAGCTCTCATAAAGTGTGAACCCAATGGGGTCGTCCAGCAAAGCTAACTGGTAGGAGCTTCAGGACAGACAAAAAGGTTCCTTAATGCAAATCAGTAATCGCTTTCTGTATTTTATGTGATCACAATATTCAAAGGTCATACAGTGAAGCTGAAGGATGGGGAGATTCAAGACAGGCCAAAGGAGGCACTTCACATACGGCGCAGTTAACCTATGGGATCTACTGCTGCTAGATCTGGTGAAGGCCACCAACTTAGATGGCTTTAACAGGGGGTTATACAAATTCATGGAGGAGAAAGCCATCAGTGGCCACTAGTCATGATAAGGCCATCTCCGGGATAAAAGGAAGCATGCCTCTGAACATCAGTCCATAGTCAGATGTTGAGATGTAAAAACCTTTAAAAGTTAGAGTTAATTTTCACAGCCACGTTCATCACTCATAGATTGCGGCATTAAGCAATAAGGTGAATTGCCCTCATGTCCTGCTTGTGGTTTCCAATGGGCATCTGGTCACCCACTGTGGGAAAGAGGATGCTGGACTAGATAGGGCTTTGGGCTGATCCAGGAGGGCTCTTCTTATAGGGCTTCTTGAGATGGGGGGAAATCGCATTTCCTTACCGTGGCTGCTTCCTGCTTCTCTTTCACATTTGCAACGAGCTGAAATTACAGGAGGATGAGAGCAGCAACCACGTGACTTGGGCAGTTCAGTGGGACAGCGCCCTCTAGTGGGTGTTTTATAGTGCAACTTCGCCTGCACACGGCAAGAAATCCCAACAAATACTGATATATCTCAGAAGAGTCCGATTTTCTGTGGTTTATTTTTTATCACTAAAACCAGGAAATGAAGTGGGAGACGGGCAAGAAGCTGACAGCATCTTCAAAATTACCCGCGAACATCTGTGAGTGGCCAGTCAAGAGCGTGTTATAGAACACTCATAGTCAACAATTGGGGCTCATTCACACAGGCTCATGCATCCTCTGATGACTTACAGCATCAAGTGGTGACTTACACACATGTTCCTGCATAGAACGATCATATAGCCTCAGACACAATACTTTCAGGGCCATATGTTCTCATGTTCAGCAGCCAGCCATCAATTGCACCGCAGTCAAGTGGCTATACACGCATGTGTCTGCCAAACCTTAGTGATTTTTGGCCGAATGTGTGAACTGCCCCCGTTCAAGAGTATTATATTTGGTTTGAAATTGGATGTATGAAAACTATGTAGTGGTTAATATATGACCTACTCATACATAGAGGTCATTGCTTAATTCCACGGGAATTAAAAAAAGCATGTCTAAAATGGGCTGTAACATCTACATCTCAACATCTAGCTACAGACGGATACCCATAAATCAGCCGATTGCATAGTGGCAGCTTGAAATCACTTGCAGTGCAGCCTTAGAAAATCATGCTGAAAAGTGCCCAGGGGGGAAATACCTCTTCAGGCAAAGCGTGTGAGCCACAACAACAAGAAGAACCTAAGAAGATCTCTGCTGGATCAGACCAGCATCCATCTAGTCCAGCATTCTGTTTCTGACAGTGGACAGCCAGGCATCCTTTTTAAGGCCTGCTTTTGCTTTTATTTGTAGATGAGTTTCTCTGTAACCCACCAAGAGGCTCAGGCCAACCAGTGAATATGGTGTTGCAGCAGCATCCGCCGGCCTCCTCTGGGAACTCTGCCAGTAACCCAAAAGCTGCGTTCTCCCCTCACTTTTACAACCCCCCTTATCAGGACTTCAGTGTGCTGCAAGCTCATAGGATGTCAGGTAAGCTCAAAGTGGGGAAAAAACTTACTTGGAGGCTGTCTGTACGTCTTCTAAGCCCCACAGTGGCTGCGCAGTGGCAGTGGGTCAGTTACACGACGCAGCCACCGACTCGCAGCCGCCATGGGGCTTTTTGTCGAAGCTGCGTAGTAAAAAGGTTGAGAACTTACCCAACTTTTTTCTTCAGCGCGAGGTCACCATGGCTGCGTGAACTTGTTCCGGGGTCGAGCTGGGGGGTGGATGGCAACCCCTCATTGGCTGCCGGAAGCTGGGCAGAGAGCAGGATTGTGTTAAATAACTTCTCCGATGCTGCGATAATTCACCCCAATTTATATCCGAAACTGCACATTTTTGGAAGGAGCTTTTATCCTTTACTTTGCTGGTGCACAGCTGTGTATCTCCAGTTTATAAAAATAGAGACCTGCTGCCTTCCTAGACAGTTTGCTCTAATGGGGTGAAATTGGAGCTGGGGTGCTTTCATGGGGGGCAAAGTAAAGGATTAAAGCTCTCTCCACAAATGCACAGTTGCTCCCTTCAGATCCTGCCCTGGATGATGTGGGATTTTGCTTCTTCTCAGAACAGTGGGCATAAAGGGAGGGGTGGCAGCTTTTACTCCCACACACACCTGGAAGTATGTTTTTCCTGGCACTGAAAATCCAGGTTTTAGGGACAACCAGCTCTGCCACATAAGACTGACGGAGCAGAGCAGAGGCAGGGCTGCTTTAAATCACTCCCTTTGGTGGCTGGGGGCGGTGGCTCCCACAAGACCCTGGCCAGGCCACTTGCAGAGTTTTGAAAATTATCTACCCTGCACAGTGTGGAGCTGCCGTGAGCAAGCTGCTCACCAAACGATTTAAAATAAGCCCCACAGAGAGTTTTATTCCTGTAAATGCCCTTAAGTTGGTCTGTCTCATGGGTAGGGAAGCTTTTTCATTACAAGGGCTACATTCCCTTGTGGGTACCCTTTGGGGGGGCATGCCAGTAGGAGGAGTGGAACCAAAAGCCAATGTAAGTGGAGCCAAAGCCTCATACACACCCCATTTACACAGCTCCATCCATCCTGACATACACAACCCGTACAAACAGGTTCTTTTAGCAAGTCATACAATATCCCTGAAAGATCAGTAGTATTGTACTCATGCTGCAGATGGAGGCTAAGGCCTAATCTACATCAAGCAGGATATTCCACTATGAAAGCGGTATATAAAAGGCAGGAGCCACACTACTGCTTTATAGTGGTATTGAAGTGCACTGACAACTGTTGGGGCCCATTGACACATACCATATCCTGCTTTCATACCACAATATCCTGCTTGGTGTGGCTCCTGCCTTTTATATACTGCTTTCATAGTGCAATATCCTATTTGGTGTAGATTAGGCCTGAGAGAGAAAGGCTGGTGGGTTCATTTCTGAGGCTCGATGTGATTCAAGGACTTCCAGGTTCACAGCTGAGCCTCCTACGTAGGGTACCATGGGTCCATCTAGCCTAACATTGTTGACCCTGACCGTGTTGGGAATCTGGATAGGGACCACAGCTCAGACAAAGGGTTAGGGGGGGAAACACCCAACTCCACCAACACTATGGTCCTAGCCCAGATCAGCCCTTTATTTAGTAAAGAAAAAACAAGTATGCAAGGACCAATTATGTGATTAATATCATGAGCTCCATCACACCAGCAATTTATTGCACACTCACCATGCCTGGTATGTGGATTTGCAGCATGGTACTCACATGACATCGCCCCTGTCCTGCACTCATCTTACCCCTTACTCCCCTCCCCCCGGTTGCATTTTATTTTGGTACAGGGAAAGCCTGGATTATTTTCCCCTCTCGTTTTTTCCCTTGTTGGAGGCGTGTGCTAATGGAGTCTTGATGATGAAAGGGGAGGGCGGGGCAGTTCTCCTCCAGCACAGTCATTGTAGGGACTTGTTAGTGGGTTGAATGAGCATTTTAGTGCTCCAACCGCATGCCCCTCATTGCCCACAGAAACGGAGCCCAGATGAAACTTCTAATTGCTAGATAACAAAGCCAGAGGGAGAGGGGGGGGGAGAGCCCACGCCCATCAGAGTACCACAACCAATGAACTGGAGGAGGAAGGAGAAGCGAAAACCCACATGAATGGGACCATGTGTGAGGGAGTCATTGCAGCGCTTATGAAACGGGGGTAAAAAAAACCTCGGAGACAAACCGGGGGTGGGGGATAGGTGTGATGGAGCCCCATATCTGGGGATCAAAACAGACATTATTTAAAAGTTGTGTCTAGCAGCTACATCTTTTCCCCCATTTGACCTCTAGAGTAGGCATAGAGTCCCCAATCTGGATCAAGGGCTTTGAAGATCTGGATCAGACCCTGCACCTGTTCTAGAGTAAAAAATGAAAAGAAAGCAAAGCTGCTAGACACAGACTTACAGTAATACCTGTTTTGGCCCCCAGCTGAGCTTTCAGTTGCTGAGCCCAGTCTGTGGAATTCCCTCCCAAAAGGAGATGCTCTTCTGCTCCCTTCCTTCTCAACCTTCTGTTACCCCACAAAAGTCATTTCTTCCCCACTACATTTATGCTTTTGATGAGGCCAGATGGTTCTGTTGCCAATTCTGTTCCTGTCTTATGTCGTTATTGTCGAATGTTCGCATGTTCCTCATCTGATTATTATTTTTTAAAACGGTATGTCTGTGTTTTGTTGCCGGTCGCCGCTTTGCTTATCGATATGAACTGTTAATACCGGTCAACGAAGATCACTGATCAGGTCCTGCATCCTCCCATTTCAGGCATGACAAGTCGTCTGCTCGGCTCGACTTTTGAACCTCGTTTGTTGCCAGAATTGACCCGATATGACTGTGAGGTTAACGTGCCGGTGCCGGGCAGCTCAACGCTCCTGCAGGGAAGCGACCTGCTTCGAGCTCTGGACCAAGCGACCTGAGCGAAGCCTGCAGTGTTTCCTTTGCCTCTACTGTTCAAACCAGCTGCAGTTTTTAAATCTATTTTTGCAAGTAGACAATTTCTAATACTGATTACACTTTTGCAAGATTTTACTTATCTATTGAACTTGTCCACAATTACCAAATAGTGGCCTTTCTGTGAAGTTACTCACTTTCTTATTCGTATTAAAAGAAATATGCATCTACTGTATTTTTCCCTTCTATTTCGATGAAGTGTTCCTTAGTAAATTTATATTATATGATTCCCCTTCACTGTGTGTAATTTATATGTTCTGAAACTTCTTCAATATTCATGCTAATAATAATAATTTTTAAAAAGGCTGTGGTGTGCTAATGGCTCTATGTAATACTTTGGCTCCATTTATTGCGAAGGTTTTATTTCTTTTGCCAAAGATAAGTGAAATTCATAAATCTTTTCCCTAACCACAGTCAGCACTGCCATGTTCAGAAACAATAGACTTACTGTCTGTCCCTAGCTTTTCTGTGCATGTTCTAGCATGAAAAACATTGCAGGTTTTAATCTCTTAAAAAGCACGAGACAAAACTTTCTGAATTCTCTACACACACACACACACACACACACACACACACACACACACACACACACTGCAACATGCCAAGAGTTAACTGCAGTGTTGTCTGGTCCCCGAGCAAGTTGCAGATTGTAGCTTTTTTCTTTACGATCGAGTCACGAATCTAAGACTAGGGTCTGTGTCTCTGTTTGAGGCAGGGCCGGCCCAACTGCACAAGTAACCCAAGCAGTAGCTTAGGATGGCAATCTTTCTTTTTTAAAAATTGGACAATAAGATTTGTTGGAGATCTGAGTCTTGTGCTCCAGCCTCTTCTGTGTCATTGCAAGTGACCTCCAAGTGCACTTCTCAGAGGCAGCGATGCTGCCTGGCTTAAAAAATATGTTGTGTTGACCCAGATTGGTGAATTTTTATTCTTGATTATGGAAGAGCCAAAGCTAAATAATGGCCACGAGTTTTAGCAATGTCAATGTGCCTTCCCCACCAGACTTTACCCAACACTTAGAGTAAGCTCAATGTTCTCTTGATTAAACAGATGGGATAGTTGCTGTCGTCTTAGATTTAGAGCATGGTACTGCAAAAGAATCAAAGATGGCGGAAGCCCAGTGTTCCATCGCATTTAGGTCAGTGTCACCCTCCTAGGAACTTTTCTGGAGAAGGCAGGGATTTGAGAATGAATCAGAATGAATTACTGCACAATTAGAGATAAGCAGAGGGAATTCAGCATATCTGTGTGTTTTAATTCTCTGTTGTTGTTGTTACATAAAGCATAACTGATTCTTTGATACTTTTCTCTGGGTTAAATGTTTATCATATATTGGTACTTCGTTATACCTGTTAAGAGATAGATGCAGAACCAAGAATCCTTCTTTGGAATTGTTTCACTGCAATCTGGTAGTTTTATGCTGTTGCTGATATTGCAGGATTTGTCCAAAGGCTCTTGCTAACCCTGCTAACTACCAGTTAAATTGGTTACCCCACCCCACCCCACCCCAGTTAGTTAGCCATACCCTCTGCACTACTGAATTTTGCTGAGAAATAAACTTAAATATATTTGCTTGCCTACTTCTTACATTGGGGGAAATCAAATGTTATAGATCTCTGGAGCAGTTGAGTGGGGAAGGTTTTGGTCTTTTTAGCTTACCTTTTAATTGTTGATAGCCTTTCAAGTGCAAATAATATTTCAGTAGGTCATCAAAAGGGCAATCTGAACTTTCAGAGACACTATTTAAATAAAAATGTTGGTGCTCAGGAATTTATTTAAATGGAAGGAGTCAATTTCATTCCATGCAATCCTGTTTGCCTTTGCTGGGCAAGCAGGCACACTTGTATATTCAATCCAGCAATAATATAAGCTCAAGGAACTGTGGGGTGCAGATTCTAAAATATTTATTCAAGCCGCAGAGTTTCATTGTGAGAGGCAAGGTTGGGAGGGCCAATTCAGGGCAATAGAGAAAATATGGTGATATCAGGCTTTATGCTGAAATCGAATCTGCCCAGGTGATTACCTGGTACAAATCACCCCAGGTTTATGAAAGCTAGTGGACTCCCTTAGAGTCACTTCTGTTTTATACTTCAGCTATTCACAGCCAGGCACCCCCCACCCCCATCATCCCCAGCCAACCCAGCTCGTGGAGGGCACCAAGGTGAGGAAGGCTGCTCACAAATAACCCGCCCCATCAGCCCCATTTATTTCCATGGGACTTGAGCACAACTAGTTTTCTTGGGGTGGCTTCAGGCCTACAAACATTTATGTGGCCCAATACATACATTGTAAGATGCCACAAGACTCTTCGTCCATTGCAGCAAGAGCCAACAACATTCTTGACTCTGGATTAAGAATCTTTATTTATTTATTTTTCTAAAACTATGCCAGAGTGCTCTGGATGTTCCACAAGATACATGTGGAGCTGCTGCAGGGGAGCTCTTTGCAACCACGGAGTGTCTCCAGCCCTGAAGTGACCAGGAAGATTCTGAGACAAAGAGAAGCTCTATGTGTGCATTGGAGCACCAGTACTCACAAGGAACTGGATGCTCATGACACTGGCTTGACTCCGAGTGCCAATTTTGGTTTGATGCTCAGGATCCAGCCCAAACAAAGCACTTTAAAAATCAGAATGATTTCAAAAAGATTGCCACTGCTTAAGCCTCTCCTACTGAAAATGAATGGGAGTTTAAAGAGCTTAACTGTCAGTGGATTATGCCTGATGTTTGGAGGGTGTAGGGTTTCCTCCAGGACAGAGTGGGGTAGTTTGCATGACACAACCATCTCACTGGAGATGGTTAACCCACAATGAGCCATAGCACATGTGGGTGACATTTTGAATATGCAGCCCAGAGCAGGGGTTGCAGTGTCATCCAAACCCAGCCACCAAGGCATATGCAAGGGTTAAATAATCCTCACATGGCCCTCCAACAAATTGAAAGCCCAGCACACGTCACAGTTCATCCTGGGTTAAACAACCCCCGATGAGCCCAGCCTATCATGCAAACCAGGTCAGTATTCACGAAAGCCATTATTTAGGGAAAGATACATCCCTGCTTAGGGATCTTTCCTGCAAAACCCACAACCGTTTTTCTTTCTTTTTTGCATTTTGACCTAATTTTTTTCATGATTCAGGGGAAAAAAGGGAAGGATCAGAAATGATGTGAAGCCTGCATTTGGGCATCCTTCAAACCCAAACCTCCCTCTTCAGATGAAGCATCTCCCAGATATCCAAAACATTGCACTCAAAAAAACGTCCCCTATTCCTGAATTCCGTCATCTCCCAGCAGCCCATGTGCCTTGTTACTAATTGGACAGACCTTCCCAAAGAAGGGATCTGGTGCAAGACCTCCTCCCAAGTGGCTCTCCTGGGTTCCTTCCCTGTGATATGCTCCATCACTTTGGAGTTGCAGCATCAGCGGGAAAGCCCTCCCAAGAAACCCTACTCCCATAGGGAGTAAGGCTTTTAAGTTGAAATCCCATTGCAGTAGGATGAAATGGTAGGGAACTCAGCCAGGGCTGGGGCTGGCTTAGGCTGCAATCCTGTCGCTACTTCCCTGGGAGTAAGCCTCATTGAAATCAATGGGAGTGGCTTCTGAGGAGACATATTTAGGATTGTGCTCTTAAGAGCCTGCCTGTCCCATACTATATAAAGTTCAGGTATAGTCTATAGTCTATGGAACGATCATGATGGTCATGCTTTCATGATTAGGAACCACTGCACTGATTGAGCACTTCTAAGCTTGCTGATTTTTAAGCACTATATAATATCACTGCAGATGCAGGGGGGCAGGAGGGAAGAATAAATCAATTTCTACGAGGAGTACATCTTTAAATAAAATATTCAGGCCTCTGATGTGTTAAGGCAGGGATGGGGAACATGTGGCCCTCCAAATGTTGCTGGACTACAACTCCCATGGTTCCTCACCACTGAAACCCCATCATCCCTCTGCTGCACTGCTTAGAGCTCATAGGAGTTGCAGTCCAACAATGTCCACACATTCCCCATCACTGTGTTAACTTAAGGAGTTGTAGCAGGTGTGGGCATGGGTGTGGACACAATCCAGCCTGTGTTAAGCACCATGAATGTAGCAATCACATATTTGCAAATGTGTATCGGGGGAACATTCATCAGAGGAGCCACAATGAGCTGCAGCTTCCCGTGGGGTGGTGAGTTGGTGGCAAATCAGAATTTGCTTATGGATAATGTGTGGATTTGACCTGTTTAATTTTGGCTGGGCCATGGCTAGAGCAAATTTAATAAAAGTTTCAGCAAAACCTTAGAAAGAAGCATACATTTAAGGCTGCAATCCTACAGACAATTATCCATTTTAGAGCAGACATGCAAAGGATTGCACTGTAAGAATGGCACCATTATACCACCAACCTCAAGCAGTTTGTTTGAAAGTAATCCCATTGATTTACAGTGACAACTCTGGAGTAAGTGGTCTGAAGCCTGCAGCAAAGCAGATCTGATACTGGTAATGATTCGTGTGCTTGAAGGGTTAATGACACTTAAATATTGCTATTTTATTTTTATTCTTTGTACTTTCAGCATTACGATGTTGTACCCTAACCATTTACTAAAACACATTGGGGGGAGGGGGGTTAAAAGAAAAATCCATGCTTAAAATATTAACCATAACTATTGTCATAATTATTTCATGTTCTCTATATTGTTGAATTTATTATTGATAATCTTGTAATTGTATGGGAACTTTTAACTTGATAAGGAAATGTATTTTGACACTGATACCTTATTAAAGTATACTGATCCTTAAATGTCTTGTGACTCTTGTTTCTGGCAAAAACAAAAAATGTCACTTAAATGTATCATTGTAAAGCAAAAGTATTTATTAAATTATTTATAGAAAATAAATATTTGCATTGCTCTTTAAATACACAAAACACAAGAAATGGCCCATATTTGAAAGGTAATCTCAAAAAGACTACACAGAGTGGGAGGTAATGTAATATAATTATGTAATAAATAATGACGATGATGAATAATGCATCATCATAATTAAGGATGATTATCTTGATGACATATTAATAACAATAATATTCTTTAATGATAATAATGTGTTTTGATAGGTTTGAGGTAGCAGTTTTCAAAGCGTGGCACATTATCTCAGTAGTCCTTAAATCAGCCTCCCCCAACTTGGTGCCTTCCAGATGTTTTGGACTTCAATTCTCATAGTCTCAGCCAGCCTGGCCAATGTTCAGGAATTATGGGAGCTGTAGTTCAAAACATCTGGAGGATGCCAGGTTGGGGAAGGCTGCCTTACAAGAATTACCCTGCAAAGTAGGGCACCTACTTAACCTTCCTCCACGGAGCTCAAGGTGACATATGTGGTTCTATTTTATTGTCACAGCACTTTTAGGGCGGTTTAGTCAAGAATCATCATCTGCCACTGTGCAAGTTCGACCTAGGCCTGCCAATAAGGTCCATTGCTCAGCCCAAGCTTGAACACACATCTCCCCGGTCCATGTCTGACAAACTACATCAATCCTTAGAAATGACCTCCAAGGTGTAGATTTGGGGCCGAGGCTGTGAAGGATAGTGGCTAGTCTATTTAGAAAGTTCAGGACTGAGGTGAGAGTTGAACTGAGGCTTCCCCAAAAAGGACTATGTCCAGTTCTCAGTGCCATGTTTAAGAAGGGTGCGGCCAAGTTGGAGCGGGTCCACAAAGAGCGCAACCAGGATAGTGAGAGATCTGGAAACCAAGAGAAATGGTTGAAAGAGCTGGGTATGTTTAGCTTGGAGAAGAGACAGTTAAGGGGAGACATGATAGCGGTCTTCGAATTGATGGAGCAGCTTGTTATCTCTAGTTCCAGGACTAAAACCAAAGTGCAAGGAAGCTGATTCTTTGACATAATCAAGGGCAGCAGCAATGCAGTGGTGATACCAGAATGGCATATCTAGAAAGCCATTATCAATGAGGGTATATTATATATAATTATCTACATGGCCAAGCATATGTGTCGCTAGATGAAGACCATTTCCATCATTCTACTATGATAGAGGAGTCTACTGAATCAAATTACTGGTGTTGTGAAACAGCTCAGTGTTGTGAAAATTTGGGCTGATGGCAACTTTCCCCAGGATATTGGGCAGCGTTATAGCTGAATTGTGTTCACTGGAAATGCTGGGCATTGAATCTGGGGCCTCCTGCATGCAAAGCACGTGCTCTCCTACTGAATCATGGATGTGGCCTCAATGATCCAATAAGCATCAGAAAGGACCCAGTATTCAGTCATCCTATAAGGACATAAGAAGAGCCATGCTAGATTAGACCAAGGGCCCATCTAGTCTAGCATTCTGTTCATATAGGACACGAGTGAAATAGTACCCTCCCACCCATGTTCCCCAGCAACATAGGGTTACTGACTCTGCTACTGCAGGTAGCACAAAGCTATCAAGACTGACAGCCTTCTCCAGGAATTTATCCCACCCCCTTTTAAAGCCATCCAAATTGGTGGCCATCACTACATCTTGTGGTAACGAATTCCATAGTTTAACTATGCTCTGTGTGAAGAAGTCCTTCCTTTTATCTGTCCTGAATATCCCACCAATCAGCTTCATGGGAGGACTCTCATTGGGTTCTAGTATTTTGAGAGAGGGAGAAAAATGTCCCCCCTATCCACGTTCTCCACACAAGGCATAATTTTGTACACCTCTTATCAGGTCTCCCTTTGAGCCTTCTTTTTTCCAAGCTGAACCATCCCTTCTGTTGTAACCTTCCCTCATTGGGGAGATGCTCCAGTCCCTTGATCATTTGAGTTGCCCTTTTCTGCACTTTTTCCAGCTCTACAATATCATTTTTCTCCAAGTGTGGATCATGAGGGATGGGTCATCAGGCTTGGGGAAAACCCTGAAGTTTGGAGAAGAAGGTTTCTTTAGAGGTTAAAAAACAAACCATAATGTGGGGAGGGGGGAATCCAAACTGCCCAATGATAAATGAGTTTGCTTTGTGGTCACAAAATGCTGATGTCAAGACTCAAAAAATGCTGATGTCAAGAGTAAAAACATGGGAAAGTATGGGAAGGGGGAGAAATTGAGTATTCTGGAGGAAGGCATGGTTGGCTGGCTGTCGCCCTGAGCATATTAAACTGCAGCAGTTTGTTGCAGGTCCCACTTGTATATCACAATTTCCTTTGGCTGTCCCAGAGTTCTATTAATCCTATTAACTTAACATCTGTTCCTGCTATTTTTCCAGAGCTCTTTCAGCCATTATGGGCTCTATCACACCAACTTTGTTTTCCTGGTATGCACCCACAGTTTTGACCTCCATTTCATTAGCGCTGCAAGCACTGGTCCCTTTCACGATGGCTGCTGTTGTTTGCTCTCCTGCTATTGCGCCCGCCCCACCCCGCCCCTTCTCTTTTCCCCTCTAGTTCACTGGTTCTTGTCGGGTGATGGCGTGGTTGCCTTCTGCCTCTTGCTCTGGTTTTGTTATCTAGGGTTTTACTGATTCAGCGTTTAATCGGCTGGGCACCATTTCTGCGGGCAACGAGGGTGGGGTTGGAGCAGCAAAAGTCCGTTCCGCAGGGTCAGCATGAGTCCGTTCGTTCAATTGACAGACTCAGCAAGCTGGAGGAGAACCACCTCTTTCATCAGCAGAGCCGCCCCCAACAAAAGCAACATAGCACGAGTTCAGCAATACATGGGCCAGACAGGTGCTTTTATTTTGTGTGGAGAAAATATATCAGATTTTCTGGGTGCTTTTCTGTGGTGCGAAGGCCAGAAGGAGTGGGAGACGCATGGGAGGCAGACAACAATGTGAGAGGGGCCTACAAAAATCCATGAGTGCCCAGCAACGTCTGCAGAAAAACGCTTGTCTGATGGAGCTCTGTATCACATGGTTTTGGACTTTCCATTTTCTAGTGTTTAACAGTTGTGATTTTTCACC
Organism: Elgaria multicarinata webbii; assembly: GCF_023053635.1. Taxonomy (NCBI): domain Eukaryota; kingdom Metazoa; phylum Chordata; class Lepidosauria; order Squamata; family Anguidae; genus Elgaria; species Elgaria multicarinata. Next base: position 24,038,627 of record NC_086174.1, on the reverse strand, counting down.
ACAAATATATTTGCAATAAGTATCTTGTGCATATGAATACCTTAATTAAATTGTTACAATTTCACAATAGCAGTAACTATTCCAATCCCCACGTTTTATTTGGCAAACGCATTCTGCTGGTTTCTAAAATTCATTAAAAGTGGGCATACCCACCGTAAGCACAAATAAAGCAAACATCCATTCTTTAACATTTCCAATAATTAGTGCAATTGGTACCAGATTCAGGGTGGTATCTAATGTTAGTCCTATGTAGAGCAGATACATGGAAAGTAACGGGATTTAGGTTATTCGTGATTAACTAGGTTTCATTCATTTCAATGGGTCTACTCTACATAGGATTAACATTGGATACTACTCTGTGTTCTATTTATTTATTTATCTATTATATTTTTAACCTGCCTTTTTCCAGCAGCCGGCTCGGGTTGACTCAGCCTTCCATCCTCCCAAGGTCGGTAAAATGAGTACCCAGGTAGCTGGGGGAAAGGGAATAACAGCCGGGGAAGGCAACAGCAAACCACCCCGCTATAAGGCCTGCCAAGAAAACGTCAGCGAAACCTGGCGTCCCTCCAAGAGTCAGCAATGACTCAGTGCTGGCACGAGAGGTTCCTTTCCTTTCCTTTCCTTTTCCAAATAGCTTAGCGTGGCATACACAGGCATGCTAGGGCATGCTTCCAGTATTTTGAAGTTACAAAATCGTTCATAATGATTTTCAGTAGCAAACTGCCAGTACTTAAGAGTTACCTGCTTTCAACATTGGTTTTGCTTAGCATTCACCCATTATGATCTACCTTGCTGGAAGATTTAGTTCCCTATTTCTGTTGTGAATCAGGGCCTGTTTTCCTTGCATAGGTTTTTAAATGGCAAGGCAAAGGCCGTACATAATTGTTGAAGCAGAGAAAGAGTGTGTTGACATAAAAGTCTTTCCAGGTATCTTACAAAAGCATAAACCAAGGCAGGAGGAACCTATGGCACTCCAAATGTTGTTGGAGTCCAACTCCCATCTTCCACAGGCAGCATGGCCAGTGGTCAGGAATGATGGGGATTGTAGTCCAGGAATACCTGGAGGGCTGCATTGTTGCTGAGGCCCTTTTCATTTGGCTCTTGGTTCTATGAGCACAACTCGGAGGGTCTCAGCAGAAGGCATTTTTCACTTGGGCAACGGGCATCCATGATTCCAGCTGATTCCCACCCCAAAACGTTACCCCAGCTGCAGCCTGCATCACCTTCATACATCCAACATCACGGAGGACCACACAACCTTCCAGAAAGGGCTTTTCAGGCCATGCAAGGAAGAACAAGAGGGGAAAGGTGGTGGAAAACTCTGCTTGCAGTTCTTTGGATCCAAACCCATGAATATTGTTGTGTTTTTAATGGTGTTATTAATGTATTTGCTTTTATGCTGGGTTTTAATTAAGATTTTGTAAATCTGGATTTCGTTATTAGCTGAGCACCATTTGGGGGTGGGTGGGCATAAAGGGAGGATAGTGAATGAATGAATGAATGAATGAATGAATGAATGAATGAATGAATGAATACATAAATAAATGCTTGAAATAGAAATATAATACATCTCAAGTCCAGCTGCTAACTGTTGATGGGTAACTTCAAGAACCTCCTTTCTTGCGGTTCTTGATCTTTAAATTGGACTTGGATCAGACAGTCCTTCAAACAGAGAATGCCTTCAAGTAGAGGAGTGTACCCTGTAAAGTAGGACACACGTCCACCCTAACTGGTGCCTTGCTTGTGGTTTTCCCATGGCAGCGCTCTTCTTACGTTCTTATGGTGTGGTGTTATTATGCATTATTAGCACAGCCAAACGTTCTCCCAGCTCTTGTCACTTTCCTGGCTCCAGAGCGAAAGTGTCACTGTGGGCAGGAAGGAGCAAGTTCTTTTTAGTCTTCCAAATCATTTACAGTCATTTAGGGGACTTCCCTTGAGAAGAAATGGGGACCCTACGCTCCACCCTATTTAAATGATTTTAAATGAGAGTATTTTAGAGTACTTTCTCCCAAGTTGACATGCAGGAAACACTTATTTAACACACACACACACACACACACACACACACAGACACACACACACACACGTCAGGGAAATTCCCCGATCCGGTAGAGAGGGAGCAGAGTCCAGGCAGGTCCAGGCTTTTATTCAGACTACACATGTAGGAGAAGGCCGCTCCCAGCAAGCCAGTGACCAACCTGTCTCACACACACAATACAACATGCAGGGCCAGAAGCAAAAACATACAGCAGCAAAAGTGGCGAGTTCCTGGCAAAAGGAACAAGAACAAACCCAGGTTGCTGCCTCGCATTCATGGGCCTGCTGCTTTTGGCGTGCAAAAGCCCGTTGATCGGTTACATCCATTCATGATCTAATACTTCTAATTACACATCTACTCCATTTTCTGCATGGTGCAAAATTCCTTCCTTCCGCCAACCTAAAACATTTCCAAAGGAAAAAAGCAGCCATCTTTTGAGCGGAGTAACAAACTTGATCATATTCTCTTTTCCCTTCCTTCCGCTGCCTTCCCCCCAGCCCCACAGCTGTGTTTGTATGCCAGTATTGTGATGTCACCCCACACCAGAAGGGGGTTCTGATTCTGGGGCCGCAGTTGGGGTGGGGGCAGACTGACTCATAGATCATCCTTCCTCTACACTCTGTTCATTGTTTCCTCACTCTGTCACAAGAGAGGCTGTTTATCGCTAGGAACCTTCTGCTGCAAAGCACCCTGGGACGGGATGGCGTCAACCTCACCCCCCCCCCATCATTACAAGCAATTTTTCCAACTAGGGAAGCCATTCGAAACAAAAAAAGCAAAAAGCTCTATGAACATACCTTGAACTGTGTCAAACTGCCCACAGAGCGTATGTAAAGACTAGCTGTCTTAACAAGCGGGGCAACCACATAACTGTACGTGCCCTAGCTGGCCCATAACAATTTTGTGGGGAAGAGAGGGAAAAAGCACTGCAATACAGAGGCGGAAAAAGTGCTGGTGGAAAAAACAATCTTATCTTTAATAAATTCTTCTTTAATTAGCTCTATGAGTTTCAGATAAAATCCTTTTTCACGAGCTGACGGAAACCATGAGCTGTTAAAATATGTAACAATAACTAAAAAGTCCTCAGCTTTTTCTTTCTGGCTTCCCCACCAAGAACTGCATTTTCTAAAACATTCCAACGCGTGCTACGAAGTCGAAACCGTTTCCCGTGTTTTGACTCTTGACAATCCATCAGCATTTTGTGGCCACAGAGCAAACTCATTTCTCATTGGGCAGTTTGGATTTTCCCCCTCCCCACATTATGGTTTATTTCCCCACCTTTAAAAAAAAAAAACGCTAAAGGAACCTTCTTGTGCAAATTTCAGAGTTTTCAGACTGTGCTGCCTGAAGGAAAAAGAATACATTGTAGAGCTGGAAAAAGTGCAGAAAAGAGCAACTCAAATGATTTAAGGGGCTGGAGCATCTCCCCTGTGAGGGACGGTTACATCAACTGGGATTGTTTAGCTTGGAAAAAAGGAGGCTGAGGGGAGGCATGATAGAGGTGTACAAAAATATGCATGGTGTGGAGAATGTGCATAGGGAGACCTTCTTCTCCTTCTCTCACAATACTAGAACTCAATGGGGTCCTTATCCCATGAAGCTGATGGGTGGGGAGATCCAGGACAAATAAAAGGAAGTACTTCTTCACACAGCACATAGTTAAATTATGGAACTCATTACCACAAGATGTATTGATGGCCACCAATTTGGACGGCTTTAAAAGAAGGTTGGATAAATTCCTGGAGGCAAAGGCTATCAATGGCTATTAGACCTGATAGCTTTGTGCTACCTCCAGTAGCAGAGTCAGTAAGCCTATGTACACCAGTTGTTGGGGAACATGGGTGGGACGGTGCATTGATTCCAATGGAGACTTCTTTTCTTTTTTTAACCCTCCCCTGCCCAGTGAGGAGGTGGGATTCTAGGTAAAAAACAGGAGAGGGAAAGCCTTAAATCCCCCCTTCTGGAATCGCTACAGTCTTAATCCAATTTGGGGGGGCCACACACTTATGCTACGCCATTCACACATAGCTCTACTATTTGTGATTAGAGCAGAACATTTTATCTGGCCCTTAGCTGCGCCCTGAGCAACCTACACATGTCCTCTAGTCACAGTCTTCTATGGTGAGACAGCTCCATCAGACAGGGAGAAATCACGTTTGCCTACCGTTGCTTCTCCGCCCAGCTTTTGTTGCTCAATACTTGCTCTTTCTCTCAGGGAGAGGAAAGAGGAAGTAAAAAGGTACACATGCCCCATTCAGGGGCCATCTTCATTGCATCACTTCTCCTGCCCACAGCAGGAGATAGCGGCAACTTCCATCTTTAAAAATGAGTCGGACTTCCTGGGGTGTTTTTTTGTGGCGCGAAGAAGGCTAGAAGGGGCGGAACACAGACGACGTTGTGATAGCGACCTGCGAAAATCTGTGGCTGCCCAGTAACGACTGTGCAATAAAACACTAGTCTGATGGAGCTCATATATAGTAATTCTATTTAAATTGTAATAACAATATCTAAATTTGCATCTTTGCATTTAAATTTGCACATGCAAATTTCATGCAAATAGGTATCCTCTTTTGGGGTGATGCGTGCCCTCTGCACCCTAAGTCACAGCCAGTACTTCAAGTTGGACCCAGAAACCAAATAGGAACCAGTGGAGTTGTGGCAGATTTACTGCGATCTGCTCGGTGCAGCCCTGGTAATTAGCAGGACCTAGGGGCTGTCTTCATGATGCCGGGATGGTGTTGCCTCCCTCCTCAACCCCACGCTTTCCCTCTCCCGGGACTGCATCGGGTAATCCTCATTCCGAGGAGGGAGCACGGCGTTTCTGGGCGGCCATTTGGGTCCTGGAGCCGCCCCTGCCCTCTCCCTGGTGGAAGGTGACCAATCACTGGTCACCTTCCACCAGGCACCTCCCCCAGTTGGCCCCAGATTGGCTGCAGAATGACGTTACACGGTGGAAACACTGCGTTGACATCGCTCCCTTTGAAAACTCGGGGTAAATTCCAGACTTTTTCAATATGCAGCATTGCGTGGAAACCCCGCAGTGGCTGCGACGTTGCGCCTGCATCATCTGACCGACGGGGCGCAGATCCACAGCCACCGTGGGGCTTTCCCCACATGTAGACAGCCCCCACCTCTAGACTAGGCCTCAGCATGGCTCCCACGAGACGCAAAGTAACAATTATGAAGAAGAAGGGGCCTTCTTAAGAACACAAACATTGCCAGCAGCCTGTCTTGGACCGAGGCCAGACAGCTGTCTCGGGGAAGCTCACAAGAGGACCGTGTTGATGGCAGTGATTACGCAGAGATTTTATTAAGTGTTTTGCCAACCTAAAATAAAGTTATAAATAAATAAAGATCTTAATGTATTTGTACTGAAGAGCATAACGAACCACCTCTCTCCCTTCTTTGTTTTGCAGGCTGTGTGTGTGTGTGTTACCAAATAAGCCAAACGTTTATCTAGAATAACCCTTCCCTAACCAGGCACACTCCAGAAGTGTTGGACTACAAGTCCCATCAACTCCAGCCATCATGGCCAGTGGGAACAATGGGAGTTGTAGTCCAATGCATCAGAGGGTGCCATGGGAAAAGATGCCTTGGTTCTATTTGTATCCGCCCTTTTTCCTCCAAGGCAGCATACATGATCCTCCTCCTCCTCTCCATTTTATCCTCGCAACAACCCTGTGAGGTAGGTGAGGCTGCCAGTTAGGGACTGGCCCAAAGTTCACCCAGTGAGCATCATGGCCGAGTGGGTACTAGAACCCAGGTCTCCCAAGTACCAGTCAAATACCCTAACCACTACGCCACACTGGTTCTCTATGAGCACCATCAGATGGATGGATTTTCGTGTTTCCCTACCGTCACTATGTCGTCCTGCTGCTGTCCCACATTAGCAACGGTCTCTTTACATGGAGAGAGAAAGAGGAAGCAACAATGACCACGTGGCACACAGCAGGAAATGGCGGCACATTCCGTTTCGTTTTTTAAAGATGGATTAAAAGGAGTCTATTTTGCGACGGAAAAATGAGAGGAAGGAGCAGGAGGTGTGCGGGAGGCAGACATCATTGCTGTCTAAAGGACACGCGAACATCCATGAGTAGGCAGCAGCGAGCATGCAATAAAACGCTCCTCCGATGATGTTCTATATCAGACAATCTTGAACTCTCTGAAAAAGCCATGCCTGTCTACTGCTCCATCATGTTTCCAGCTTGCAAAGCCTGGCTAATGCGTGGCTGCAGTTTGCATTCGAATCTGCAACGACTCATAATGCCGCAAATGAGAACTTGGAGTTGGGGCAAGCCGCGTCGCTTAAAGATCGAGTGAATCTGAGCTGCGTCGACGTCACGTTTCATCTTTCACGCTTCGCTTTCCCGGCTATTTAATCAGACTAATGAGACCTGGTGTGAAAATACCCCTTTGTTTCCGGCTAAACTGTCCCCCCACCCACTCCACCCCATACTGGATTTCTAATGGCCTTCATTTAGATTTTAGTTACAAGAGAACAGAATTGCCAGTTCTGTCTCCCACCCGTCAAATGGGGGATGGGGAACCCTCTATTTATTACCCGGCCTAGATTATATTTGCAAACACCACAATGAGCCATGAGCAATGAGTGCCAACTTAACATGGTTGCAGTTAACTTTTCCTTAAAGGGGGCATTTGTGGTCATACATAAGAAGAGGGGAAAGGGAACAGGTTTGCAAATGGGGTAATTAATATGACCAGGTAGGACATTTTAAACCCTAAACAAAAAAGAGATTTTCAGCAAAGGAAAAGGAACTTGGATGTGATCCAGTCAGAGTTACGAACTTCAAAGTCCCATAGGTTTCTGTGGGAGAGCATTAAGCATGTGCCGTTGAAAAATACGGGACTAATTATAAGTTCTTCAGTTTACTTGAAGCATGACCCCCTCCCCTCCCCTTCCACTTCCACTCAAGGTTGGGGCAGGCTAAGGCATGGAAGAGGATTTGAAACTTTCATTAAAATATCCAAGACTGATCTCTGCATGGTCAGGAACCCTCTTTCTCAAGGAAAGGAACCCTCTTTCTCTTTCCTGACCATGGAAAGAGGGTTCCATGGTCAGGAACCCTCTTTCTCCACCTGCGTGTTGTATGCATGGGGGGGGGGGGAAGCTGTGCCAAACTGCCCCAACCCCAGCATCTAGAACCCCCTCTGACCACCACCACCCTGCCCCTGGTATCCACACATTCAGCACAGCATAGGCTGACTGCTCAATCATGGCCAAAAAAAGAGAAAATGAATACATCAGTACAGTGGAGGTGGGTGGCTCCAATGTCAGCAGGATGGTGAATCCGCCCCGGGTTTCAGTCAGAACCAGTCAGAAGTCTAAAGGAGTTTTGCAAGGTAGCTTGGATAGCGCCTTTAGAGTTCTGACTGGCTCACCACCCCACTGACATCAGAACTACCACCTTCCCCTACACCAGTTGGCTGTTTGACAGGCTTTGTTTCAAATGGCAGGCTGTATCCCTCCCTGTTAGGAAAGCCACTTATGCATCACCAAAAATAGAGGTCAAAAGACGCAGACTGTATAAAATTTGCATATGCACAAATTAAGAAAGGGTGAGTATAATTTAAATCAGGGGTACAAAACGTTCAGCCTGTGACTTGCAGGTAGCCCCCAGCCCTATATGGCAGCCGCCCCAGGAAAAAAACACCCCACAATAATAAAAGAAAAATCCTCTAAAACCAAGTTCTAGGATGCCTGACATAGGCCATATCTAAGGTCTATCCCTGGATCGTCCAGGGGTCAAACCTGTTCATCTAGGTGACACACAGGGGATCCAGTGCTCAGGCAGGGTCGAACCCTGAATGATCCCAGGACCTTAAGTCTAGCTGTGGCCATAGAAGATCCACTCCTAGAGTGTCCCCTGGGAAGGCCCCTGCCTCCTTCTTAGGATGCTCTAGGAACAGGGGTTCCTCCTGTATGGGAGGAACCATACAGAATGCTCCTAGAGCATTATTCCTTTTTTCCTGAGAATATTCCAGGGAGATGTGTTTGGAATGAGGGTCAGAAAGTGTGTTGACACAGCATCAATATTTACAGGAAAATGTGACCATGAGGTGAGGAAAAAAACAAAACTCTGTTCATGCTTCTTTAGTTACTCATTCCCAAGCATGCCCTCAAGTGGTGAAACAGAGGTACAGCATGCATAAATAGAGAAGGCAGTAGTTGATACAAACTACTGCTTGAGGTGTTTGGCTGGGTTTTCAAGTGATCATACATGGAATGGAGGTTTGAATTCTCCCCTTTTCTCCATGGCATTATCTCTATAGATGGTGTGACTCTGACGAAGCAACCTGCAAAACCAGGATTTTTTTTAACCAGTAGCCTATTTAAAGGTTTAAAAACACTGAAGAGACTACTTCGTGTCTTAACACTGTTGATTCCTATTGTAACTACATTATATTGTATCATTTATTAGGTTTAAAAAAACATAAGAGACTTATTCGTGTCTCAACACTGTAGATTATTATTACAATTGTACAACATTGCATTTGTTTATAACTTTCGTGTTATCTGCTAAGGTTGCTTTTGTTACAATATCGGTGAATTTTTGTGCCTGTTATAAAACTTTCTGTTTGTTATAACTGTTCACCCCATCTTTGACTTGGACTCTAATCTTTATACTATAGTAGTTGTGTGCCTTGTGCACTAATTGGGTTGTATCTTGAAACAGAGATGCAACCATAGGAAAGGCAGTGTAAAATTTCATCGCCAGTTAACACTGTCAGCAGAATCTCATGATAAAAGATTTCCCCCCGGGCTGTGCCTGCTTCAAGCTGCAGGCCAGAAGTTGCACTAATAAAAGATATATGAGGAGAACACTAGAGTCCTGTTCTAGTTGGATCCTCTTTGCACCCAGGGCCATCTTCCACCATCTGCCCTGTGGGAAGGATCCTGATGATTTAAAAGAATACATTGTTCATTGTGATGTGATTATGCTGATATTACTTATAAGCCACTTTGGCAGGATTTGTACCCTGAAAGGCAGCCTATAAATAATTGTAATAAATAAAGAAAGTCCCATTTCACAGATCGAGAACTGAAGGCAATGACTGTCCCAAGGCCACTGACCCATCCGGGCCTAGCAGAAATGTCTTGTGGTGACCTTGGGAACGGAGTGGGGATTCTGAGCCCATTTGGCTAATCAACGGACAACACTGGCTCTCTGTATTACTGCTCCTCTCACAAGAAAATTTATCCATACAGAGTCAGGGTGGGATGAGGACAACAAAACAGTACTACGCATTCATCCTTGGAGAGTCCATTTTCTGTAGTGGAGAGTATGCTAGATTTGGATTGGGGAGATGTGTTAGAGTCCCCACTCATACGTCAAACTCATTGGGAGACTGTGGGTCCATTGACCTGTCTAATCTCAGTCCCAGGATGTTTAGAAGGATAAACATGGGATAAGCTGGATGAGTTCCTTGAGAAGACCGCAATGTTGCAGTGCCAGCTCTGGGGTTTTGGAAGCCATTGCGCAAGGACAACCTAAGTCAGAAAAGAGAGCCAGTGTGGTGTAGTGGCTAATGAGTTGGGCTGGGAGTCGGGAGATCTGGGTTCTAGTCCCCACTTGGCCATGGAAACCCACTAGGTGACTTTGGGCCAGTCACAGACTTTCAGCCCAAGCTAACTCATAGGGTTGTTGTGAGGATAAAATGGAGAGGAGGAGTATTATGTACACCGCCTTGGTTCCTTGGAAGAAAAAAGGCAGGATATATCATGCCCTATATAAAGATAGGGCATGATATAAACCAACCATTCTTTCATGCTGCCTCAAGAGACCTTGGGTGCTAAAATGGGAAATTTGGACTATCTGGGTAGTGGTCACTTTGAGCATATGCTGCGGGCCCAGGATTAGTAATCTTTCCAACCTGGTGTGTCTAAATAAGATAGATAGATTGATATAGATCTATGTGTTGGGAGCAACACAGAGATTTCTCCTGTGAGCTCCATCAGATGAGTGTTTTATTGTACACTCATTACTGGGCACTCACGGATTTTTCCAGGTCCCTCTTACGTTGACGTCTGCCTCACATGTGCCTCCCTTCTAGCCTTCTTCATGCCACAAAGAAACACACCAGTAAGTCTGACATATTTTTAAAGACAGAAGTTGCAGCTATCTCCTGCTGTGTGCAGGAGAAGCAGCAGGATCAAAACAGCCCACTGAATGGGCCATGTGCATGTTGTTTACTTCCTCTTTCAAAAGAAAAGTAATGAGGGACAAATGCGCGGGCGGAGAAGCGACGGTAAGCAAAGGCGATTTCCCCTGGGTGATGGCGCTGTTGCTCCCAAACTCTGGGATGACCTCTGTTTGAAGATATGACTGGTCTCCCTGAGTTCAGGAAGGAGGTCAATGCACGTCTTTTTAATTTTGCTTTTTAAGTTGTTGTGCTTTTAACGTTGTTTCTAATGTTTTATTATGTTTGTATTTGTGTTCTTGTTTTCTTTTTGAGTTGTTGTAAGCCGCCTTGGTTGGTTTGAGAAAGTGGTTTAAGAAATGCAATAATGAGTACATAAAATGCTAAAAACAGAGCAGAATGCTGATAAAAATTGCCTCACCTTCGAGGTGGACTTAGGACAGAGCAAAGAGATCCACTCATATCACTCCACAAGGGCAAATGGTTCTGAAGTGGGTCATCATCACCCATTCTGAGAAATGGAGCCAAAAGAAACGAAACGAAAAGGAGCTATTGGCAAAAGTTGCTATGAGCAGAGCTAACTAATTACTAGCTGGGAGCAAAATGTGTGACTAATGAGAGAACAAAGGCATTGTGCATCTCTCCAAAACACCCCAAGGAAAGGTGCTTTCCCGTCTTTCGGTCTCAGAGCAGATAGTTCTACGGAGACCTTCAAAGTGATCACACTGTCATCTTTTCAGAAGCAGAGGCAGGGTGGGGAAAGAACATTGTAAACATCCAGGTCAGTTCACGCAGAGCAGCCTCCCTCCAAGCTGGAGTCCTCCAGATGTCTTGGACTACAACTCCCATCATCCACAGCCATGCTGCCTATGGCTGTGAGAGCTGGACCATAAGGAAAGCTGAGCGAAGGAAGATAGATGCTTTTGAACTGTGGTGTTGGAGGAAAATTCTGAGAGTGCCTTGGACTGCAAGAAGATCAAACCAGTCCATACTCCAGGAAATAAAGCCAGACTGTTCACTTGAGGGAATGGTATTAAAGGCCAAACTGAAGTACTTTGGCCACATAATGAGAAGACAGGATACCCTGGAGAAGAGGCTGATGCTAGGGAAAGTGGAAGGCAAAAGGAAGAGGGGCCGACCAAGGGCAAGATGGATGGATGATATTCTGGAGGAGACAGGCTTGACCTTGGGGGAGCTAGGGGTGGCAACGGCCGACAGAAAACTCTGGCGTGGGCTGTTCCATGAAGTCACAAAGAGTCGGAAACAACTGAATGTATAAACAACAACAAACATATATATATATATATATATATATATATATATATATATATATATAATATCACAAATAGAGATTGGTACAAATTGCAACCACAATTTGGGTAATTTGCACGAATTGTGAGTGAAATTTGTAAAAATTAAACAAAGTGCAGCCGAAATTGTTGCAAATTGCTTTTTGCGCAAATAAACAACAGGAAAAAAATCCCCGATTTCGGGGGGAAACCTGTGGCTTGGCCCACAAATGCGAGCCAAGTTAGGTTGGTAGCAGGAGTCCGTCAAGTCCAGAAAGGGCTGGATTCCCTAGCAATGGACATCTCTACCAATGTTGCTCTTCCTCTGGTGATCCACCAGTGATGTGGACCATAATGGGGCATCCTGGGGGGCAAGAACATAAAAAGAGCCCTACTGGGTCAGGCCAAGGGTCCATCCAGCCCAGCATTCTGTTCTCATGGTGGCCCACCAGCTGCCCATGGGAAACCCACAAGCAAGACATGAGTGCAACATGTTCCCCAGCAAATGTTCCCCTCCAGATGTTTTGGACTACAACTACTCCCAGCCTCCCTGGCCATTGGCCATGGTGGCTGGGGCCAACAGGAGTTGGAGTCCAAAACAGCTGGAAGGTGCTAGGTTGAAGAAAGCTACTATGGACCACCAAGTAACAGTTGCTGGGAGGCAATAGTGGGAGATGGGTCTGTAAGGCCTTGGCTAGATAGGCAGAAGAATGAGGCCGGAGAGTGGACTTCACAACTTTGGACTGCAAGTAGGGGTACCAGTTTAGAAACATCAGAAGCTGCCTTGCTCTGAGTCAGACTGTGGGTCCATCTAGCCCAGTATTGTCAACGCTGACTAGCAGCAGTGGTTCTCCAAGGTTTCGGGCAGGATTCTTTCCTCACCCTACCTGGAGAAACTGGAGATCAAACCTGGGACCTTCTGCATGCAAAGCAGGTGCTCTATCACACTGAGCTATGGCACCTCCAAAGAAGAGGAGGAGGAGGAGGAGGAGGTCCCTAGGCCTTTAAGAGGGAGAAATGCAACTGAAGCAGGTTTAGACATCACTGAAACATCACGATGGGTAAAGCTCACATTTCTCCTTGTCACACAGCAGTTAAAGGCTTTTTGAATCTAGGCTCATGCTGGGCTGTGCCCCATTGTATCTTAATTTGCGTGCTCCATGCTCAAAGCAGCATATCCAGAACTCGCCTTTGACTTGGTCTGTTTCCTCCCTGCTCATCCAACAATCTCCAACTTAATGGCATGAATGGCTCCAGTGTTTCTGCAAACCCCCTTAATCTCTTTTGCATTGTTTCTGGAATTAAAAAGGATGGGGAAAACACAGAGAGAGAGAGAGAGACTTACACCCAACATACACACACCATCTCCTGGAGTCACGAAAGAACTGAAGGGTCGTATGGCCTCTTCCGTACAGCTGCGAGGCCAATAGCCTCACATGACGGTTACCTCAGCAGGCACCACGTCCCGCACGCAGCTGGGCGACATGGAGCGACACAGCTGGCCCGGAATGGTGCCGTGCCATTCTTTGCAACAAAACATGGCCAGATGGGCAGGGCAGATGGGCAGGAAGAGGCTGGCGAAGAGGACGCTTTCGCCCCGGGGCCAGAGTGCAGGGAGACGGGGACTGGGGAGCCCAGTGGGAGACGGAGGGTGAAGAACGCAGATCCACACACGTGCGCACACGCCAAAGGCCCTTGACACCAGCCCAGCTGTATCTCCTGCAGCCTCGAAGGGTAGGCAAAAGGCATAAGCGGGTGGCGATTGGTGGCAGTAATTCTAGAATGAAACAACATGGGAGGCAGAGCAAAGGACGCCTGGAAAGATGGGGCGAGAGGAGTGAAGCCGCGAAGCAAGGCATCCACGGGTCGAAATAAGGCGGTTGTACCAGACTGTGCTGCAGAAGAGCGAACAAGCAGAGTAGCCACTGCAGTCCATGGAAATAGTATTACGGGTTCATCAGGAGCTGAGCAGCATCTCTTACCTCCCATTCCTATATCCAGTAAGAACCTATGAGCCCTACTGAATCAGACCAAGGCTCCATCCGGCCCTGCATTTTATAACCACAACGCGGCCAACCAGCTGCTTCTGGGAAGACCACAAGTAGGAAGACCACACAAATGCAGTGGCACCATTTTGCATTCTTACGCAGGTGACTGCGTTTAAATCCTGATTCAGCCATAATTTTTTTCGCCAGCAGAATAAATGGGGCTCATGTTTTGCAGTTGCCTTGCAGCTCAGTGTGTTCCCTAGCCATTGCTTAGTTTGCTCAAGACATGATTAAGAAGGGCAGCTTGCAATCAGCTGATGCTAACTGATGCTAGGGAAAGTGGAAGGCAAAAGGAAGAGGGGCCGACCAAGGGCAAGATGGATGGATGATATTCTGGAGGAGACAGGCTTGACCTTGGGGGAGCTAGGGGTGGCAACGGCCGACAGAAAACTCTGGCGTGGGCTGTTCCATGAAGTCACAAAGAGTCGGAAACAACTGAATGTATAAACAACAACAAACATATATATATATATATATATATATATATATATATATATATATATATAATATCACAAATAGAGATTGGTACAAATTGCAACCACAATTTGGGTAATTTGCACGAATTGTGAGTGAAATTTGTAAAAATTAAACAAAGTGCAGCCGAAATTGTTGCAAATTGCTTTTTGCGCAAATAAACAACAGGAAAAAAATCCCCGATTTCGGGGGGAAACCTGTGGCTTGGCCCACAAATGCGAGCCAAGTTAGGTTGGTAGCAGGAGTCCGTCAAGTCCAGAAAGGGCTGGATTCCCTAGCAATGGACATCTCTACCAATGTTGCTCTTCCTCTGGTGATCCACCAGTGATGTGGACCATAATGGGGCATCCTGGGGGGCAAGAACATAAAAAGAGCCCTACTGGGTCAGGCCAAGGGTCCATCCAGCCCAGCATTCTGTTCTCATGGTGGCCCACCAGCTGCCCATGGGAAACCCACAAGCAAGACATGAGTGCAACATGTTCCCCAGCAAATGTTCCCCTCCAGATGTTTTGGACTACAACTACTCCCAGCCTCCCTGGCCATTGGCCATGGTGGCTGGGGCCAACAGGAGTTGGAGTCCAAAACAGCTGGAAGGTGCTAGGTTGAAGAAAGCTACTATGGACCACCAAGTAACAGTTGCTGGGAGGCAATAGTGGGAGATGGGTCTGTAAGGCCTTGGCTAGATAGGCAGAAGAATGAGGCCGGAGAGTGGACTTCACAACTTTGGACTGCAAGTAGGGGTACCAGTTTAGAAACATCAGAAGCTGCCTTGCTCTGAGTCAGACTGTGGGTCCATCTAGCCCAGTATTGTCAACGCTGACTAGCAGCAGTGGTTCTCCAAGGTTTCGGGCAGGATTCTTTCCTCACCCTACCTGGAGAAACTGGAGATCAAACCTGGGACCTTCTGCATGCAAAGCAGGTGCTCTATCACACTGAGCTATGGCACCTCCAAAGAAGAGGAGGAGGAGGAGGAGGAGGTCCCTAGGCCTTTAAGAGGGAGAAATGCAACTGAAGCAGGTTTAGACATCACTGAAACATCACGATGGGTAAAGCTCACATTTCTCCTTGTCACACAGCAGTTAAAGGCTTTTTGAATCTAGGCTCATGCTGGGCTGTGCCCCATTGTATCTTAATTTGCGTGCTCCATGCTCAAAGCAGCATATCCAGAACTCGCCTTTGACTTGGTCTGTTTCCTCCCTGCTCATCCAACAATCTCCAACTTAATGGCATGAATGGCTCCAGTGTTTCTGCAAACCCCCTTAATCTCTTTTGCATTGTTTCTGGAATTAAAAAGGATGGGGAAAACACAGAGAGAGAGAGAGAGACTTACACCCAACATACACACACCATCTCCTGGAGTCACGAAAGAACTGAAGGGTCGTATGGCCTCTTCCGTACAGCTGCGAGGCCAATAGCCTCACATGACGGTTACCTCAGCAGGCACCACGTCCCGCACGCAGCTGGGCGACATGGAGCGACACAGCTGGCCCGGAATGGTGCCGTGCCATTCTTTGCAACAAAACATGGCCAGATGGGCAGGGCAGATGGGCAGGAAGAGGCTGGCGAAGAGGACGCTTTCGCCCCGGGGCCAGAGTGCAGGGAGACGGGGACTGGGGAGCCCAGTGGGAGACGGAGGGTGAAGAACGCAGATCCACACACGTGCGCACACGCCAAAGGCCCTTGACACCAGCCCAGCTGTATCTCCTGCAGCCTCGAAGGGTAGGCAAAAGGCATAAGCGGGTGGCGATTGGTGGCAGTAATTCTAGAATGAAACAACATGGGAGGCAGAGCAAAGGACGCCTGGAAAGATGGGGCGAGAGGAGTGAAGCCGCGAAGCAAGGCATCCACGGGTCGAAATAAGGCGGTTGTACCAGACTGTGCTGCAGAAGAGCGAACAAGCAGAGTAGCCACTGCAGTCCATGGAAATAGTATTACGGGTTCATCAGGAGCTGAGCAGCATCTCTTACCTCCCATTCCTATATCCAGTAAGAACCTATGAGCCCTACTGAATCAGACCAAGGCTCCATCCGGCCCTGCATTTTATAACCACAACGCGGCCAACCAGCTGCTTCTGGGAAGACCACAAGTAGGAAGACCACACAAATGCAGTGGCACCATTTTGCATTCT
This sequence comes from Elgaria multicarinata webbii, assembly GCF_023053635.1. Lineage (NCBI taxonomy): Eukaryota > Metazoa > Chordata > Lepidosauria > Squamata > Anguidae > Elgaria > Elgaria multicarinata. Next base: position 24,022,490 of record NC_086174.1, on the reverse strand, counting down.
TACGCAGGTGACTGCGTTTAAATCCTGATTCAGCCATAATTTTTTTCGCCAGCAGAATAAATGGGGCTCATGTTTTGCAGTTGCCTTGCAGCTCAGTGTGTTCCCTAGCCATTGCTTAGTTTGCTCAAGACATGATTAAGAAGGGCAGCTTGCAATCAGCTAGCAACTGACAGCGAGCGTCTCTACATTAAGAGCAATCACATTATTTATCCGGGGCTTCTGTGCTTCCTGGTTCTTTGGTGCGATTGTTATGGCTGCATTACATGGGAGGAGAGGGGCGACAAGGGGTATGAAATACTCTCCCTTCGTTCAGTTCCATTGAGTTCTATTGCAGCACTGCCATCTAATGGTGGACGATCCTGCTGTTTCCCAGCTAATACCACTTTAAAAGTGGTTCTTTTAATCCCGGGATCTCTAGAGGATTCTGCAGGAGATGTCCTGGTTGTTGACGACATCATGAAATCGACTCCAAAACCTCTGAGTGGCCAATCACGAGCACGGAAGAATAATAATAATAATAATAATAATAATAATAATAATAATAATAATAATAATAATAATATATTTATTACCCGCCTCGCCCTCTGGATCAAGGCAGGGAACAACACCAAATAAAATATAATACATAAATCGCTCATTTAAAGGAAGTCTGTAACACTGAGAAAATAACTTGAGAGATAACTTAATTTTAAAAGGAGAGATCAGAGCTGCACCTGGATGGCCAGGAGTTGTTTTACAGAGGAAAATCATCTTGAGTGATAACTTGAGTGCCATTTGGCTTGGTAGAAAGCCAAATACATAAACTTATTTGAAGGTGTCCTTTGTCTGATGGGCTGTCCAGGCCAAGTCTGGTTTAAACCATAAGAAGGAAGAACAGGGGCCTTGAAGTTGCCCATCAACAGTTAGTACCTGGACAGCAGACTGAGAAGGTACCCAGTTCACCTGGCCCATCTTCTCCACTACAGTGAGATGGGCAATGTGTAAGTGGCCACCATAGCCATGATGGGCTGGAGTGGGGCAGAGGCAGAGGGCCCTGCCTGGAATTCCCCAACACCCGGGGCCAACCGTACTTAAGAGAAAGAAGGATTGATTGTGGTGAAGGCTGCTAAAGGAGATCATTATGCCCTTGATGAACTCGTCAGATCACTCGTCCGATTGTGCTCCGCTAACAGCCTTTTCCTGCTGATGAGTTGGCCTCTCTGTACATCATTAGAACGAAAGGGAAGCTTGCTCAACTCTCTTGCAGCTTAATTAGCTGTGCATCACATCCGAAGCAAAATGACAGCCTTCTGTGTAATTGATTCATTAATCCCAACTTTCCAATCCCCTCCCATTTGTGTTCCGACTTCTATTGCGCATAGGACAACATCACGAAACAAAACCCCACAGCACTGTATGCCTGAGGTGACGTGTTAGGCACTCCTGCCCAAAATGAGATCTCTTTTATAGAAGCTTAGGTTCCCCTTTTTGTTCCAGCAGTGCGAATAAACAATGGGGATAAACAGAGCTCGTGCCAATGTGGGGCCAAGGCTGCCATCCACAAGACAAATAAGTGGAGTAATTGAATTTGAGTTATTAGTCTTCAGTCGGAATTTGTTCTATTAACTACGAGGCCTCCAGGGAAGACAGGACTATGGTTGTGTGTGGGGGGGGGGGGAGTGTTTTTAATTTTAAAACTGGCATACCATCTTTCAGCCTGAAGAGCCTTCAAGGTAGTTTACCCAAAAAATCAGCAATCCTAAAACATCCTAGTTAATAGTTACAGGCCATAGCTAGATGGGGCGATATCCTGGGGATGATCTCTCCCTTGCCCCGGGATCTCTCCCTACCCTTTGAGCTTGCTTTTTCCGCAGTCTCGGGATGTTCCCGAGACTGTGGAACGTGTGTGTGGGCGTCGTGGTTTGCCCCGGCTCCTCGCGGTTCTTCGTGAGAAACCGGGACCCGCGCACGGGGTGCAGGGGGAATGTGGAAATAGTTAAAAATAAAAAGTTACCTTTTGCACTCTGCTCCTTTAAGGAAGAAAAAACCAAAATGGCGGGTGTGACGTCCTCTCCCTCTGAGGTCATCGTGCGCCGCGTGTAAACAGAGTGGGAGATCTCACGATAAAAATATCGTGAGATTCCTCACCCCTCCGTTGCGCTAGACCAGGTAGGTCTTGCTGAGGCCAAAATCTCAAAACAACACAATAACTCTCTCTCTCTCTCTCTAAGAACAATAATGTTCAATAACTCAATGGTGTCTAGATTTGTGATAGTCAAATTTCCTAAATCTAAAAAAACCAACGTTTTCACACAACCAAGAGCCACCCAGGGTAGTTCAGTTCACTGGCTCCCATTGGTTTGGCTGGACGCATCTTTTGAGGCACATGGGGTTTGGCATGTGCCCATTTGAGACAACACGTTGTTTCTTATGGGTAGACGCCTACGACTAGAGCTCCATCAAGGCCATTATTTGACGCCGTGCTTCCTTCTACCCCACTTGCGTGGTTCCTGTTGAATCTCCTTCAGCCCAAGGGCTGAATTCCATTCTGGAGGAGCTCTCAAGGAGCACATTCCAGTGGTGAGTGGGACCAAAGGCAAAAAGGTGGGACCGGAATGCAAAAAATTCCTGCATATTTCAGCTTTCTTACTGCCAGTAACTAAGGCTTAGGAGAGGCATTTCAGACTTTTACAATGGGGGAAGAAACAGCACAAACATTGGGAAATCATCAAATGATGGGTGATTGGGGAAGGGGGTGGGGCCAGGGGAAGGGGCGTGGCCATCTGAGGAACCCCGAGGGCCAGACTGGACTCCCTGAAGGGCCAGATTTGCCCCCCTAGGCCTCAGGTTCTGCACTGGTGCTGTATAGTTTCTACCTGCGTGGCTGGGGCAGATTGCAAGGCCTAATCTACACCAAGCAGGCTGTAGCACTATGAAAGCAGTATATGGTATGTGATGGGCTCCAACAGTGGTCAGTGCACTTCAGTACTGCTATAAAGCAATAGTGTGGCTCCTGCCTTTTATATCCCCCTTTCATACCATTTTCATAATGCAAATTCCTGCTTGTTGTAGATTAGGCCCAAGATTCTCTTCAGTGCCAGCAATGCTTACCACATAACATATATATCAGGCCAGTGGAGGCTAGTGGCTCCGATGTCAGCAGGGTGGTTAATTTACTCCAGGTTTTAGTCAGAACCAGTCAGAACTCTAAAGTAGCTATCCAAACCCGGAGCGGATTCACTGCCCCAGTGACATCAGAACTAGCAGCCTCCATTGAATCAGGCCTTTTAGAATTTTGGATGATTCAGGTACATTTAGCTACCTTTTATAATTATCCACAATGCCCCTGATGAAGCAGCACTCCATGGCATTGTGGGAAATTTAAATGGTGGTACCCAGCCCAGTACTGCTTGAGTGTTGCTGCTTACTTCTCCCAGCCACTACCACTGCCAAATAATCCTGTCTGTGCCTGCTGACAGACAGAACTACAATTCCCAGGCCTCCCTGGGGCTGAGAAAATGACAGTTAAATAGGGTGATCATAAGGAAAGGAGGACAGAGCTCTTGTGACTTTAAAAGTTGTATAGAAAAGGGAATTTCAGCAGTCCTCCTTTCCTTGTGGTCACTCTAAGATAAAGCCATTTAAGTTGGTAGTATAGATAGGCCCTCATTAAAGAACAGCTGTTATGATGAAGTAGAGAAGCTCCTGCTCAGGAAATAATCTCACAGTTCTGAGCAAGCAATTTAAAAGAGGCTGTTATTAAACTCCTTCCCTTCAGTTTATATATATAAAAAAAACTGGAAAGAAAGCACTTATACATGAGGATTTTGTACGGCTCCCTTACTGTTGACACAAAAACAAGGTCCTAATTGCCAACTTGAGCTGGGCAAGGGAAGTTTTTTATTTATTTTGAGATTTATTAGTTAGGAGTGGGTGGGGCTGAGATGATTCCTGCCTGAGTATAATTAATTGTTAGAGTGGTAGTGTCTTGTTGTCTCATTGAGAGGCAAGCCAAAGCACTCCTACTTCTTGCCCTCTGGCTCAATTCCTCTCATTTCTATAAAGTCTGGATGATGATGATGATGATGATGATGATGATGATGATGATGATGATAATGACAACAGCAGTGTTCTGCCAGGAAGGTGTGGATGTGTGTGGTCCATGGTGGGTTCTTTTCCCCACCTTCTAACAATAAGGCATGGCTGGTTCACAAAAGACGTCCCCTTCTGCCTTGCCAAACAAAGACGACAAAAGTGGACACAGAGTTTCATGCAATGTGCAAATGCTGATTTATGCAAATAAGATGCAAATTTGGAAATAAAAATACTATCATTTAAATATAAATACATTTTACTATAGTAGGGATGGACTGTGACCTGCTCAGTGAAAGATTATGAGCAACATCAAGGCTCCCCCTTCTTCTGATGGTTCTTTGTCTTTTAGACTGGACAGCCTTCAAACAGAGGACACTTTCAAATACATGAATGTCCTCTGACAACCTGTAAACTCATGACTGTTGGGGCAAACAATCCCAACTTCAAGTATAACCTGGTGGGATCTGAGCTGTCAGTGACAATCTTGGGGTTGTGGTGGACAACTCGATGGAAATATCAGCCCAGAGTGTGGCTGCTGTAAAGAAGGCAAACTCCATGTTAGGCATAACTAGGAAAGGAATTAAGAATAAAACTGCCAATATCATACTGCCCTTATATAGACCTATGGTGCGAGCACGCTTAGAATACTGCGAAGAGTTCTGGTCGCTGCACCTAAGGAAAGATATTGTATTGCTGGGAAAAGTGGAGAAAAAGACAACTAAAGTAATCAAGTGATGCTGGAGCATCACTCCTAGGAGGGAAGGTTACAACTGCTGGGATTGTTTTAGCTTCGAAAAAAGGTGAGAAAAGGGAGACATGCTAGAGATGTACAGAATTATGCATGGTGCAGAAAAAGTGCATCGAGAAACATTTTCCCCCTCTCTCATAATACTAGAACCCAATGGGGTCACCCCATGAAGCTGATTGGTGGGAGATTCAGGTCAGACAAAAGGAAGTACTTCACACAGTGCACAGTTAGACTATGGAACTTGTTTCCACGGGATGTTGTGATGACCTCTAATTTGGATGGAAATTATTATTATTATTATTATTATTATTATTATTATTATTATTATGAATTATATTTATATACTGCCTGCTGACATAGTTCTCCTCTCTCCATTATATCTATTAAGTTGTGTGAAACGCCCAGAGAGCTTCGGCTATTGGGCGGTATAAAAATGCAATAAATAAATAAATAAATAAATAAAATATCCTCACCTGTGAGATAGTTTAGGCTGAGTCAGTGTCTGGCCCAAAGTCAACCTGTAAGCTTCATGGTTGAGAGGGGACTAGAACCCAGATCTCCTGAATCCTAGTCCAACACTCCAACCACTACACCACATTGGCTCTCTAGTATGCCTATGTTCACTAGTTGCTGGGGAACCTGAGCGGGAGGGTGCTGGTGCGCTCATGTCCCACTTGTGGGTTTCCTACAGGCAGCTGGCTGGCCACCGCGTAAACAGAATGCTGGACTAGATGGCTCCCTGGTCTCCTCCAGCAGGGCTCTTCTTTTGTTCTTACGTACAGCTGTTTACTAGGCCTTGAGCAAGGCCACAGCTCACGTTGGGGCACGTCATGACTTCAGTGCCCAGATGACTGAGTCACTGGAGTGTAGCCCAAAGGCTTGCAGCCTAATTGAGTTGCTGTTGAGCTCAACAGCCTGCCTCCCAGCAGGTAACCACCTGAAGCCCTGCAAGCTCCGGAGAGATTTGGCAGCTGAATAACTCCTGTAAATGACTGTCAATCGTTTGGAAGACAAAAGAGAACATGGAGGTGAGCTGCTCCTTCCTGCCCATTGTGTCACATTGGAGCCAGGAAAGTGACAGGAGCTGCGAGAACGTTTGGCTGTGCTCCGTTTCAGAGCTAATCGTGCACAACACTACGCCAGCTAGGGTGGCCGTGTGTCCTGCTTTACAGAGGACGGTCCTCTACTTGAAGGCCACCTCTGCTTGAAGGGCTGTGCAGTCCAAACCTGGTTTAAAGAGACAGAATGGTAGGAGAGGAGAGGAGCGCCAGCGGTATTGTCCCTGCCTCCAGAGTGTTGGGGGAGCACGAACAGTTGGCACCTGGACTGCAGGGCTGGGCAGGCACACTCTTCACCTGGGCAGGATCTACACGATTGCTTTAAAACTGTTTATAACAGCGGTGACAATTGTGGAGGCCCAGGGCTGGATCTACACCACGCAGGATATGGCACATTGAAAACAGTTTGAAAACTGTCTACGGAGTGTGTCCTGGGGTGTCAAACATTCTCACTACTGTTATAAACCATTTTAAAGCCGTAGTGCAGATCCTGTCCAGGACACACTCCATAGACAGTGTTCAAACCGTTTTCAAAGTGTTATATCCTGCATGGTGTAGATCTGGCCCTGGTCAATCTTCTCCACTGTGGTGAGATGTATTGATTTTCTATTTAAATTATAGTCATTATTTCTAAATGTGCTTTCGTATATTTAAAGAGAATTAGCATATGCAACTTTATGCATATCTCTGGCTTCTTAGAATCATAGAACAGCAGAGTTGGAAGGGGCCCACAAGGCCATCGAGTCCAACCCCCTGCTCAATGCAGGAATCCACTCTAAAGCATCCCCGACAGATGCTTGTCCAGCTGCCTCTTGAAGGCCTCTAGTGTGGGAGAGCCCACAACCTCCCTAGGTAACTGATTCCACCGTCGCACTGCTCTAACAGTCAGGAAGTTTTTCCTGATGTCCAGCCGGAATCTGGCTTCCTTTAACTTGAGCCCGTTATTCCGTGTCCTGCACTCTGGGAGGATCTTCTTTTTTGGCAATGCATAGGTGTCTCACACACACACACACACACACACACACACATCATCCAGAACCCCTGTGCTATATTACATCAGATGAGCAGCCTTCTCCACCCAGGGCCCCTCCAGTTGTTTTGGATTACACCTTCTAGCATTCCTGACCTTCTAGCACTGCTGATGGGAGTTGAAGTCACAAATATCTGGAAGGCACCAGGCTGGAGAAAGCTGTATTAGAGGGAGGGAGCCTAGCTCAGTTGTAGAGACCATGCTTGGCATGCAGAAGGACCCAGATCCAACTCCTGGGATCTCCTAGTAGAAGGCAACTTCCTGTCACCCTCGCTACACCACAAAGCCAATGCAGTGAAAAATTTGCTTGTTGGCATTGACCACCCTTCCCCAACTGGGTTCCCTCCAGATGTATTGTGCTACAATTCCCAGCATGCAGGGGTGTATGTAGTCCAACACATCTGGTGGACACCACGTTGAAGAAAGCTGGCATAGGCCTTCCCATGTAATGACACAGTGGTGGTGGTGGTGGAACAACAATCTTTGTGTTATTAAGTTTAATATCTGAAACTCAAAAGGAGTTCCGTTCAAAGGTGTTCTTTACCCAGCTTCCACCACAACTGTACAAGCGGTGTATGATGCTGCTAGACATCGAAGGTAAAGCGAGACCACAAAAGGTTATGTTATCTGCATGACCCATCTCTAACCTGAAGAGTACGGTTGACATGGGTTTCCCGTTGGCCATCATGGGACCAGCCCGAGTTCACACTCGCTAACACGCTCGAGCTCTCTTTCGCTGTCAATGGCTGGCTCTTCTTTCTAAAGAAAAAAGAGAGAGAAGAAAAAAACCCACCACTTCAACTTAAATTGCTGAAGTCAACTTCCTCAAGCAACCACAAAGCAAAAGGTTCTCGTGGGAAAAATGAGGGCAGACTTCATCTTTCATTTTTGTTGATCCTAATGAAATTTGTGAACTTTATCATGCAGGAGGAACAGAAGCAGAAAAAAGCACGAGAGAGAAAACCCTAATTAGCAATATACGAGCCCCTTTCAGATTAAGGTATAATGAACATGTGTGTCAGACTCTGCCCCTGGATTTGTTATCAGTCTAGGGAGTGCCCTACAAACGGATGCCTGTAAATTCAGGATTCAGGGCATGGCCTACTATTTGTCACACACCTCACACAACAACAACAAAACACCCTCGGCCTATCACAGAAGAACAATAATCAGACCTCAATGAGCAGAAAGCAGCCTCAGGAGGGCTCCAAATTCCACTGGAGACATGCAGCTAGAAGCAGCGAGTTTTAACCCTTTCACGCTCCCCATGCTGTTTTCCTGCTCTAAACCTCCCCTCCCAAACTAGAGAAAGGTTTATTAATGGTTATGACAACTGCACTGGCTCCAAATTCACTGCATTGGCTTCAAATTCCATTGGAGACATGCAGCTAGAAGCAGCGAGGTTTAACCCTTTCACCCTCCCCATGCTGTTTTCCTGCTCTAAACCTCCCCTCTCAAACTAGAGAAAGGTTTATTAATGGTTATGACAACTGCACTGGCTCCAAATTCACTGCATTGGCTCCAAATTCCATTGGAGACATGCAGCTAGAAGCAGCGAGGTTTAACCCTTTCACCCTCCCCATGCTGTTTTCCTGCTCTAAACCTCCCCTCCCAAACTAGAGAAAGGCAGGATCTACACTACTGCTTATAATGGTTTATAATGGTTTGACAACTGTTCAGGCCCAGGACACATTACATATAGAGTTTTCATACCGTTTTAAAATTGTTATATCCTGCTTGGTGTAGATCGGCTCAAAAATACAAGTAAGGGTTTGAACTGTGTTTGCTGGCTTGAAGGAAAATTGGAGTATGCAGTACTAATCGTTTCCCTGATCCGGACAAAGACACAAACTACGGTGACCATATGGAAAGGAGGGCAGGGCTCCTGTATCTTTAACAGTTGTATAGAAAAGGGAATTTCAGCAAGTGTCATTGTTATGCATGCAGCACCTGGTGAAAGTCCCTCTTCATCACAACAGTTAAAGCTGCAGGAGCCCTGCCCTCTTTTGTATCTGATCCAGAGAGCAGGGCTCCTGCAGCTTTTACTGGATAAATTCCTGGAGGAGAAAGCTATCAATGGCTACTAGACCTAATGGTTGTTAGCCATCTCCAGTACTCGAGGCAGTAAGCCTGTGTGCACCAGTTTCTGGGGAACATGGGTGGGAGGGTGCTGTTGCACCATGTCCTGCTTGTTGGTCCCTGGCTGATGGCTGGTTGGCCACTGTGTGAACAGAGTGCTGGACTAGATGGACCCTTGGTCTGATCCAGCAGGGCTCTTCTTATGTTCATACCAGCAGCGAATCCACTGTCCTGTATCAGCTTCTACAGAGGGGTAGCTCAACTAGCCAAAAGGTGCTTAACAGATCTCCAAGCAAGCTGTCTCTGGCCTAATCTACACCAAGCAGGATATTCCACTATGAAAATGGTACATAAAAGGCAGGAGCCACACTACTGCTTTATAGCAGTATTGACGTGCACTGACAACTGTTGGGGCCCTTTGACACATGCCATATACCGCTTCCATACCGCTTTAATATATCCTGCTTGGTGTAGATTAGGCTCCTGTCTCTGCCTCCAACTCCGGGTCAGCTCCAAGGCCGAAGGGGCCCTCAGCAAAGTCCCTTCTACTGGGTTCCTCCTGTGTTGGATGGCCCTGGGCTTAGATGGAGGCCAGCAACAGCATTCCAAGCAGCGCCAGGCGAATGGGACTCAAGATTTATGGATTAAAATCCCAACTACACATGTGGGTGCAGATGAACTCATTCCTGAGAAATGAATGCTAACACAGGAATTTGACCTTAAAATATTTTAATGTTGGAATGTACTTCCAGGGATTTGGAAGAAGCTGTAATCTGCTTTGCAAATCAAGCCGGTGATGATAACAGCTTTCTTGGTGCATATTATATACAAAATGAAATCTTAGGAGTGGAGGAACCATGCCACTAGCACAATTTTACCTTTCTCCCAGATGTATCACTTCAAGATGAAATTATTTTCTGAGAATGTATTGTTGTGGGGGCTGAAAAGAAATCCTTTTACATAAGAACATAAGAAGAGCCCTGCTGGATCAGATCAAAGGTCCATCTAGTCCAGCATTCTGTTCACACAGTCGCCAACCAACTGTCAACCAGGAACCCACAAGCAGGACATGGCAATAGCACCCTCCCACCCATGTTCCCCAACAACTGGGGTACATAGGCTTACTGCCTCTGATACTGGAGGTAGCACATAGCCATCAGGGCTAGTAACCACTGATAGCCTTCTCCTTCAGGAATTTATCCAATCCCCTTTTTAAAGCCATCCAAAGTGGTGACCATCACTACATCTTGTGGAAGTGAACGCCATAGTTTAACTCCATAGTTCAACTTCCATAGTTTAATCTCCCACCAATCAGCTTCATGAGATGACAGTTGGTAGACCATTGAAAAGAAGGAGGCAGAAGTGCTTCTATACCTCAGTCATTTATTTTACTCTGTAGGCAATAAGAACACAAGAAGAGGCATGCTGGATCAGGCCAAAGGCTATTATCTAGGGTCAAGCGCATTGCTGGAAAAAACGTTCCTTTCCCCCCTCGCAAAGAGGGGGGAAGAGGCGAGATCAGGGCAGGACATGGAAGACGTCATCTGAGTCCTTTGTATGCAACGCACCATGACAGCGGGCTATAATGCTGGTGTGATGGAGCTCTCAGCCCTCCCATTGAAATCCATAAGACTTAAAACATGCCATAACAGGTCTGGTCATGTCATAACTCAGTGGTCGAGCACATTCTTTACATACAGAAGGTGCCAGGTTCATTCAGTGGTGTCTTAGTTCAAAAGGGTCAGGTAGAAGGCAATGGGCAAGTCCCACTGGAGAACAGTGTGTCACAACACAGGATCTTTACAACAGGCCTGTCCGCCGACACTCCCTGCTCAAGCTAAGCGCCACCACTTTATGAGTCTGAGGTGAGGGGCAAACACCACCTTTCTATAAACTATGTGGAGAAAGGGGTTAAACAGGAATAATTTCAGGAATAAAATAATGCGCTGTGAATTAAATGTGCTGATGGTGAATTAATGTCAGAACGGGTGTTACATGTATATAACTGCAGGTGATAAATGCCAAGGAGACACGTGGGATTTTTGTGGTAGTAAAACAAACTGAATAAAAAATTATTTCAATGTTCACAAACTTTGTTTCATAATAAAACCTTTCAGAGCCTTGTTAAAACCTCTCCTCCAATCCTTTCTCTCTTCTCATACACGCTTTCCTTTCTCTCACACCTTCACTCTTGAACTTTCTTTATTATCAGGATTGTTTAATATACAACAACTATCTGCACACTACACTCAAAAGACAACCCTCTTTACCCTGATCCTCTAATTCTCCCTTGAACCAAAGTACTTAAAAAAAAACACCTATCCCCTCAGTCATTCCCTTATATATCCTCCTCCCCCCTCCTAAGATATTCAATCTCCACTCACTCAGGTCAATCATAGAATCATAGAATCATAGAATAGCAGAGTTGGAAGGGTCCTACAAGGCCATCGAGTCCAACCCCCTGCTCAATGCAGGAATCTACCCTAAAGCATCCCTGACAGATGGTTGTCCAGCTCCCTCTTGAATGCCTCTAGTGTGGGAGAGCCCACAACCTCCCTAGGTAACTGATTCCATTGTTGTACTGCTCTAACAGTCAGGAAATTTTTCCTGATGTCCAGCTGGAATCTGGCTTCCTTTAACTTGAGCCTGTTATTCCGTGTTCTGCACTCTGGGAGGATCGAGAAGAGATCCTGGCCCTCCTCTGTGTGACAACCTTTTAAGTATTTGAAGAGTGCTATCATGTCTCCCCTCAACCTTCTCTTCTCCAGGCTAAACATGCCCAGTTCTTTCAGTCTCTCTTCATAGGGCTTTGTTTCCAGACCCCTGATCATCCTGGTTGCCCTCCTCTGAACACGCTTAGAGTCAACATGTGTTTAGACTCAACGTTCTAAACACAATAGACGTACAAATCCTTAGACATACATTAGGGAACTGACTTGTGGGCTGTAACGCCACAAACAGCCATTAAATCGAGAGTACAGAGCTAAATGGACCCATGGCCTGACATGGCGTGAGGCAGCCCCCTGCTAGCTCCAGGTTTTGGAGGACATAAGACCCCCCCCCCAATCCTCTCTCACTGAGTCTACTTTCTCATTGCCATTGTCATCAGCTGCAGTTACTCCTCATCCTTTTGCTCCTTACTGCTACCACATGCGGGCTTAACAGGAAGAGAGATGGTGAGCAAATAGGGCCATCTCCTGCTCCTCCTTCTCACCACCACTGTTGTCTGGGTCAGAGCGAGAGGCAGGTGAACAAGCAGGTTGCAATGATGAAGAGGAGGAGCAACTCCAAGGGGCTGTTGTCAGCCCCCTCCCCCACGCAGCTTGAGCGTGGGCCCTTAACAGACGCCCAGCCATGCCTACCCTTGACGTCGGGCCCTGAAAGCAGTCCTTGGTTTTGACAGGGCGTTCTTGTATTCCAAAAGCAGAGAAACTGGCAGGATTTCAAAGCTCCATCCCATGAGTGTTTTACTGCACATTCGTTACTGGGCACTCGCGTTACTGGGCACTTGCTTCCAAATCGCGTGAGGTACTGGTTCCTCTCTATTCGGCCCTGGTTAGGCCTCATCTAGAGTATTGCATCCAGTTCTGGGCTCCACAATTCAAGAAGGATGCAGACAAGCTGGAGCGTGTCCAGAGGAGGGCAACCAGGATGATCAGGGGTCTGGAAACAAAGCCCTATGAAGAGAGACTGAAAGAACTGGGCATGTTTAGCCTGGAGAAGAGAAGATTGAGGGGAGACATGATAGCACTCTTCAAATACTTGAAAGGTTGTCACACAGAGGAGGGCCAGGATCTCTTCTCGATCCCCCCAGAGTGCAGGACATGGAATAACGGGTTCAAGTTACAGGAAGTCAGATTCCAGCTGGACATCAGGAAAAACTTCCCGGCTGTTAGAGCAGTACGACAATGGAACCAGTTACCTAGGGAGGTTGTGGGCTCTCCCACACTAGAGGCATTCAAGAGGCAGCTGGACAACCATCTGTCAAGTATGCTGTAGGGTGGATTCCTGCATGGAGCAGGGGGTTGGACTCGATGGCCTTTTAGCCCTTTCCAGCTTTACTCTTCTATGATTCTATGATCCTACTCACATGACTTCATCTGCCTCTCGCCCGTCTTCCGCCCCTTCTGGCCATTATTGCACCGCAAAAACCAAACAAAACCCTCATTAAAAGCTTCATCCCATATACCTGCTTCCCTTGGATTATCCCCGTAGCGCTAAGCTTTTGCGGTTGTTGTTGTTTTTGCTACTGGGCGACAGTGATCCTTTGCATACCAGGATGTGAGTTTAAGGGGGGAAATGCAAAAAGTCATTAAAACACCAACAGATGACTCAATTCAATTCAAATTTGGTATGCTTAAAGCTCTCCCTAATATCTGTTACTGTGCCAATTTTGGTGTCTTTATCTTTAAAGCTTATGCAGATGTAAGCATTTCTTTAAAATTCTGCTCCTGTGCCCCAGTGGCGGCTCGGAAGATACGCTCAAAATGTAGGGTCTAAATACGGCGAATCTTTTGGCTTTATTGCACAATTAAGGCAGGATGCGTGGGAGTACTTCACAATCAAAGCAGATTATAAGGTGGAAAACCTCTGAGTCCTTTGCATGCAATTCACAGTGATTGCACAGTATAACGCTGCTGTGATAAAGCTTTAAGTCCAGTTGCTGTTCTCTCCTGCCGGACTGAATGGGCCTCGTTACTTCCTGTTTTCAGGAAGGGACGTGGGTTCAGCAACAGAAGAAGCGATGGGAGGCGCACATTTGACTAGATGTGATGGGGCTTCTACACTAATGCTTTAAAACGGTTTCTAACAGTAGTGACAACTGTTGGGGCCCAGAACACACGCTATAGCCAACTTTCAAACCATTTTCAAAGTGTCATATCCTGCTTGGTGTAGACTTAGCCGCAATTTCTGGGCTGAACTGCATCCTGCTTCCGGCAGCCAACCCCATTACTTTTCATCCCCCTCTTGCGGGAAACGATCCGTCTTCAATTTCAAACACAGTTTATCATTTTCACTCATCTAGTCCTTGAAATACCTAACTCAAGAGTGGGCTGGTTTTGGAATGTCATCCCAGCTTCTTCAGCGGGCCTTTCTTGGCATTTGTATTTCAATTTAAACATGTGAGTTTGAGATGTGTTCCGACATTTGATATTATAATTAGGAGAGAACTATTGAGACACAGTTCCAAGCTATCACTACGGCCTACCGTTGCCTCAGATTTAAGCTGGTTTTTTATAGTCATGCCCTCTCTTCAGGGAAGTGTCGGTTTGGGTGGTGTGTGCGAAAGAATATCCACCAGAAAAATAAATAAATAACCAAACTACATTTCTCAGTTTACACCGGAAGCTGCTTTCTACCAATTTAGGGCACAATCCTATGCATGGTTAGGCAGGAAAAGGTTCTACAACTCCCAGCATGGCTGGCTGGGGAATGCTGGGAATTCTAGGACTTTTTTTCTGTCTAAACATGTATCAGATTGTACCTTTAAATGACCAGGGCTAGTTAACTCCCTGAAGGACATGAGTTTGCCTGCCCCTGATGTACATTGACTGACAGCAGCTCTCTGGGCTTTCCTGTCATTTGTACATGAGGCTTTTATTCCACACCTTTATTGAGGTTTCTGCTTCTGGATTCTTTGCAGGGTTAAAATCGGTTCCTTTACACATGCTTTTCCCTCAGGATTTTTTTTTTCTTTGCCTTTCTACATGTGCACCCACTAGATGGCACTGTGGTACAGCGAAATTGGTCAATTACATGAGGCTCTCATTCTGTCATTGCTAAATAATATTAGGCTTTCCTCCTTATGGGAAAAATGGATAATGGTTACAAAGCACGGGAGAGGCACTAGAGGATGCTGACACACAATAAAAGCTTTGTGTAAGATTCTCAGACAGGAGTCTTTCATAGCCCTACCTATGTTGCATCACAACAAAGAACAAGGGGACAGGAGCAGGCAGAAGAAACATCATGGCCTGCTCCTGTTGGACTCTCTCTCTCTCCTCCCCCCCTCCCTCCCTCCTGAACTCCTGTTCCTTGTGTGTCATGTCTTTATTACACTGTAAGCCTGAGGGCAGGGACTGTCTTTTTTGCTAAGTGTAAGCCGCTCTGAGAGCCTCTTTTGGCTGAGGAGCGGGGTATAAATATGATAAATAAATAAATAAATAAATAAAATAAATACCTGGGACTGAACCCAGGACCTTCGTCAGCAAGTGTCATTTGCATGCATGCAGCCCCTGGTGAAATTCCCTCTTCATCACAACAGTTATAGCTGCAGGAGCCCAACCTTCTTTTGTATCTGGTCAAGAGGCAGGGCTCCTGCAGCTTTAACTGTTGTGATATGGTCACCCTATTAATGTAGCATCCCCAATCTTTATGCTCTCCAGATGTGTTGCACTACAACGCTCATCATGGCTGAGAATGATGGGACTTGCACTCCAAAACGCCTGGAGGGCAGCAGGATGGTGAAGGTGGTTTTAATGAGTGAGAAATTGATTTAGGGTGCAATCCTATGTATGTATCGTTAGAGAAAATTCCTAGAACTCCCAGCATGCCCATAGGATTGCATAACAGGGCTTGCTGAGGGATGCTGGGAATTGTAGGACTTCTTTCAGTCTAAACATGCAAAGGATGACTCCCTTAGGAGACTAAGCATAAGAAACCCCATAAAATCAACTATGGGAGCTTTCATTTAACCCTCACTCCCTCTAACAGTGAACTCAGCTGGAAAAACTAAGGGATTATGGGAGTGGTAATCCAACACTAGGAAAAACTGTTTACAATCCTCCCCTTCCAACCATGTGTACTCTATATATACCTGAAACTCTGGATAACACCAAGCACCAGGGCCAGATCTACACAAATTAGGATATAACACTTTGAAAACGTTTTGAAAACTTTATATGGAGGTCTAATCTACACCAAGCAAGTTATTGCACTATGAAAGCGGTATATAAAAGGCAGGAGCCACACCAAGCAGGATGTAGCGGTATGAAAGCGGTATATGCTATCTGATGGGCCCCAACAGTTGTCAGTGCAACCTTGTACTCCTTTCGGCGCCTCCTGAAAACATCTTTATTCCAAGAAGCCTTTCCTTAATATGCAGCCTTGAATCTCTGTTTGTGCTTCTTTTAAATTTTGTTTTAACTGTTTTATTCTGTTTTTATTTTCATTTTATCTTGTACACTGCTCCGAAATTTTTCAATGGGGAGCGGTATATAAGTATTCTAAATAAATAAATAAATAGTGTGGCTCCAGCCTTTTATATACAGCTTTCATAGTGCAATACCCTGTTTTGTGTAGATTAGGCTGGAGTGTGTCCTGGTCCTCAACAGTTGTCACTACTGTTATAAACCATTTAAAGCAGTAGTGTAGATCCTGCACTGGTGAGGTGGACTGTAGGTCATGAAAGCATGTGCCGTAATAATTGTGTTAGCTTTTATGGTTAAACATAAAAGATCATTTCCTGACCAATAAAAACCAAAGGAGGACGAGAGATCATGACAAACTGCAAATCTTACACACAATTAACATTAAGATAATAGTATGATTTATAAAGTACTATAAAAGATTTATAAAATGTGGTTTAAAATTGCACAAGAAAAGGTGCATGTAAAGGTAGTAATACAATGTATAAAACAGTGTAAACATTTATATGAAGTTGTATAATTTTAGCTATGTTTTACAATTTCTTATAAATGTTTTATACTGTTTCACTGATTTTATTACTATTTTTACTTGCACCATTTGTTCTATAATTTAAGCTATGTTTTGCAACAAAAGGTGCAGGTAAAAGTAAATTTTTGAACCATCTACTAAATAAATTATTATTATTATTATTATTATTATTATTATTATTATTATTATTATTATTATTGCACCATCAGTGTACATAAATATACAAGAATTATAAGGAGAAGTGGAACATCTCTGTGTCCTGTTACAAGCATTACAGTATCAAAGTACAAGCAATCTGTAGAATTTAACATTCTTGTTAAATGTTTTATAGTACTTTATAGATCTCATTATTACATTATTGTTACTTGTGTGTAAGATTTGCAATTTGTACTGATCCCTCATTCTCCTTTAATCTTTATGGTGCCACAAGATTCTTTACTGTCATTCACACTTTATTTTATTCTCTAAAGCACTTTGTGAAAAAATCACATCATCATCATCATCATCATCATCATCGACAATGCCTGGGTGTTTTGAGATCTATAATATTTACTTGGTTGTGTGTGTGTTTTAAAGATGATTCTTTAAAAAAAACAACTAGATGCATTTGCAGTATGTTAATGCAAAAATCTTCCAAGTGCAAGGCTGCGAGGATCCATTTAAATTATGGATATTATGAGATGAAAATGAAAATAAATCACAAAACTAGAGAGGATAAGGGGAGAAGAATTAAATTTTGCTGGGAAATTCTGCCACCTTGTGGTGAACTGGGTACCAATCAGTTTAAATTCATCAGAAGTCTTGTATATTTCTAAGGTAGAGATAACATATATGACATCCCAAGATTATTCTGAAGTCTTATATGAGGCTGTCAGGCTCCCCTGCTATTGCTGTTAACTTGAAAGTTTCTGCTCTATACCGGGATTGATGCCACCTCTTTTTGTTCATGTACACCCGTTGATCACGTACATTCATGTAATCCAACTCCATAG
Source organism: Elgaria multicarinata webbii (assembly GCF_023053635.1). Classification (NCBI taxonomy): domain Eukaryota; kingdom Metazoa; phylum Chordata; class Lepidosauria; order Squamata; family Anguidae; genus Elgaria; species Elgaria multicarinata. The sequence goes on along the minus strand of NC_086174.1, from coordinate 24,004,832 downwards.
AGAGACACTGTGCTTGGAGTGAGATAAGGAAGATGCATGGTGAGTGCTTAAGTACACGGCTAGATGACTAGACCTTTATATAGAAACCAGTGAGTGGATCAGTATCCTTCATAGCTGACAAAAGTATTGTTTCCTTTTGAGATCTTGTACTATGGTCCAACTGCAAATTTGATCCTGAAGAAGCATTATGTTAGAAATACTAGTCTGTTTTTAATTAACTCTGTTGCCATCCTATTGTACCTTTTGGATATTGGTGTCTTCTTCATCATACATGCTTTTAGGTATGTATTATTTCAAAATATATAGTGGAAGTTTCGAATCTAATGCTTGACTTACTAAAAGATAACCTTTGTTGCTCACCGGTCCTCTTCTGCTTTGCACTTGTGTGACATGACCCGGCTCTTTTGCTGGGAAAGTCAAGATGTTAGCTTGGAACACTCGAGATATATTTCCAAAAGTCACAGCTGCATTTCTGACTCTGGCAGAATCCCCAACACATATCCCCAACAATACCATGGTGCTATTGGAAAAGTTTGTAGGACGTCCACATGATAGAACCAATGGATTGTGCAAAGTCAATCAGACAAAACTCCAGATGTTTTCAAAAGGATCATGATCCCTGGAGACTAGTCCACCAACACAGATGGCTCCCAAGCGATGCGCAACATGCACAATCTTTTAGGGAGGACATGTATGGGGGAAAGGTAATGAAAAAGGATTTAAAGTTAGCAGTTCTGGGGAGGGGAACATGAGGCCCAGGGGGCTAAATCCAGCCCTCTTGGGGTCCCAATCCTGCCCTCCAAAGTTCCCCAGATGGCCATGCCCGCTTTCCCATGCTTTCCTTCCAATTTCTCGACCACCAATAGTTTGGTGGATTCTGAGCCTTCCTGCAGGACATTCCCCATTCGGAAGGTCTGAAGGACGTCTCCTAAGGCTTAGCAGTAAAGTGTTTTAAAGTACAATGTGCTGGTCATTTTTTATATATTTGGCTCCACCCCCTTTGCCTTCAGCCCCACTCACCACTGGAATACGGCCCCCGAGAGCTTCTCCAATATTGAATTTGGCCCTCAGGCTCAAAGAAGTTCAGCACCCCTGCTGTAGGCTGAGGTTGGGAGAGGAAAGGTGGATTTCAATGGCAACCCAAGTGGACAGCTCTTGGCCAACCTCAGGTAAAGTGCTATATGATCTGATACACAGGCCCTGTCTACAACATACGAGTGTAGGGGGGGGCGATCCTGGACTTACCTTCTTCCAGGATCGGCCCATGTGTCCAAATGGCTAGCGTGACATCCGGGATGGGAGGAGGGAAGTTGTGCGACTCACAGTGCCCATTTTTTTAAAGGGGCAAGGAGCTAGAGCATGCTCGCGCTCCAGCAAAAGGTAAGCGGGGGGGAGCCCCGACCCTGCTCTCCCCCACCCCCTGATTCCTCCCGGCCTGGCTCCTTCCCTCTACTGATCCCGGCTACTCATGCGGAAGAGGGAAGAACCCAGGACAGGCGCCCACATGTTCCGCGGTCTCGGAACGATTCCGAGACCGCAGGAAGAATCAGGTTTTCCCAGGGATTATTTATCCCTGGGGAAATCCTTGCTCGTCCCTCCTTACCCCCGGGAGTCCATGCATCATTTGGATGCACAGGGACTCAGCCATGTCCAGCCTGGATTTTCTGGCTGGTGTAGAAACAGCCACAGCAGGATATAACACTTTAAAAACTTTATGAAAACATTATATGTAATGTGTCCTGGGCCTGAACAGTTGTCATAACCATTATAAACCGTTATAAGCAATAGTGTAGATCCTGCCTATAGAAGAGATGCAGAAATCTATGCCAGTGTGGTGTAGTGGCTAAGGTGTTGGACTGGGAGTCGGGAGATCAGGGTTCTAGTCCCCACTCGGCCATGGAAGCTCACTGGGTGACTCTGGGCCAGTCACAGACTCTCAACCCAGTCTACCTCACAGGGTTGTTGTTGTGAGGATAAAATGGAGAGGAGGATTATGTACAATGCCACCTCAATTGCACTGCTCTTTGCCACTATGAAGAGGACAACTTTTGGGAATAATTTGACATATAAGAGTAGTGACATTATATACTTCACAAAGCAGAGTTATGCCATAAACAGAATTTCTCTGTTTCCAGCTGAAGTTTATTCACAAAACAGGCACTACCGATGTCCCATAAATCCATTTATGTTCCATACACTATGGAATCTGCACATATAACCAAGAAGTTTGCAAGTTTATTTGGGGCTTATTAATCTATGGTGTTAATATTATGTCGCCGGTGGATATAAAATGATTTTTCAGAGACAGTATTTTAGAGTGCAATCCTATGCATGTTTAGACAGAAAAATGTCCGACGACTGCCAGCTTTCTGGGATGTCTTTAAAAAAAAAATTCTGTCTAAAGATACGTAGGTTTGCTCCCTTATATTTTGTAAGAAAACTTCCAGGGGGTGCTTTCAGATAGAGGGCTCTTACCGTGAAACAAGGATGGGCGCAAACGCACATTCCAAACTCCTTTGCGAGTCACATGAGTTCCTTGGCAAACAATTCATAATGAAAAGAGTTCTAGTGTTTTGGGGGATAGAGACACTGTCTTAATGTTTACTGCTATCCATAAACTGATGCTTTCCTGCAGTGAGTGAGGAGCACATCAGTGGAGCACTAGACAAGCCGCCCCCGCCCCAGCAGGGATCAGTGGTAGCCCCTGCAGGAGTGCTGTCCCCCACCCCGCAAATGCCCAAAACTGCCAGGTGCCAACGCCAGCCTGCTTGTACTGAGGTTGCCTCATTAGTCCATCTAGCTCACATTGTCTTAATTTTATTATGCAATTATTTATTTTACATGTATACCCTGCCTTTTTTCCTCTTGCAAGGAGCCCAATGCCACTCATATGCTCCTCCTCCTCCTCCTCCTCCTCTTCCTCTTCCTCCTCTCCATTTAATCTTAGCAACAGGTAGGTTAGGCTGAGAATCAGTGATGGAGACAAAGTTCACCCAGTGAGCATTATGGCCGAGTGGGGTCTAGAACCCAGGTCTCCTGAGGCCCAGTCCATCACTAACCACTACGCCACACTGGCTCTCTTAACATGGACTAGCAGGAAGTTGTTAGAGTTTTAGACAAGGGTCTTTGGCACTCCTACCTGGAGATGCCAGAGATGAACCTGGGACCTTCTGCATGCCAAGCTGGTGTTCTGCTGCTGAGCCAGGATCAATGCCTGAGCACCACTTCGCCCAGTTCTTCCCATAACGCGTGGCTGAAAGCCTGGCTTCCCTTGGAATTTTTGTTTGCTCTGCAACAGCCAGTACTCAGCCAGCTTCTGGACCACAGAGGCCATAGCTAGATGGGGCGATATCCCATGGCAATCCCCGGGATCATCCCTGTGCGTCCACATGACGCACAGGGGATCCCAGGAGCAGGGAGGAATGATCCCTCCCTTGCCCCGGGATCTCACCCTAGCCGTTGAGCCCACTTTTTCCATGGTCATGAGCTGATCCCAAGACTGTGGAACGTGTGTGGGTGTTGCAGTTTGTCTCGGCTCCTCGTGGTTACTTGCGAGGAGCTGTGACCCGGGCACAGAGCTCCTCAGGAGCTCTGCGCCCATCAGGGGTGGGGTGGGAGGAGTGGGGGAAGTTATTTAAAATAAAAATGTTACTTTTTGCGCATGAGCGTTCGTGCGCTTTTCTTCTTCTTTAACAAAACAAAAAACAAAATGGCGGGTGCGACATCCTCTCCCTCCGAGGTTGTCGCCCACCATGTGTAAACAGAGGGGGAGAACTCACCCCTCCATCGTGCTAGACCTGGTAGGTCTAGCTGAGGCCGGAATCTCATGAGGTGATCATGGAGGGGATGAAAGAGGAGCCCTGGCCTGGCATGTTGGCTTCAAGCACATGCACTTACAGGCATGGGAACTCAAGTCAATCTGCATTCCCCTCCCACCCTCCAAGATTTAATTTCCTCATGCCCAGGGAAGGGATGAATCTGAAATAACTCTAGCAGGCTCACATGTGTGCACATGTGAGCACACATACGTGTAAATGTACGAAACCACCTTTTAAAAAAAAATATAGCTAAACATCTCTTGCATCTCCCCAACAGGTAAAAAGGAGGACATTGTTTTGGATGTTCCTGAAATAGTGGATGTTCTTGAAATTTTTGTATGTTTTACTGTTTTGATTCTTATATTCACCACTCCAGAATCTGTTTCAGGTACGAAGCAGTGTACAAATTATGTAAATAAGTAAATAAAGACACGGACTGCACTCTTTTGACAAGATAAACTTTCGCTCATTACGTAGCCTCCCGCATATTTAGATTTCAATAAAACCAGTTCAAATAAGAAGAGCAGCCATGGGCTCAAAGCCTCTCCTTCGGCGGGTGCATCCCTATTTAAAACCAACCCTACACGCACACCAGAAAAGCCAAGGCCAAGCCAGCGATAGCGATTTTAGGACACAGTTGATACGGAGACACCTTACGATGACACAGTAGCCCCGTAAGGATGGGGCCATAGCTCAGTGTGATTGAGCGCATGCTTTGCATGAAGAAGATCCCAGGTTCAATCCCCGGCTTCTCCAGGTAGGGCAAGGAAAGAATCCTGCCTGAAACCCTCGAGAGCTGCTGCCAGTCAGTGCTGACAATACTGGGCTGGATGGACCCACAGTCTGACTCAGTATAAGGCAGCTTCCTATGTTCCTACGGTCATTGAGCAAGCAAATGGAAGCAGGGTTGGGCTGGGGGAGGATTTACATTTGCATCCTCTTACCCCACTCCTGCCCACCCCTTTCCCAGGTTCACATGAGCTTACACGTACACAACTGTGCACAGTTTGTATGCTGCAAAAAACCATGCAGAGGGACTGTACATACTTTTGGGTGTACATATGAAAGTACAGACAGCAGGAATAAAGTGGCAGGGGTGGGGAGGCAGCAAGCATGATGACCCCAATCATCCTCCCCCCTTCTCTCAATGACAGTCTGCCTGCACAGGGCTAGTGTAGTAACCTACCAGTGTCAGAAGATGGCATTCTTAGACAATTGTGGTGCAACACCCCTTCTGTAGGATTTCCACATTTCGTGGACAGAGGTTCTGCTCTTTTGCCAGGTGCATGAGAGGCAGAAAGTCAACCGGTGAAGCTTTCCCTATGATTGCAGAGGTGGGCAGAAAGTAGTTCACCAGATGTTTTAGACTTCAGCTGGCAGGGGCTTCTTGCAATTGAAGGCCAAGACATCTGGAAATCTACCTTCTGCCTATTCCCTGGGGTAGGGAGAAAAACTATACCTGTTGATTTTCTGCCTCGTATGCTGCTGTAAAGGCAAAGTACCCCAGGAATGGTAGAAACACTGCTTGCTGTGACCCAATGTCAGAGTGCCACGGATCGGCTAAACCCAGAATAGATATCCTAGTTTTACATAATATCAAATTTATGTACATCTCCCCACAATTTTCTTTTTGCGACTACTCCATTCAAAGCGGGTTGACAACAGATACATCAAAACAATTACATTCATTACAAAAATAAATAAGTAAAACGTATTATATAAATGTAAAGTATTTTTATGAATATCCTTGCTATACATTATCTTAGAAATCCTCATAACTACCCTGTAAAGTAAGCCACTATTATTATGACCATATTACAGATGGGTAGACTGAGAAAACCAGTATTGCAGCCTTTACAGGGTGGCCCAATGCAAAAGAGGACAGGGCTCCTGCACCTTTAATAATGGGGTGAAAAGGGGCATTTCAGCAGACGTGGCCCTGTCATGCAAGGCACACCCACATGCTAAAGGTGAAGGAGCCTTGTCCTCTTTTGCATCCGCACCCCCCTACTCACCTGAGTTCAGGGCAGAAGCGAGATTTAAAGTAGGGACTTCCCAGCTCACACCCTTCTGCAGTAACCGTCACTAACTCTAATTGTAGACCTTGGGCCGTCTGAAGGATGCCAGCAAGTGGTTTCCTTTTTGTCCCTTTTGTCAAAGAAAGAACACACAGCTTACCTTTGAGTCTGATCTTGAGAAAGTCTCTCGAGGTGGCAATAAACATCCAGAGATTCCCCTTTCCCTTTTGGCGCCTTTGAGAGCGGCTTAAATCCAGCTCTTCAGTGCTGCTGCAAGTCACCCAGCAGCTGCCTTTCCCTCCCTCTGCTTCTTCCTTCCTTAAAAGAGTTGTCACTGCTTCTGACTTGCGAGGGGTGGAGTTTCTTGACAGATCTGCAACCTTCATGTCCAGTGATGCATTTGCAGGCAAATGTCTTCCTGTGATGATGACCTTCAAGTCATGTTTTTTTTTTAAAAAAAAAAAATCTATTTTTACCTGATCTTGATTCACTGGAACTGCCTGGGTCCCGGGGAGCTTTGTGGGGGAACTTGGTCTCCCCCACCTTCAATTTTAATAACAAGGGGTTAATTATCCAGAAGAAATGAAGCTACTTAAAGAAATAGCCATCCTAAAATCACGCATTTTTCCTCGTGTTTGAGAAGCCATAATATTACGGCACGATTATTCTTACTGATCTGAAGCCACCATTGCTTCTCATCTGTTCAATGGGTTTCTAGACCTCAGTATCCCAAATATTTCCACACAGCATATTCTTGTTTGCATGTTATTAGACTTGGGGCCCTCCAAATGTTTTGGACTACAACACCCAGCATTCCTGACTATTGGCCATGCTAGCTTGGACTGATGGGAGGTGAAGTCCCCAAAATCTAGAGGGCTTCAGGTTAAGGAAAGTTATCCAGGGCAGGATCTACACTACTGCATTAGAATGGTTTATAACGGTATTGCTAACTGTTTAGACACAGGAGGGTGAACATATGGAAAGGAGGACACGCCTTCTGTATCTTTAACAATGGTATTGAAAAGGGAATTCAGGAGATGTCCTTTGTATGCATGCAGCACCTGGTGAAATTCCATCGCAACAGTTAAAGCTGCAAGAGCCGTGCCCTCTTTTGTATCTGGTCACTCTAGTATAGCTCCTGCAGCTTTAACTGCTCTGATGAAGAGGGGATTTCAACATGTGCTGCATGCATACAGATAACACCTGCTGAAATTCTCTTTTTCTATACAACTGTTAAAGATACAGGAACCCTGTCCTCTTTTCCCATATGGTCACCCTACCTTCTTGCACAGCGTGCACAGAGGAAGAGGGCAAGAGGGCCAGAGGCTGCCCTTCCTTTCCCTTGCTCCTGTCCCTCCTCAGATGCTTAGAGGGGACAGGTGATCAGGGATGGGTGCTCAGCCACTGCTAGGGTATTGGGCCACTATGAGGATCTAAGACAGGCATAGGGTCAGGGGGCCACCTTGTCCCACCCCAGACCCCATCAGGGCCCATACCTCACCCCTGCTGAAATTGCCACTGTCGTATCCCCCACCCCCAGGGATTCTCTTCCCTGAGGCTATGTACGTTTGCAGTGTATCAGAGGGGGTTTATCCTTTCACTTCAAACCTTGGCCCTTATACACCTTCAAGCCCAAGGAAATACTGCTTTTCCTGCCAGACTTTGACCACTCTCAATACCACTGCCACCACTCTATTCCCAACAATATGCCTTACAGGCTACAGTAACATCCAGCCAAGAATGGGCTGTCAGATTGCAGAATTCGGGATACGGGCGTCTAGAAGTCCCGTGAAGAGATCAAATGGTGGCATAGCACAGGTTGAGAGTAAATAGGCTGAGCACAAACCAGGGAGCTGCTCGTTCTGCTACTGCTACAGCCTTCCCCAATGTGCTGGACTATACCTCCCATCACCGTCAGCCAGCATGATGGGAGGTGTAGTCCAATGCATTTGGAGGACACCAAGTTAGAGAGGCCTGCCCTTTTCTATAATATTCATCAACAGCATCTGTTCAGTACAGCCAGGATCTCTTTTGAATTTCATTTTAACATTGGACCACCCTGAACTGCACCACACCCTGAAAAGAATTTTGGGGTCCCTGCCTACAATTTTTCATAAGGACATAAGAAGAACTATGCTGGATCAGACCAAGGATCCTTCCAGTCCACCACTCTGTTCACACAGTGGCCGACCAGCTATTGACCAGGGACCAGCACCCTCCCACCCATGTTCCCCAGCAACTGGCGTATATAGGCTTACTGCCTCGGATCCTGGAGGTAGCACCTAGCCATCAGGACTAGTAGCATTGATAGCCCTCTCCTTCTGGAATTTATCCAATCCCCTTTAAAGCCATCCAAATTGGTGGCCATCCCCACATCTTGTGGTAGTGAATTCCAGAGTGTAACTCTGTGCTGTGTGAAGAAGTCCTTCCTTTTATCTGTCCTGAATCTCCCACCAATCAGCTTCATGGAATGATCCCAGGTTCTAGTATTATGGGAGAGGGAGAAAAATGTCTCCCAATCGACATTCTCCACATCATGCATTCAAAGAATAAATATATACACGCCATCATCAGATTTCTTTTTTCTTCTTTTTAATTCCATGTCAGTGTATTAACATTGGTGACCGCAGCAGGCTCAGCTGGATGGCTGCAGTGGGCGATTCTTTAACTGAATAACAAAGACAAACACAACACCGAAGGAAGAGAGAACGGTCAGGCCTTCGGGCAGCCAAGACAAAATGTGCCTTCGTTGTGTGCATTAGAAAGGAAGGGGGATTGTAAAGAGGAAGGAAGAAGAGAGGAGGGAAAAAAACTGAGATACATAAACATCGAGGGAGCTACGTGTCCTCTTTTCTTTGCTGACTGGAGTCTGCAGTTGTTTCGTGGTTAGTTTTTCCTGTTTTTATAATCCAGGAAAATCTTCCTGAAAACGAAATACAGCAAAATGACGAACCAGAGTATGTGGTGTTTCATAATAAAATAGAAAGCCAGCTCCCTGACTGTGTAAATAACATGGATAAAGATGAAGCAGAAAAAAAATAGGGCATACTGGTTCTGGGGCTGGAGTAATTCGTGGAGCTCTTGACCAATCTGTTTGGGAAAGAAGCAGAAAACAAAAAGAGGAAAATGATGTTCCAGTCAACAAAGCATTCCTTATGATCAGCTGCCCAACACTTGACGCATGAACTAAAGAAAATGTTGCAATGGCTACTAAGATGTAAGCCCCACTGAATTCAATGGGACTTACTCCCAGGTGAGTGTATAGTACAGAACTCAGTAGGACTTACTTCTGAGTAGACATGCATAGGATTTCAAAGTAAATGTGCTTAAATTAACTTCCATTGGTTTTCCTATGGACTTCAGAATGCTCATAATTCTCTGGATTGTGTCTTTATCACCCATTGTTAAAATGGAAGTTTGGTGCAAATTCAGATAAATTAGGGTGACCATATGGAAAGGAGGACAGGGCTCCTGTATCTTTAACAGTTGCATAGAAAAGGGGATTTCAGCAGGTGTCATTTGTATGCATGCAGCACCTGGTGAAATTCCCTCTCCATCACAACAGTTAAAGCTGCAGGAGTCCTGCCCTCAAGAGCCCTGCCCTGCTGTTGGGCAGAGCAAGTCAGCGACCTCAAGCAGCAGAGGCTGGGGGTGGGTGGGGATAAGCTGTTGGAAGACAGCACTGCATGTGCCATGCAGCCTGTCCTGTCCACCTAAGCTGGCCTGCTGTTCTCAGGTTCACTGATGGATCCTGTCCCATTGCCAGTATTAAAGTAAGATTCAACCGCTACTTCAGTCGGTTCCTGTATGTGGAATGGGAGGGGGCATTTTGTCCTTTGCCTCAGGCTGCAAAATGACTTAGGCTGGCCCTGGCCAAACACTAAAGACTCCCAGGATTCTTTAGAGGAAGACATGATCATTAAAATTGTATAAATCCAAGATGAGTTTATAATTTAGGTACTAGTGCTGTGCCAAAAATTTTGATTGTTTCATTTCTGGCATTTCATGGGAGCGGGGCGGGGGCGAGAACAAAAGCTCTGGTGAAAGAGACAGGGAGAGTTTAGAATTTCAGAGAATTTTCTCCTTGGGGAGGGGGACAGCATTTCCACATACTTTTTAAAGTGTAGGCAGTTATTGAGGGGTCTTCTTCCTTTTTTCTTTTTCTTTTTAAAAACCCACCCCCAGGCACTTAGGAGCCTAGCAGTTCTTCCTGAATGCCTATCAGAGAGGGAGAGGTTGCATGGTCTTCAACAGGCATTCAGGAAGAACTGCTGGGCTCCTCCAAGTGCCTGGGGGTGGTGTTTTTTTTAAAAAAAGAAATAACAAATAGAACAGGCCCCTTAACAACTGGCTACACTTAAAAAGATATGTGGAAGCTCTGTCCCCCTCCCCAAAGAGAAAAATTGTCTGAAATTCTCCCCCACCCTGCAAAAGAGGCAGAGAAAACAATGCCTCTTTTGCAAGGAGAGAAAAAGTCCCCCAAAATAGGGGGCAGGATTCAGCACAGCACTAATGGATACAACCTTAGTATCCTGGCACCAATCTGTTGAGGATCTTTATAGTTCAAAACCATCATCTTGAGCAATGCCCAAGAGGCTACAGATTAATTTAACCGGTGCAGAGCCTGACTTCCATTTTTATCAAAGGATTTCATTGTTTACCAGTAATTTCACCCCCACTTACTGAGCGAGAAGCTGACTGTTGACGCAGCAGTTCCATTTTCTCCTCGTGCCGCCGCCGCTTTTCGTTATCGCCATGCCTGTACTTCAGCCTGGTGATCGCGCCATCCAGCCTCATCTTCTCCAGGTCAAGATCCGCCGCTGTGATCTGCCTGCTGTTCAGTTGACCCATCCCCTCCATACTGCTGGCGACACCCATCCGGGAGAACGCTCCTGGCTGCAAAGCACTGGTCCCTCTTTGGGTGCTGTTTGCCAGCCGCTCTGCTTGGCTCTTGTTGTCTAAGGTCTCCGTCATATCATCGGGGATGTATGAAGAGGCCGGGGTGTCCCTCACAGCGTCCTGGAATGACGAAGGACAGGAAAAGCCCTTGCATTCACACATGACATTCAGCCCAGCTCCATATGTCTCCATTTTAACCTGATGAAGTTGGTATTTACACTACGGCCTCACTGCAGCTTCATATCTGCATAGGTTGACCATTCCAAAGTACAGAAGAACATTGACCCATGTCGCTTTAATGTGCTGCCATCAGCACTACCAGAAGGACAATTTAGTCAAATCCCGGTTAATGAACGGATATGTCCCTGTGGCACTGAAACAGTAGAATCTGTCGAATAGTTTTACTGCTTTTAAATTATATATCGTTTTAACTTGGTTTATGGTTTAATTTGTTTTTAGCTGTGTATATTTATTGTTTTATACTGTATACTTTTATCTGTACGCCGCCCTGAGATCTTATTGATATAGGGAGGGATATAAATGTTTTAAATAAATAAATAAATAAATGTCCTTTTGCATTGTAACATATATGAGGAATGCAGAAAGAAGCTAATCTTTCCATTATTAACAGCCTTTTCTGGAAGTAACCCCACAACTTTAGTATTAATTTGTTTTAAGGGATGTGTCCTCCCATATTACTGAAAGGGTTCTCAAAGTTTTTTATGACCTCAATGCAAATTAGGAAAAAAAAATGTTGCAATCCTCCTGAGAGAAGGAGCTGTATTTTGTTTTCATGTCACTTTTTATCTATTTTTTGTATGTTTTATATTGATTTTGCTGGTCTGTGATCATAATGGTTGATTGATCGATTGTATTTACCATACAGAGTTTTTCTGTAGTGCCTCCCTCAAGAATATAAGAATTAAAAAGGAGAGTTGCTGGAGTAGACCAAAGACTCACCCAGTCCAACATCCTCTTTTCCAATCTTCTGGGTGCTTCCCACCTAGAAATTGGTCACTCTCCCTTTAAGAGTTCCTGGCCCGTAGAATGTGGGCCAAAAAACTCTCCTTTGGTGATCTGGTCGCCTTGCTGACAAGGCGCAGGTTTTTTTTGGGGGGGGCATAATCAAAACAGCACGTTGCCCTTACCAGTTAAAACTTAAAAGGGGGAGGAGGGTTAAGCCTATGTTGGGGAGGCCAGGAAGAGGTGAGTCTATTGGAAGAACAGAGGTTGCCTCACTCCAGACCAGAAGCTAGCCCTGTGAGGGAGTGTAAGGCACAGTGTTCCCTCCCTGGGTCTTTCAGTCTGCACACCAGTGACAAAGATGAGCGCTAAGTAAAGTCGACATTGGCCACAGCTAGACCTAAGGTTTATCCTGGGATCATCCAGGGTTCACCCCTGCCTGAGCACTGAATCCCCTGTGTGTCACCTAGATGAACAGGTTTGACCCCTGGATGATCCAGGGATAAACCTTAGGTCTAGCTATGGCCATCGTATGTGTTTTTAGGGTATCCCCTTATTGAACAATCCAATGCCCCCTAGACAGCACCTTGGGGGAGGCATGATAGCTCAGATTCCTGGATCTGAGGTCAGAGGCACTGCTCCGACCTCGGAATCAGGAGCCCAAGCTCCCTCCCCCTCACAGCCAGCGTGGAGAGAACCACACCGGCTGCCTCTCTGAGCTCACAGAAGTGACTTCCAGGAAGAGGGGAAGGGAGTGATTCTGTGGGAGGGGAGGGGACTGGGGAAACGGAGATATGAGCTGCCCCAAACCCTCCCCAGCCTCCCAGCCTCTCCGCAGAGCCCAAGCTAGATGGTCAAAAATGCCCGTATAGTTATCTTTGCCTCCACATGTCTCCTGCTCTGCATATGATGCTTGTCAGCCTCCAACTTACCCTGTTTTGTGCCCTTATCCTATTTTGCCCTGTTAATAACGTTTAATTAATTAACAATTGGGTTTGCATCATGTAATTGGGAGGTGTCTGACCAAGACCTATGGGAGGGGATTAACCCACCCAGCCCACATGGCCTGACTACCTGGGAATGCTATTTAGGTTAAGATCTGGGTCATAAAAGGGTGGTGAAGGGGAATAAAGTCGCCCTTCCCGAGGGGAAACTGTTACTCGAGACCTCTATGAAATCTACAAGCAGGGATTAATGTCAAAAAGCCTTTCCTGCAGTAGCTCTCCAGCAGCTGATATTGAAGAGACTCTCCAGGAATAAATATGCAGAAGGAGCTGAAATGATCAGACAGATACAGCAGGGGACGGGAGGAATTTGCCAGGGGACAGGAAAAGAATGTTGGCAGTTGATGTGGAGGAGGAGGGGGGGAGGAAGAGCAGAGAGGAGAGAGTCACGGCTGACTGAGAGGGAAGATTAAGTCTTCATGAGAGGAAGAAGAAAACAGGTGAAGAAATGGAGAATAAGCACATGAGAGAGAAGAATAAAAGAGCTGACAGAGAAAGAGAGCAGTTACAGTAGGGTGGCCATATGTAAAGGAGGACAGGGCTCCTGTATCTTTAACAGTTGTAAAATTGGAAAGGAAATTTCAGCAGGTGTCATTTGCATATATGGAGAACCTGGTGAAATTTCCTCTTCATCACACCAGTTAAAGCTGCAGATGCCCTGCCCTCTTTTAAATCTGGCCACTCTAGTATAGCTCCTGCAGCTTTAACTGTGGTGATGAAGAGGGAATTTCACCAGGTTCTCCATATATACAAATGACACCTGCGGAAATCCCCTTTTCTATGCAACTGTTAAAGATACAGGAGCCCTGTCCTCCTTTTCATAGGGTCACCCTAAGTTACTGTGAATAGAAGAAGCATCTGTTTCTGAGTTGGGATGCTGGATAAATTCAGGACGGACTAAAATGAATTTGGATTTCTAAGAATCCAACCTGCAGAATCCAATGAGGACGGGCCTTCCAGGCAAGGCAGAGCCCGCAGACTTCTGGATTTTTATTTTTACTTTCCTGAAGTTTGTGCAAATCCATTTGCAGGAAAATACACACATTTCTGCTGAGACATATGCCATGCTGGAAAATATATGGAATAGGGGACAATACACTAAATGTTATGTGCTAACATAAATTATGAAAATTGTTGCAAAATTCCTGACGGAATTATTTGCGTTTTTCCCCACATAATGGAAAAAAACAGATGCCACAATAAATGGCACTGCAGAATCCATAAAACACAAGCAGGACGGATTTCACAAAATCCGGACACCCCTATTCCTGAGACAGCAAAGGATCTGTGTCATGTGTCAGGCCCGACCAAAGCGGAAAGTGGGACTTTGGGGTGTTTATGTTTTCTGAAGGAACACCTAAGGAGGCTGGGGGAAGGAGAGGTGGAAGTGCAACTGCATCACTGTGGTATAAGTGTTACTGTTTGTTGAAATGGTTTTGTTTATTCTGGCATCATTGTTATATGTATTGACCTCCCTTTCTTCATTATCTGAAATCTGTTCTTGCCCGTTCCTTTATTTTATGGATTTGTGTTAATCTTGCCGTGTTGTTTAGATATAATTATGTAACTAGGAAGCTGAAGTCTGCTACAGATAGTTCAAACTAGAAGTGGTGGGGAAATTGGTTCAGTTCAGATTTTAATGCAAACGCACCAAATTTCCCAATTTCAAAATAATGTCTGCAGTGTAACTTGGTTACCCTCCAAAATTCACACTTCTGCATATTTTGAAATGAAGCACTCCAATCCCCCCAAATACCCCTGCATACTAACATGTGTTTTTTAGGGAGAAGTGCACACATTAATGCATATACTTGTGAAATAATATTCAAAAAAATGCATATAAGGAAAATTGCTGGCATAACATGTGTATATTAGGCAAAATTACATACACAGAAAAATGTATACCAATTTTCAGGCAAACTTCTCCTTCAAAGTTCTGGATGAATGAAATTGAAGGCTGGAAAAATTATCCAGGTTTACGACAAACCAAACTTAAGAACCTGCTCCCCCCCCCCCCAGTCAAGGTACCTAATAGCCAGGGCTAGTCAAGAGCACCCAATCAGCACCTTCCTGGCAGTAAAAAATAAGAACATAAGAAGAGCCATGATGGATCAGACCAAGGGTCCATCTAGCCCAGCATTCTGTTCACACAGTGGCCCACCAGCTGCCTGCAGAAAACCCACAGGGAAGGCATGAGTGCAACAGCGCCCTCCCGCCCATGTTCCCCAGCAACTGGTGTATATAGGCTTACTGCCTCTGATACTGCATATAGTCATCATAACTAGTAGCCATTAATAGCCTTCTCCTCCAGGAATTTATTTATTACTTTTTCTATACTGCCCAATAGCCGGAGCTCTCTGGGCGGTTCACAAATTATTATTGACACATTATTTGTCAATAATAATAATAATAATAATAATAATAATAATAATAATCTGAGCAACCCTAAATGGGGAGGAGGGAGTGAAGTGGTAGATAATCTGCCACTTCCAAAGCATGCCCAGGGTGGGAGGGAGGGGGAATCGTCAGAGGGTTGCCCAGGGGTTGTTTTTCCCACTTATTATTTTTCAGTTCCTGCCTGCAACACATACACACACACATAATTGGTTTCAATGGGGAATAAATTAGCGATGCCATCGCAAGGCTGTAAGTCATGGGCCCAGTCCTGGAGCCTCCTAGAAGAATGGTGGGGCTTGTGAATCCTAGACTGTCTCCAAATCACCCCCAGAACGCTGTGTTTGGGGGCCTATCACCAACAGAAATACTGCTGGTGGTAGATCTAAGCCTGTGGAGTTTTCTTCGGAATGTGCCCACCGCCAGCATCACTGGCAGAGTTCCTCTTCAACTGCAAAGGGCACATCTGCCCTATCTTACACCTCTTGAGCCAATGGATATGGGAGTTAGAATTGTTGTCTTCAATGACCAACCATTCGTGTCCTTTCATGACACCCAGACTCAGCTGCCTGAGGCAGCCACCTCACGGTGGGTCTGACCCAAAGAGGAGGATGCCCACTTCCCTCCTCGGCACGGCCTGCTTCCCTTCACCACTTACCATCTTTTCCCTGTGCTTTTTGATATCTTTAACTGGCGTTATCTTCACGGCAAACTCAATTCCTGCCTGCATTTCCTTGAACTCTACACTCCCTCCTTGATAAGAATATTCCGATCCTTCCAAATTGCTGGTGTGATCCAAATCCGCTTGAAT
This sequence comes from Elgaria multicarinata webbii, assembly GCF_023053635.1. Taxonomy (NCBI): domain Eukaryota; kingdom Metazoa; phylum Chordata; class Lepidosauria; order Squamata; family Anguidae; genus Elgaria; species Elgaria multicarinata. Next base: position 23,988,925 of record NC_086174.1, on the reverse strand, counting down.
CTCCTTGTCTGTGTGATGCACGGACTCTGTCTCAAAGTTGGAGAAATCTGAGGATGAATGGGGTTCTCTGGATGTTTCCTGGGACAGATCAGAAGTGGGCGGGGGAGGGAGTTCATGTTTAATCAGATGTAATGGCAATCAACTTTGCAGAAATGACTGTGAGGGTGGTGAAGTTGCCAAAGAAGGTCGCAAACGTCACAATGTATAGGAGGGATCAGAAACTGCTGCCCTGCAGAGGTTTCCTATCCAGGCCATTGAGGTTTTCCTCCCCAGGCCCATGGCAAAAAGAGTCCTGGGTGTTATCTCCAACCACTCATCAGAGATAACATTAGGGATTCCCCTTTGTGCACCATGCTTTACCCAAACTAAGATGGTGAGCAGCACAAGAAGGAGGCCGCAGCCAAGTGACTGTTTGTGTCTGATTGGGATGATGAGCAGCCCAATTCAGCCAGCACATGGAGGAACAGCTCCTCCATGCACTGGCCAAGTCCCTCTCTCTACACAGGCCGTAGCTAGACCTAAGGTTTATCCCTGAATCATCCAGGGGTCAAACCTGTTCATCTAGGTGACACACAGAAGATCCAGTGCTCAGGCAGGGGCGAACCCTGGATGATCCCAGGATAAACCTTAGGTCTAGCTGTGGCCACAGAGACAAGCACAGAGCAACAACTCTCTTTTCACAGAGAAAGGCAAAATGGATGGATTGGGAGTAGATGACTTTAAGGGAGGGGTTCAGGGCCAAGACCCTGGGTGGGGGAATCTAGACACTGGAACAATAACAGTTTGACACCTCTGATTTAAGGTACAATAATTCATGGCTTGGTAAAAGGCACTGACTGCTTTCCTGACAAATTGTCAGGGACTGAGGTCTGCAATAATAATAATTTAAAAAACATAATAAAACCACAATTGTTAAACCCACAATAAAGATTTGCAAATTTGGAATGGGCCTGAGGGAGGAAGCTCAGAGCACGAACCAACCCAACGTTAAGCACTTTTAAAAGTCCCAATTATTTCAATTGGAGAGAACCAAGAAGCTTAAAAAGTCACTTAAACGTCCCATTTACCGAAGCTCCCTCCACACGGCCTGTTTTCATCCCATCTCAAGGTTACAAAATATATACCGTGTACTGCATCTCTTATCATGTCACCTCCACGTCTGTGAAACGTTACCATCTTTATGCAGCTTTAAAACAGTAACGTGCTGCAATTTCTTACCATAGCAGATTTAATCCTGGGAAGAGAATGTGTATCAATATTGGATTCCAAGGCAGAAGCCTCTATTTCCCCACCTGCCCCATGTAGAAGAACTGAAACCAGCTGTCCCAGTTTGAAGCAGAAACGCACTGCTGAAACCCGAGCCACAAGCCCTTTTCTAACTGCCACAGTGATGTCAAAAAGCTCCACACTGTAACGATGACATCATCATTTCCCTGTTACCACAACAGCACTGGTAAGTGTTGCTAAGGGCCCTTTGTGGACTGTCAAGAAGCCCAGTCAGTTACATTTAACTGAGGGGCCATTTTTATTTTATTGTTAAAACAGGACTGGACATGTAACGAGGCAGCAACTGCCAACCGGGGGCCATCCAGAGATGCAACTCTCCCATAATTCCCAGCTTCAACTGATCATTGTAGGCGGCAGTCAAAATTAGGCTGATGGCCCTAGGCAGCAGTTGGAAGCTGGTAGATGTCCAAATGTTTTGGACTTCAACTCCCAGAAGCCCCTGGCAGCATGGCTATGGTCAGGAATGCTGCGGCAGGGTGTATGTGTGTGCCCATGTTCCCCTTCCCACTTTCGCCTTACATGCAAGCAAGCAACACCTGCAGAGGGCTTGTGTCCTAATTTTATCCAGGCCCCTTATTCGAGCAGTATCTTCGTGTCACTGGTCCAACTCTCTCCATGAGTTCTTCAGTTCCTGCAGCTCGGATTACTTCATTCCTCTAAGTTTTTATCTACACCAGACAGGATATGGCATGATGAAAGCGGCAGGAGGCAGGAGCCACACCAAGCAGGATGTAGTGGTATCAAAGTGGTATATGGCATGTGTCAATGGGCCCCAACAGTGGTCAGTGCACTTCAATACTGCTATTAAGCAGTAGTGTGGCTCCTGCCTTTTATATACCGCTTTCATAGTGCAATATCCTGCTTGGTGTAGATGAGGCCTATGACTCTGGTCTGTCTGTCTGTCTGTCTGTCTGTCTGTCTCTTTCTTTCTCTCCTTCTCCCCCGGCCCCTCTGTCTGTCTTTTCTCTTCCTCCTTCTCTCTACTTTATATCTTCTAAAATTACTGCCCCCCCGCAACTCCAATCAACGAAGAGAGTAGTTCCTTGTTCATTTCTGCAAACCTTCTATTTCCTGAGTTAAACCTCTCCCCCCCCACACACACATCTTTCTCTGACCATTTATTGATCTTTATAAACTCTGTTGCTTTTGGTGGGTGATGGTGTCCCTAAATAAGGCTTATGAATACTTCGATTTCATGCTCCCAGCACGGATGCAGCAGGTCTGAATGTTAGAATTAGGGTAAGAAAAAGAGAACTACATGTATCTTCTCGCATGCCCCCTATCTCCGGAGAGCCCCTGTGCCCTTCTCTCTTCTCTGGCCTAATGGCAGCACCAGCAAGGAGCCGTCCATTTCTCCTTCCTCTGTCCATAGTGCCTGGGACACTGGGACAACAACGTAATTTTTGCAGGGCAATGAGCCTTTAGCACGGATGTCAGTTACCCTGGAAACTACATATCCCAGGGCTTCTTGTACTTGGGAGGTTACTGACAAACTATATTTCCCAGAGACCCTAGCAACAGGGATGCCAGTGTTGCACAGCCCCAAGTGCAAGAGAGAGATGTGGTTGAAGGTTCACCAGCTCAGATTATGCTCCAGTTTGGAGAAGAACTTTTCTCAGTTCAAAATACAACCATGCATTTATAAGCTAGACAAACTCATATAGCTAATGTTGAATTTTGGCAACAGAAAAGTTAATACAATGTAAATTCAGCAAAATATTTGTTTTCAAAATACTATGTGGAAATATCATGTGCGAAGGATCAGACCATGGGTCCATCTAGTCCAGCACTCTGTTCACATAGTGGCCAACCACCTATTGGCCAGGGACCCACAAGCAGGGCACAGATGCAACACCACCCTCCCACTCATGTTCCACAGCAACTGTAGTGCATAGGCTTACTGCTTCTGCTACTGGGTGTAGCACATAGCCATCAGGACTAGTAGGCTCCAGAAATTTATCCAACGTCTTTTTAAAGCCATCCAAATTAGTAGCCATCCCTACATCTTGTGGTAGCAAATTCCACAGTTTTACTATGCGTTGCTAAAGAACCTTATACTTGATCATTTAGACCACTGGTCTCTCTTAGAATTTTGTTTATGCTCACAATTGATGTGAAGATGTCCCATTCACAATCCTGAACACAAACAGGAGTCCACATTCTCCTAAAATGTTCGCAAATTCCCAAACTTGCATTAGAAAAAGTGCACTTTTTAAAATGTGCATTTTTTTTAAATAAAAAGCTCACTTCCCTCAAAATGCACATTTGCATGCTTTTCATGGGCGAAAAGTGCTTATTTGGGTGTGCTCTTTTTAAAAACATTCACGTTTTCTCCATTTGGAATGTGCAGTTTTCCTGTTTGAATGAAAACAAAAAGGAATGTGATCGAACACAGGAAACGAGGTGAGGCATTTGGAGAAAATTGGTGATGTCATAAATCGCTTGTTTGGCCATCCCTAACCCACTCGGGTATCCACTTGCTGGCAGCAACTTTCTGGATTCCCAAAGGACCCTTTCTGTGGGCCTTTTAAGTAGAAGTGCCTGGGATTGAACCTAGGACCTTTGGGCGTCCCGAGCCCAAGCTCTGCCACAGAGCTAAAACTAACTAGTGGAGGGAAAGGCACCATAGACTGAAATGTGGAGGGAAAGGCACCATAGACTGAAGGCAAAGGATGAGGCAAACTCCGGTGCTCAGGACAGAAGTAAATTTATTATGCTCTATGTGTTTTGGAGTTGTTGTTGTTTTGTTGTTTTTTAGCTTTTGTAACTCAAAAGGCTCAAAAAACAGTGTTTACAGCACTCGAAAAAAGAAGGAAATATTATTGTTCTTGGAGACCAGGAAATTCTAAAAGAACATAAAACAGCTCCTGAAGAAGGAGGTAATCCCTCCGAAACACGTAGAGCATAATAAATTTACTTCTGCCCTGAGCACCGGCGTTTGCCTCCTCCTTTGCCTAAAACTAACTAGGCCAAATCCTTTAGCCACAGAACTGTGTGCATCTTGAGCGATGGGTGCTGAGGGAATGTGAAGGACACCGACTGAGTGTGGAATCTTGTGACATCACCAAGACAGTTGGTCTGGAATGTGGGCTTGAATGGTCTGGGTTTTGCAAACTGAGGCAGCTGGTATATGGCTGAGGGGGAAAGGGCTAGCCGACAAATTGTGCATCTCTGAGCTTACTGGATCAAACTCGCTCTGTGTCCAAGTTCTCCATGGTAAGAGCCACACCTTCCCTCTTATTTCTTCGTCTTTTTATTTTATTTTACTTCGTTTTATTTACCCCTATAATCCGCCTTCCTGATGTGGTGTTCAAGGCGGTGTACACAGCTGTCATCCCACCTCTCCTGTTTTACACTCACAACAACCCTGTGAGGTAGGTTAGGCTGAGAAGTAGCGAGTGGCCCAAGCAGCGCTTGCACCAGGTTCGGCAGGGGCTACAGTAGCAGCAGCACATTCTCCCCACCTGCTGCCCACTTGTCCTTGGGTGAAGGGGCAGCAGAATTGGCAGCACCTCCTCTCCTGGCAGCAACAGCAGAGGCAGGGAAGCCCCGTTTCCAAGAAGTAGAGGTAGCAGCTGTACTTCCTTTGCATGAGGCAAGCATGGGCCAGCAGCAAAAGGGAGAAGAAAAAAGGGGTCAGTCTAGCCAGCAAGCGCTACTATGGGCACCCGCTATTTAAATTCTCCCACAATGCTTCTGATGTCATCTAGGACCATTGTGAGGGAACTAAAATGGCGGGCGCCAACAGCAGTACTTGTCAGCTAGAGTAGCTTCCTTCTTTCTTTCTTTTTGCTACTGCTGGCCCATGCCTGCCATGTAAAGGAAGGGAAGAGAAGGGGAAATGGCCTCTCTGAAGGATTCAGGCTCTTGGAAAATGCCTGATGGCGCCAAATGACTAGCTGGGCCCAAGGACACCCAGTGAGCTTTTTGGCTGAGGGAAATTGAGCCTGAGTCTCCCTATACCAGCCTTTTCCAGCCGTATGCCCTCAAGATTATTGGACTACAATTCCAATCAGCCCCAGCCATCATGGCCAATATTCAGTGTGATGGAATTTGTAGTCCAAAACTTCTGAAGGGCCCCAGGTTGGGGGAAGCTGCCCAACACAATACTGGCTCTAATCTTTTTCGTTTCCTGAAGTCTCACTACTTATAAACCAGGGAGTTAACACCACTCACATATCTGGACAAGGGCAAATCCATTAACAAAAGGTTTATTAGAACACGTTAAACATACATCTCCAACCCAGCAGAATAGCATATGAAAGCAACCTCCCAATGAGTCCTTGGCAGGGCAGCTCAGCAGAATTGAATAGCTTAACAACATTCTTCAAATGTCCCTGGATGGAATGACCACAAACATCCCAAACCAGAGTCAAGTAGGCAGTTACAAAATGTAACCAAGTATGGTCACTCTCAACGTTGGCTCAGGAGCCGATAACCACCAACTCTGTAGCAGCCACCAAACTCTGGTCTGTAGAACAGGCTCTTATTCCTTCAGCACAGCTCTCTCACTTACTCAACAGTAAAACAGCTTTTGGTCCAGGTAGGATTGACCATCTCTTTCTTCCAAAAGGCAAGAAAATATGAGCTTCCCTATATGAGGCTGTGAATCTGCTGCATTTGTTTTCAGTTTCATCATAGACCTGAGATTTGAGCACTACAGGAAGGCCTCATCTACACCTGCAGGCCCTTGGAGAGTGGGGAGGGATGATCATGGAGTTTCCCACTTCCGGGATCATCCCTCATGGGCCACACGCCAGCGAGTTGTCCCAGAAGTAAAGAGAGATGTTCTGGGGTGCCATTTTATTTTATTTTTAATTTATTTTTTGGGTTAAAAGAGGAGACATTTGTGCAATTGTCCAGGTGCGATCCTGCACGAAGGAACGATTTTTTAAAAAAACAAAACAAAAAACACAACAAACACGGCACTGGAAGACACCGAGCACCATCCCAAAGATGGTGAAAATGCTCTTTCCCCCCCCCGATGCCCATGGACTCCCCCTGCACAGCACTGTGCCCATTTCCTGAGCCCCGCTACTCATGGGGAAGTGGGAGGACCCCAGGAGGGAGAGCCACACCGCCTGTGGAGCTCAGGATGGTCCCAAGATGGTGGAAAAAGCAGTCTGAGCTATCCTGGGAGAACCGAGTGCTCATCCCCAGTTCACCCCGGGATCAGCTGTGCATCATTTGGACATGCAGGGACGACCTCGTCACCACCTCGGGATAAATAGCGGGTATGGATTAGGCTGAAGAGTGTTTCCTTTCCTGCTTCTCCACTACATAACCTCTAGGTGTCACTGTGGTATAGCAGAATACTATGAATACACACAAGCTCAAGGTTGACCCGGGACTGCAGTAAAATCCATGAAAAACACAGTCCCAGTTATCCCAGGACAACTGAAAGTTCATCCCTGGTTCATCCATTTGGATGCACAGAGATGATCTTGAGCTGACCCCATAACTGGCTGGTGTAGACATGGCCTTTGTCCATTCTGCTCTTCTTCATTTGAATGTCCTTGAACGGGTGCCAACTCCAACAAGCGAATACTCTCCTACTCACCCCATCTGGCCCTCAGGACTTTGGCTTAAATACCCCTGCGGTCTGGGTGAGTACACACCTACATTAACTCCAAGTGTAGCAATCCCCTTCAAACCATGGCACAGCATAATATAACACTGCTTTACATTACACCGTCTCTTTTACATTTTTATAAACCAAAACGCTGAACATTTTCTTTGCCGCCAAACTATACTCCATTACATGGCAAATTTCTGAGACCTGATCTGTGACGTGTGTAATAATGGCCTTATGCACCCTTATTCATAGCGGGACAAAAATCTTATGTGCAATAAAACCATTCCAGCATGTGCAAAAGAACTGTTTTGGCCCAGAACGTTTGAAAATGTCAAAGAAAAAAAGCAAAACAGATTTCCCCTGTTGACTTTGTTATCAGAAATGGATGCCTGATTCTCCCCGCTGCTCCCCATGTGTTTTAGGATGCCAATGTCGACCCTCCACCACCTCCATTGGCCCCCACTGTTGTGGGCGATGCTCTAGCTAATGGAGACCAGCGGACACCATTAGACACCAGGCGGCAGCTAGAAGCTGTAAACAGCCCTTTGCAATTGGAAGCAGCTGCCAAGGAGGATAAGAATGACCAGGAGGAGGAAAAGAGCAACCACCCCACTAAGGAGCAGGAGCAGAGAAATGCCAGGCAGGCCCAGGTAGCCGACGGCGAGATGGAGAAGAGGCGGCTGGACTTTGAGCTGGCCGTGCTGAAGAGGCAGCACGAAGAGAATGACAAACAGCGGCAGCACGAGGAAAGGATGGAGCACATCCGTCAGCAGTCGCCGTCCCAGACGGGCTGCCGAGGGGAAGAGGAGCAGCTGGTCGGCAAGCTGGACCCCATCACGGAAATCGAGCTGGAGAAGATGCGCATGGAGTTTGAGCTGGCCAAGCTGAAGCACATCTCGGAGGAGAACGAGAGGCAGAGGCAGCACGAGCGGAAGGCGTACGAGGAGAAGGAGAAGCACGAGGAGAAGATGGAGCGCATGCGCCAGCGGCAAGGGGGTTTCCGAGTGGTGAGCCAGAGATCCGCCGCAGGCGGCATGGCCGAAGCCGTGGCGGAGACATCCTCCGTGGCCCTTGGCGAGGCAGGGAAGATGAGGATAGAGCTCCAGTTGGCTGTGGAAGCCTACCTGCCAGAGATGGATGAAAAGAAGCCCTCCGGCGAGACGAGCGGGCGTCAGGAAAGCCCGAAGCTGGAGCAGCAAGGGGCGAATCGCCCTGAAATGGAGAAGCCGCCAGAGCAGCCGAATGACGGGGTTACAGAACACCTGGGCCTGCAGGTGCCCCGAATCGTGGTCAGCGGTGCAGAGTCAGAGTGGTCAAGCAGCAGGCTGGACTTGGCCATTGAGACGGAGCTGGAGAAGAGGCGGATGGAGTTCGAACTGACCCGGCTGAAGTACGAGCACGAGGAGAACGAGCGCCAGCGCCAGCACGAAGAGAAGATGGAGCAGCTGCGTCAGCAGGGGGCGCCCAAGGAGGTAAAGCAGGAGGCCTCCTGGGTGAATAAGGAAAGATGGGGCATTCAGGGCTGGCACCAAGACTGAACGGGCCCCGTTCTTGGGTCCAGGCAGGCTTACTCAGCTCCAAGGAATGGTGGAGTGGTGAACAGAGGCGGCTCTATACTGGGGTCAAATGGGGCAGGGACCCCTTGCCTGTCCCTCACCCACTGATTTCAGAGAGATCCCCCTACAACCAGGTACATTTGTTCCACTGCTTGACATTTCCCATAATGCCCCAGAGTAACAGTAAGTCAAGTGCATTGTGGGAAATGAAAAAGTGGGCTAGATCTAGCCATCAGGTGCTGCTTGCAGTGCCAGACCAGGAAAAAAAATAAGATGGGCGCTAGGACAGACATCCATCATGACAATCCTCCTAGCCACATCTCCAAGGAGTGTCCAAAAATTCAAGCTACCTGTGTTGATCCATACCGACAAACCAGTTCTAACTGTTTATCTGCTGCAGTAGCAGGTCTTTTGTAGGTAATGGGTCTTAAATGTCCATTCAAGACCAAGCCCCATCCTCCCGCCCCAAAAGAGCAATCAATATATTGTTGTTGGGAAAATTTATTTCTTCCCAGGTTCTGTGAAGATGGCAGCTACACTCAGAGGGAACAGAGAATTCTGAGATGGTGGGTGGGTGGGGTAGCAGATGACATCATGGTCCCTGCTACTCAAACAGTGCCACCGCTGGGTCCTTGCAAGCCTTGGCTCCACTACAGCACTACTGAAGATCCACAACTTTTGATCTATAAAATGAGTTGTAGTGAGGGAAAAAGCATTCGCACATGCTCTAAAATGCTCCCTTCTTTGTTACTACATCATATGACCTTGGCGTTCCAAATACATATAGGATTGAGCTTTGGCAAGTGCTAGCTCAAATTAAGCCAAGAGGGAATACAATGATATTCACCCTCCAATTTGCTGGAGGTAGGGAAAAAGGGAGGTCATGCAATGATTTAAGTTAGGCTGAAAACAGATGTGCCTTTTTAAGAGTAGAGAAGGTAGCTCTCCAAGTTTACCATTTATTTATTTTTTGTTGGGAGGCAGGTAACAATTCTGTAGATTTTCAACAAGGGTCAATTCAAATCAGAAAAAAACAACCCACATCTGTGGTGGTTGCCTATTGGCCAGCACCTATAATGTCACCAAACACTCCCCCAGAAACACCGTTCTCCAGACCATAAAACAGTTTTGTGAAGAGTTTTTTTTAATGTTTGTGAAAGATGAACACATATATACATGTGTATGAATAAGTGCTGCTTAAAGTTTTTTGTTTTTTGTTTTTAAAGAAAGCAGATCAGCCTGCTTAGTACAAGAAGGGTGGAGAGCACCTGTGAGTTGACTGCCCCAATTGGTATGGAAAGAAATTCACCACCACGGCATTTGACTTAACTGGTTTGTCTTTAACAGAGATGGAAAAACTGGCTTCACATTGTTAGGAAAGCAACTGCTTCAGGGTAAAAACAGAAGTAACATTTTAAGTGCGGTGAAATTGGTTTCAAGACACATCCCAGAATGTGTCTTCAGCTCCTGGAAAGTGTTTCTGGGCAGTGTATGTGTGTTCACATCCAACCATTTCCACCATGCTTAGGTTAAAAGTCTACCTCTGTCTTCACTCTTGTTTGGAACAAAACTCTTGCCATTTCATAGGAGTAAGTATCAGTGCGAATTTCATGGGGTTTGCATTTTGATGCAAACTTACCTAATTGGTACTTCCCGGACTTATTCACAAAATGAAACATGGCTATGCTCCAAAATCCACATATTATGTGGAATGTTGCAACCAAGTCCACCCTTAAAAAAAAAAGTGCACAAATACTATATTATGAAAATGTGCACACAAAATGCATATATTAGGAACTGTGTGCAAAATCACTATACACGATGGGAGAGGAATGTATACATTTTAAAAGTGCATATTCTGGGATGAAATGTACTAAAAAAATGTCCACATTTTCATGTGGAATTTTTAAAAAGAAAGTTAGCTAATCCACGTGGAAATGGGATGAAACAAACTTAATAGTAGAAATGTGACAAACTGAACTAAAGTGAACTTAAATATCTGCCAAGCCTTAGGAGTAAGATGCTAGATTGGGGTGATCTTATGGAAAGGAGGACAGGGCTCCTGTATCTTTAACAGTTGCATTCAAAAGGGAATTTCAGCAGGTGTCATTTGTATGCATGCAGCACCTGGTGAAGTTCCCTCCTCATCACAACAGTTAAAATTACAGGAGATACAAAAGAGGGCAGGGCTCCTGCAACTTTAACTGTTGTGACAGAGAAGGAATTTCACCAGGTGCTGCATGCATACAAATAACACCTGCTGAAATTCCCTTTTCTATACAACTGTTAAAGATACAGGAGCCGTGTCCACCTTTCCATAAGATCACCTTATAGCTGCTAGATCAGCCTTCCTCAACCTGATGCCCTCCAGCCTTCTTCACACAGGACATAGTTAAACTATGGAATTCACTACCACTAGATGTAGTGGTGGCCACCAATTTGGATGGCTTTAAAATGGGGTGGGGAAAAATCCTGGAGAAGTCTATCAACGGTTACTAGTCCTTCTGCTATGTGCTACCTCCAGTATCAGAGGCAAAATGCCTCTGTGCACCAGTTTCAGGGGAATATGGGTTAAAGTATGCAGTTGCACCTGTGTCCTGCTTGTGGGTCCCCGGTTAACAGCTGGTTGGCGACTGTGTGACCAGAATGCTGGACTAGATGGACCCTTGGTCTGATCCAGCACGGCTGTTCTTACGTTCTTATGTTCTTAGAGGTGTTATACTACAACCTCCATCATCCCAATGAGCATTATGATTGGGGATGATGAGATTTTTGGTACAACGTCTCTGGGAAGCATCAGATTGCTTGGGCCTAGATCTTGTACTGGCCTTTAAGTTAAATCAGACACACAATTCTTGTTAATGCCATGAGCAGTTGTAACTGCATTATCAGTGACATTGCATTGGTGCATTGCAACTCTAGCTCATGACTTTTTCTGAGCCTGTAAATTTCTTGGGTCTTTGTGGGTTCTGACTTCGGAATCATGCCGCTAAAGGGGTCAGATTTGTCTGTCTTTGCAAACCTGTTCATGTAATCTAATGCATTACTTCTTCTTTCCCCCTGCACAGTCTGAATGAGGAATCCATGCCATTACCACTGGATGCCTATCTTTAATATGCCAGGAGGTCATCAGAGGACACACACAGAGTAACTTCTCCTTATAACTATAAACCTCTGTATTGACAGTAGTATATTATACTTTATTGAAATGCTCGGTTGTATCTGCCTTGTGTCTTCCTTCATGTGTATTTTTCAAGCAGCGGGGTTGGAACGCTTTCAATTCCATTTCAGAGATGCTCTTAGGGGGCTGCATTCCAGTAGTCAGTGGGGCTAAAGGGGAAAAAGGGGTCAGGGGCCAAATTCCAGCATAGTTTAGCTTAAAGCTCTTACTGCCACTAAGCCGTGTTTCAAGCTTTAAGAATGCGGGGAACCTGCATGAAAGCCGGGGAACCTGCAAATGATAGGTGATTGTGGGGGGGAAGGAGGTTAAAATATGCTGGCATATGTGGCCCCACCTCCTTTGCCTTCAGCCCCGCCCACCCCTGCATCATGGCCTCCGAGAATTTGGCCTCGGGCTGAAATATGTTCAACGCCCCTGCTCCTGGGGATGGAGTTGAGCGCCAGCCACCAGGAATGCCTTTGTGATATCCCGGGACCCTCTGAAGGGTCTTGACATCCCTCCTTATCCTGGGGGTCACTAGGCTGGCCAAATTAGATGAGTATCTAGTAGGGATGTCAAAGAAATCTGCAACGGAATTAAATGAGTTTGGATTTCTATTAATCCAGCCTGCAGATTCCAAAGCAGACCAGCTTTTCCTGAGTTACACGGACTTGCTGGCTGGTTTTGTTTACTTCCAGAATTTTACGCAAATTTAGTCATAGAAAAATACATAAAATTAAAACACGCTGGCTGAAAATGCACATTTCCGCCATAGGCTAAAGCATAAAAGTGCACATTTTGGGAAGATTTGCGCATTTCAGGGTGGTTTTTTTTGCAGATTTTCACACATGTGAATTCAGGCAAGCGCAAATTTGTGCAAATACAATTTTCTGCAAATTCAGGAGATTGGGGGGGAATGATTCTGTCAATGAAATGAAAAGCACCTGACAATCCACAAAATGCAGGTGAATGGATTTTACAAAATCCGTATCTCCTAGTATCTAGTTACTTCTGCTTTAACCCACCAGTAAATCCACCCAAATGTATCCCAGTGTATTTCTGGCTGCCATCAGCTACAGATTTATAGAGCAGGAGGACCCGTGTATTAAGGAGGCGTAGATCTAACTGGGAGAATCAAGTTACATCTTTGCCAGCTTCCATTCTCCTGAGAAGAGTAGCATATACTTATTCTTTTACTATACACAGCACCATGTACATTGATGGTGCTATATAAATAAATAAATAAATAAATAAATAAATAAATAAATCCTTGGCTGAGAGCACCAAGGCAACAACGTGGGGTGAGATAAGTTCTATCAGAATGTCCTGAGATTCACACCAGTTTAATTAACCAAAGAAAAGCGTTGTTAACCAACACACACAACACAGAATAGCAGCCCAGGAAATAACCAGTGTGGGAGGTGGGATTATTGGTTCTAATTTCTAAAACTTGCCCTACCTGATGGCAGATTATGTTTTATGTGGCACCAGTGGAAACAGAATCCGAGGCAGTAGATGCAAGACAGAGCGCTTTCCTCCTTGCTCTCCTGGCAGAAAATGCCATGTGGAATCCAGGCATGTGGAATCCATAGCTTGGCTCGCTCCAGCTGAAGAAGTCCAGGTTTCACATCTCTAGGACCCTTGCCTGCAAAATGGAGGCAAGATCATAACCTGCACTAGGATATAGGGCAGTGGTGAAACCAATCATAAAATAGCAGAGTTGGAAGAGGCCTACAAGGCCATCGAGTCCAACCCCCTGCTCAATGCAGGAATCCACCCAAGATCAACCCACAGCAACAACATGCACTTTTGCCTGTTAGAAAGGAAGGCAGGTTGGGCCACTCAGACCAAGATGGACAAATTATATTGAATCTCTGCAATATAACCTCTTGCACCCCCTAATTCTCTATTGGCTGCCTCACTTTGCTTCTTTGTAATCCTGATGATGCAGAGTTGGTATATTTTAAGAGTTGCCCCATTGATCATAAAGGTTATGATAGAACACAGGGAGTCTTTAAGAAATGCTGTCGGGCCCAAGGCATTTGGAGCTTTTGTAGATCACAGCCATCACCTTGATCGGAGCCCGGAAGGCAGTCAGAAATGGCAGGTGTGATGTGTTCCTTGTACTGTTTGCATCCTTTTGCATCAGTCAAAATCGTGGTCATTACAGAGGTAAAGTATTGACTTATGGAATCATGCATGATGGTCTGCATCTGTGAGAAAAGCCTGAAGCCCCCTCACTGACTGGGGATAGTAGGAAGCACTCTTGGCCATCAAAGCCATATGGATATTCAGACACAGGAATGGATCCTGGAGGAACCAAAGAATTTGAGCCTGAGCGGCACAAGCTTTTGCTCAGCAGCTTCCATAGAGCTCTTTGCTACTTTTTCTGTAAGAGGCAAATTCTCCAAGCTTAGTATTTTGACTCTCATATAGAATAATAATAATAATAATAATAATAATAATAATAATAATTCCTCCCCAGAGATTGCCATGTTGTAGCAACCTTAGGACTGATTGCTGATTCACAACAATGATAGCAAAAATCCAGATGGATCGTTTACTCTGCGTACAAAATCTTTTGTTTACCTGGATTTCATTGTAGTACAACCCCCAAACTGTTCTATGTACAGAGATTGCCATTTCTCAGGAGCAACACAAGCGGCTTCCCCCTTAAAATGCTACCATGGTCCTGAACTTGATCGACACTGGAAGCTTGATATGTCTACACATGTGGATGTAGGAGGGTAGCCCTGCTTCATGGGGGCATGCCTGCCCATTCCTAATTGCAGGTACATCTCCACTCCACAACAAATAATCTGCTGGAGGTCACATGCATGCAGGGGGCGGGGCCAGAGCAAAATTGGGCAGGGCCACGACCACTCTGTCGAGCGGATGCTGGTGGTTTGGATGCCATGGGGCAGTGAATCCACGCTAGGTTTCAGTCAGAACCAGACAGAACTATAAAGGGGCTATCCAACATGAAGAAACTTACCCTAACATAGGTTTCAGTTAGTTCCATTGTGGTGAAAATTACCCCTAAAATAGGTTCAGCACCTTGGAGAGCTCCTTTAGACTTTTGACTGGTTCTGACTGAAACCTAGAGCAGATTCACTGCCCCACTGACATCAGGGCCTCCAGCCTCCCCTGCCTCTCTCCATCTTCCTCACAGCAGGCTGCTGGGGAAGGAACAGATCACTCTTGCCAGAGGTCAAAGCTGATTATTTGCGGAATGCATTTGAAATCCAGCCAAGGGCTGCAGGTTGCCCATCCCTGCTAGTCTCTCAGGGATCAACAGAGTGAAAAATATAACCTTCATTGTAATTGACTGCTAAACAACCAGTTTCCAATCTAGTCAATTTCACTCTTCAGCAGAACTGTGTGCTGCATACTCTGTGCTCCCCCTCTCTTTATTTCAAGCATGCATGGGCAACTTTGGCCCTCCAAACGTTTTGGCCTGTGATTCCCATCAACTCTAGCCTGCGTAGCCAGTGGCGAGGTATGATGGGAGTTGCAAGCTACACACTGCCCAACTGCTATTTAAAGGGCTGCCTGTGTGGATAACAAGCTTATGCTTTCACATACTTAAAAAAAAAACACTGAGGAAAGCACTAGGATAGTATTTCTTGGCATGGGCACAGGCCAATAGGTACTCTTTGGGCAGTTTACTGTAACCAATGCAAACACATGTTTGAAAGAATCCATGTACAAGTTGCATGCAAATACTCCAAGGTTCAATCATTGGTAGTAGGGATGTCAGAGGAAATTGACTGGGAGGCTGAGTTCACTGAGGTTTTTAGCAGCTCAGCCCCCTGGATTCTGGATTCTTAACCAGCCAGCTGGCCTGACTTGGTCTCTGTGAGTCATGACAGCTCACAGATTTCTGTTGGTTTGTTTTGTGAAATCGCCTTTTAGTTGCAGTGCCAATTTGCATAATTCATGCAAATTTTTGGCAGTAATTTGCGTAATTACTCAATTCGTGGTCATAAATTGTGTCATTTGCACAAATTTACCAAAATCAAGCAATTTTAAGCCACAATTTGTGCAAATTATGCTTAAAATCTGTGCAAATTTTTGGCAGTAATTTGCGAAATTGCGCAATTTGTGGTAATAAATTGTGTCATTTGCACAAATTTGCCAAAATCAAGCTATTTTAAGCCACAATTTGTGCAAATTATGCATAAAATCTGTGCAAATTGTGCAATTTGTGTGATTTTTGGGTGGGAGAGGACAATTTGAGAAATTTCGAGATTCGGGGAAAAAGCTCATGGTTCGGCTCAGAAAAACAAGGCAAGCCAGTGGCTCCAAGAAAATCCGACAAACCCCAAAAGGGCTGGATTTCTCCATGATGGCCATCCCTAGGCATCCCCAGATAGGGTTTGGAAAGTCTGTTCTCTGGAAACTTGGAAGGTTGCAACACTGCTGGTCAGTGCTGTCGGCAATACTGAGTTAGATAGACCAAGGAACTGACTCAATGTAAAGAGCTTCCAATGTTCCTTAGCCAACACTTCTTTCCATGTCTTCAAATGTGTATATAGCACAGTTCAACAACCTTTTTGGACCAGTGAACTCATTTCGGAATTTGAGAAACTGCTGTGGGCACCTCCACAAATTGTATGTGACTAGAGCTATACTAGAGTGACCAGATACAAAAGAAGGCAGGGCTCCTGCAGCGTTAACTGTTGTGATGAAGAGGGAATTTCACCAGGTGCTACATGCATAACAATGACACCTGCTGAAAATGCCCTTTTCTGTACAACTCTTAAAGATACAAGAGCCCTGTCTTCCTTTATTTATTTATTTATTTATTACATTTTTATACTGCTCAATAGCCGAAGCTCTCTGGGCGGTTCACAAAAATTAAAACCACAATAAAACACCCAACAGGTTAAAAACACAATTACGAAATACAGTATAAAAAGCGCAACCAGGATAAAACCACACAGCAAAGTTGATATAAGATTAAAATACAGAGTTAAAACAGTAAAATTTAAATTTAGGTTAAAATTAAGTGTTAAAATACTGAGTGAATAAAAAGGTCTTCAGCTGGCGACGAAAGCAGTACAGTGTAGGCGCCAGGCGGACCTCTCTGGGGAGCTCGTTCCACAACCGGGGTGCCACAGCGGAGAAAGCCCTCCTCCTCCTTTCCATATGGTCACCCTATAAATGTGACTAATCTCATAATGGCTGCCATAGGGGCCTGGCTAGTCAAAAGTGAGCTAAAGAAGTGCGGCGGGAGAGAAATAGTGAGGCAATAGACTGGGAGGGAAGAGGGAATAGTAAGGCACAGGGGTAGAGGAGAGAGGAAGAGCACAGCCAGAGGCTGGGAGGGGGGAGCAGTGAGAGAAAGAGGGGTGGAGGGATAGAAATAGCAAGGCTAGAAAAGAAGGGGAAGAAGGTTGCCCTAACTTTTTCCAAGGTTTGATTTTTAATTTTAATTTTTTGGAGGGGGCCACGACAGTGGAGAGCTTCATGGGCACCCTTGGAGATCCCTGTGGGTGCTCTGTGGGTGACCCTTGCAACATAGGAATGTCAGGATACATTTTTAAGGTGCAATCCTATGCAAGTTTAGACAGGGGAGAAAGGCCTTAAAGGTCACTGTGAAAGAGAGAGAGAGAGAGAGAGAGAGAGAACGAAAACTTAAAGGGGTGTAGCAATTATCCACATATTTGCACCCAGAGCCCTTTAAAACACACACACACACCACTGCTTCTCCCTTTTGGAATCCATCATTCAACAACACTTTCCTTTCTTCGGTGAGAAAAATGGAGCATGATTAGGGAAGATAAAGAAATAAATATTTGCTAAAGCTCTGGCAACCAGAGAAAGAAAACAGTGCTCATTTGCGACTTGGAAATAAAGTAATGCATTGTCGACTCACAGAGAGCAGCAGAAGAGAAAACATGAGAAATATGAAGTACGTGGAGACATTCAGTATGCCCGAGGCCACAGCTCCTCACAAGGGAGCCTTTTGTCTTCCTGGCAATCTGTCTGTAGTGAATGAAAAATACAACTCCCATTTCAAGACACAGATTCTGTCCATTATACATACAGCGGGTCACTTTGTGCCTGCAGATCACAAAAAGGCAATGAAAACAAGGAGCCTTGTTGCACCATGAAGACTAACGCATTTCTTGTGGCGTAAGCCAGCCTTCCCCAAACTGGTGTCCTCCCGACGTGGTGGACTCCAACTCCATAATTCCCAGTCAGCATGGGCAGCATACCATCCACTGCCCGTGCTTTCCCTACCTGATGACAATACACAATGGGAGGGACCATCATTTAGAGCAGCCTTCGTCAACCTGGGGTGCTCCAGATGTGTTGGACTACAACTCCCAGAATGCCCCAGCCAGGTCTGCTGGCTGGGGCATTCTGGGAGATGCAGTCCAACACATCTGGAGTGCCCCAGGTTGACAAAGGCTGATTTAGAGGGTTGGGTTTTTTGGTTTTTTTACAAAAATGGCTCCACAAAATGGCTGCCAGTATACTGGTATTTTTGGTATTTTGGCCCACCTCTTTTGCCTGTGGTTCTGCCTCCTAGACTTCAGCTCCACCCACCACTTTAATCAATAAATTGTTAGACAATCTACCGTGCAATTCTATTCATGTTTACTCAGAAGTAAGACCCACTGAATGGCACTAACTCTCAGGTCTGTGGGTATAGGATTGCAGTCTTGGAATACCTTCAGTTTGACTAAAAAGGCATCTTGATTAATTGGGCAGCAGATTAGATAAATAGGTGATTAAACTGCAGGTGGCAACTATCTTTAAAAGGGTATTCCTAGGTCTCTCTCAGAAAGGTGAAGATGCCTATTCAGAGGTAATGGGTTATAGTAGGGGTTGGCAGCTCAGATATTAGTGGGACAGTGAATCCACTCTGGGTTTCAGTCAGAACTCTAAAAAACCTAATCCCCCAAATAGGTTCATCACTTTGGATATCTGTTTTAGGATTCTGACTGAAACCCATAGGAGATTCATCATCCCACTGACATCAGAGGCACCAGTCTCCACTGATGGGTTGAATCCAGAAGGTTTTTCTTCTGCCACAGGAATGGCCCACATGGAGATCTGCTTGAAATACTCCTCCCAAAGGTGCAAAGGGGGGGGTGATATTGCAGATTCCCCGTGGCCTCTGCAAGCCCTGCCACCAGCTCCCCCATTCTTTCAGAGGGTCTCCCAACCTGGTGGATAAGAAGAAGGGGGGACTGAGGGGACTGCAGGCTATGTGGAGGGGGGTTAGTAAATATCTAGGGTGACCATATGTAAAGGAGGACAGGGCTCCTGTATCTGTAACAGTTGTACCGAAAGGGGAATTTCAGCAGGTGTCATTTGTATGCATGCAGCACCTGGTGAAATTCCCTCTTCATCACAACCATTCAAGCTGCAGGAGCCCTACCCTCTTTTGTATCTGGTCAAGAGGGCAGGGCTCCTGCAGCTTTAAATGCTTTGATGAAGAGGAAATTTCACCAAGTGCTGCATGCAACACGAATTACACCTGCTGAAATCCCCTTTTCTATACAATTGTTAAAGACACAGGAGCCCTGTCCTCCTTTTCATATGGTCACCCTAAAATATCCCCTCTGCCCTGTTCAGCCAGCAGAAAAGCTCTGCTGGATCAGAAGACTTCTGCAGACTAAAGGATCCCTTCTGTTCGGGGTGGGTGGGAAGCTTTTTCTGGATCCAATCCAGTGCCTGCTCCTACACATATGAACCTGACTGTTAGAGCAGTACGACAACGGAATCAGTTACCTATGGAGGTTGTGGGCTCTCCCACACTAGAGGCCTTCAAGAGGCAGCTGGACAACCATCTGTCAGGGATGCTTTAGGGTGGATTCCTGCACTGAGCAGGGCGTTGGACTCGATGGCCTTGTAGGCCCCTTCCAACTCTGCTATTTTATGATTCTATGTCAGTGGAATCTGATGGCTCTGATATCAGTGGGGCATTGAATCCGCTCTGGGTTTCAGTCAGAACTCTAATGGAGCTATCCAGAGTGCTGGATAGCTCTTTTATAGTTCTGTCTGGTTCTAACTGAAACCCAGAAAGGATTCACTGCCCCACTGATATTGGAGACACCAGACTCCACTGACACATGTGCTATCTTTTAAACCAAGAGAAAATTGGTTTAAAAGCTTTTTTTTTTTACATACAATCGATCAATTAATTGACATATCCTCATACATATTAATCAACTCAGCCTTCTTTAATCAGGTAAAAAACCTATTTTTTTCTGAAATTTTAAAAGCAAAGGCATTTAAATTAAATCTAAATTCTTCTGTATGGAAAAAAAACCCAGGTGCTCTGAGCTATAGGCCAATTGGAGCAACAGGCAGGCTGTGATGTCACAGTGTGGAAACTGTGACATCAGCTTTGACAGTTGACTCTTTGTCAATCTGCCCTTGCTTTCTGTCTGGGCCTACAAGCACAGAAGAGCATCATGGGAAACTGAGAATCAAGGGAAACCAAAGGCTGCCTGCTGTGGTGTCTATCTTTGTTTTTCACACTCTGACTGCCTTAAGCCTAAATTCCCTATGGTAAGAGTGATTACATCTATGAACTACTATTCTGTCCTGCTTTTACTTCAGAAACCTCTGAGCAGCTTACAATGGGAGTTTTCTTCCTCCACAATGGAAATAACAGGTGCAGGGTCTCAGATTCAGATTTGGATCACAGTGGAGGGGGCAAAGGATTAAAGATCCCTTCACATACACACCAGTGTCCTGCTCCATATTGGGACCCCCACACCTGATACTTAGCTTTTCAGTGGCATCCCTAATTTACACAGTGACCTCAACATTCCTGCTGATGCCCCCTCACTGAGAGGAGCTCAGGATTTCATGGCTTCTACGGCAACCATGGCCATGTCTCAATGAACATTTGGTCCCATACTTGTAGCAGGGAAAACTCTTGCTCTGTTATTTGCTGACCAAAGTGACCATGATCTGTGGCTAGGGGAGTTTGAAAATACTTCGTTGTCAGGGACAGATCACTACCTAACAGGCTTTAGATTTTCTGGGCCTCTGCAGGGTGGGGTAGGGCGTCTATTAAGATGTTCTGCTCTGGAAATAATGGATCCAGCCTGGAGGATCCCTGAAAGCCCTGGGATATTTTACCACTGCTAGAATTGGTGATCCTGTCAAAACTCTGGTTGACTTGTGGAATGGAGAGATTACTGGAGCAGTTGATACACTGTCTAGCTCCTTCCTATCTTTCCTCTCTCATCTCACACTATTGCCCCGCTCGTGCTCTTCGCTCCTCTGATGCCATGTTTCTCACCTGCCCAAGGGTCTCTACTTCCCTTGCTCGGCTTCGTCCATTTTCTTCGGCTGCCCCTTACGCCTGGAATGCTCTTCCAGAACATTTGAGAACTACAAGTTCAATCGCAGCTTTTAAAGCTCAGCTAAAAACTTTTCTTTTTCCTAAAGCTTTTAAAACTTGATTTTGCTCTGACTTTTATACTGCCTGTTTGGTGCATTCTCTTCCCCTCCTTATAGTCTTATTATGATTTTATTAGAATGTAAGCCTATGCGGCAGGGTCTTGCTATTTATTGTTTTACTCTGTACAGCACCATGTACATTGATGGTGCTATATAAATAAATAAATTAATAATAATAATAATGATTCCTCCTAAGACCCTTCCGCTATTGCACAGAACTGGGGCTCCTTCAGGTTGTTGTTTTTAGAGGTTAGGACAACAAAGTGCTTAGATAAACAGCTAAAGCATCGGTGGAGGAAAACCCATGATGAATCCATCAAAGCACAGGAAGAAGAGCCCATTTCGAATTCTACCGTGATAGCCATGAGCATCTGCTCATAGGGGCAAGAGGATGCAACTCCCCCCTCCCAGATTCCAGTCATGATGTCATTCTGAGAACAGCAACAGGGCTGCTGAGCTTTACCTGTCCTGTCTATCTCTATTTTCAGTTTCCAGCCACATGGGCAAGGAAACTGAAAGTAGAGGCAGGGATAGGATAGTTGGTGTTTTAGGGAAATGCAGATGGTGCTGTGAAATTGATAATAGCAGCAGTGCAATTCATTAAGGTTTAGAATGGGTTGCCATGTGTGATACACACACACACAGAACTTTAAGAGTGCCAGTTTTAGCTCTCACAGGAGGCCCTGCTGGTGTAATAGATCCCCCCTCCCCTGCAGTCCCCTGCCAAATGTGCTCTTGGGAAATTGGGGACCCTCTGGAGTAGATTTGGTGGCACTTGGCAGGGTATAGGGCGAAGGAGAGAAAGGAGATGTCCTGTTAGGCTAAAGGAAGTCCAACTGCATGACAATGGAAGGAGCCCTATATCATATTATTTTACAAGGAATTACTGCAGATCTGAGATAGGTTTATAGAGAGATGGGCACAGTTTATCAGCTTGTAGAATAACAGTTCTCATAATTATGTGCAACCACATATTTTTCTCTATTATGAATCACCCTATTACTATGTCTTCTACACACACCCAACACACTTTTAAACATTCATTGCATAAGTTGTAATTAAATTGTTGGGGGAGGGGTTATGTTAAATTATTATTTTATTGTATTTTATATAATAATTTTTTTTTTAAAAAAAAAAAGCTTGTTGTTCAAAAGAGCTATGCCAGAACTGTTAAGGATAACTCCATCTTAGCTAGCTATGCCCAAATCCTAGCTTTCATTTAAAATGAAACTGGGTGTTCTTTGCACAATGTTGCTGTACATTTAGATGTTTAAATACACCCCCTGTACCCCCTCTTGTGCTAGGAGGACAACCCTGAAAATGCCTCATCTGTTGCCGACAATGTGACGGAGCTAACGTCGGCCCCTGATGATTTGACTGAGCCACCCTGTACCCCTAATGATGTCACGGACCCACTAGAGGTCAGAGAAGAAGAGGCACGTGTGAGGACCAAGGCACGGATGGAACAGGGGGATCTGCCTCCTGGTCTGGCCATCACGGAGGGCGAGATGGACAGCTGGGTTCAAACGGATCAGCCAAACAACAAGCAGGCCCGTGCCTTGGCGGCCCAGCTGGAGAAGATGCGCCTTGATATGGAGCTCACCATGGCCAGATACGGCTATGAAGATAAAGAAATGCAGCGGCAGCATGAGGAGAAGATGGAAGAGATGCGACTGCAGGCACCATCAGCACAGGTAAGGTGTAGGAGGTGGAGATGGGGAAATTGTGAGAAGAAAAAAACAAAACAGAAAAAAGATCATTTTGTCTTCGTCCCTATGGACTTAAAATTGGTTTAATAATCATTCCCTCTCCTTGGGGAGTCTGGGAACAGTTGTTTTGTGAAGGAAAGGTTGGAAGAGATCGCTTCTTCTTTTCCCACCCCAGCCTCCCGGCTTCCCTCAGAAACCCACTGAAGAAAAAGACACCTCACAAAAGGAGGTGAAGCTGATGGTAGATCTCCAAGAGAGAATTTTCTGCATGGCCCTCCCATTAGGCAGAGCAAAGCAATCGCTTCAGGTGGCAGATGCTGGGGAGGGGGGCAGCAAGACATTGCAGGGGAAAGCTGTGTGCCAAGCAACCTGCCCTAGGCCCCCTAAACTGACCCACTGCCTTTAGGTGCAGTGGAGGACACTGATTCATCATCAGAGTTGAAGAAACAGTCCAGTAGGCTTTTGTGAATGGAATGAGAGAGGGTGCCATCTTGTTCTTTGCCTCAGGCAGTGAAGTGTCTTTAGCCAGGACAATTCAACACCCTCATCAAACTATAACACCCAGGATCCTTTGGCGGATGCTACCAAAGACTGATATAAACCCAATATAGGTTTGTGGTGGAGTTGATTAAATTATTGCCCTATACCAAGCATTCTAGATAGCCAGGCACTTTGGCAAGGGGGGCAGGTAATTGGACCAATTTCTCCAGGCCTCACACAGGGAGAGGGACACCTCAGGTTTGTAAACAGTATACACTCTGGTTGAGAAGAGAAGACCAGCTCAAATTAACCTCCATCCCCTCAGCCTCTCAGGGCTCATCTACACCAAGCAGGATATTGCACTATGAAAGCGGTATATAAAAGGCAGGAGCCACACTACTGCTTTATAGTGGTATTGAAGTGCATTGACAACTGTTGGGGCCCATTGACACATGCCATATATTGCTTTCATACCACTGTCTTAGGCCTTAGCTAGATCTAAGGTTTATCCCGGGGTCGTCCCTGCCTGCTCCAGGGATCCCCTGTGTGTCACTTAGATGAACAGGGATGACCCCGGGATGATCCTGGGATAAACCTTAGGTCTAGCTAAGGCCTTAGTGTTATATCCTGCTTGGAGTAGATGTGGCATGAGCCCAACAGTTGTCAGTGCACTTCAA
Organism: Elgaria multicarinata webbii; assembly: GCF_023053635.1. NCBI lineage: Eukaryota > Metazoa > Chordata > Lepidosauria > Squamata > Anguidae > Elgaria > Elgaria multicarinata. The sequence goes on along the minus strand of NC_086174.1, from coordinate 23,965,046 downwards.
TACCACTATAAAGCAATAGTGTAGATCCTGCAGTGCACTTCAATACCACTATAAAGCAGTAGTGTGGCCCCATACTGGAATATCCTGCTTGGTGTAGATGAGCCCTCAGACTCTTTAAGAGATCCTGAGGCCAGAAGTTGCAAAATCTATTTCATTTTCTTTGTTTTACCAGAACCTCACCCACCAGAGCAAGGGTGTAAATTAATGTCTCAGAGGAGTTGATGTACACTTAATTAAGGGAGAGGGTGCTTCTGAGTGCATACTCAGCCCAAGAATGTATGGTCAGTAGTAAAATTAAGCTTGCAGAAATCCTTTCGCCTCATCATCCACTCCTGGTTTCCCCACCTCCACCCCTCAAGCTTTCTTTATTTCAGCAGCCTGTTTTGAGAGTTGGGGAAGGAGCCTTTTTGTTACTGCTAAACAACTGGGAGTGAGTGAAATGATTGCTAAAATAGTCCCAAACAGATGCCGACCTAGCTTCTGCTGCCCCACTCAGGGCCGGTGCCAGGCTTTTTTGCGCCCTAGGCAAGGTGACCTGCTTTCACCCCCTCCCACCCCATCTTATCCCCCACCACCCCAGGTAGGCAGAGACAGGTTACCTGTCCTCTCCCAAAGTCCTCCTGGCTTGGCGGGACGCTGCGGTGGCATGGGTGGGTAGGTGGGCGGGCAGCTCCACTTCTGTCTGTCCCCCCCCCCCAGCTTGGCTTTGGCTGGGAGGGCCCAGCCGAAACCAAGCCGGGACGCTGGGGGAGGGCAGTCAGACGGCTCCATGTTCTGACTTTCGGCGCGTGCCGGAAGTCAGAACGTGGAGCCGTTCCTTCCCCTCCCCCCCCCCCCAGCATCCCGGCTTGGCTTTGGCTGGGAGCGCTCAGCCGAAACCAAGCCGGGAAGCTGGGGGAGGGCAGTCAGACGGCTCCACGTTCTGACGTCCGGCGCGCGCCGGAAGTCAGAACGTGGAGCCACCCACCCCCACCCCCGCCCCTCAGTGTCCCGGGTTGACTTTGGCTGCTGGGCGGATCCCCAGCTGAAGCCAAGCCAGGGGCGCTGGGGCGGAGGAAGGCTTCAGAACGGCACGCCCAGAAGCTGTCCTCACTCGGCCAGAGCGGCTCTGGGAGTGTGAGGGCGACTTCCGGGCACGCCGTTCGGCACCCCCTTACCACTGTGGCGCTCTAGGCGGCCGCCTAACTGGCCTCTATGGATGCACCGGCCCTGGCCCCACTCTCGTAAACATACTGGGTCTCCACAGTCTGCGCCAACCTTCTATTTGGTGCACAAGTGTGTCAAGGTTACAACAACTGGGATTGTTTAGCTAAGGGGAGACATGGTAGAGGTGTACAAAATTATGCATAGTATGGAGAATGTGGATAGGGAGTCATTTTTCTCCCCCTCTCAAAATACTAGAACCCGGGACATCCCATGAAGCTGATTGGTGGGAGTCTGGCCATTGCCCTTCATAACCCACCGGACAAACAGTTCAAAACAAAGCCGCCCCTCAAGAAAAATTCAAAGTCTGATCCAATCCCTGTGTCAGCAAACAAGAGCCACTCATTGCCAGCTGTTTAATGTAATTAAAACTTCCCCATTATGACTAATACCAAATGACTCAGCTGGTGCAAAGAGCCATCCTTGACAATAATCAAGCAGAGGGGAGGTGTCCTGAACTTGAATGACGGAAAGATGTCCTTCGTTTGGAATGCTCTTAGGAAGAGTCATCCGTAGCACTTCTCTGAGATTGAAGGCAGATCACAGCTAGTTTCCCAGAGAGTTGAAGGTGGTATTATGCAGGCACCATTATCTATGAGGTGCATAGTTCTCTTAATTATGGCTTGGATCTAGGGTTGACCCAAATCATTTTGCCGCCTAGAGCGAAGGGACAAGTTGGTGCCTCCTTCCATTCCATGTACAAAAAATGGACTTGAATGGAGGTGGATTCTTTCTTCAACAGTGGTAATGGGACAGCATCCTTCGCTACACCTGAAGGCATTAGGCTAGCTTCAGGAACACATGACAGGTCACATGGCTGACAGCTCTCTCCTCTACCATCTCGCTGCCACCTCCCAGCATCTGCTACCTTAGGCAACTGCCTCACTCTGCCCAATCGTAGGGCCAGCCCTGCTTGGATCCCACAACAGCAAATTCGCATAAGGAAAGTGACCTGTTTCCTCCTCTCCCCTGCAACAGTTGTAACTCACCAACCCTCTCCCAGGGATCAGGCTGCCCTCTTGCACAAGATGGGATGGGATATGGGGGGTGCTGGGGGAAGGGGGAATCATCCCAAACCAGGCTTGGATTCTAAGGTAAGGTGACGTAAGATAGCTTAGGTGCAATCCTATGCATGTTTAGACATAAAAAGTCCTACAATCTCCAGCATTCCCCAGGGGCTATCCAAGGTACTGAACCCTATCCCTAAAATGGGTTCAGCACCTTGGATGGCTCCTTTAGACTTCTGGCAGGTTCTGGCTGAAACCCAGAATGGAATCACAGCCCCACTGAAATCAGAGTCACCAACCCCTACTGTATTCTTCACCCCTGTCTTAAATTATCACATGTTAAAATTGTACTACTGGCCTGGAATTTAGGCAAATACAGCTTTCTACCACAGTGAGCAAAACTCAGGCTGCAATCCTACCCACAGTTACCTGGGAGTAAGTCCCATTGAACTTAACGAGAGGAATCTCTTAGTAGACACATGTAAGTTTCTGCTGTCAGGGTAAAACTAGACATAGCATAAACAGAATCTAAAACTGCAAGTCAGAACTATGCAAACTGAAACGGTAGCTTCCAGAGTACAGGTAAAACGTTTTGCTGTGGAAATGTAACATGGGAACAAATGACTGCTGTTTGCAGAGGAACCTGAGCTCATGTCTTTGTTCTGTGCACCTTTTTGTGATCTGCAGCGTATGAAACATGAGTATAATTTCACGCCGTTTCTCCCCCACCCACTTTCTCTCCCCACAGCCTACTCGAGGAGGCCATCACTTCCTCGTACCCCAGGACCAGTTTACTTTGTTCCTGTACTGTTTCATCTTCATACACGTCATCTACATAGCTAGGGAGTTGATGTTCTTTTTCATTAAGAAGCATGAGACGATTGCCATTGCTGCCATTCTCATATGTGCCTTTAAAATGTTCTGGAAGTAGAGTCTTTGGCAGGTGTAGCTCCCCTTGCACAACGGTGCTAGAATGGTTGAACCCAGCATCCGAGCACTTCCAAGGACTTTATTTAATGCAACCCTCCAATCTCCAGTATCCGCCACATAGAAATTGGGAGGCAGTCACCCAGAACTGTTCTGCCAATCTTTCCTCTCTGCCTCCCCAGGCACAATAACAACAAATTTGTGGAAGACAATAAAACACGCAAATTAAGCACATTTATGTACACTTAGTTGAGTTTGAATAAATTATTTCAATAAGGATTTTCCGACTGCTGAATTGGGTTAGCATCCCAGGGGCCTGACCCCCCACCCCTATACATTTTCCAAGGTAGCTCACTAACCTCATAAGACTCTCAAATGTGGTTGTCACCTTTTAAAAAATAAATAAAAAGTCTCTGTATCCTTTAATTGCTTGCAGTCTGGGTGTAATCCAGACCTAGTCAGAGTAAACAACATCCTGGAGATTCACAGGGGAGTGGTGGGCCTTCAATCCAGCTATGGCAGCCATTTGTGAATCGCCAAAAAATAAAAGCCTATTCAGTCCTGAGTAGGAAATGTGGAACTTAGAATTAGATCTCTTCTTTTAAAGCTATTAATTTCTAAGGATCTTTAGTAATGCTCTATTTAACATCAAGAAATGTATTAATGTCATTTTATGACCAACGTAGGTGCAGAAAAGGGCAACTAAAAGAGCATCTCCCTTATGAGGAAAGGTATGAAAAGGAGGACAGGGCTCCTATATCTTTAACGGTTGTATTGAAAAGGAAATTTCAGCAGGAGTCATTTGTTTATATGGGGAATCTGGGGAAATCTCCTCTTCATCACAGCAGTTAAAGCTGCAGGTGCCCTGCCCTCTTTTAAATCTAGTCACTCTAGTATAGCTCCTGCAGCTTTCACTGTGGTGATGAAGAGGAAATTTCCCCAGGTTCTCCATATATACAAATGACACTTGTTGAAATTTCCTTTTCCATACAACTGTTAAAGATACAGGAGCCCTGTCCTCCTTTTCATATGGTTACCCTAGGCTACAAGTGGAATTGCTTAGTTTGGGGTGGAGGGAAGGAGGCTAAGGGGAGATATGTTCAAGGTGTACAAAATTATGCATGGCGTGGAGAATGTGGATAGGGAGACATTTTTCTCCCTCTCTCAAAATACTAGAACCCGGGGTCATCCCATAAAGCTGATTGTAGGGAGATTCAGGACAGATAAAAAGAAATCTTTCTTTCTTAAATTTATATACCGCCCCATAGCCGAAGCTCTCTGGGCGGTTTACACAGTGCATAGTTACTATAGAATTCACTTTTCTGCCTAAGTTACAAGATAGTTTAGGTGGCCTTGGATAAGATGGAGCGGGGTGGGGTGGCGGGGGGCATTTGCTGAAAAGTACTTTTCTGCCTCAGACAAAACGCTTTGGGCCAGCCTTGCTGCGGCCTGAAGCTGCGCTGCAAATGTACTTTTTCGTCCCTGCTTCCTTTGATAACGCTTTAGAAACAAAAATAGCCATTGGCAGCAGACTGCGCCACGCGCCCCGGCTCTTGGCGAAGCGGAGTCTCTGCCGGCACAATGCCGCCCGGCCGGAGCCCCTTGTGGAGACGTGACACGTGCGGCGCTCGGGCCGGGGAGTCTCCTTCGGTACGTGCCGCCTCGGCCTTCCGCTTCCTTAGGCCGGGCTGGATCTACGTGAGTAGAGGCAGTCGCTCAGGCTGCGCCGCCGGCGAGGAGTTATTGACTGGCTTAATGGGTCCTGGCCACGAGGTGCGGGGACGCACACGCCGCCCAGACTCGGCTCCAGGACTTTTTCATAACCTCAAAATATTTCCGTCCGTCCCCCCCACACCCGCTAAACACGAAGGCTTCGCAAGGACACCCCCGTCCCCACCCCCTTGCTGCTAGAGAAGCAGCTCTCCAATGTAAACTAGCTTTCTCTTCCCCCCCCCTTTTTTTTAAAAGATTTTATTAGTTTTCCAAAACAAAATTAAACTAACAAATAGAAAGGAGAAAGAAAAATGAAAAGGTTGGATATAAATCTAATTATTGACGGAGGGTAGTAAACTTACCATATATGTATATTTTTTTCCCTTCACCTAAGCTAGCTTTCTTACCCCCACGCTCCCACACACACACACACACACACCAGCCTCCCTGCAAGCTAGGATGGCCACTTACCCGCGGTAGAAGTGAGGCAACGCATACACATGTAAAAATTTCACGTGCTTCTTTATGGCCTGTTTCAGACAACACGCTAAACCATGCTGCTTAACCACAAAATGCATAATACATTCCCTTAACCATTTTGTGGTTAAGCAGCATGGTTTAGTGTGTTGTCTGAACCAGACCTATATGTATAGATGCACATTTTTTAAAAAAGGTATTATTTAAATAGCAACGCAATACATTTCATGATGTAGGGGAAGACTGCTACAAATTAAATTCTTATTATTATGAACCTGTGGTTCAGAAAAAGGAACAACATGCTTGCCAGACTTGTGAGTCCCACGTAAGGTTGCCAACTGCTCAGCGGGGAAATAGCCTGGCCTGCTCCTGTTTTTTTAACACAGGCTTGATCTGCAAAAGGGGTGTTAACGATACAGATACAGCTCCCGCTGATAAAATGTTTATTGTACTATGAAAGCGGTATATAAAAGGCAGGAGACACACCAAGCAGGATATAGCACTATGAAAGCGGTAAATGGTATGTGCCCATGGGCCCCAACAGTTGTCAGTGGACGTCAATACTGCTATAAAGCAGTTGTGTGGCTCCTGCCTTTTATATACCACTTTCATAGTGCAATATCCTGCTTGGTGTAGATTAGGCCAAAGATGCACAAGGGGGATGTTACAGAGCGCAGGCAGCTGAGACAGCACAGAGAGTGGGGGAGGGTCTCGGATTTGTTGTTGTAAAACAGATTAACAGTTGAGAAGCCATTGGGGGGGGTGACTTGCCATTTGGCTACATCAGTATCTTCTATGGAGATCAGGGTGAAAGGTGTCTGGTTTTATTTTGGAAATTGATCCATGCAGTGAGAGGTGGCATAACTTAAGGTAGGCAACCTGGGGTAGTATTGAATGTTAGTCCCACATAGAGTAGACCCATTGATAGGATGAAATTTAAGGTAGTCATGACTAATGCAAGTCCTATTTATTCCAAGGGGTCTACTCTTCATAGGACTAAAACATTGGATACTATCCCTGGTGCTCTACAGATGTTTTAGCCTACAACCCCCATAAACTCCAATCAGTATGGCCAATGGTCAGGGATTATGGGAGTTGCAGTCTAAAACATCTGGAGGGTGCTAGGTTAGCTTCCTCTGGCTTGGAGTCTTTTAAGGTGAAGCCATCTTAGAACAGGGTGTTACAAAGCATGTATTATTGCTAAGAATCCATTGCTTTTCATGGGAGTGTAATTCATTATAATCTGTGTGTGTGCAAACTGTAAATGCAAAGTGATTCATTCCGTATATATTAAGTGCAAAAATGGGTTCTTGGAAGTAGGGGCTTGTCACAGTGGGTTAGTTAGTGGTAGTGAAAAGTTCATTACCGCATGGTGGGATAAACCTTCACAAGGCTTTTTCTTAAGCCTGGCTGCATTACGAAGAGGTCCTCCGGATGTTATGGGCAGGAGCTATGACTGTGTCTGAAGTTCCTGGTTAAGTCAAGCTGCATAGATTTATTTATTTATTACTTTTATATCCCACCTTTTTCCCCCTCCAAAGGAACTCAAGGCAGCATACATAATCCTCTTCTCCATTTTTATTCTCATAACAACAACCCTGTGAGGTAGCTTCAGCTGACAGTCTGTGACTGGCCCAAAGTCATCCAGTGAGCTTCCATAGCCAAGTGGAGACTAGAACCCAGACCTCCCAACTCCCAGTCCAACATTCTATGTACATTTAAAATAAGAAACTGGAGCTAATGTTAGGCAGAATGTTATAAATAGTAAGATTTTAGCTTAGTTGATCAGAGCAGTCCTGGGAGAAGCCCTAATAAACATTACTTAATCTCTGCCAACCATGCCTGCCAAATAGGTAAGTGTAAACTCTCAGTGATGCCTGTTTTTGGTTGAGAGGAATAAAAAAAACACTAAACTTTATTAAGAATATGCTAGTGTTTAAAAGTGTGTGGTAGTGAGCACTGATCATCTGCTATGGGCAGTAGACACATCTGTTTGGTAAGTGGGAATAAACCACAATGAGTATTTAACAGGAATGTTTGTAACAATGATGCAGCTGAGGACCACAACAGAAAAACAAGCACAGGTTAAGATAGATGTGATAACAGAAATCCGTGATTTTCCCAAATAGCTGGGTGGGGAGGGGTAGGGAACAGGAGAGTGATCTAGATTAGGACAGCAAGTGGTAAAAGGGGTAACCCTTACACTTACACGCGAACTACCACAGTGTTTCCCTTCCAGCTCTTATTTAAAGGAAAATGAATGGGCACACAGGCAACATAAACTGATTCTGAAGCAATTGAGAGGCTATTCATCACCAATTCCCTTGCTACAATAAGTAGGAAATAACAAAAGGGGCAGAGCCAGCAAACAGGAAACCTTTAATTAAAGGCACAGGAGCCTTAAAGGCTTAATAGTGCTGACTATTAAGTTTCTTCTGCAATTGCATTTTATTGCCATGCTACAAATCAGGTATAGGGTAGGGTGGGGGGAGAAGACATGGGAGGACAACACAGAACACAGGACTGCAATATCATCCAGATTCTCCATAATAACAATCGAAAGAGCAATTCCCAGGGCCAGCACCAGGTTTGGCAGGGCCTATGCACTCTCCCGGATGGGCCTCACAACAGTAGTGATTGGTAATGCTAGGAGCTATCCATTTGGAAGGACCCTAAATTAATTGAACTTAGTTTCCTATTGAAATCAATAGGACTTACGTCATGACTTAACTTAGCCTTCCCTGACCTGATGCTACATTGGGCGCCAGGTTGGGGAACACTGACTTAACTTGTAACATCGATTTCAATGAGACTTACATTCAGCTAACCTAAGGCTGCAATCCTGTGCCCAGTTACTTGGGAATAAGTTCCCATTGAATCCATCTGCACTTACTTCTGAGTTGACATATACAGAATTGCGCTGTTAGTCTGAATCCAACCTAATAAAGATTAATTTCGGTTTAGCTGTGTAGAGCTGCAGTACTGTGGTGTAACTGAGCAGTGAAGAGGTGACTTCCGTTATGAGGGAAATGGTTTGATACAAGCCTCTCTACACACTACAAGCTTCAATAGACTGAGATGCCATAGCTCTCATTCAGGAACCTTGTTAAAACTGTAGATCTGTCAGGCGGACACTAGGGGTCCCCAGTAGACAATTAGTGCAGTAGTCCCAAAACTACAATTCCCAGGGCTCTATAGTAATGGTTAAGAACATAAGGAGAGCCCTGCTGGACCAGACCAAGGGTCCATTTAGTCTAGCATTATGTTCACACAGTGGCCAAACAACTGTTAACCAGGGACCCACAAGCAGGACATGAGTGCAACAGCATCCTCCCACCCATGTTCCCCAGGGCCTGATGTACATAAGCATCCTGCCCCTAATACTGGAGGTAGCACATAGCCATCAGGAATAGTTGCCATTGAAAGCCTCCTCCTCCATGAATTTCTCCAGCTCCCTTTTAAAGCCATCCAAATTGTTGGCCATTAGTAAGTCCTGTGGAAGCGAATAGCATAGTTGAACTATGTGTTGTGTGACAAAGTACTTCCTTTTATCTGTCCTGTGTATCTCACCAATCCGCTTCATGGGATAACTCCGGAATGAGGGGTAGTGTTGTTGTTTTTCCTACAATAGATGAGGTTCTGCTTCACTTTTTCTTCCATGGGATAAAATGTTTCTTGAAGTGTATGCAGAGCTCCAGGTTTTAAGAAGGAAATTGACAATCTGGAAGGTGTCCAGAGGAAACTGGAGGAACATTTGAAAGAGATGGGTATGTTTAGTTGTGCGAAGAGAGGCTTAAGGGGAGATGTGATGGCAGTCTTTACATACCTGAAGGGCTGTCAGGTAGCTGTTTCTCTGTTACTTCAAAGTGCAGGACTAGAACCAGTGGGTGGAAATTACAGGGAAACAGATTTTGGCTAAACATTAGGAAGAACTCTATAAAATTAAGAGCAGTTCGACAGTCACATGGGCTGCCTCAGGAAGTGGTCGGCTTTTCTTTGCTGGAAATATTTTAAGCAGAGGCGGAACAGCTACTTACCAGGGATTTTGTAGTCGCATATTCCTCCATTCAGCAGGGGGTTCGACTAGATGACCTCCAAGGTCCCTTCCCATTCTAAAATTCTTTGTAAAGCATTTTAGGATTCCGTACAATGGGACTGTTCAGCAGTCATGGGATAACTGAATGTCCTTTTTCTTGGCTGCTGCCATTGTTCTAAATGATTTACAGTAGTAAAACTACTCTGCATGCCACAGCAGCCACACAGCTTTAAAACTAGGGATAAGGTTGCCACCTTTTTTTCTGGCAGGGTTCTTGTGCCTTTAACAGTTATATGAAATTCTACGGACATGGTTCCCCCTCCCCTAACTCAGCCTCCATCCCAGAAAATGGAAAGGTTTCACTGATTGTACTAATGCCTGTTCATGCAACTAAAACAGTCATAAGAATTTTCCCTTTTCCCCTCGAAGTGGCAGCCTGATCTGGTGTGGGCAGCTTTACTTTTAAATGCTTGCTAGAATGAAGGCCTTACATGTGTAACTCAATAGGTATGTCTTGAAAGGTGCTTATATACATCTTTCTAGGATTATAGAAGTGATATCTAACTAGTGTTTTCTGCCGATGGAACGAAGTCCATGAGTGGAAAGATTTCTACTCCCCCCTTCAGCTCCGTGCACCCCTAAAATCTGCTCCAGAGGGTTGGGAGATCCTCTGAAAAATAATTTGGGTGGCATGGGGGCGGGGCTGAAAAGAAAAGGAGAGGAAAAGAAAGTTCCCTTGCTGTCACCCAAAGTCAGAGAGCTTCGGCTATTGGGCAGTATAAAAATGTAATAAATAAATAAACAAAATTTCGAAAGAAACAGCTGTCTGCTTCAGTGAGATGATTCTCCTTGGAAAATCCTTGGTCCACTGTTGTTTTTATGTTAATCTTTTGCAAACTATGTTGCAGTTACGAGTGTTTTATAATACGGGACTCCAAATGATTTTAATATTCTCTTTTGGTGGTTTGCAAATCTTGCTCCTAATCTCCTTAGTTGTTAAGCAAATCCTTGCATCTTAAATTAAGCCTCTACATTTGGATGATACAGTTTGTTCTTGAGGCTACATCCAAAAAGTATTGCTTTCATATAATCCTCAGTTGCGTATCTCAGATTCACAGGATGATCTTATGGTCCGGTGATTGCTTTGGGACCTTTTGTAGGCTCAGAAGGATTTTCCAAACTGGAACGCTCAACTGTCAGAGGATGACAGGAATATGATGTATTTCCTGCCTGCTTAGATCCATCACACACATTACTGTGAAAGGCAGATCCCTGACTTTCCACTAGTCAACTGCTCATCTTTTGTAACATTTGAGGAGCAACTGTTAGGAGTGCATTTCCCATCTAGTCTTGCCAGCCACCTATTCCTTGATAAGAATTTTTAGTGCTTCATAAGAAATTGTTTCTTATAAGAAGTTGATATTTCAGATATGCAAATGTTCTTAACATTGGGAAATCTAGTGCGACTTACAGCAGTGTTGCTTTATACAGAGAAAATGTGGCAACACACCATTTAGTATTGCAGGCAGTAAACAAAGGCTCCTCTCGTGCAAACACTGAGTCATTACTGACTCTTGGAGGGACGCCAGCTTTCACTGACGTTTTCTTGGCAGGCCTTATAGCAGGGTGGTTTGCCGTTGCCTTCCCCGGCCGTTATTACCTTTCCCAAATGAAGGCTAGAGCCAGTTTAAAAGAAGTTCAGCTTACTCTGTTAGTGCTTTTATGCACATCATCAGAGAAGGCTATCTAACACTGTTTAACTACAAGTACCCCCTAACGCTGGGTGTGTGAGTAGTATAAGTGAACAAATGCATGAGATATGGTTACTTGATTCTTTCAGTGTTGCTCATTGCAGAGGCAGAAGAAGGAAGAGGAAAGTGAGGGAGCAGGAAATAGAAACTACAGGAAATACACGCTACATGACATTCTCTGTCACCCCCTAGTGTCTGGAAGTATGCGGAGTTGTCCCTATTTTCCAACACCTAAAACATGAAAGATAGGGTTGGCAAACTGCAACTCTAGGGCGGCATGCAACCCTTGGCCTAACTTCAAAAGCCCTCTGCAAGTGATCAGTCCAGAACTCAAGGTGGGGAAAAAGGCAGGGAGAGAATGAGAGAGAGCAGGGGATGGCAGAGAGAGGGAGGGAGGGAGGGAGGAAGTCAGAGGAAGAGAAACAGAGCAGAGTGTTAGAGAAAGGAGAAGTGCAGTAGTGAAACCAGGGCTCGCTAGGACACAACACTTTTTTATTTGCAGGAACACTGACGTCATCTGCCACCCCGCTCAGAATTCCCCCTTCCTTCTGAGCTTAGCCACAATCTTCACAGTAGTTGGGCTGGTAGGGTGGAATGAATTTTCCAGGAATAATATATTAATCTTCGTTGGAAAGTATTTTGTGGTAGCCTGGTCTTGAATGGGCAATGCAGACCCATTAGCTTTACAAAAGACCTGCTGCTCCCTAGAATTGGTTTGTTGACATGGAGCTGTCTGCCATTTTGACCAGTCCTTGGGGGGTGGGGCGTGACTATGGAGACTTGCATGATGAGTGGCTTCACTTCAAACTTTACTACTACCCCACCTGGTGGAGGGAGGGAGAGAAGGCAGTATCAGAAAAAGAGAAGGGGTGACCTCACTGACCGTGGGCCTGCAGCAGCCCCTGGCAGATTGACCCTGAAGGGGATGTGGACCTTGAGAGAAAGAAAGGGTTCCCCACCTCCATGGTAGAGACTTTCACCTTGCAATGGAAGCAGGAAATCCCTTTGTTGCTGTAATGTGTGAAACAGCCCCCTTGGGCTTCTCTACACGGATCTTTATGTTTCTTTAACAGTAGCAGCATCTAATGGCTGGACAACGGCTAGAGCGCAAATGGCGCAAGTCTTGAAGCGAAGAGGACCGAGCACGCTCTAGAGCGCATAATTGAACCTTCTGTGCAGCAGTGCAAGCAGCAAAGAAGGCCTACTTCGCTGCCTCCATCACGTGCTCAAGTAGCCGTCCAGTGGAGATCTTTCGAGTAGTCCAGGGGTTGTTAACACTCTCCACAGCGAATGGGGCCCTGGTTCCCTCAAGGACCCATTGTGACCTTTTTGCATCTCTTTTTGAGAACAAAATCGCTTGTCTCCGCAGCAAACTTGACACTGTTATTAGCGCAGTCCCGGTCGAGGAGTCTCATACCACCATCTGCCCAATTTTGTGGGATCGGTTTCAGCTGTTGCAGACTGATGTTGTTGACAAGGTACATGCAGCAATGCGACTGACCACATGCCCTCTAGTTCCTTGCCCCTCCTGACTAATGAAAGCTAGCTGAGGGGGTTTGACTGGGTGGGTCCAGGGTGTGGTGAATGCTTCTCTACAGGAAGGGGTGGTCCCTGCCGTCCTTAAAGAGGTGGTAGTATGACCACTCCTGAAGAAGCCCACTCTTGACCCAATGGTTTTAGATAACTATCACCCAGTTGCAAATACCCCTTTCTTGGGGAAGGTATTGGAGAAGGTCATGGCGGAACAACTGCAGGCGTTCTTGGAGGACACTGATTATCTAGACCCATTTCAATCTGGGTTTTGACCTGGTTACAAGACTGAATCAGCCTTGGTCACCCTGATGGATGACCTTTATTGAGAGACAGACCCTGTTAATTCTGCTCAATCTCTTGTCAGCTTTTGATACCATCAACCATGGTATCCTCGATCGAAACCATGGGATGAGTGTTGGAGGCACTATGTTACGCTGGTTCCAGTCCTACCTACAGGGTCGATTTCAGAGAGTAACACTGGGTGATCATTTCTTGGCCCCTTGGCAATTAAGCTATGGGGTACCACAGGGCACCATCTTGTCCCCAATGTTGTTTAACATCTATATGAAGCCTTTGTGGGCAGTCGTTTGGAGCAAAATGCCATCAGTATGGTGATAACACACATGGGGAGGCACTGGAAGTTGACAAAATCATGTAAAAGACCTGCAAATTACCATGAGTCACCAATCTGAATTGCAGGATAAATACTCCATGTGGAGAAGCCCTTACTCTACACCAGGGATGATTATCTTCTGACGGAATGGCCTATCCCTCCGAAAGTCCTCAGGGGCATTGATCTGGGATGAAAACTCCTGTCGTACAGAACAGTAACCAACAAAGAGAAATGTCTTGTTCGTATACTAGAATCAGCTGTGCGTTATACCACTATGAAGGAAAGGGCCTTTTCAGTGGTGGCACTCTAGAATGCCCTTCCTAAGGAGGCATGGCTGGCACCAACTTTACAATTTCTTGGTTTTTAGTCTGCCCAATAACAAATGTTCTCTGGGTGGAGATGCCAGGTTAAGGGCACAACCCTATGCACGTTTAGACAGGGGAGGGGGAAACCTCCTACAATTCCCAGCATTCCCCAGCCAACCATGGCTGGGGAATGATGGGAGTTGTAGGACTTCTTTGCTGACAAAACTTACATAGGATTGCACACTAAGACCCATTTTATTTACCCAACCATGTAAAAATCTGTATCTCCCCCCCACACACATGATTTTATTGCTGTCTGTTCTATGTTATCTCCACCTCTGTTCCATTGTATTGTAACCTGGGTGCGTTGTAAACCATCCTGGAATCTGTTACGAAGCAAGGGTGCTATAGAAACAATTTAAATACATAAATAGAAGATAAATAGGTCAGAGCTGTGTCAGGCTCTGCGATGAAAGCCAGGTGAGGATCAAACAGAAGAAATAATGCGGAACTGATTTTGGGGTGGGACAATGAGAGACAAGTGAGTTTTACACTGCAGCAAAAGGAAATGTTGGATCTTTCACCTTTTCTTCTTTAGCCTAGGGATGGGGGATCCAACCTGTGGCCTAAACACAGACAGACAGACAGACACAAACACACACACACACACACACACACAGAGGAGCATTCCCCATTTCTCCCTGCAAGCTTGTTTTGCTATACAATAGGGTATTAAAGGCATTTAACCTTTAAATGCCTTGCAAAGAATTGAGCTGTTGCTAAGATTTTGAGCTGTGCTCTTTGCAGGCAAGAGAGCTGCTGCTCATGACTTCATTCTTATGGAAGGAGGAGAGAATCGATGCAGATTTCTTAATACTACATCCATTCCCTTCGGCTCAGGCACTTTAATATGAAATTGCTCTTCTCCACCCCGATTTGATTGCAGTGTCCACTGTCCGCCCCAGAGCATCCCCAGGACTCTGAGATCCATGCAGCCACCCAGCTGGCAGCGGGAGGCTGCCCCCCCCCCCGCTATTTCGCGCTCCTTTACCCCTGGAGGCTTGCCAATGTCCAAACTTGGATATTTTCCAGTAGCACAGCGAGACACATTTATTTTGGCAGCTCTTAATAGCCGGAGTTAAGCAGGTCAGGGGCAATCCTAATTAGGACTGAGTCAAAACAGATCGTCCAGATTCAGTTTCATTTTTGCTGAGATAACAACACAGACGCATCACAGGTTTTTGGGCACACTTCTGAAAAATGTTTCTGTGAGTGGCACTAATTGGTTGAGCCAGAAGGGAGAAGGAAAAGGATATGGGCATGTTTTAAATCAGGGATGGGGAAATTATTATTATTATTATTATTATTATTATTATTATTATTATTATTATTATTATGCCCAAGGGCTGAATTTGCTCTGGGCAATCATGTAAGGAGCAGATAATATTTGACACTGGTTCAGCCTCATCTTGAGTACTGAGTCCAATTCTGGGCACCACACTTCAACAAGGATGCAGACAAGCTGGAGGGGGTTCAGAGGAGGGCAATGGCGATGATGATCAGATGTCTGGAAACAAACAAAGCCCTATGAGGAGAGACTGAAAGAACTGGGCATATTTAGCCTGGAGAAGAGAAGACTGAGGGGAGACATGATAGCACTGTAGATATTGAACAGCATTAGAGTTAGCAGTTGCCCCTTAAGCTTGCACAACTGATTGTTCAACCAAAAGGTTGCATAAGTAGAATGTGCAACCATTTGCATAACCCCGGTGGCACCAATGTAACTTTAGCTGGTTGCTGCTTGGTGTCATCGCTCAGAAGCTAGTTTCTGCTGGTGCAACATCATTTGGGCTAACGGAATGCTACAGTTGGATACTGCTCTAAGACTCCCATCCAGGCTGGCTGCATACACATTACTTATTTAATACATGTATGTATTAAATAACTTACCCTTCAAGAAGCTCAGGACAATAATCTCCATGCTCCCTGTTTTATCCTCACAACAACCCATGAGGTAGGTTGGAATTAGGGAGAGTGGCCAGCCTACAGTTACATAGGAAATTGCCTTATACTAGCTAAGCCACGGTTAGGGCTGCTAAGCCCTTTGCAGCAAGTGGTTAGTGAGCATGGTTAAACCGTGGTTATATATTTTTATAAACCGCCCAGAGAGCTTCAGCTATGGGGCAGTATATAAATTAAATAAATAAATAAATATAGCCACCATGGTTAGGAAAAATGCCATTCACACAACATGTTAAGCCATCATGGTTAGCCCCAAACACTTAACCATTATGGCTTAAGAGTGTTGTCTGAACAGGGCCACCAATTGGCAATGGCTCTCCAGGGTTTCAGGCATGGGTTCTTCAGGCAGGAGTTTTTTTCTGCCATAGTTAAGAAGACTAACCAGGTGACCTATGTGCCTGCTGAATCTGTGGGTGATGGGCAACCCCAGGTGCTCCTCCTCCTGATGGTTCTTCTGCTTTAAACAGCACCTGGATTGGACCTTCAAAAGAGGACTGTCCACTGTAAAGTAGGGCACTTGAGCACCCTAAATTGCAGGAGGTCCAGGTTCAATCCCTGCCATCACCATTTCAAAGGATCAGGAAGGAGATCATGGGAAGGAGCCCTGCTTGAAACCCTGGAGATCCACAGTTAGTTAGAGCAGGAGGGGGAACAGCGGAAGCCTTTGAAGTTGCCCATCACCCACAGTTAGCACCTGGACAACAGTCTCAGCAAGCACCGGTCAGTCTTCTTAAGTAGGCTGACCATGTGAAAAGGAGGACAGGGCTCCTGTATCTTTAACAGTTGTATTGAAAAGGGAATTTCTGCAGGTGTCATTTGTATACAGTATATGAAGAACTTGGTGAACTTTCCTCTTCATCACCACAGTTAAAGCTGCAGGTGCCCTGCCCTCTTTTAAATCTGGTCACTCTAATATAGCTCCTGCAGTTTTAACTGTTGTGATGAAGAGGGAATTTCACCAGGAGCCCTTCCACACGCCGTACTGAAGGCGCATGCATGTGCCCCAAGTACGACCCCAAAACGATAGTGTGTACTACAGCCAGAAGAGACGGAGGAGGAGGCGGCTGGGGAATCTGGGCGCGTCCTTGCCGCCGCCGCCTCCCCGCCGGCCTCCTGCTGCCGGGGTATGAGCGACCCTGGTCGGAGAGCTCGGCGGAGGAGCCGAGCTCTCCGACCCGGGTCGCTCTTACCCAGGCAGCAGGAGGCTGGCGGGGAGGCGGCAAGGACACGCCCGGATTCCCCAGCCGCCGCCTCCTCCGTCTCTTCTGGCTGTGTAGTACACACTATCGTTTTGGGGTCCTACTTGGGGCGCATGCATGCGCCTTCAGTACGGCGTGTGGAAGGGCCCCAGGTTTTCCATATATACAAATGACACCTGTTGAAATTCCCTTTTCTATGCAACTGTTAAAGATACAGGAGCCCTGCCCTCCTTTTCATACGGTCACCCTATCTTAAGTATGGCAGGGAAAACTCCTGCCTGAAACCACCCTGCCAGAAACCCCCTGCTGCTAGTCGAGATGGATAAATATTCTGACCCAGGGGTGGAATTCTAACTCAAGAAGGGCACAGATGATATAAAGCTCTTCCTTCGCTGTTAAATGACTTGTTTGGCTCTTTGTCCAAGCAAAACGATTGCCAATTCCGAAATTTAACCCCAATGCATTACATCAAATTGTGGCTCCTTGCAGGACATCATTCAGAGTTAAATACCCAGGCCAAGAAGTGAGCCAGCAAGCTTAAGACCCAAAACACTGGAGATATCCTGGGTCCTGCACAAATCTATTTAAGATGCCATCCTATGGCACACACATTCACATTTTAAAGGCAAAATCCTATGCATGTTGATAGAAAAAAAAAACCCTACAATTCCCAGCATGGCTGGCTGGGGCATGCTGGGAATTGTAGGCCTTTGTCCATCTCAACATCTTAATGTGTGTGTGTGAGAGTGAGTGAGAGAGAGAGAGAGATCTTTTGATTAAAATAAAAATGAAATTAAAATTTCTAACTATATTGATTTTATGTTAATGTAACATAAAATAATAACAACTAGGTGAGCTGGGCCCTTTCTGAATTCCACCCCTGCTGCTCTGACCTGGAATGAAGCACCTTTTGACATTAAAGAATTTGAGTTTTTTGCTGTTTTGGCTGCTTTGACTGGTGTTACTGCATTCTGTCTTTTATCACATATCGTTTTAAAATTATTTTATTGTAAGTGTCTTTCAGTATTTTATTGGAAACACTGGATATAAATATTTTTAAAATAAATGAATCAATACATTTTGGAATTCTGGATGGTTGGCAATTCTATACAAAACTGCAGTCATTTTGCCAGTTGTGATGGCTAGCAATTTTGGGTCTCTCATGTCTTTGGTTCCTAATTTATTTTTTGATTCCCTGACTTTTGACCATGACTTTAATTCACTGGTTTTCTTATTTGGGTTTGGATGAATTGAAGAGCGACCACTTTCTCTGCTCTTTCAAGGAGGGAAGACTACCATATTTACATTACATGAGTTACTATTCTCAGCTGTGCTAAAATTACAAGTGAAATCTACGAGGGAACAGTCCTATCAAGCCAAGAGTGAGATCTTTGGCTCTGATTAGGTTGATACTACTGCTGCTTAATTTAATTCGGAGCCCAACTCTGAAAAGTATAAAATGCAAAGCTCCTGACATACTGCCAACAATGTCGCCGGTTAATCCCCTCTAAGAATAACATCTTTCCAGCTGTGGAAATATGGTGTACGTGTGCAGAAAGGACCACATCATAAAACCCTGGCTTTATTTTATTAGTGTGAAGGAAGTCAAAACATACAGAATAAGCCTTCATTCCATGTATAAAGACTTTAGATGACAAAATCTAATGCTCTTCCTCACTCCTTAACTCCCCCCTTCCTTCAATCCTCTTTGTAGAACTATTACATACAACAACATATGACTCTTATAGGCAGCAGAGGGAGAAATTACAGTGAAGATCAAACAGATGGGATTCAGGATCTAAATTCGATTGTGGTGCCTTTCTGCTTTAAAAATAGGCAGGCCATTTCCCCCAAACTAGAAGACCCAAAGCAGCGTTTGAAACTACACATCTTCTATCGTAACACACGTTCCTCACTTCCGAACAGTGAGAAATTTCACGGGTTCCAGCGCTTACCCAGGGTTCAATTGGCGTAGAAGGCAGTCACCGGGGATTTATGGTGTTTCTGTGATATAAGGTTTATTTACAGGCTGAGTGTAAGATGAAGCTTCACAGTATGGACACTTCAACAGATTACTGATCCCCAGCATATTTCTACAGAGCTCATAGAGCTTTTCTACCTGAGTGATTTATTGCACGCTCATGATTGGCCACTTGCAGATGCTTGTGGGTCCTTTACACAACGCTGTCAACCTCCACGATGTCTCCCATGCTCCCCCCATCCCGCTTTCAAGAAGATCAAGATAATGTAGTAATTAAAATTATTGCAGAATATCCGCCCTATAAAGCCACTAGATGGAGCTGTTTCATTGAATATATAGAGCATTGCTGAGAGGGGAAGTTTTCAATTCCAAATCATGGGGTCGCCTTCTAAAGCAGCCCATCGTAAACCCGGAAAGTGTCTGGAAGAAGAAAGCCTGATAAGAGTGTGGATTGTTGTTTTTGTTTTAACGTAGAAACACCCATAGTGTTGTAGAATTTCCTGGAGAAAGTCAGCTCTCCACCTCCTTTCAGGCCCAGTTCCAGCATAGACATCCTGCTACATAAACAGACCTTACTGGTTCCCTCACCTCATCTTTGGGGGAACAAAGATGAGTCATCTACGCCCATCACTTATGCTTCCTTGAGCCACCATAGCTTGCAGCAAAACACATCACCAGAATGTTACCTGCTGTCGACTGTCCTTTGCACAACTGTCACTGACACTGATAACTCTCCTTACAGACCTCTTAGAGTCAAGAATTACAGGGTTGGAAAGGATCCTAAATCTCTTTGCAATCAGAGGTACTTGGCTGTAGGAACACCTGAAAGGTAATTCAGGTATTGTGGTTCCTTCACTCCATAAGTCAAATCACAGTGCAGTCCTATACATGTCTACTTAAAAGTCAGTCCCATTGAGTTCAATGGGGCTTACTTCCAGGTAAGTAGGATTGCAGCCTCAGAAACACAAAAATAGGAAAAGCAGCTGAACTCATTTTCTCACTAAGGACACAGCCACACATTCTATTTGAACCTTGTGTCTAGAATGCTCCATATTCGGGGCCACGGAATTAATACTAGTCTATAAACCAGGAGTTCCCAACTTTTTTGAGTCAGTGGGCACATTTAGAATTTTGAGAGAATGTCATGAGTATGATCACAAGATGGCTGCCATGGTGGGAGTTTGCCCACTCCTAAATGGCTGCCATGGTAGGGGATTGCCCATTCATAACATAGCTGCTGTGGTGGGCATGGCCAATCACAAAACACTCATTTCTAAGAAGATAAACAGATGAAACTAAGGGCTCCTCTAAAACAGTGATTTATTGAACACTTGTGATTGGCCACTCACGAATGTATGTGGGTGTTTTAAATGACATCATGAATGATCAGGACATCTCCCGCAGCATCTGTTGGAAATTCTGTCATGAAAAGAATTACTTTTAAAGTGGTAACATCTGGAAAAAAAAGGTGAGATCTTCTGCCACTAGATGGCAATGTCTCAATGGAACTAAGTGAAGGGGAAGTATTCAATTCAAACCATGTGGTCGCCCCTCACCGTCTGTGTAATTAAGCCCATAACAATCGTGCTAAAAAGCTGGAAGTACTGACGCCTCGGATAAGCAACGCAATTTCCCCTTAATGTAAAATCGCCCTAAAAGAAAGTTAACTTGCCAAACAATCTAAGTGTAAGGCATCTGAGCTCCAAAACACAAAACCACTCTTTTGAACCTGAATAAAGACGGCACGTGGGGTGGGCAGAATTTCACTCTGTAGCATGCCAGTCTCCTGGTAATAAATAAATAAATACTTTAAAAATCTTACGAAATTAATAATCAGGGAGCTTGGTGTGGGTGCCAAGGTGGTCTGTGGGTATCACATTGGAAACCACACTTATAGACTATTCTAGAAAGCATACTTTAGGGTAAAAAGGAGAAACCATACTTATGTATAAGTGCGCCAAAGTCCTCACCGTGTTCAGTGGCGTTTACTCCCAGGTACATTTACACTGCTTCAGGGGCA
This sequence comes from Elgaria multicarinata webbii, assembly GCF_023053635.1. Taxonomy (NCBI): domain Eukaryota; kingdom Metazoa; phylum Chordata; class Lepidosauria; order Squamata; family Anguidae; genus Elgaria; species Elgaria multicarinata. Next base: position 23,944,259 of record NC_086174.1, on the reverse strand, counting down.
TTGTGGGTCATTGAAATGGTGGTTGGCTTACATCAGCATGACTTGCTATTATAAGGTAAATCCATGGGCACGGGAATCAATGGTCTAGGGGAGCATTCCCTCAGAGGGCACTTTCCCTGGGGCATCCTGAGACCTGAGGGCCAGACCGGCATCATTTACTTCAACAGCAGTTTGCCAGTTCCCACTGGACAGGTTAATGCTGCAACTGCATTCAGAGTGACAAAATCACCACAAAGCAAGTCTTTTAAAAAGCAAGTGGACAACGGGGGGGACAGGGGGGGACTGGAATGCAATGGCTTGGCAGTGCCCGTTGTGCGTATATTCTCTGCTCTAACTCCATTAGAAGTGGATAATACCAGAGAAAATGAAAAGTGGGGAAGTGCTGAAACAGTGTTCGGAAACTGCAGCTGGTGCAGAAATGCAGCAGCAAAGGGTTCTAAATGGAACTGGCTCTTTTTCGCTAATGCAACTTTGCTGCTAAACCGGTTTCATTGGCTCCTGATGTGTTTTCCAAATCTAATCCAAAGTGCTTGTTATCACATTCAACCCCCTAAATGGCTTGGGGCTTTCTCCTGCACAATCCTAGCAAAAACTTACTCTCTGGCCAGGTTCGGATGACACGCTCGCTAATCATGGTCTATAAAAGTTGGTCTATAAAGGTTCAGAAAACGAGACTCCCTGAGAACCGACATGAGTGGAATCGTGAATATGAGCTCCATCACACCAGTGATTTATCGCACACTCGCCATTCCTGGTATGTGGATTTGCAGTGCAGTACTCACATGACATCATCCCTGACCTGCACTCATCTCCCCCCTTCCCCCCCTTTGTTGCATTTTATTTTGGTGCGGGGAAAGTCTGGATTATTTTCCCCTCTCATTTTTTCCTTTGTTGGGGGCATGTGCTAATGGAGTCTTGATGATGAAAGGGGAGGGCGGGGCGGTTCTCCTCCTTCAGCAGGTCATCGTAGGGACTTGTTACTTGGTTGAATGGACTTTTTAGTGCTCCCCCTCATTGCCCACAGAAACAAAGCCCAGCTGAACCTTTAATTGCTAGATAACAAAGCCAGAGGGAGAGTGGGGAAGTAGCCCATGCCCATCAGAGTACCACAACCAATGAACTGGATGAGGAAGGAGAAGGGGCGGGGTGGAGTGGAGTGGAAGAGCAAACAAGCAAAAGCCCACATGAATGGGACCGTCTGTGAGGGACCCTTTGCAGCGCTTATGAAACGGAGGTAAAACAAAAACAACATGGAGACAAACCAGAGGGGGGGAAATAGGTGTGATGGAGCCCTATAATTAATACAAGGTCACAATATGGAAAGGAGGACAGGGCTCCTGTATTTTTAACAGTTGCATTTGTTGTTTATTCATTCAGTCGTTTCCGACTCTTCGTGACTTCATGGACCAGCCCACGCCAGAGCTTTCTGTCGGCCGTTGCCACCCCCAGCTCCCCCAAGGTCAAGTCTGTCACCTCCAGAATATCATCCATCCATCTTGCCCTTGGTCGGCCCCTCTTCCTTTTGCCTTCCACTTTCCCTAGCATAGAAAAGGGGATTTCAGCAGGGGTCATCTGTATGCATGCAGCACCTGGTGAAATTCCCTCTTCATCACAACCGTTAAAACTGCAGGAGCCCTGCTTTCTTTTGTATCTGGTCAAGAGGGCAGGGCTCCTGCAGCTTTAACTGTTGTGGTGAAGAGGGAATTTCACCAAGTGCTGCATGCATACAAATGACACCTACTGAAATCCCCTTTTCTATGCAACTGTTAAAGATACAAGAGCCCTGTCCTCCTTTCCATATGGTCACTCTAATATATTTTCATGAGGCAATCACATGAAAAGTTTGATAGGAACTCTCCTGGATATCGCTCTCACCTCTACCCCCATGATCTAGAATTATTCTTATTATCATAGAATCATAGAATAGCTGAGTTTGAAGGGGACTACAAGGCCATCGAGTCCAACCCCCTGCTGGACTCTATATTGTATATTGTATACTCTATATTGTATATTGACTTTGTCAATATACAAAGGATCTAATGTAAGTTTGAAATGTAAAGATTTATTATTTTTTCTAACTGCCACTCGCCAGACAATTACACAGCAGTGGAAAAAACTGGACAATTTGAACTTAATGGCATGGTACCAAAATATACGGTCAGTGGCAATATCAGAAAAAAATAAATCATGATTTGCTTCTAATCCAAGGAAAACCAGAATCACTATCCTTTTATGCTATATGGTGGAGATTTATTCAACACAACACACGTCACAACTGGACTTACAACAATATATGCCCGCTTCAGCTTTGAACATTTGGACATTTTAATAACAAATGAAGATCACACAATATCGTTATTAATTAGTATATTTGTTTATTTAGTTATTTTTATATTATCTTTTCTTTTCTCCCCCTTTTTTCCCCTTTCCTTTTATTTTTTCTCCTTCTTGTATTGGTTTCCCCCCTAAAATTGTCTTGTTATTATTTTAATTCTTATATAACAGCTGTTTAGATATCAGTTGTTAGGGGACTGATCAATTTTTGGTTACAATAAAATTATTTTTTTAAAAAAAATCCTCTATCCCCAAATAATAGTCAGTATCTGTCTGTCTTTCTTTTATTTAATGCATGTAGGCAGTAGCCTTCAATAGGAGGGGGAAATGTGTTTGCTATTGATGAGCTTATCCCCACAATGGGCTGACTGAACCCTCTCTTTGCAGAACTGTGTTGGCAGTTCTCTGTGTACAATAACATTTACTGCTTGATTTATGACTGAAACCTTCTGCAAGTCCAGGCTGGAACATTTTCATTATATTTGTCTGTGCAGGCAGCAGTATTTAAGTACTGCTGCTGTTGTTTAATAGCTCCCCAAACTCCATCACTTCATGCCGTTTTGAGCAGGGCTGGGGAGAGAAGACCCTGGAATGACTGTGCGGGGAGGTGAAGTGTGTGTGTGTGTGTGTGTGTGTGTGTGTGTGTGTGTGTGTGTGTGTGGAGGAGTGTTAAGTTCCCCTCACATACATGTCCTTTTTGGTGTAAAAAATAGACACTTCCACCCCACATTCTGTATGTGAATGGCACAGTTATAACATCTATTTCTTTAAGAATTATACATTAGAGTAGGGAAGGGTGGAAGGTAGATCTCCAGATGTTTTGGTTTCCACCCCTGGACTAGAAGATATTTCTGCACCTGCTTATAGAGAACCAAAATGTGGACACCCACAGCTATGAGCAGGGAATGAATTAAAAGGAACGTAGACTAAATCCTCAATGCAGTTAGGGTAGCTGAAGGGGAAGATGGGCCTAGGTCATTCCTATCTCTAAGTCCCTGAACCACAATGGCCCCGCTTTTCATGTGTGTGCCCAAAACATATTCATATTGGCCGTGATCCAGCAATCCCTTGCATTGTGCAAAACTCTGCATATATACTGTTCCAGAGCAAACAAGTAAAGTGAACTGATAACCTCTGTATGAAAAAGGCGGCCCAGTATTAAAATAGAGTTGGGAGTTTGGGGAGAACAACATAAGGCAAAACACATGGCTATGTGCATCATATTCTTTCTTTGGGCTTCTTCAGATTAAAGGGAAATCATGTTTGCTTACCGGTGCTCTGCTTCCTGCTTCTCTTCCGCAATTGTATATAGCTGAATTACACGGGAGAAGAGGGGCGTCCACGGGTTCTGTAATTGAAAACTTCCACTTCTCATATACATGAATGGGTAGCACCCTCTAGTGGGTGTTTTGTAGTGCAACTTTGGCTGCACGCAGTAGGAAATCCCGAGATGTTTCAGAAAGATCAGGCTATCCAAGGGGCTTTTTTAAAATGGAACAACCAGGGGAAGGAGTGGGAGACATGCAGGTGGCGTCTCAAAATGATCCGTGAGCGGCAAGTCATGAGCGTGCTATAAATCGCTTGTTTAGAGAAGCAGTCGCTCGCTCTGATCTTTGGATTTTTGTCACTATCTTTATGTATATATTCTTCTACTATTAATATTTATGTAGATCTTTGGAAGAAGCTGTGTCTTGTAGCCGCTAACTAAGCAGAACCCTGTATTACATTTTCCCCACATTCATACATACTTATGTGAATTTATTCTGCTTAAAAGCTTGCTGATCACTCGGTCTCTCTCTCTCTCTCTCTCCCGCTCCCCCCTTTTTTAATCTCAAAAAATATATTGGCAGGTATTTTGCCATTTCAGCTTATCAGCTTCTTTAAAAAGGATTAAAATCTTCACATGATAAAATGACAGCGTTGGATGGGGGCAGGGGAGACCCTTTATTATCAGTAATGCCTGAGAGACCCATCCAAAACTCCTGCTCCTCCTGAGAAAACAACCCAGCACAAGTGTACAATAAGAGTGCTCTGTGTTAGACAGTTTCGCATAGGGCCAGCCCTACCGTTAGACAGCTTGTGTCAATACATTTGGAGGAACAGCTAAAGGGAAGTAAATTGTCAATCGTTTAGGTTTGCTATTAGGCTTTTGACGCCCTGTGGGGGAGAATGCCGCTTTGGGGTAGGCTCTCCAGATGTTTGCGAAAGCTGGACAGTGAAAAAAGTGGATAGGAGGAAGATCAACTCATTTGAAATGGCGGTGTTGGAGGACAGTTTTGCGAAAAAGACAAATATGTGGGTTTTAGAACAAATTAAGCCAGAACTCTCACTAGAAGTCAAAATGATGAAACTGAGACTATCATACTTTGGACATATAATGAGAAGAAGTGACTCATTAGAAAAGATAAAAATGCTAGAAGGTAGAAGGAAAAGAGGAAGATGAAACAAGAGATGGATTGACTCCTTAAAGGAAGATGGGGGGGGGGGGCGTCTTGATGGCAGCAGGCCTGCGCCGCAAGGCCCAAATTGGCACCTCTTCCCAGCATCTTCACGGGAAGGAGTGCCAATGCGGAGCTGCTGCTGTTGCCGCCACCAGACCAAACACCGAGGAGGGGGGAGGAATGGGGCAGTCAGCTCTCCTCCCTCTGACCTCCCTCTGGCTGCCCTGTTCCTCCCCCTCCCTCCCCGGTCCTCGGCCTGGCAGCGGCGGCGGCCTCCCAGCTGCCCCATTCCTCTCCTCCCACTCCCAGTTTTTATTTATTTATTTATAGTGCAGCCCAACTTAGAGCTCCTGGTCAGCTCCCTTCCCTGTCCAGCCCAGCCGATGCTGACCAATCAGGGGGCGCCATTGGCTCCGCAACCAAAAAAGTTGGGGTAAATGCCTGACTTTTTTTCAGCGGAGTTTCTGGGGTTTGCCCCCCCCCCCCGGATGGCTTTGCAATGGCAGCTGCATCATGTAGATGACCTGCCACCACTCCGAATCCACCCCGGGGCAAACCCTTCATCAAGACAAGCCCATGGACATGAAGTTACAAGATCTGAAGAGGGTGATTTACAACAGATGCAACTGGAGGCCGCTGATTCATAGGGGCACCATAAGTTGACGTTGACTTGAAGGCACATAACTAACTACTACAACTCCCATCAGCCCCCACAGTTGGCTATAATGGTTAAGACTGATGGACGTTGTAGGTCAAAACATCTGGAGGGCTGCCTCTGCACTAAAATGTCTTTGTCCCTAAATTAATGTGAGCCTCTTCTCTCACTGCCATTGTCATCAACTGCTATTGCTCCTCATCCTCTTTCTACTTGCTTGCTTGACAGGCAGAGCGCCAGTGAGCCAATAGGCCATGGCATCTATTGCAGACAAGCTGGAGCGTGTTCAGAGGAGGGCAACCAGGGTGATCAGGGGTCTAGAAACAAAGCCTTATGAAGAGAGACTGAAAGAACTGGGCATGTTTAGCCTGGAGAAGAGAAGATTGAGGGGAGACATGATAGCACTCTTCAAATACTTAAAAGGTTGTCCCACAGAGGAGGGCCAGGATCTCTTCTCGATCCTCCCAGAGTGCAGGACACGGAATAACAGGCTCAAGTTAAAGGAAGCCAGATTCCGGCTGGACATCAGGAAAAACTTCCTGACTGGTAGAGCAGTGCGACGGTGGAATCAGTTACCTAGGGAGATTGTGGGCTCTCCCACACTAGAGGCATTCAAGAGGCAGCTGGACAACCATCTGTCAGGGATGCTTTAGGGTGGATTCCTGCATTGAGCTGGGGGTTGGACTAGATGGTCTTGTAGACCCCTTCCAACTCTGCTATTCTATGATTCTATGATTCCTCCTCTTCAGCACCGCTGTCATCTGGGCCAGAGCGAGAGTCAGGTGAACAACCAGGTTGCAGTGGTGAAAAAGTGGGAGAACTCTGGGGGGCTCTTGCCAGTGGGCCCCTGCTGGGGGGGGCTCTCGGCAGCTGCCCAGCCACGCTGACCCTTGACACTAGCTCTGCTCCTGCTTAGGAGAGGACCAGCTTAGCGGAGGCTGTTGAGCCTTCTTCTTGTTCTTATTACAACTTTCAAGTTTGGAGGAGGCAGCTGAACAAGCAGCAACTGACAAGCCACAATACCTATGCAATTCAGAACAGAGACCTTCATAGAATCATAGAATCGTAGAGTTGGAAGGGTCCTATAAGGCCATCAAGTCCAACCCCCTGCTCAGTGCAAGAATCCACCTTAAAGCATCCCTGACAGATGGCTGTCCAGCTGCCTCTTGAAGGCCTCTGGTGTGGGAGAGCCCACCACCTCCCTAGGTCATTGGTTCCATAGTTGTACTGCTCGAACAGTCAGGAAGTTCTTCCTGATGTCCAGCCAGAATTGGGCTTCCTGTAACTTGATCCTGTTATTCCATGTCCTGCACTCTGGGATGATCAAGAAGAGATCCTGGCCCTCCTCTGTGTGACAACCTTTCAAGTACTTGAAGAGTGCTATCAGGTCTCCCCTCAATCTTCTCTTCTCCAGGCTAAACATGCCCAGCTCTTTCAGTCTCTCTTCATAGAGCTTTGTTTGCAAAAGTAAGTCTTGCTGAGTTAAATGGAGCTTTACCCTTAAGCAAGTATGCATAGGACCACAGCCTAAATTATCCATTAATGCATATTATGCCACTGCAGATCATCATAATACACCATCAGATTCAACCGAGAGGAGACAATCCTTGAGAGGTCCTATGATGAGAAGATCAGCTAGCTACTTGAAGGTCACCTTGTTGTAATTTCAAGATTCCTGCACTGAGCAGAGGGCTGGACTGGATGACCTCCATGGTTCCTCCCCACTCTAAAACTCTATAATTCCACTATTGTGGTCTGCCCCTTCAAAGTGCAGCCTGCAATGGGTAACAAAAACAAGCCAGGTTCTACTTTTTGGAGACCCTCTTTTTCTTGTGAATTTAGCTTCCAGGGAATAATAAACCCTGGAAGATATTCTGGATGATTATCCTCAGATAGTGAGCCTTTTCGAGTGGCCAGGGAGCTATTTTCAGCTGCTGCCAATGAGGAAATTGCCTTTATGGTCTGGTAATAAAATGGGCTACAATCTGGAGATCTTGGCATCTCTCGGTTCATACAAGGGAAGTTTTTTTTTTGGCTTACAGCATCTGTGTTTATAAGCATTTCATACACTATATTAAAATATAGCTATTACCATATTTCTTCGATTCTAAGACACTTCCCCCCCCCCATATAAACATCTCTAAAAATGGGGTGCGTCTTAGAATTGTGGGTGCGTTTATTATTTCTTAGAATCAAAGCTTTTTTTCTGTTGGTGGTACTGAAATTAGTGTGCGTCTTACAATCAATGGCGTCTTACAATCGAAGAAATACGATATATGTTTCTATCTAATGACTAAACAAAACCTGCCTGTTTAAGACCATAGTTAGGGCTACGTCATATTGGCTCGAGCTTCATAAAGCCAGGAAATTGGAAGCTAAGGCTGATGCCTTAACTGGCACGCCTCTGACCAATGACATTGTGCAATATCAGAAATTGTGCTTGCTTACAAGTTTCCCTCCATGCACCCCACACTTTTCCATGATCTTCCAGGGCCAAATCCAGCTGGGAAGGATGGAGTGCCTGGGATGAGCAAAGATGCCCCATGTTGTCCTGGTCCTGCCTTGTCTTATGTAGGCTGACCATATGAAAAGGAGGACAGGGCTCTTGTATCTTTAACAGTTGCATAGAAAAGGGAATTTCAGCAGGTGTCATTTGTATACAGTATATGAAGAACCTGGTGAAATTCCCTCTTCATCACCACAGTTCAAGCTGCAGGTGCCCTGCCCTCTTTTAAATCTGGTCACTCTAGTATAGCTCCTGCAGCTTTAACTGTTATGATGAAGAGGGAATTTCACCAGGTTCTCCATATATACAAATGACACCTGCTGAACTTCCCTTTTCTATGCAACTGTGAAAGATACAGGAGCCCTGTCCTCCTTTTCATATGGTCACCCTACCTTATGAAGCATTTAGGCCTTACTGTTTTTCTAGAGAAATCTGCCAGTGAATTGACCCATAGCTGTTTTTTGCTTATATCAATAGCTGGCAGGATGAGTAAAACAGTGAGAGAAAGCCCTCTTCAAGCAGTAAGACTGGATGCTTCAATAGCAACACAGAACTGGGATAATGTGGGGCATCTTTGCTGACCAAGAAAAAATATACGTGTATGGAGGGTACGTTGTATCTATTTAATAAGGGATCTGTTGGTACAGGACATACATTTCACATGTTTTTAATATATAATACAGATGTAGACTTTACTCACTTGTTACAGGTCCTTTTGACTTTGCCTACAGTTTCCAGGTGTACTTCGGGGGCCGTGCTCCCTGTTTATTATGCCCAATGGCTATATGCCCAGCAGGTCTTGCCAGCACCATTTGCAACTTGAGAATAGACCCTGAGTTGTGTTGGATTGTGCCATGAAGATTTGATTCTTCCAGATCTGTGTGGTTGTTGCTGTGGCTTGCATCAAAAGGATAGAATTGTTCTGCATTATGAACTAATGAATGCCAAACATTCTGTCCAATGTTTCTTTAATGGCACTTCTAAGAATTCAAAAGTGCAGTTGTGCAGCAAATTGACAGAAGCAGGCACACCAGTGGCTGACAAACGTCCCTCTTCTGTGTAACACCTTCAGTCACGCTTCCTAACGAAGTGCAAATTAATTCAAAACAGGAAATCCCAAAGCTGCAAGGAACACTACAGGAGGATACGAAAACCAATGGCAGCCTTGTATCAGACTGGGGCCGTAGCTAGACCTAAGGTTTATCCCTGGATCGTCCAGGGGTCAAACCTGTTCACTTAGGTTCCACACAGGGGATCCAGTGCTCAGGCAGGGGCGAACCCTGGATGATCCCAGGATAAACCTTAGGTCTAGCTGTGGCCTGGGGTATTTGGGGAAAGGTAGGGTGACTATATGGAAAGGCGTACAGGGGTCCTGTATCTTTAACAGTTGCAGAGAAAAGGGGATTTCAGCAGGTGTCATTTGCATGCAGGCAGCACCTGGTGAAATTCCCTCTTCATCACAACAGTTAAAGTTGCAGGAGATATTCTAGAGTGACTACATACAAAAGAGGGCAGGGCTCCTGCAGCTTAAACGGTTGTGATGAAGAGGGAATTTCACCAGGTGCTGCATGCATACAAAGGACACCTGCTGAAATTCCCTTTTCTCTACAACTGTTAAAGATACAGGAGCCCTGCCCTCCTCCTTTCCATATGGTCACCCTAGGGAAAAGGGATATATATTATGCAGGATTAGGTAGCTAACAGTGCAACCCACACAGCTCTCTGTTGCACTAGCCCAACCACGAGGATCCAAGCTCTTGCTGCTGCCTTATGTGTTCACTCCACCTTACCAGCCCTTGCTCTTCGGCCCTTACAACAGCAGCCCAAAATCTGGAAGCATGCAGGGGATACTGCATATCTCCAGGCTGTTGGAAGCTTCACCTGCTCATTTCTAAGGACAAAACTATTTTCTTATAGCGCAGCCTTCCCCGACGTGGTGCCCTCCAGATCTCTTCGACCACGATTCCCACTGTGCCCAGCCAGCACAGCACAGCCAATGACTGGGGTTGATGGAAGCTGTAACCCAATACATCTGGTGGGTATGAGGTTGGGGAAGGCCAGCAGCAGGAGCAGGAATGTTTGCTGTTTTTCCTGATTTGTTACCAACCCTAATGGACAAGCAAATGAGTCTCTTGGGCTTTCAGCCCATTTAAAAAAAAAATTCTGTTATCTACCTGTCTTTAAAATACAGAGCTTGGCAGGTTCTACACTGCTGCTTTAAAATGGTTTATAACAGTAGTGACAACTGTTGGGGCCCAGGACACCCTCCATAGACAGTTTTCAAACTGTTTTCAAAGTGTCATATCTTGCTTGGTGTAGATAGCTGTTTATAGCAGGTTCGTGACTGGCCACTCACAAAAGTTTCCCGGTCAGTTTCACGAAGCAGCAATCCCCCAGTGCCTGTCTGGTGATTTCTGCGCAGTAATTCAAAACGGGGGAAAGTGGTAACAAACAGATCCCCTTTCCATTTCAGCATGTAAAGAGGAAATCCGTCATGAGAAGAAGCATAAGAACAAGGCAGACCAGCACCATCTTGTGGCTGTATAAATGAAACATATATAACTCCTGATTAAAGGGGGAGAAAGGGGAGGGGAGTGGGATGAAAACGGAAGCCAGAAAGCTGCAATACAGTTGCAGGATTTCCTCCTGGTGTAGAAATGCTCAAAGTCTCCACCTTGAGCAGCCTTGCACAACCTGGTGCCTCTCAGATGTTTTGGACTTCAGCTCCCATCAGCCCTAGCCAGCATGACTAATGGTCAGGAATTCTGGGAGTTGTAGTCCCAAACATTTGGAGGGTACCAAGTTGGAGAAAGCTAATACAGAAGCTTCAGGATATGATATAATTAGGGTGACCATATAAAAAGGAGGACAGGACTCATGTATCTTTAACAGTTGTATTCAAAAGGGAATTTCAGCAGGTGTCATTTGTATATATGGAGAACCTGGTGAAACTATGTACCTGCCCGGACCCTAAGGTCATCCTCAGGGGTCCTTCTCCGTGAGCCCCTGCCAAAGAAAGTGAGGCAGGTGGCTACTAGGAGGAGGGCCTTCTCTGCTGTGGCACCCCAGCTGTGGAATGAGCTCCCTAAGGAGGTTCGCTTGGCACCTACATTATATGCTTTTAGATGCCAGGTAAAGACCTTTTTATTCTCCCAACATTTTAACAGTCTATAAATAAATTTTAACTTGGTGTTTTAAATTTGTAATTTTGCATTGCTGCTGTTTTTATCTGGTTGAGCTTTTATATTGTATTTTATATTATGGTTTTATACTGTTTTATACTTTGAATGTTTTTAATTTTTGTGAACCGCCCAGAGAGCTCCAGCTATTGGGCGGTATAGAAATGTAATAAATAAATAAATAAATAAATTTCCTCTTCATCACACCAGTTAAAGCTGCAGGTGCCCTGCCCTGTTTTAAATCTGGTCACTCTGGTATAGCTCCTGCAGCTTTAACTGTGGTGATGAAGACGGAATTTCAGCAGTTTCTCTATGTCAGCCTTCCCCAACCTGGGGCGCTCCAGATGTGTTGGACTGCATCTGCTGGCTGGGGCATTCTGGGAGTTGTAGTCCAACACATCTGGAGCGCCCCAGGTTGAGGAAGGCTGCTCTATATATACAAATGACACCTGCTGAAATTCCGTTTTCAATACAGCTGTTAAAGATACAGGAGCCCTGTCCTCCTTTTCATATGGTCACCCTAATATAATATAAAAATTTCAATAAATAATGAGATGCTGCCTTATATCAAGTCATACTATATGCCTATTTCGTCCAGTATTGTCTGCTTTGAGTAGCAGCGGCTCATCAGGGACTCCAGCAGTAGTGTTTCCCATCCCCTGCCACCTTGTCCTTTTAACTGGAGATGCCAGGGACGGAATTCAAAGAATGCGCTCCACCGCAGACCCACAGGGCCTCACCTGAGAATCACAACTTGCGAGTGGAGGTCGGTGGCTCCGAGTTCAGTGAGGCAGTGAATCCATTCTGGGTTTAAGTCAGAACCAGCCAGAACTCTAAAGGAGCTATCCAAAGTGCTGAACCTTATCTCCAAATGGGTTCTGCACCTTGGACCTTGACTGTCCTGGCTGGTTCTGACTGAAACACGGAATGAATTCACCACCCCACTGAAATCAGAGCCACCAGCCTCCACTGGTCTCTGCTGAGAATCACAAATGGTACCACTGGAAACTTGGAACAGTGCTACTAGGCGTTCTGCATAATTTTCTCAATCTTCTGCCTCATTCGCGCTCCCCCTCCTTTCCTCCTTTTGTGCTGCGATTTCTGTGTTCTTTCTTTGCCCTCCTTTTTTTTTTGACGTCCTTGATCAGTTTCTGGAATCACGCCCCCTCCTGCCCTTGTTACCCTCCGGGATTTCCCTTCTCATCTCTTGATTCAGTTTATTAGTAGACTGCATCCACAAAGGATGAAGCAGTTTTATTCGTGCGGCTGAAGCTGAACGAATGGCAAAGGATCTCATTTCTGGGGTGCTCAAACAAGGAACTCTCTTTAAAACACAGAGCTGTTACACGAATGCCCTTGTATCAGCCAGTGGGCTAGTGGAGCCAGAGTTCACAGGGTCGAAGAGCCAAGACTGTTTGATTAGCAGGGATGATGGTGATATAATCTGCCAACACACACACACACACACACCACCCCGAGACTTCCCACTTCTATTTGAGTTACCTAGGGGTAAAATGGCTCAATGTGTTTTACAAGTTGAACCAATGCAGTCAGAAGTAAGCACCACTTAGTTTGTTGAAACTTATCTCAAGAATTGCATAGGATTGCAATCATTACTGCGTAGGATTGTAGTCTTTACTACATGGGACTGCAATCATGCTGATCCAAATAAACTTGGTATTATGTTATGTACTGTTGCTCTTTCATATGTGTGTGTGTGTGTGTGTGTGTGCCCGTGTGTGTGCCCTCATCATGAGAACGTAAGAAGTGCAATTCTGGATCAGACCAAGGGTCCATCTAGTCTAGCATTCTGTTCACACAAGGGCTAACCAGCTTCCTGAGGAATTGTTAAATAAAGAGACCCTAGTTTATCCCCAAGCTCTGGTGTCTGTGACTTTATTCTATGCTTCCTCCTCCACTCGCAATGGCTAACCAGCTTCCTGAAGAAACCGACAAACAGAAATGTGAGAAAGTGCTATCTTAAACCAAAACCAAAACTGAAAACAAAGTAAGTTTAAGAAAACTGATACAAACAATATATCAAATTTAGGTATAACTATACTTATTACAATAAAATCATATTAGTAGAAAATATTTTAATCCTAAAGCAAATACATACATTTAAAATTTAAACAGAATAGTCTGTTCCCAAGCAACCAGTGTACATAGGCTTACTGCCTCTGATACTGGAAGTAGCATTATAGCCATCAGGACTAGTAGCCATTGAAAGCTTTTTCCTCTGTGAATTTGTCTAACTCCCTTTTAAAGCTATTCAAATTGTTGGCCATCACTACGTCTTGTGGAAGCGAATTCCCTCCAAGTGCTTCCTTTTATCTGTCCTGAATCTCCCACCAATCGGCTTTATGACATGAAACCCAGTTCTAGTATTATGAGAGAGGGAGAAAAATGTCTCTCTTTCTGTTTTCTCCCTATCCACAGGCGCTTCAAAATATACCACTACACCACTGGATGTGATCCATGGTGTTTATTTAATACTTTCAGGATCCTTTTGCATCCTATGGAACTTTTCCTTTCCAATTGCCCAGAGTATTGCAGGGTAAAATCTGAAGAAATCTCACCCCACCCCACCCCACCCCACCGCACCCACCATCCCCAACAAATAGAATAATTGAGTTAACTCTTTCCCCATCATGCCCAGTTTCTCTTTGGCGTGCAGGAACAGCTGTGAGAAACAGCTGGAAGCTAAGCCTCCCGTGGGAAGCTAAAAATCACACGAGATGTAAGAAGAAGCAGGAGCTCCTATAATCTGTGTCTGGGGGGATCCAGGAAAGGAAAGGAACCTCTCGTGCAAGCAGTGAGTCATTGCTGACTCTTGGAGGGACGCCAGCTTTCGCTGACGTTTTCTTGGCAGGCCTTATAGCGGGGTGGTTTGCCGTTGTCCTATAATCTGTGTCTGGGGAATCCAGGAAAGGAAAGGAACCTCTCGTGCAAGCACTGAATCATTGCTGACTCTTGGAGGGACGCCAGCTTTCGCTGACGTTTTCTTGGCAGGCCTTATAGCGGGGTGGTTTGCTGTTGCCTTCCCCGGCCGTTATTACCTTTCCCCCAGCTAACTGGGTACTCATTTTACCAACCTCGGGAGGATGGAAAGCTGAGTCGACCCAAGCCGGCTGCCTGAAACCAACTTCCGCTGGGATCGAACTCAGGCTGTGGGGAGAGTTTCAGCTGCAGAAACTGCTGCTTTACCGCTCTGCGCCACACAAGGCTCATATCTGTGTTGGATCCTGGAATGGATCTTGGTTATGTTTTCCATTGCTTTGCTAATTGCCGAGGATCTGGAGGAACAGAGGACTCAGCAGAAACTTAAAGGTCAACTCTACACCTGGACATTGAGTGTCATAATTGAATAATTGTCTAACTGATTGTCTTCAATTAAGGGTTGCAAGGAGTTGCATCATTGTACAGGTTGTCTATAAAAGTAAATGTGTTTTCATCTCTGCTAGTCTCTGGAAGGCCCAGACAGAGACTTAACACAAAAGGTCATGTGCCAGGAACCCAGTCTGTGCCATAACTAATCAGCTTCTAAAGCCATAACTCAACAATCTGGGGGGGATCCAAGTGGCACCCAAAACAAAACCCTTCATCCTGAATGGGAGGGGGCTTAAGCACCTTTCAGGATGCAACCCCTAATAAGATTAGCTTCCTTCAGACATACACATTCAAGAGTTTATGGACACACATGGTTAGAGCACGAGAGTTTATGGACACCCTTTCTTTACTGTTCTTCCTGCAGCCAAAAAATGCACACCCCTGGAGCCTCTTTGCTTTTGCCTGCTCCAGAAAGGGAGCAAGCCTAAGGAGGCACGTAGACTAGGGACTGAAATGTATTCCTGCCTCCGCAACCCAGATTAGAGAGATCAAAGCAATGATAGAGACTCACACAGTGTAAGGTGACCATATGGAAGGGAGGACAGGGCTCCTGCATCTTTAACAGTTGTCTAGAAAAGGGAATTTCAGCAGGTGTCCTTTGTATGCATGCAGCACCTGGTGAAATTCCCTTTTCATCCCAACAGTTAAAGCTGCAAGAGCCCTGCCCTCTTTTGTTTCTGGTCCAGAGGGCAGGGCTCTTGCAGCTTTAACTCTTGGGATGAAGAGGGAATTTCATCAGGTGCTGCATGCCTACAGATGGCACCTGCTAAAACTCCCTTTTCTATACAACTGTTAAAGGTACAGGAGCCCTGTCCTCCTTTTCATATGGTCACGCTAGCCATGTCCAAGTCCAGTTTTAAAATAAATAACCCTAAGAAGAAGAGAGAGCAGCAAGGACTGGAAGTTGTCCATCAAATATTAGTACCAAGACAGCAGACTGAGCAGGCACTCAGGTCACAGTCTTCAGCCCTTTCTACACCTAAGGATTATCCCAGGAAAATGGAGGGATTGTCCCTGCCTGCTCCCGCGATCCCCTGTGTGTCATTTGGATGCACAGGGATGATCCTGGGATGATCCCTGGAAAAAACACAGATGTAGAAACGGCCTTCATTGCATTGCAGTTTAAATCATAGTCATTCTTTCTAAATATGCATCTATGCATATAAATTGGTATGTGCAAATTTTATGCAAATCTCCATCCTCTTTTTTTCTCTAGCATTGCATTTCCTCTTTTTTGGCTATGTAGAAGCCAATATGTCTGCGGAACATTCCAACTGCCTCCTAGCAGACTCAGGCTCCCAGCACAGAACCATCTCACCCTGAACTGCAACATCTTTTTGGGACTGGGAGCTTAAGAGGCAGGCTCCTTTGGGAGCGGGGTCGCCGCCAAAGGGGGTGACACCAAGGTGAGGGCCTGTCCCCTTGTTCATTTTCTCCCCCTACTGACATAATTTTGTTGTGTGTTTTATTTTATTTTTACATTTCTTTTCCTATGTTTTAAAATGTATCTTTTAAAACTTGGTTTTGTTCTGACTTTTATACTGCCTGTTTGGTGCATTCTCTTCCCCTCCTTATTGTTTTATTATGATTTTATTAGAATGTAAGCCTATGCGGCAGGGTCTTGCTATTTATTGTTTTACTCTGTACAGCACCATGTACATTGATGGTGCTATATAAATAAATAAATAAATAATAATAATAATAATAATAATAATAATCTTTGTAATACTGCCTTGAGGCCCAGTATTTGGCAAAAGGCGGGATACTGATGATGATGATGATGATGATGACGACGACGATGACGATGATGATAATAACCCATTCAGAATTCCAGAGGGTAGCTGGGTTAGTCTGAAAGAGCAAAAACAAAAAATAGAGTCTTGTGGTGCCTTAAAGACTAACAGGGATAGCTTGGCCACAGTGGGACAGGCATTAGTAACCTCAAGATTGGATTACTGCAACATGCTTTATGTGGGGCTGCCCTTAAAGCTTCCCCAGAAGCTGGAGCTAGTGCAGAACGCAGCAGCTCAGCTGCTGTCTGGAGCTGCCCCTTTCCTAACTCCTCTGCTGAAGGAACTGCACTGGCTGCCTATTCACTACCGGGCCAGGTTTAAGGTTCTTGCTCTAGTGTACAAAGCCAAAAACAAAGGAGGAAAGCATCCAATTCAGATTCAAAAAAGAGAGAGAAAAAGTCCTCAGGATGAAAAAAGATTTATGGTACAAAGCTCTAAACAACTTGGGACCAGGACACCTGAGAGAGTGCCTTCTCCCTTATCAACCTCCCAGTCACTGAGGTCACTACAGGACATGCTCCTGGCGGTTCCACATAGACCTATCGTCTATTTGGAATCCACCAGGGGAAGAGCCTTCAGTGTGTTGGCTCCCATCCTATGGAATTTCCTGCCTCTGTTGGTCAGGCAGACACCAACTTTGTATTCCTTCCGGCACCTCCTGAAAATGTCATTCCAGGAAGCCTTCCCTTAATGACCAGCCCCAGTTTTATTGCACTTTGTTTCTTTTGACAAATGTATTTTAATGTGTTTTTATTCTGTTTTATTCTTATATTCGATTTGTCCACCACTCTGAAATTCTTGAATGGGGAGCAGTATATAAATATTGTACATGATAAATAAATAATTTATTGGGACATAAAATGATGTGGGCTCCTCTCCCTGAACGCTTGTTCCACAGTAAATCTGTCAGTCTTTAAGTTGAAAAATATTCCAAATATATGTGGGGCTGCCTTTGAAGATGGTTTGGAAGCTGCAGCTTGTGCAAAATGCAGCAGCCAGATAGATAACAGGGACCAGAAGATTTGAGCATATAATATCCACTCTAGCTCGCTTGCATTGGCTGCCTGTATGTTTCTGAGCTCAATTCACGGTGCAGGTTTCCACCTATAAAGCCTTACGTGGCTTGGGGCCACAATACCTGACGGAACGCTTTTCCCGACATGAACCTACCTGAACACTACATTCAACATCTAAGGCCCTCCTCTGGCTGCCTACTCCGAGGGAAGCTCAGAGGGTGGCAACAAGAGAGAGGGCCTTCTCTGTGGTGGCCCCCCAACTGCGGAACGATCTCCCTGATGAGGCCCGCCTGGCGCCGACATTGTCATCGTTTCAGCGCTGGGTCAATACTTTTCTCTTCTCCCAGGCATTATGTAATGAGCCTGGGTCTGGTTTTTAGGCTCATCATTTTTAATGTTGTTATAGTGGTTTTAAATGTATGTGCATTTTGCATGTTTTTGTGGGTTTTAATTTTTGTATATTGTTTTTAAGTGTTTTTATCTTATGTGAAGATAAGTGTTTTTATCTTATACAAATGCAATTAATAATAATGATAATAATAATAATAATGACAATAATGTCTAAGGTCCTCTAATTTGCAGTTTATGATGATCACAGGACCAAGATTGGCTCCACAATTGTGGGAGCTGTGGGCAAAGTGACCTCTGGGCCCCCAGTGGCCTTACCTAGCTGTAGTGGCAGTGCTCCAAGTAAGGCTGGGCAGCTGGGTGTAACCATCCTTTCATTTCCCACAATGCCCCAGAGTCACACCTCTAGGTCAGGGCATGGTGGGAAATCAAAATGGCAGCTAGATCCTGCAGCCAGGCACTGCTTGAAATGCTGGTTTTGATTGTTTTATGAATCCTCCAAAAAGAGAAAACGCACCACCAAAACAGGACAAATGTGGACCAGGACAGCCCTCCAAACACAAGACACCTTCAAACAGAGGACTGTCCTCTGCAAAAGAGGACACATGGCCACCCTCAGTGCTGGGTCAGATGTTATTTGGGGGGGGCATGGGAAGGCATCAGTAGTAGGCCATGGATGCGATGGCGACAGTGACCCTGCCAGTCCACTGGGATTCTTAGATAGGGTGACCAACTGTCAGGATTTCCCTGGATTTGTCCTGGTTTTTGTTCTTTACATGGTGTCAGGGGGGATTTTCAATAATTTTCAATAATGTCCTGGAATGACACACCTTCCCCTTTAAGGCTGCCATTAGCATGGCAGGAGGGAATGACATGCTTTCTTGAGGCACATCATTCCCCCACCCTGAGCTCCAATTGAGGTCTTAAAGGGGAAAGTGGGTCATTCGTGGACATTATAGAAAAGGCCCCAATTGGAGTGGATGGTGGTGGTGCAGAATGAAATCCTTTCCCCTCCTCCACTCCAATCGGGTTCTTTAAGGTGGCGGGGGAATAACGTACTTTCTGCAGGACTCAGAAAGCTGCTTCCCCACACACACACACTAGGTGTCCTCTTTTTTGGTTTCCCAAATATGGTCACCCTATCTTAGAGGCAGCATGTATTTCCATCTGCTTCTCTTTGGGAAATGGAAGATGACCGTGGAAAGATCAGGAAAATATAAAGGATGAGAAACCAGGCTTTCTGGCAAGCGTGTGTTGATTACTATACATGAGCTAATGGATCTCGTCATCTCGATCTTGGATTGTTTTAATGTGGTTTATCACATGGTTTCGCAGAGAGTCCTGCACAATGATATTGAAATACATTCTGAGGTCATACTTGGTGTGAGAAGCAACCTCACAGCTCAAGGCATTCCGCTGCTGCAAGAAGAGAACAGTTGTAAAACTACGAGGAAGACTTGCCAGGCCCTTAACTGATGGAATACATATTTGAGATAAAGCAGGGCTTAGTAGCGAGAGAAACCTCACTTCTTTTAATGTCTGATGCATTGTTTCTTTTTTGTTATGTAGCTCTTAAGTTACAGTCATATTCTGTACAACACAGTCCTGCACAGAAGGTAGCAATTGTTCCTATGTCTGGTTTCTAAATGGTCTGTAAGGGCAAGGCTTGTTCCCGTACGGACTTTCAGACATGTATCTGAATAAAGTGTTTTTATTAAAAATAGGAGTCTAAGATCAATATTTGCTTGTGACATCTTTTCCCAAAGACGACGCCTATTTATGGAATCAAAAGCTCCACTTAGGTCAATGAAAGCAGTAAAAAGCTGACCCCCTGTTGCAGAAGACTTAGTTATCAGATGATGCAGTATGTAACAGTTATCCATAGTACATTGCTCTTTCCTGAAGCCAGCCTGTTCTTCCACAAAAATGAGGTTTTCTTCCGCCCAGTCCTCAAGTTTGTGCAAGAGATACTTGGCATAACTTTTTTCTGGGGTATCAATCAGGATTATAGGTCTGTAGTTATTTGGATCCTGTCTATTTCCTTTCTTATATATTGGCACAATTATACTCATATTCCAACCTTTTGGGATGGCAAGAAAACAATGTTCTGCTCACTCCATTTTTCCAAGAGGTGAGACATTCCAGGGGTGCAGCACTTACCAGGATTAGTTTCACTGGAGGCTTATTGCCATTTTGTAATATATACATTTATTTAGAAACATATAGGTTGAACATAGGCGGAGGTGTGTCTTAAACACTCCAACAGACAGCCAAAGTTCAGAGCTCCAGCATCACAGGGCAGGACAGGAAGATCAGAATCTACCGGTAGATCACTTGGGGCTTTTCTGCACAAGTGATTTGTTGTACATTCATGATTGGTCACTCATGGACATTAGTGGGTCCTTTATATGACATCATCAACCTCCAGGATGTCTGCCCCACTTTCCCACTTTCATCCCGCTTTCAAAAAGATCAGAGATAATGTGAAAAGGGATGTTATTCTAATCTATCAGTTGTGTGAAATGCCAGCATAGTGCTATAGTGACACCACCATCTAGTGGCTATAAAATGAAATATAGAACTTGCCAAGGAAAGACTTTCCTCAGTTCAAGCCATGTGTCCCCTGTATAAAGGAGTCCATCATAACCCTGCAAAGAAACTGAACACAGAAAGCCCTGGTAAGTCTGTGGGGTTTTTGTTTAATGTAGAGAACCTCTGGATGTGGTTTTCCATAAGTCACCAAAGGTTTTTCTGCCTCCCAATGATTTAACAAAAGTGACAACAAAAAGCCTTTAATTCCACCTATAGCCCTGCTGAAATCCAGAAAGCTTGGGGGGAAACAGGAGTAGATGTGTATAGAATTGATTTGTGTACAAGCTCCTGTTCTGGTATTGAAAACAAATTCCTGGGCTGAGCATCTGCTTAGGAGCATTCCTCAATTTTCTGAGCACGTTCCTGAGCCATTATTTCGAATTTGGCTTCAACTGCTGAACCTCAGGATTCTAGTGGAAAACAAAGTAGATCCTCCTGGGACCTTCTGAAAGCAAAGCGGGTGCTCTACCACTGAGCCACGCCACCATGCCCCCTCTAGCTTTCTCGCTGGCTCTTATGCCTTTAGAAAGACTATTTATCCCAGCAGCTAAATGGGATTGCATGTTCAGAGGCAATAGACCTCTGAGTAACTGAATACTAAGAACAAACAACAGTAGCTGGTGATTAGCTCCAAGCCTTCCCTACAAACTTCTAGAACAGTGGTGGGGAACCGTTGGCCCTCCAGAAGTTGTTGGGACTCCAACTCTTATAATACCCAACCATTGGCCAAGCTGGCTGAGGCTAATCAGAGTTGGAGTCCAACAACATCTGGAGGGCCTGTTCTAAAGGCCCCTGGCTTGAAGGTGGCTAGACTAGATGGAGATGGATCTATTCCAACAGACCACTCTTATGTTCTTCCCTGTGTAACCGGCCAAAGTAATGTGCCACCAGCTTTACCCAACACTGTACCTCCCTGCCAGGAAGAGATTCAAGCAATTATGCAAGCGTTAAAGGCATAAGAGCCCTGTGAGGGGAAGATGACAGCAACTCTATATCAGACACATCGTTCCCATTTCTTGATTCAAAGCTAAAACTCCTTTTATAGCCATGATATGCCTTGATGCAGATTAGGGCCAGTTCAGCCCTTACTTTTTGCTGATTCACATATATTTGTAATAAGACTGATAGGAGAGATAGAGAGAGGACAAAGATATACTGCCCTGTCTCTCTTTCTCTGCTCATACACAAGTAATGCAAACACGTTCCAATAATTCAGCTGCCCATTAACTCTTCTTCTTCTTCTTCTTCTTCTTCTTCTTCCTCCTCCTCCTCCTCCTCCTCCTCCTCCTCCTCCTCCTCCTGCTCAATTCCCCAAAAAGAAATCGAGAGACAATGCGACAGAGTTTGATTTCCTATGGATGAGAAAGCACTGGAGATACTTCATACTGTCCTTGTTTTATTTACAAATATATGAGTGGAGCATAATGGAAATAAATAGGCTCCTATGGTAGGTAGAAAAACCACAGATCTTGCAATGAATTCCCAAAGCAACAGTATGGACCGAACCACAAACATCCCAGGCCCCAGCTGTTTCTATAGCTCAGGAAATTCCCAAGTCTCAATCTGATTCTCCTTAGGCTAAGCTAGATTTATTTATTTTTCAAAGTAAAAGCAGTCATTTTTTTTTGTTATTTGTTGTTTATGGTAGGGTGACCATATGAAAAGGAGGACCTGTATCTTTAACAGTTGCATAGAAAAGAGAATTTCAGTAGGTGTCATTTGTATATATGGAGAACCTGGTGAAATTCCCTTTCATCACAACAGTTAAAGCTGCAGGAGCTATACTAGAGTGACTAGATTAAAAAGAGGGCAGGGCACCTGCAGCTTTAACTGTTGTGATGAAGAGGAAATTTCACCAGGTTCTCCATATATACAAATGACACCTGCTGAAATTCCCTTTTCAATACAACTGTTAAAGATACAGGAGACCTGTCCTCCTTTTCATATGGTCACCCTAGTTTATGGCTATTATAATAGCATGATGATATTATGGCTGATTCTTATTTTTGCACTCCTTTGATTTATAGGGAAGCAACATTTTAAGTAAATAAATATATAACAAATGAATGCTGAATGGCTCAATCATATATGGGTCTGCTCAGAAGTAAGTCCCATTAATTCAACTGCACTTACTCAAAAGTAAATGTGCAATGGATTGTAGCCTTAAAATGAGAGTTTTACCCTTGGTTGGGGAGTTTCTGTCACATGACGAAAGTTGAGTTTAAAAATAGGTTTATAATCCGCTATGCAATCATCTCTTCTTATCTTTAGCTCATGCAGGCTAATAGGAGGCTCTGCCCAGTGCAGATACTGTTCTTAAAATGAATTTTAAATACATGTCACTTTCCTCCTTACCTAGGGTTACAGTACGGAAAGGAGGACAGGGCTCCTGTATCTTTAACAGTTGTCCAGAAAAGGGAATTTCTGCAGATGTCACTTAAAGCTGCAGGAGCCCTGCCCACTAGACCAGATACAAAAGAGGGCAGGGCTCCTGCAGCTTTAACTGTTGTGATGAAGAGGGAATTTCACCAGGTGCTGCATGCCTATGAAGGACACATGCTGAAATTCCCTTTTCTAGACAACTGTTAAAGATACAGGAGCCCTGACCTCCTTTCCATATGGTCACCCTACACCATCCCTGATCTAAGGTGCAAAGCCAGGTGAGCATCCAAGATGAAGCCAAGAAGAGAGAGTTCTCCCCGGATGCTGTACAAGGTTATATTTATTTATTCATTCATTGCATTTTTATACCACCTAATAGCCAAAGCTCTCTGGGCAGTTCACAATTTTTTGTATTAGTAACAAGCCCAAAACCTTCTATAGCACCCTGAGATGACTCTTTCTTTTTGTCTCCATCCCTGATCTAAGCCTAATACCCATTCATTAGGATCATCATCTGGGTGAGGCTCCTTATTACATGACTAACCCCTCTTTTGGAATCAATCAATTAAACACGCACTAATCAGTTCAAATCCGGCCTCTGCTCCCCTGCACCTCACAACCCTCCCTGCCCTGTCTCCATTCAACTTCTGCTGCTAGCAGTAGGCAGTAGCTGCCCCTTGAGTAAAAAGACGGGCATTTTGCGAGTTAATAAAGAGAACTGAAAACGCTGATTAATTCATTGGTACAATTTCATGGTTTGCAATCATGGATATTAAAATGATTTGCGAACAGATTTTAATCAGGGCTGCCAGCTTTGAAAAAGGTATTCACTACTGATGAGTTTTCTGCCAACTCTTGATTCAGGCTTTTCATTCTATGCTCTTCTTCATTGGTTCTCCTCAAAGAATGATCTAAGTTCTGTTTTTCTTTGACGGATTACTCTGGGCGGCATCGCTGCTGCTTCCATTTCTTTGGGAAGCTCAGAAAATCCTGTTTGGGGTCTGTGGGGGGAGAGTGGAATTGTAGAACCATCACCTTAGCACATGTTTTCCAACTTTTTGAAGAGGTGCGGCCTGTGTCAACTCTAAGTTTTGGAGGGTCCTTGGGCAAGACAGCCTCAACAGGCTGCTTCCTTCAGTGCATCTACCTTTTTACCACCATTGTTACCTGCTGTTATATGCTCCTCATTCTTTCTCGTCATTCTCATCACTTGCTTGCTTCACAGGCCGAGAGCCAGTGAGCAAGTAGGCCGAGGCATCTCCTCCTCCTCCTCCTCCTCACCACCTCCGCCATTGTTTGGGCCAGAGTGAGAGGCAGGTGAACAAGCAGGTCGCAAAAATGGAGAGCCAGAATAAGGAGGCTCATGCCAGTGGGCAACCATCACTGGGGTTGGGCCCTCAGCATATGCCAGACCATGCCTACCCTTGACTAGGGTGACCAACTGTCAGGATTTCCCCTGATTTGTCCTGGTTTTTGTTCTTTCCATGGTGTCAGGGGGGATTTTCTATAATTTTCAATAATGTCCTGGAATGACACACCTTCCCCTTTAAGGCTGCCATTAGCATGGCAGGAGGGAATGACATGCTTTCTTGAGGCACATCATTCCCCCACCTCGAGTTCCAATTGAGGTCTTAAAGGGGAAAGTGGGTCATTCGTGGACATTATAGACAAGGCCCCAATTGGAGTGGATGGTGGTGGTGCAGAATGAAATCCTTTCCCTTCCTCCACTCCAATCGGGTTCTTTAAGGTGGCGGGGGAATAACATACTTTCTGCAGGACTCAGAAAGCTGCTTCCCCACACACATACTAGGTGTCCTCTTTTTTGGTTTCCCAAATATGGTCACCCTACCCTTGACACCAGCCTTGGGGGTGGCTTTGAGGTATGCGATGATACCTCTGCACTGTCACATCTTCACTACCGCGTTTTCAGTCAGTGTCACTGTTGCCACATGAGTATTGCATCCAGTTCGGGGCAGCACACTTCAAGAAGGATGCAGACAAGCTGGAGGGGAATTCAGAGGGGGGCATGTATAGCACCCTTCAAGTACTCGAAAGGTTGTCACACAGAGGAGGGCCAGGATCTCTTTTTGATCATTCCAGAGTGCAGGACACGGAATAATGGGCTCAAGTTACAGGAGGCCAGATTCCAGCTGGACATCAGAAAGAATTTCCTGACTGTTAGAGCAGTACTACCATAGAACCAATGACCTAGGGAGGTTGTGGGCTCTCCCACCCTAGAGGCCT
Organism: Elgaria multicarinata webbii; assembly: GCF_023053635.1. Lineage (NCBI taxonomy): Eukaryota > Metazoa > Chordata > Lepidosauria > Squamata > Anguidae > Elgaria > Elgaria multicarinata. The sequence continues at coordinate 23,919,379 of NC_086174.1, read as the reverse complement.
TCAAGAGGCAGCTGGACAGCCATCTATCTGTCAGGGATGCTTTAAGGTGGATTCCTGCATTGAGCAGGAGGTTGGACTCGATGGCCTCATAGGGCCCTTCCAACACTACTATTCTATGATTCTGTGTTTATTTTTAAAAATCCATTTAAAAACAAGCAAACCACGGGCCCAGTTTCTCCATTGATCCTTTCCTGGGTATGGTTCTGGTTTGTTCCATCTCTCTGAATGTATACTGGAATGAGAGAATAGCTCCATATGCTGCTCTCATGTTTTCACTTGTTGCTCATAATAACAACAACAACAACAAGCTTGACTTGGTCAGACCATCTGTGCACTAGTACTTTATTGCTCAGTAACATACGTTTCCATGGGCACGCAGAGAAGCCAGGCACAAGGCTGACCGAGCGTCCAGTGGACTCCCCCCCCCAGCCACTCCCCTCACTCCGTTTGCTGGCTGGCCGGCCAACCTACAAGACTTACCTGAGGCCTCCGCAATGCTGGCGAGCTGCCCAGCCTCCTCTCTGAGCTCCCCCACCTCCCAGCCACCTTCCCTGCTCTCAGCTGTTTATATACCCTGTTTCTTAGTAACACAAATTTCTTCTCATAGCTCAGAAACCCTGTGCCATGCATTGCCACGATATTGTTTGTCAGCCTACCTGTCTCTGCTGAGTGCTGATCTGAGAGCAGGACCTACTGGGGCATGGACATTTGAGGAAGTCCTCCACCATTGGGACCCACAGACAATGAGGAAATAACAGTACCAAGGAGGCTGACGGGGGTGCGGGACACAACTTTATCAGCCAACTCACTCTCCAAAGTCAGCAACAGAGGCCTTTCTCACTGGCCTGCCTTGAGGGCTGTTAGGCAGGCAAGTACAAGGGACGGGTCCCCATGCCTCAGGAATGGGTTGCCATCTACAGTCCCTCAGGCCCCATCATTACAAGCTTTTAGGAAAGCTCTGAAAACCCATCACTTTTCTCTGGCCTTTTCTTGATTGTGTGTTATTGGACTGTCCTTGGTTTTTAGCTTCAATTGCATGTTAGATTTTAATATCATCTGGACTGGATGTTTGCCACTATTGCTGATATTAATTGATTATATTAATCTTTGCTGTTTTATTATTGTATGGAAGATTATTCTCTAAGCTGCCTTGGGAGGACTTTTGCCCTTACCCAAGGTGGCCAAGAAATATTTTAAATAAATAAACAAATAAATAATCCCCATTTGCCAAAGGCCATGCAAAGGGAAAAGCCATTCCTGACTATACCAAAAAATAGTAGTAGGAGGAGCTTGTTTCCAAAATAAAAACGCGTTGGTAGCAGGGTGACCATATGAAAAGGAGGACAGGGCTCCTGTATCTTTTAACAGTTGTATTGAAAAAGGGATTTCTGCAGGTGTTATTTGTATGCATGCAGCACCTGGTGAAATTCCCTCTTCATCACAACATTTAAAGCTGCAGGAGCCCTGCCTAACATGACCAGATACAAAAGAAGGCAGTTAAGTTTAAACTAAACTGTTTCCTTTCCTGCCCATGGAGTGGGAGTTGCCAGGTCAGAGACCATTATCAATCACCCTGCTAATTGTGAGTTTGACTAGCCCTTGGAACTTTTCTCCCTTACTCTGCAAGTTCCTTTCACTATGGATCGCAAGAAAACAAAATAATCAGTCACCGCTTTGGAGAAAAACACAACACTTTGCTGCTTTTAAAAAGGAGCTGGAAAACATTTGTGAAGAGCTTTAATTGGATGCAGCATCACGGGAGGCCTTTTCAGCACCCAGACATTAGGGTTGTTTGCACTTTTCTCTGTGATGAAATACCGTGTGGATGATACGGGGATTTCAGCACTAAAGCGTTGTACTGGATTGACAGCAGTGTCTTGCGCTTGCCTGCCTAGGCTTCAAGGTCCACCTTGCGTCTTGCTTCACTTCCCAACCCCAGGGTGACCATATGGAAAGGAGGACAGGACTCCTGTATCTTTAACAGTTGCATAGAAAAGGGGATTTCAGCAGGTGTCTTCTGTTTGCATGCAGCACCTGGTGAAATTTCCACTTAATCACAACAGTTAAAGTTGTGGGAGCCCTGCCTTCTTTTGTATCTGGTCAAGAGGGCAGGGCTTCTGCAGCTTTAACTATTGTGATGAAGAGGGAATTTCACCAGGTGCTGCATGCATACAAATGACACATACTGAAATCCCCTTTTGCATGCAACTGTTAAAGTTACAGGAGATTTGTCCTCCTTTTCATATGGTCACCCTTGATGTGCTTGCTGGTCATTCTGAAACAAATGGAATGTTGCAGACATCGGGGCCTTCTCTGTAGCGTCACCCACCCTTTGAAAAACCTTCCCTCATGTAGTTTGGGAGGCAGGAAATGTGGCATCTTTGAAATGCCTCCAGAAGACACACTTGTTCACCCAGGCTTTCCCTGAGCCATAAGTAAACCAAGGCCATAGCTAGACCTAAGGTTTATCCCTGGATCGTCCAGGGGTCAAACCTGTTCATCTAGGTGACACAGAGGGGATCCAGTGCTCAGGAAGGGGCGAACCCTGGATGATCCCAGGATAAACCTTAGGTCTAGCTGTGGCCCAATTGTGGCACTCCATTTTACTGCTCCTTTATTGTAGTGGAAGTGATTTCTATTGTGTTTTAGTATTGTGTTTTTTAATTTTGTATTTTAATGCTATGTGCCACTGAGAGATCCTATTACATTCTGCAGTATACAAATGTTACAAATAAATAAATAAGGCAATTTGTGCAGGGGCTACATGTTTTCCAGCTAGCACTGAATCAGGCTACTATTGGCCATGTTGGCTGGGGATGGTGGGAGTTGTAGTGTAATGCATCTGGATTGCACCAGGATTGGAGAAGGCTGAACTGGTGGGGGGGGGCAGAGAAAGAGGTTGTTCTAGGGAGTTTGGATGTGGACAGAGACAGAACAGGGAGTTTTAAGCTGGAACTGGCTAGATGGGAAGCATTTGAGGGCCCTCCTGTTCACTCTGCTGAGCGGGAGCCCAGTCTTCAGCCCCAAAGTCCTGCCCTGATAGCACCACTGCACACATTCACACTTCTTCCTTCTACCACAAGGGGGCCTCTGTCAAGAATCTTTAGCCACTCTACTCATTCGGGACCAGCTCCAGGTTTGGGGGAGGGGCTTGGGAAAGATGCCTTCAAGCCCCCCCCCCAGTGGTCCCACCCCTTTCTTGATGCTGTCACCCTGCCCATTTGCTTGCCCTCTCCTTTCAGGCCCAATCTGCACAGCCACTCAGAGGACAATGAGCGGAAGCTCCTCCTCCTCCTCTTTATTACTGCCACTGCTTACTTTCTTAGCAGGGAGCACGGAGTGACATGAAGGAGGAGTAAAAGCACGATGACTGGGTTACAAGGACCCCCTTGCTGGGGTGGGGGCCTGGGCAAGCCCCCGACAATGCCGACCTCTGCTGCTGGCCCCAGGCTCATATGACAGTGTGCAGGGCCATCGCAAGCTATTTTGGTGCCATAGGCAAGGTACAATTTTGGGGATACCAGGTCCACCGAGTCTAGGGTGACCATGTGAAAAGGAGGACAAGGCTCTTTAACAGTTGTATAGGGAAGGGAATTTCAGCAGGGGTCATTTGTATGTACGCAACACCTGGTGCAATTCGCCCTGCCCCCTTTGTATCTGGTCAAGAGGGCAGGGATCCTGCAACTTTAACTGTTGTGATGAACAGGGAATTTCATCAGGTGCTGCATGCATACAAATGACACCCGTTGAAATTCCCTTTTCTATACAACTGTTAAAGATACAAGAGCCCTGTCTTCCTTTGCATATGGTCACCCTACTACCAAGGTTATTTCCTGAACAGCATGATATGGGTTCATGGGCTTGGCAGGGGAGGGCATGACTTTCCTGGAATATTGATATCTTCCATTTTCTTTCTTTAATAGGGCAACATTTATCACTGTCACTGTACTGATGATCCTGGGTTCTAGTATTAAGGGAGAAGGAGAAAAATGTTTTCTTATCCACATTCTCCACACCATGCATAATCCCCTCAGCCTCCTTTTTTCCAAGCTGAACAATCCCAGCTGTTGTAACCTTCCCCCACAGGGGAGATGCTCCAGCCCCTTGATCATTTTAGGCCACAGCTAGACTTAAGGTTTATCCTGGGATCATCCAGGGTTCGCCCCTGCCTGAGCACTGGATCCCCTGTATGTCACCTAGATGAACAGGTTTGACCCCTGGACAATCCAGGGATAAACCTTAGGTCTAGCTATGGCCTCCATTGCTCTTTTCTGCACTTTTTCCAGCTCTATAATATCCTTTTTTGGGTGTGGTGACCAGAACTGTACACAGTATTCTAAGTGTGGTCACACCATAGATTTGTATAAAGGCAGTATGATACTGGCCGTTTTTATTCTGAATTCTTTTTCTAATAATGCCTAACATGGAGTTTGTCTTCTTTACAGCAGCCACACCCTGGGGCCAGAAGATTATGACACTTGGAAAACTATTTTTTGTGAACTGACCAGAGAGCTCCGGCTATTGGGTGGTATAGAAATGTAATAAATAAATAAATAATATTTGAAAACTGCATATATAGTGTGTCCTGGGCCCTAACACTACTGTTATAAACCATTTTAAAGCAATAGTGTAAATCCTGCCTGGGTTGACATTGTCTACCACAACCCCAAGATCTTTTTCTTGGACGCTCAGATCCCATCAGGTTATACTTGAAGTTGGGGGGGGGGGGTTTGACCCAACGTGCATCACCTTACACCTGCTCACATTAAACCACATCTGCCATTTGGATGCCCACTCTCCCAGCTTGGAGAGATCCCTTTGGAGCTCTTCACAACCCCTTTGTGTTGTAACAACCTTAAATAATTTGGTGTCATTGGCAAACTTGGCCACTTCACTCCTCACTCCTAATTCCAGATCATTTATGAACAAAAGAATTGGTACCAGTACTGATCTCTATGGCACCCCACTACTTACTTCCCTCCATTGGGAGAATTGACCATTTATTCCTACTCTCTGATTTGTGTTCTTTAACCAGTTGCTGATCCATAAGAGGACCTCTCCCCTCATTCCATGACTCCTAAGATAGTGGAAGTAGCACATAGCCATCAGGACTAGTAGCCATTGATAACCTTCTCCTCCATGAATTTGTGTAACCCCCTTTTAAAGCCATGCAAATTGGTGGCCATCAAGCAAATTCCATAGTTTAACTCTGCACTGTTTTAAGAACTCCCTTCTTTTATCTGTCCTGAATCTCCCACCAATCAGCTTCATGGGATGACCCCATTGGGTTCTATTATTATGAGAGAGGCTGAAAAAAGTCTCCCTACCAGTCTATAGTTGATCTGAACTGTGTTTTACAGTGTGTGTGTGTGTGTGTGTGTGTGTAGAGCAGCTTGCTCTCCTCACAGCACAGAACTTGAAAACTGGAGAGCAACTAATTTTACATGTGAGGAACACTGAGCTGAGGAGTGATTAATATGTCAGGAGCACCATTTTATGTTATTTTTAATAGCAGTTTTTAAACTATTGGGACTCAGAAATCCTTGGAGATCTACTAAAAAATTAACCAGACAGATAACATCCTGATCTACTTTCTGCCTGCCCTTAGCGTAGTGGGCAGAATTGTGGAATTATCATGGAATCTTAGATTTGAATCTGTTTTGCCATAAAGGTATCTCACCTACTTTACAGAGGCCTTAGCTAGACCTAAGGTTTATCCTGGGATCGTCCTGGGGTCATCCCTGCCTGCTCCCGGGATCCCCTGTGTGTCATTTACATAAACAGGGATGACCCCGGGACTATCCCGGGATAAACCTTCGGTCTAGCTAAGGCCATAGTTATTATGAACATTAAAACTGGGGTGGGAAGGCGGTTACAATATGCACCAACCTGAGCCGCTTAAACGAAGGGTGAATAACTACAAAAAATGCTAAAAAAGCAGAAAAGTGCCACTTCGCTGATTCCATCGCCATTTATCATCATGAATTGATTTTTTATATCTACATGTTAAATGTGATCCCCTACCCCCCTACCCCGCCGCACGCTCCGAATCGTACAGTTCACAACCTTCTCCTTTTCGGTTTTAGGAAGACTTTCCAAATTGCATCCCTTTTCATACGAAAGTTCCCAAGGCAGTTTGCCCAAAGGGGATCCCCCCCTTAAAAACACACACACACACACACACACACGGGGGGGGGGAGAATATCATCACTCGCAGGCAAGAAGGCTCTTTCAAATGCTTCCCCCACGACGAGTGTAAAACAAGAAAAACCCGAACCCAACCCCCAAAAACATATTCGGTTCGTATTTTTTTTTAATTATTTATTTTATTACATCATCGTCATCCGAGGCAGGGGGTGGAGGGGGGGGAAGGCGCTTTTGGCAGAGCCGCGTGAGCGTTTCTCGGCGCAGTCGGCTCTTTGGCGAGGAGCCCTGAGCGGCTGCTCTTTAGCTGCTTGGCCTCGCTCCTCCTTTCCTCCTCTCGAGCCCGTCTGAGGTGGCAGCAGCGGGGCCGGCTCGTGATTGGGGTAATTGGCCCGCGGGGCGGGGGCGGGGGCGGAGGACGCGGCTCGGACCCCGGAGGGAAAAGTAAAGTGGAGTCGCGCACTTGCTCGCTCCACGGGAAGTCGGGCCTTTCCCTGCTGCCCCCTGAAGTCCGGGCGGGGTGAGTTCAACACGGCACATGGGAAGCCGCTTGGAATCCGGCGGCGGCGGCAGCAGCAGCAGCAGCAAGAGGAGCAACGGAGGCGGGCGAGAGTGGTGCCCGTCGCCTCGGTGCGGATTTTTGTGAAGCCCCAAGTTCCTCTTTTCGCCAGCCGGGCTGCTGCTGCCGCTCCTGCTGCTGCTTTGGGAAGACGCACTCTGTGTCATCGCGCCCAGCTGGGGCGAGAGCAGGGGAGGAAAACCCCTCCGAGCCAAATTTGGCGCTGGAGCAGCGGCCGGACGGGGAGAAGGAGAGGCGCCGTCTCCGGGGGTAGTTCGTGGCGCCCGCTGAACCGAGCGCCCGCTGAGCAGCAAAAGGAGCCGCCGAGAGAAAGACAGAGAGAGAGAGACGCTATACAACAACTCCCGGTTGCCCGGGCTTGCAATGCATCAGCGGGATCGTCGCCCTTCCGCGGTCGGCGGCTGGTGAACCGGCCGCCTCCGCCTCCCCCCCCCCTTTCTCTTTCTCCCACTCTCTTTTTAAAATGACGGTCGGCTTGGCACCCTCATCATGGCCAATGGGACGGGGGCGGCGGCCACGGTCATGCTGAAATGCGTGGTGGTGGGCGACGGCGCGGTGGGCAAAACTTGCCTGCTCATGAGCTATGCCAACGACGCCTTCCCGGAGGAGTACGTGCCCACAGTCTTCGACCATTACGCAGGTAAGGGCGCGCGGCGGGAGCGGAGCCGGGGCGCACGAGGAAACGTGGCTCGCCCGCCCGCTCGCCAGTGCTGAGTAAGGGTTGTCCCCGCTTTCCCCCGCCGCCTCCAGCGCTCCCGCCCGCGGTGGGAACTTCAGCAAAAACTTTGCTTTCCCCCCGTCTTTTTACATCCCGACCACTCCCCACCACCAAACCCTCTCCTGTCTCCCGCTTTGACCTTCCTGGACGGGCGTCCCGAGTCTTGTTCCATTTATTTTATTTTCTTGCAGCCGTTGCTTGTTGCCCCGACGGTCCCTAGCTCGGCTCGCCACCCCCACCCCAAGCCTTTACGTTTGAGGTGTCTGGTGATGGCGGGCAGCGAAAGTAGTGCGGGGGAAGTCGCTTTGGGCTGACCACTACATATATGTACCCGGAATTTTGCGGCTTTGGGAGCGGCTCTGGCTCAGTGGTAGAGCATATGTTTTACATGGAGAAGGTCCCAGGTTCGATCCCTGCCAGGTAAGGCTGGGACAATTATTGCCTGAAACCTGAAGTGCTGCTGCCAGTCAGTGTTGACAGTGCTGGGCTAGATGGAATCAATGATCTGACTCAGTATATGGCAGCTTCCTGTGTCCCACCCACCCACAGAGGGGAGAATACTATTTTGGATGAGTTCTCAAAGGCATCGCCTGGTGTGGGCACAGGCATGTTTGTGGGGTTGAGAGATCCTATAACGGGTGAGGAACCTCCCAGATAGCCCTGCCCCCTATCCCTCACTCCCCTCCCCATTGTTTGGTGGTTTCCTGGTGTTTGTACCACTGTTCTCCCCCCCCCCCCCCAAGGCTGAAATGCCTCCCCTAAGGCATTGTTTCTGGTAGTCAAGAGTCTTAAGCTACAATGCACTGGTATGTTTTTTGTGTTTGGCTCCACCCCTTTTCCCTTAGCCCCTCCCACCACTGTAATGTGCCCCACCCCCGAGCTTTTCTGAAATTGAATTCGGCCCTCCATCTGAAAGCGGTTCAACGCCTCTGTCGCGTAAGGGGGACACCTTTTTCTAGCACTCAGTGCCTTAAATAAATACTTTTGTTCCGTGGCAAAAGTCCTTCGGAAGTCAATCTTGGGGAGAGGCGAGGGCCATTTTTCAAATGTATTTTCATTTTTTATGGTTGCTCTGCCCATTTTAGATCTCTGCTTCTTTACACACACACACACACACATGATTACTGTTGAGTCTGGGTGAGTAATTGAAACCACTCACTGGCTGCTTGGCCTTCCAGAGAAAAGGGAGGGCGTGTGTGTATGTGTGTGTGTGTGTGTTTTCCTCTGGTGCCCTGCTTCATTCTCTCTCTCTCTCTCTTTGCAGTCAGTGTGACAGTTGCTGGCAAACAGTATCTCCTTGGGCTATATGATACTGCAGGACAGGTAAGTCATTGACTGATCCAGCGGCTCTGCACAGCAGATTTTATTGCTTTAAAAAAAGAAAAAGAAAGGAAGTGATCATCATATGGTGTTTTCTAAAGCTTTAGCTCTTTTCATGCTTACTTGCACACACTGAATTATTCAGAGACGTCTGTTTATGTCAAGGTGTCTCTCTACAGCAGCTTGTAATAATCGCCTCATTTACTGCCTTGTCACAGGTCTTTTGAGAAAGAGGCTGCTTCCCCTCGTCCTGTCTCCTCCTCCCCAAATTACAAACGGCTCTGTTAATGTCAGGATCCAACTCCTGTCGCGCCGTGAAAACAACCAGCCGTGTGGGATACTTTTATTTTTAGTTCCAAATGGCTGAGTCTTCTTTGGAGTTGTGCCTTGCTTCTCATTGGTGAATGGACAACGTGAGCCTCTGGCTCTGATTGGTGAATAATGGCATCATCTAATGTTATGGGAAGGCATTTTGTCTGGTTGTGTTTATTACAGCCCAGGGACGCATTGCTTTCCGTCCTGGAATCATTCCGTTGAGTCGAAGCGCTTGCAAGGAATGACTGAATAGTTTTCGAGCACAACAGACAGGGTGCCTCTCCCTCTCTTTCGAGCGCATCTGCCAAGAAGGGGGGGGGGGGAAGCAATCAGGAAATCCCAAACTACAGCTTTTACATCCAGATCAGTTGTGATGAATAGCAAGCTGCCACAGACTGATGCTTCCCAGTTTGCATTCTTATAGACCTAGCAGTATGTGCTTTTTGTGATACCTTAACAGTAAATTAACTTGGTATTGGCCCAGAATGCTTTAAAATGCAGGCATCTTTAACAAAGATGCTACCTGCCTCTGAAGTGGTCCGTCCAAAATATACTTGGGAACCAGTTATGCTGTCCATGGCATGCTTCCTTAATATCCGCATATCACATATAGCTGGCCACTATATGAACAGAATTCTGGACTAGATGGACCCTTGCTCTGATCCAGCAGGGCTCTTCTTATGTTTTTATTACTGGGTGGCACCAAATCCAGTTCAAAAGAACACATGAAGGGATCTACCAGATCCATCTAAACCTGCTTCCCACAACGTGGTGCCCTCCAGATGTTTTGGACTTCCGTTCCCATCAACCTCAGCTAACATGGCTAGTTGTAGGCCAAAACATCTGGAGGACACAAGGTCCTCTTTCCCACTGTGGCCAAACAGATGCTTCTGGGAATCCCACAAGCAGGACATGAGGCAATAGCCCTCTTCCACTTGTGTTCCCCAACAACGGATACTCAAAGGTCTACTTCCTCCAATCCTGAAGGTAATATGTAGTAGCCATTGTGACTAGCAACCATTGATAAATATATCCTCCATGAACTTGTCTAATCCCCCTTTAAAGCCATCTAAGCCAGTTATCACCACATCTTGTAACAAATCCCTCAAATTAATTATGTGCTGTGTGAAAATTAGATTTGAAAAGTTTGGGGATGTTGAGGGGAAACAGTGTTACCCAAAAATGTGTGGATAACCAAAATTTCAGATAAGTAGAATTGCTGTGTGTGAGCAATAGAAAGTGAAATTGCCAGAGGATTGGATAATAAGATTTTATAGAAAGAAAGAAAGAAAGAAAGAAAGAAAGAAAGAAAGAAAGAAACAAAGGATTAAGGCTCACCGTCTTACGGAGCTGGGCATTTGGCTAGAGACCCATAGGCAATAAAAGTAATAATGAAGTAGTTTTAATTTGTTGTCTGTGCTTTAATGGCATGCACTGCAGTTGTAGCATCAAACTTTTCTCTAGAGCCATGCCTGCTGTAAACTTTCACAGTTTCACCAGCTGGAGCCTTAAGTAAACCTCTAAAAAAGAACAGCAGGACCTTTGGTAAAATTGCAAGAGTCTGTAATCCTTAATTAGGAACTCCAGAGGAGCAGACCCTTCCAAACACATTTTTTAAAAATAGGGTAGCTGTGGCTTGAAATCCTACACGGTGGTATTGGATGCAAGACTTGTTTTCTTGCTCAAGAAAACAACAATTCAATAGCACCACACCCATATGAGATGCTTATGGCTGCAGTAGCTAATGGTTTAGGGTCCCATATTGGGTGGGTAGGAGATGAGCTGTACTCAGTTGTAGGACACAGCTTTAGATGCATGAGGTTCCAGGTTCATAATCTCCAGTTTAAAAGGAACTCCTGTAGTAGAGGTAGGAAAGTATGAGGCCATTTATTTCTTCAAGTTACGAATTGCTGTATAGCCAAGGCTCCCCGGCCAACGTACATAAAAATTGATAAACCATAAACCATAATAAAGTCGATAAAACACAACAAAAAGGAGCAATAATACAAAAGTTACAAAGCATAGAGTAAGTTTTAATGGCAACCAATACGTCAAAAGAGATTTTCTAAAAAAGAAAAGAAAACTGTTCTAAAGCTCAGCTTTAATATACATTTTTGCAGTAAAACAATATAGCATGTTAAAAGGACTGAGGGAATCAAAAGGCCTTTGTGTTGCACTGAAAAGTCAACCAAGTAGGCAGCAGGTGGACCTTTCTAGGAGGGCTACCATTGAGAAGATCTACTCGTGAGGAACTACCTGTTGAAACGCTATGTGGGACCACTTGGAGCATGGCCTCCAGTGATGATCCAGTGTGGTGTAGTGACTAGTGTTGGACTGGGACTCAGGAGATCCAGGTTCTAGTCCCCACTTGGCCATGAAGCTCACTGGATGACTGTGGACCAGTCATTGACTCTCAGGGCCTTGCTAGACAAGGCCTTAGCGCGCTGTGAGGCCCGGTTTCCCTGCTGTGCGTCCAGATGACGCACAGGGGAATCCGGGGTCAGACCGCGCTGAAGCCTCCCCTAATGCGCCATAAGCGAAGTCGCTTATGGTGCGCCTTTTCCGCAGCCCCGGCCTGAGGCACGTCTAGCAAGGTCCATGGCTTTTTGTGGCTACTCGCTTACTCGCTAGTAGCCGGGGAAAGCCACGGACTGGGCTGAGCGCTCATACGAGCACTGTGCCCATCGGGCTGGGGGGATCCTGGGGGGGGGGGGCGGGGGGGAGATAGGGGGGGAAGGCCGGACCGGCAGGAGAGGGGGATGGTGGAGGGCGACACGGGACAGCGAGGGATGGTGGAGGGCGACACAGGGGACGGCGAGGGATGGCGGAGGGCGACACGGGACGGCGAGGGATGGCGGAGGGCGACACGGGACGGTGAAGGATGGCAGAAGGTGACACGGGACGGCGAGGGATGGCGGAGGGCGACACAGGGGACGGCGAGGGATGGCGGAGGGTGACACGGGACGGGGATGGGGAGGGAGGGCAGGGAAAGAGTGGGCAGGAGGCATGGGAGGGGATCAGGAGAGGATGAGGGGGCTTAATTTTAAAAAAACCACTTACCTTCTCCGGAGTCTTCGGGGCGCACGTGGCCCCTTTAACAAAAAAAATGGCCGATGCTGCAGGGCTTCCGTAGTCCCTGTGCGTCGTGCGTCTAGGAGCCAAGGCGGTACGCACTAAAGTTAGCGCGCCGTCACCCCGCCTCCATGCCGGCTTATCCGGCTGGGTATAGCAAGGCCCACAGTTTAACCTACCTCACAGGGTTGTTGTGAGGATCATATAGAGAGGAGGAGGATTATGTTTGCTACCTTGGGTTCCTTGCAAGAGGAAAAAAGAGTGGGATATAAATATAATTATGGTTATGATGATCTCAGAGCTCAGGTAGGAACATAATGGAAAGAAATATTTCTTCAGAGGCTGTGGTCCCAAGTTGTGGAGGAGTTTAAAACTAGCAGTTTGGTTCACTAGCAAGCATCTCTTCACTTCAATCTTCTGAATCAATATGAGATAAGCATCATCTGTTCATCAATAAAGGTGGTTTTTGTTTTTTTGTTAGCATTTATAGAGCAGGGACGGGCAAAAAGTAGATCAGGATCTACTGACAAATCTCTGTCTGACTTGCAGTCTGACTCCTCTTAACTATTTCATAGTAGTATCAACTAAAACTCTCTTTCCCTCCCTCCTGAAACAAAGAAATGCTGAAGGGAAACTAGGAGTGGATTTTTGTGTGAAAAGTCTAAGAGCTCAGTACTTGCATTGAAAATAAATTCTTGGGCTGAGCATATACTCAGAGGTTATCTTTTATCATTTTTTTTTAATCCGATGCTTCATTTAACAAAGTCCCTCACCAAAGACTCCTGAGCAAACTTCACCGTCATGAATAAGAGGAGAGGTCCTCTTATGGATCAATAACTGATTAAAGAACAAAAGACAGAGAGCAGGAATAAATAAGTAAATTCTCCCAATGGAGGGAAGTAAATAGCGGGGCGGGGGGGGGTCTCACAGGGATCGGTATTTGGACCAATTCTTTTCAACTTGTTCATAAATGATCTGGAATTAGGAGTGAGCAGTGAAGTGGCCAAGTTTGCTGATGACACCAAATTATTTAAGGTAGCTAAAACAAAAAGGGATTGTGAGGCTCTCCAAAGGGATCTCCCCAAGCTGGGAGAGTGGGCATCCAAATGGCCAATGCGCTTCAGTGTAAGCAAGTGTAAAGTGATGCACGTTGGGGCAAAAAATCTCAAATTCAAGTATAAACTGATCGGAGCTGAGCTAGCAGTAACCAACCAAGAAAGAGATCTTGGGGTTGTGGTGGACAGCTTGGTGAAAGTGTCAATGCAGTGTGCGGCTGCTGTTAAAAAGGCAAACTGTGTTAGGCATAACTAGAAAAGGAATTGAGAACAAACCTGCCTGAATCATAATGCCTTTATACAAATCTATGGTGCGACCACACTTGGAATATTGTGAACAGTTCTGGTCACCATACTTAAAGGAAGATAATTGAAGAGCTGCAGAAGGTGCAGAAAAAGGCAACTCTAATGATCAAGGGTCTGGAGCATCTCCCAAATGAGGGAAAGTTACAACAGCTGGGATTGTTCATCTTGGAAAAAAGGAAACTGAGGGAAGGTATGATTATGCATGGTGTGGAGAATGTGGATAGGGAGACATTTTTCTCCCTCTCAAAATAAGAACCCAGAATTATCCCTTGAAGCTGATTGGTGGGAGATTCAGGACAGACAAAAGTTAGTCACCTGTGCCTCATGGCCACTGTCCCTTATGACGAATGGCAACTTAATAGCTGGGAGAACTAGGGACCTGATGGTGAAGGAGCATGGAAGGTGCTTAGTGGGCTGGATGGAGAGATTTTACCAAGCTACAAGTAGTTCATAGGATATCTGCCGAGGCTTGCAGGCAGTCTGAGTGTTTCTGAGGAAAGAACTGAGGGAGGGTCTTTAGCTTTATCTCTTTTAAATGCTGGATTTTTGTTGCTGCTTTTAAAATACTACTTTTAATGTGTTTTATTAAAAAAAATTAATTATTGATTGTATTTCTTTATTGCTTTTATTATGCATGTTGCCCTGAGAGCTTTGGCTGTAGAGTGACTCATAAATTGAATTGATGATGATGATGATAATGATGATGATACATGGTAAATAGAGAAAAGGTGTTCAGTCCTCTTAGCTAATGGTGTTGCACTGACTGAAACAGGTGGAGAATTAACAGAAAAAACACAACTGAGCGGGGGCAAGTCAAAAGGCAAGCTTTTTGCCTTCCCCCAGTATATATCTGTCCGCTACCATTGTGATGTTGGGCATCATTGCTCAAGGGTAAACTGGAAGTTGTGCACTCTGCTTCTCTATTCTCCAGAGTCCCATAGTCCTATGCCCGCAGTACTTCCTCCTGTGCCTTTTCAGAAGAAAACAAAAAATCACCAAAAGAGAAACCAGGCAAGACTTTATGAAAACATAATCAGTAGTAAGAGTGCCACATCAGCCTAAGCATCTAGGAGAATAAACAGGGATGATGATAAACCTCCTCCATCACTGCTGTTTAAAGCTGAAACAAAATGTTGCAATGTCTTCTTAGTGCTGAACAGGAAGCCAGCCATGCTCTTCTCCCAGATGCTCCATTCCACCCACCCACCCATCCAGGATTTCCATTTTTTCTTTTCCAACTCACAGTCAACATTCTATGGTTACTGAGCATGCTCAGTCCTGATTGACCAGTTTTCAGTTTCACTATTAGAGGGAGTGTGTTATAGCACATAGAACTTTTTCTGAATCCTGAAAGCATTACAACAATCTGATGAAGTAGACCAGAATTATAATCCCCCTATTACAGATGTGGAGGGGCTAAGGCCAAGAGATTATAGCTTGCCTAATGCACCCTCAACAAATTCATGGCAAAAAGATGAACCAGAGATTTCCAAATCATTTCAGCAGTGTTGGGCTAAGCCTGAACTTGAAATTTCCATCTTATGTTTTTTTAGTACAAGAGTAGCAGAGAATAAAAAGATATTTTCTTTTAAAGCTATGGGCATTTGTGTACTCTTAAAATTGAAATACATATTAAGTTGTTCGGAGCCCCATGCTATGATAACAAATAATTAGACATGATGATTTACTTAATTTGAACAACCTGGGTATAAAGGCTGGGTTCACACAACATACTAACCCTCCCAGTGTGGGTTGTTGAACCATGGGGTTATTGTGTTGTCTGAACGCGAAGTGTTTTCTGCAGGGTGGGCTATCTTGTCTGAGAACACAGTGCTTTTTTCTACAGAGTGGGTTACCGTGTTGTCTGAATGCAGTGCATTTTTTGCAGGGTTGCTCATTAACCCTACAGTGTGGCTTGTTATCCACCCTGGACAACTCAACAATAAGCCATGGATTCTCAAGGTTGCTTGTCTGAGAAAAATAAAGCACAGTTCATGGTTAAGACACCATGTGGAAAATGTACTGCGTTCAGACAACACAGTAACCCAGCCAAAGAAAGCATGTTTATTTATTGAATGAATAAATAAATGAATTTCATTCTGAATCCCCCCCTCCACTCAATGGGTGCTCAAAGCAATTTACAATAAAACCATAAACAGTAATATACAACAATCTCCACAGCTAAAACTAAACCAAAAATGCATCCATTGCAATAAAGTGGGGGAGCTTTATTGCAAGTTAAAGGCCTTTGCCTTAGTTGTTTGGATTTGGAAATCCAAATCGCTGAGGTCAAATGATCTGATCTGTAAGGTCACAAGACAAGTTGAAAGCCAGTCTTTTGATAATCAAAGCTGGCTTCCCAGTACTGATTTAGACTGCAGCTAAACTCAATGCAGAGTTCCCAACTACTGATTTGTCATAAGGTGTTACTGGCTTGAAGCCAAGCAAGCTGGGACAGGGGCCCTTTTCCGACCCTTATTCTGGGCATGTGTTACTGGGTCTGGTTACCATGCTCCCTTTCATGTCAAAACCAGGGGTTTCTCACTCCTAACTCGTGGGGGTTGGAATAAAGTCTATATTTTTGCAGTTAAGTCACATGCCTTGGGGAAGTAACTGTTCCCTTACGGGAAGTAGCTCACCAGGCCTGCTGCTTAAGCTGCCTTGTGACATATGAGTATGTGCAGGCAGATGGGTTAGTAACACTTCATGCAAGAGGGTTCAGCTATTGTATTTTATCTGCAAGGCAGATTAAGGCAAAGGAATTCTGTAGCACCGCCTCTCCCCATGTGTTGGACTGCTGCTTCCACTGGTTCGGGGTGGCTGTGTTACATACTTAGGCTAAAAGACTGTATCTGGGCTTGCATATTGTGAATGGAGTTCATGCAGAATGTCTGCTTGTTTTAATTATCAAGTCAAAAATAGTGCTTTCAAGGGGTTAACAATATTTTCTCTGTACCTTCTTAAATACACAAATTTTCACCTTTTTCGAGGAAGCCGGTTTTGCCATTGTTTCCCTGTCTGCTCCTCCTCCTGTGCCCCTTCTCTCCGCCCCTACCCTGCCTCAGAAACCTTCTTTCTCTTTCCTAGAGAGAGCCCATTTTCAGTGGTGGCCCCCCAATTATGGAACGATCTCCCCGATGAGGCTCGCCTGGCGCCAACATTGTTATCTTTTCCGCGCCAGGTCAAACTTTTCTCTTCCCCCAGGCATTTAACAGCATTTAACAACATATGCTAAGTTGTTTTTTTAAATAGACCCCCGAACTGTTGTTGTTTAAATGGATACTGTTGTTTTATACTGTTGTTTTTTATATTTTTGATGGTTTTAAATTTTGTATACTTTTTAATGTTCACTGTTTTTAACTTTTGTAAACCACCCAGAGAGCTTCGGCTATGGGGCGGTGTATAAATTTGATAAATAAATAAATAAAATCAGGTACCATGAAGTGAATTTAATGCAAGAGTAACATTGTGCAGCCAATCAGATATGGCTATGTGATGATCTCACCGATGGCAAACAAAACCCATTTAGATTGAGGGTAGCGTTTCCTGGGCTGAACATAAGAAGAGCCAAATACCCATCTAGTCCAGCATTCTGTTAGTACAAAGGCCGACCGGATGCCTATGGGAAGCCCACATGCAGCACATGACTGATCACATGGGTGAACATAACCAATTAGATTAGCCGTCCCCAATATATGCCCAGTCGACCCCTGAGACCATCCAAAGAGGTCTTGTTAGTTGTTCCATGGCCAATAGAGCGTTGCCAGGTAACAGCATGTAAATGGGCCTTCTTAGTAATGACGCCCACCCTCTGAAACACTTTCCAGTGCATTGTTCGAGAGGCTGAAAGTATGGCAAGTTTTAAATGCCACTTGAAGGCATGTTTGCTTAGGCAGGCTTTCCCCGACTTGTCATGGATTATGGCAGTGCTTCATTTTAAGCTTGTCATGTAATATTTTTAATTTATTGGTTTTATTGGTGTTAGGCTGTTTTTACATTAATTTTATATTGTGTTTTTATATTGGAAACCTCTTAGAGATTTTAGGATAGTAAGGGGTATAAAAGTAGTAAAAATAATAAGAGTAATAATATTAGTAGTAGTAGTAATAAATGTAATAATAAGGGATCATGTAGTGAACATGAGTGATGCCAATGAATGTCATCTATTCAGGACGATTCTTGAATAGGTGAATAAAAACACGAAAAGTAGGGCACCTTTTGATGATGACAACTATCCCCTGGTTTTCCATTTTTTCTTTCTTTCTTTTTTTTTTTTTTTTTTTTTGCAGTCAGACACCTTATCATGGCCACTGATGTTACTCCGTTCTCACAGGGCTGTTTTTGGTTGTTCCCACCCCCTTCCTTAGTTTTTTTCTCCCCTAAAGCTTTTTTTGGCTACATCAGGATCCATATTCTGAGAATGAGTAGATAAGGGTGCAATCCTATGGTTGTTTAGACAGAAAAAACGCCAACAACTCCCAGCATACCCCAGACAGCCATGATGGCTGGGGCATGCTGGGAGTTGTAACCCCCCTTTTTTTGTCTAAACATGCATAAGATTGCAACTTAAGATTATCATACTTATTTTCTTAGCATTTTAAAACTTACTCTCTACTCTAAGAACATAAAGTGCATTATGTATAGCTTTGTTGGCACACAAACTTGTACTGTGTGCTAGATTTATTACAGTGAAAATATGCATGCCTTAGTTTTATTCAAGGGATAATTACAGATATGCCCAGTGTTGGGAATGGATCAGCAAGCTGTTGCACCCTAAGGTATTAATCATATCTTGGGTTTTGTTTACCAGTTGGAAAAACGGGGTGGGGGTTAAAACAAACAGTCAACAATGTAGTAAACAAAAGGAAGTGTTTATTATTTGGACTTCGAAACAAACTTTACAATCGGCATTACCCAGAAGATGCAAGACAACAAAAATCCACCTCTGTAACTCTATAAGGCAAGGTCAGGCAACCAGGAGCCTTCCAGAGTTTTGGACTAAAACTCGAATAATCCCTGACCATTGGCCATGTTAACTGGTATTTATGGGAGCTGTAGTCCAGAACATCTGCAGGGCACCAGGTTACCTACCCCTGCCAGAAGGTGACAATGCGATGATGGTACACACTGTAAACAACTAACCCGCTTTTAAACATTTTCCAGCTCTCTTTGACTATTGTAACATGCTCTACATGGTGTCATCCTTGAAAACTGTTCGGAAACTTGAGTTAGTGCAAAACGAAGTAACCACACTATTGTCTAGCTTGTGCTTTAGAGACACAGGGTTGGATCCAGCGGTGCCCTTGCGCAGGCAGCCCAGGCATGCTAGTGGTGGCATGTGCGTGGCCCCTGCTGCTGGGGGCCGCATGTAGTGCTAACAGGGGCAAGTGGAAACACTCGTTTCTGGAAGGGGCACAACATCATGACTGCTAGAAACACTACATTGAGCCGCCCACTCAAGGGCAACATTGGATCCAACCCTGTATAACCCTGATTTTGAACCTACTACAATGCTTTCCAATTTGTTTCCAACCCCTATACAAGGTGTTGGTTTTAACCTATAAAATCCTTAAGTAGCTTAAGGCCAGGGTACACAAAAGTCCTTCTACTCCCATATGAGGTTTAGACCTACTGTAAAAACTGTATTGTTCTGTTGGGCCATTGATGGATTTTAATATTGCTAGCCTTCTAAAAACGATAATGTCAATTTTGCCTTCATTTTTTTTGAAGGTATTGCATTATTATTCTTTTTAATTGCACATCACTTTTTTATGCCTATTTTTTATGCCTATTGGGCAGAAAAATGATTATTAAATACAGTTAATATATAAGTAAGCAGTATCAAGTACCAAGAAGGCAAGATGGCTGTCTGCTGAGACACTGGAAGTAGCCCAAGAAAGAAGGAAAGCAAAAGGCAACAGTGATAAGGGGAGATATGCCCAATTAAATGCAAAATTCCAGAGGCTAGCCAGAAGAGATAAGAAATTATTTTTAAACAGCAATGCACGGAAGTGGAAGAAGACAATAGAATAGGAAGGACAAGAGACCTCTTCCAGAAAATTAGAAACATCGGAGGTAAATTCCAGGCAAAAATGGGTATGATCAAAAACAAAGTTGGCAAGGACCTAACAGAAACAGAAGAGATCAAGAAAAGGTGGCAAGAATATATGGAAGATCTGTATAGGAAGAATAATAATATTGGGGATAGGTCAGTGAGTTAGAGCCAGATATCCTGAAGAGTGAGGTTGAATGGGCCTTAAGAAGCATTGCTAATAACAAGGCAGCAGGAGATGACGGTATCCCAGCTGAACTGTTTAAAATCTTGCAAGATGATGCTGTCAAGGTGATGCATGCCATATGCCAGCAAATTTGGAAAACACAAGAATGGCCATCAGATTGGAAAAAATCAACTTATATCCCCATACCAAAAAAGGGAAACACTAAAGAATGTTCAAACTATCGGACAGTGGCACTTATTTCACATGCCAGTAAGGTAATGCTCAAGATCCTGCAAGGTAGACTCCAGCAATTAATGGAGCGAGAATTGCCAGATGTACAAGCTGGGTTTAGAAAAGGCAGAGGAACTAGAGACCAAATTGCCAATATCCGCTGGATAATGGAGAAAGCCAGGGAGTTCCAGAAAAACATCTATTGATATTGATGTTGAATATCATCATCTATGGGTTGTCGTTACATGTGACTCAGGCCTGTCTATACTCTAGCCTAACAGATTTAGTTTTGAACCGTATATGTCTACAGTATATAAGATTTTAATGTCCTAATACTGTAGATTTTCTTACATAGTTATTAGAATAAAGTCCAGCTAAAACAACTTTTCATTCTTTATGCAAGCATTTCTCTCCTTAAAGCATTTCACTCCTTATTGCAAAAGAAAAAAAAGTTAATAAGAGGAGTTCCCACCCTTTTCCCAGTGGAATGAAAAAAAGGGCCTTCCCCCTATTTTTCTTACTTTCATTTTTACAAAATCTAATGAAGGATTGGTTTAGGTCTCCATTGTCATATTGGTGATGCTGTTTTTATCATCGTTATTACTATTATTTATTTATTTATTATATTTCTATACTGCCCCATAGCCAAAGCTCTCTGGGCACTTTATGTAAGATTAATACAATTAAAAACAATATACAAAATTTTAAACCACAAAAGCATGCAACATATATAGAAACATATAAACAACTTTATAAACTACTATAAAAACAGATCCAGGATCAATGAAGCTCATCACATATTGCTAAATGCCTGGGAAAAGAGAAAAGTTTTAACGTGGCGCTGAAAAGATAGCAATGTTGGCTCCAAGGGGGCCTCGTTGGAGAGATCATTCCATAATTGGGGGGCCAGCACAGAGAAGGCCCTCTCCCTTGTTGATGTCTTCCGGGCCTCCCTCAGAGTAGGCACCTGGAGAAGGACCTTAGATGCTTTTTGTCTTTATGGCTTAAGTATATTTGTCTGATATTTGTAGACTGATTCAGGAGTTACGTGCAGAAAGGTGGCATGTAGTTTTTTTAAGCCAACAAATGAGAGAATGTATTTCGGGTGCTTTCTCAGGAAAGCTAGGTGTTTATTGTAGCGTGAACTGTGGAAGTGCTGTAAAAAGTTATAAGAAAATAGTCTGTGTCTCGTAAACTATCTCTCCCCACCCCACCCCCTGCCTTTCTGCTGCGCCATTCAGTATCTTGCAAACACATTCTTGCAAGCAGTGGCTTCTGGCTGTGGACGAAATGTGGGTGGGTAGTTCTGTGCACGCACATTTAAGTTTCATTGGTTTATATTGTGGCCTCCTTCTGAGTGGAAATATTCAAAGCTCCATGGAGCAGAAAATAGCCAGGACACTTGATGATCAAAGGAAGCTTATTTAATGCCGCAGTTCCTATTTCTAGGAAGTGGATGGGAAACACCACTCTTCAGTGGACATGGCATTCCACAGTTAATTCCTCCCAGAGGTGGAGTCCGTTTTGTCTCTCTGTTGCCAAAACAGAGCAAAATTCAGGGCGGTTTCTAACATTCCACAGTTGTGGGGTGCGGGTGGGAACCTGTATCTCGGGGTGGGGGGGCGGGCAGGCAGGCAGGCAGGCCCAACTAGCATGGCCAGGAATTGTGGGAGTTGTCATTGAAAACATCTGGAGTGCACCAGGTTGAGGAAGAATGGGCTAGATGGAACAAAAAGCACAAGATGGGGAAGAGGAAATAAAAAAAACTACAAAGATTAGACCAGATGTTGAAGCCCTAAGGCTGAATTTTAGACCCAGTCTCAAAATAGAGATTGAGGACTGAATGAATTTGGGCACAATCCTATGCATGTTTAGATGGGGGGGGGAGTCCTACATGGCTGACTAGGGAATGCTGGGAGTTGTAGGCCTTTTTTCTATCTAAATAAGGATAGGATTGTGGCCTTGGTCACTGCTAAGTGCAGCTGAGATCAGGTTAGACCTAGGATTATGTGTTCACCCTCCTGATCACTCTGTGTGAGAGGTCTCTATTATTCCCATTTTAAAGATCAGGAACTGAGGCTCAAACAGTCCTGTGACTAGCCAAGCAAAATTGCCTGTAGGTGACCAGAAAGAAGCTTTTGCAGAATTAAAGAGTTTCCTTTCCTTTTCTGATTGTGAGTCTTACCAGATTTAATTAAGACCAGCCACTGAAGGCTTGTTCCAGGGATTTTGGAGGAGGTCGCGGATGCTATTGTTCCAGAACGTTATAGAGTACCTCCAAAATATTAGATCCATGTTGTTCACTGAGGGTAACATCTGTTGTCACGTGCGTGGAAGTCCAGGCGTGCAACGGGGCATCCTATTTCTTTCCTCACCCTTTGAATGCAAATTTACATGTAGCACTTGGTGATATTCCCTCTTCATCACAACAGTTATAGCTGCAGGAGCTATACTGACCAGATACAAAAGAGGGCAGAGTTCCTGCAACTTGAACTGTTGTGATGAAGAAGGAATTTCACCAGGTGCTGCATGCATAACAGTGACAACTGTTGAAATTCCCTTTTCTATGCAACTGTTAAAGACACAGGAGCCCTGTCCTCCTTTCCAGATGGTCACCCTACCCTCAGTCCTTGCACAATTGGTTGCTCTAGCAAGTCCTCCCTGCCATATCTCACCGTCCTGCAATCAGTTGCTTTGGCAGTGTTTCTACATTCCTGCATCATTTCTGGTATCGGTAGCTTCCATAGGAACTAGAACCTTGTCCATCCTTTTTTGAACCTACATCTTGACATTGTTTCCCCTATTGGATGCTTTTTTCCCCTGTCTAGTTTCTATTGTCTTCCAAGAGTGATCCCATCCAATCAAGGACTATGTGGCAGATGTGATGATGTAATAGTGTTGTGTAGCCAATCAGATATGGCACTGAAGGCCCCCTGTTTACCTAGGTTTGCATCTTCCTCGGAATCCAGCATGCAAAGAGGTCTACGTGTGTAGGTTTCTCTGGCTTAGATGCCTACGCTCAATGCATAGACATCAGACGATGGGGCCAGACTGCCTCACGACTTTGGGGCAGACCCACTGCCCTTTTCCAACATGTGGATCCCCTTTCTGTGAGTAATGCTTGAAGGAGTCTTCTTTGGAAGCTCAAATTGTAGTTCAAGATCTCAATTATGGCTAGCACAAACATTGTTATCATGAGGTGTCTGAATACATTTTTTTACCAGATGGTTGGAGGCTGGTGCTTTAGTGTTCTGCTTACTCTATGCCACTCAAAAGCAGAATAAATTATGCAAAATATTTTTTAAAAATGCAGAACACATTTGTGGTGATTGGCATAACTGAGAACAGTGGCAGAATGCAGTTTTCCTTGTCACAGAATTTGTTTAACATTGGCACCAACTTTTATTGTGTTTGTGTTTGTTTTTAAAGCTCACAGAACCCTGTATCTCTTCTAGAGGTGTACAAGAATTTTGTTACAATTTCCAAAAGATCTGAATTTGCCTGTTCGCCAACCCAAAAACAAATGGGAGTGCGTTTTTTTAAAAAAATGTTTTGAAATTCACAAAGTTCTGATCATGTTCAGAAACTGCATAGTTCTTCCCATCCCGCCCCCAAAATACACATTTCCATACTTTTGTCGATGGTGGGAAAGTGCGCATTTTTGAGAAATGCACTTGTCCCATTCAAAATGCACACTTTTCCCTTGAGAAAGAACCAAAAATCAAGTTGCAAACAAAAATGGGAGCAAGTGAAACAAGGTTCTCAGTAGGGCTGTGCACCATTTCAATTTTGAACCTGAATCCTGAACCCCAAAGTAGGATCATTTGGACTAAATCAGTACGAATCTGGATTGGTACGAAGTGGTCTGGAGTGGGTCAGCTCGGTCCGAAGCACTTTGCATCGCTTTGAACCAATCCAGACAATGGCGAATGGCTGCCCTCACCTGTTGAGCTGCATGGGCAGAAATGGTCCTTTCCAGCCGCCATTGTGTGCAACAATAGATCTAGGAAAATGGTGGCTCACATGGAGGTCAGGTGGTGGCCAGGTGTGAGTGGATGAGTCCAATAAGTCCTGGCCACTTTTGCGGGTCTTCAGGAGGAGGCAGCAGCTCACTGGGTTTGGAGGGGGAGTCTAATGGGCTCCTGGTCAGGCATACACGATTGTTGGCCCTGCACCTGGCTTTCCTAGATGCCCACCAAGCACTTGCTTGGTGTGCGCCTGGAAAACCGCAATATTCAACCCACTTCAGATGTCTGAATCTTGCTTTGGATCCAGTGCGAGTCAATTCAGAAGCTCCGAATCAGCCTCCCAGGTGGGTTGGTGGGTCTGTGCACAGCCCTGCTTCTAAGTGAAGTTCAGAGAATTTTGTCAAGTCTTCCACTCGGTATCTCTTCTTTCCCCACTCCATTTTCAAAAGGCTTTCCATGACCTCTGGTTATACCTGTGTTTCAAATGTCGAAGATTATAGACCCTTCTCTAAATGAGAAGGAAACAATCCCCGGTGCGGCTTGTCCTTCGCACCTTCAAAAGATCACTTGGGAACTCTCAAGCCCCAAAAAGGATCGAAAAGAGAAAAAGGCCGTGATTCATCCTGAATTGAGCATTTTTGGAGGCTCTCATTAGTGAGTGCTGCTGCGGAAAGAGATTATAATGTGGATCTGTAACTGGGACTCTACCCTTCCCAAGCAGCCAGCCTTGAGTATATAGGAGCTCTTCCCAGATCCCCTTTTAGCCGTGCTAATGGCTACCCTTCAGCACATGAAGGTTGGCTCTCTTCGGCAGCTCTGACCAATATCTATTTTTGGTTCCCCTTCTAACAGCAGATGGTTCTGATTGAGAGCCTTCGCTCTTACGATTCTTCTCCCCAAGCTGCTGCGAGAGCAACAGATGGTTGGCAATGGAGCGATGACAAAACCGGAGCGCGCTGTTTCTCCAGGAGCAAGCAACCGTTTTGTGATCTTTAACTAGATTTCCCCGCCCCAGCTGGTGGAGCCTTTGTCTTTTTGAAGCCATCCTCGTGTCATGAAAAGATGCATTCAGAATAGGGTGTTGAAGGGAACTGGAACGGGGTGGGTGAGGGGCCGAGCATTACCCCTGTCTGGTGCGGG
Organism: Elgaria multicarinata webbii; assembly: GCF_023053635.1. Classification (NCBI taxonomy): domain Eukaryota; kingdom Metazoa; phylum Chordata; class Lepidosauria; order Squamata; family Anguidae; genus Elgaria; species Elgaria multicarinata. The sequence goes on along the minus strand of NC_086174.1, from coordinate 23,894,312 downwards.
TTGGAGCGTGTAGAGGGTGCGGGGAGAGCAGCGCCTTCACGAGTCATTTCTAGTTCCAGGGAAGCTCCCAGTCTTTTAGGAGGGCAGTTAGGTCATTTTAAAGTTGGGATTTATCAGTCTTAGGGAGCTGCCTTATACTGAGTCATCTTGGTCCATCCAGCCCAGTATTGCCGACACTGACTGGCAGTGGCTCTCCTGGCATTCAGGCAGGATTCTTTCCTTGCCCTGCCTGGAGAAGCCGGGAATCGAACCTGGGACCTTCCTTGTGCAAAGCAGGTGCCCCGTCACACTGAGTCTTATACGGCACCCCTTTTTAAAATTTATTTATTTATTACATTTTTATACCGCCCCCATAGCTGAAGCTCTCTGGGCGACTCACAAAAATTAAAACCATGAAGAGCATAAAAACAACCAACGAATTTAAAACACACATACAAAATGGTAATAATTTTTGGTAGACCATCTCTGCTGCATCCAGGGCCCCTGCTCCAAATTCCTTCTTTGATGGCATCACTGCGATTTTATCTCTCATGCAGACACTGCAATTTTATCTCCCACACTGACTACTCTGGATTGGTTCCTAGCCTGACGCTTCTGGGGATAATTTGGGACAATTGGTTCCTAGCCTGACACTTCTGATATAATCTGGGAGTAGAGGATGGGGTGGGGTAGGGTGGAGAGGCAGAGGCAGCAGAGGCTGGTGGCTCTGGTGTCACTGGGGCAGTGAATCCACTCCAGGTTTCAGTCAGAACTCTAGTTTTACAGTTCTGACTGAAACCCAGAGTGGATTTACCGCCCCACTGGCATCAGAGCCACCAGCTTCCACTACGGGAAGGATTTCCCCTGTTCTGTTCTGTTCTGTTCTGTTCTGTTCTGTTCTGTTCTGCCATCTGACCTCACTCTGGCATCGCGACAGGCTCATTCCCGGGCCGAAGGCAACCCCTTATTGGTCGCCAAAAGCCAGGCGAGGGGCAGGCCCAGTGAGGCGAATGGCTGCCAGAAAGCCCCACGGTGCCTCCTCCAGTGAAGGTTTGGTGGCAGTGTGGTGCCATGAAGGCAGGACTTGGTAAGGCCCAGGGGCCCTGATGTTTGCTTTCTAGCAGGTGTTGAAACTGAAGAGCCTTTGGAACACCAAGCATTATTTGGAATCGTGCGATGGCGTTGGGAATCAAATTCAAGGTTCTAGTCCTTACAGTCTTATAGAAAGACATTGATGTGCAAGGTGGGTGTAGGTTTTGCAGTGACCCCCCCTCATCTGAGCAGTTGTGGAAGCATAGAGATTAGAAACACCTCCAAATGGAATGAGTCATTCATTCAGTTACTGGACGAAGTTTATTTCCCAGCGCTTGGCAGGAGATGTTGCCCTTTTCTGATATGTACAGTCAGAGGGAATATTGGATTTCTTTTTCTTTTTTTTAACCGTCTTCGCTCAGCGTGTCTGGTGGCCGTAAGGTTGCCTGAACTCCCGTGGCGTCATGTGTGTTTTGCCCAAGCTGACATTTGGAGTTGCAAGGCAGCCTTTTAAAGTACACACATTAAACACTGCTTGACACATCCCGCGTAATTGGAAGGCAAATGTAGACAGAATAAAACAATCTATATACGAATGAGACTGCCCGCCATCCTAGTCCGGATGCTGTTAATTATTATTATATTTATTTATATCCCACCTTTTCCCCAGTACTGGGACTGTTATGGCGCTTCTCTGACGTTCCCGTTTGTGTGGTTTTGTTTGGAAGTTCAACACTTGCACAACACCATTGCATCAGCTCTACACAGCTCCTGAGTTCCACGCCCCCTTCTGGCTCATGTTCCCAGCCTCCAGTGCTTCTCAGGTTGCCAGTGCAGATGTGAAGAACTTCCTTTCTTTCCTGTGTGTGTGTGTGTGTTGTTGTTGTTTTGCTGGTGGCATGTTCCACTTGACTTCACTGGCAGTGGCCCATGATACAAAATGAAGTGAAAGGGGGTCATTGCTTCTTCTGTTCTGCTTACCAAGATGGGTGTAGGGCAGTGAAGCCCCTCGCTACCTTTTATATGCCTGAAGCCTCGGGGGGGGGGGGGGAGAACTACAGAATAGAGTTGGAAGGGGCCTATAAGGCCATCTAGTCCAACCCCCTGCTCCATGCAGGAATCCACCCTAAAGCATCCCTGACAGATGGTTGTCCAGCTGCCTCTTGAAGGCCCTTAGTGTGGGAGAGCCCACCACCTCCCTAGGTTCCTTTGTTGTACTGCTCTTAACAGTCAGGAAGTTTTTCCTGATGTCCAGCTGAAATCTGGCTTCCTATAACTTGAGCCCATTAGTCCGTGTCCTGCACTCTGTGGATGATCAAGTAGAGATCCTGACCCTCCTCCGTGTGACAGCCTTTCAAGTACTTGAAGAGTGTTATCATGTCTCCCCTCAGGCTAAACATGCCCAGTTCTTTCAGTCTCTCCTCATAGGGCTTTGTTTCCAGAAAGGATGAAATGTCATGGAGCTGCCACAGGTCAGGAGCATTTTGTCATATCTAGGCCAGCTTTGTCGACTCCAGGCATGCACAACCTCAGGCCTTGGGTCCCAATCCGGCCTTTCTGGGATCCCCATATGGGCTTTCTGGGGTCCTCAAATGGCCCCACCCCATTTCCCTGGTAGCTGATAGGTGGTTTTCTTGTTTTTGTAGTCCCCCCACCCCCAGTGTGGTGTAGTGGCTAGCATGTTAGACTGGGAGTCAGGAGTTCCAGGTTCTAGTCCCCACTTGGCTATGGAAACCCACTGCGTGACTGGGCCAGTCAGACTCTCAGCCCAACCTACCTCACAAGGTTGTTGTTATGAGGATAAAAATGGAGAGGAGGAGGGTTATGTATGCTGCCCTGAGTTCCTTGGAGGTAAAAAGGTGGGATATAAATATAATAAATAAATAAATGGTTGAAATGCCCCTCCTAAAACATAAGGAAAGTCCTACTAGGGCCATTGAAATGAATGGAGCATCATTCAGGCATGACTAACCTAAACCCCATTCATTTCAATGGGTTTACTTTAAGTAGGACTTCCGTGGGATTTTGCCCTTAGCTTTCATATGCTGGTATTTTTGTGCCCCTTCCCCTTTGCAGTTCCCCCTCCCCACCCCCTAACTGGAATGCGGCCCTCAAGAGCTTCTCCGAAATGGAACCCGGCTCTTGAGCTGAAAGAGGTTCTGCACCTCTGGTCTCCTGTAACTGGCAGCAGCTCTCTGGCAGAGAAGGCCTCTCACACCATCTGCCTCATGAGCCTCTTAGCTGGAGATGTTGTGGGTTGAACAGGGGGCAGTCTGCATGCAAGACATGTGCTTCTGCCACTGAGTCATACTCCCTCTGCATTTGAGGGGAGGAGCACGCTGCTCCATGCCTCCACAGCGCTCTGTTTGTAGGTACACAGAGGGGAGGGGGAAATGATGTGAACCACTTCGTACTCACGCGGATCTGGCAATAACTTTGCGACTGCTGCAACAAGTGTTTCACTCATTTGTCAAAAGCAGCCTCCGTACATCAGAGTGCAATTGAATTTTCCCCTGAGGATGAGCTGGGATGCAGCTTGAATCTCTCTCTCTCTCTCTCTCTGAGAGCTTTTTAGCACCACTTCTCTAGCATCTGCTTTACTCTCAGCTGTTGACATCCTGCTTTGCCTTGCTTGAGCGCAACCCTCTCGTCGGATCGCGCCTGGAGAAACATGCCGCCACGGAGATGGAAATGGCTGCCAGTTCACCCCCATGTGAAGGCAGGCTCCCCCAGACCTCTCTCCACGTGGTTGTGTACACGACAGTGGGAGGAATTTAGCAGCGTGGACAGCTGGCAGGACTGACAGAGCGAAGCTGGGGAACCTTTGGCCTTCTGGATGGTTTTTGGACTCCAACTCCCATCAGCCCCAGACAGCAGGGGTTGGGTGATGGGAATTGTAGTCCAAAACCATCAGGAGGGCCATATCCTTGGACTAGAGAGCAATCTGTAGTCTCCAACAATACCGCCAGCACTGTTACCACACTTTGCTGCTGGTTGGTGGCAGCGGCACCAAACAGCACGTGGCTGGAACCTACAAACAAGCGGGTCCCCATGCAGTCACAGGCTAGTCATTAAAATTGTAGGTGGCTACCTGTTGGCTCCTGGTTGTCTGGATCTAACATGTGCTTCAACATAACACCTGTGACCACGCCATAACATTTTAATGTGGGGCAGGATTTATTACGTTTCGATCCCACCTTTCTTCCAACTTGGAACTCCAAGTGGTCTCCTTCCAAGCTCTGACCAGACTTAGACCCGCTTAGCTTCAGCAAGGTAGCGGCCTCTGTGTTTTCCGACCATGCCTTTGGGACCATGCCCTGGATTGTGCACCAGAAAGACATTGGTGTGCTGTAGCTGCTGTTTGCTACATTTTGTGCATCCTGACTGCAGGATCCCGCCCCCTCCGGTGGTGTAGTGGAACCGGGGCCTGCAGGGATGCAGCACTAGCACTTTTGATTAGCAGGGACGCTGACGTCATCTGCCACCCTCCTCAGAATACCCTGTTCCTTCTGAGCTTAGCTGCAATTCTCACCATAGCTGGGCAGAGAGGAGGGGGAATGAATTTTCCCAACAACAGTACATCACTCCTGTTGCCATGAAAAGTTCTTTTGGGTGGCTTGGCCTTGAATGGGCATTTAAGACCCATGACTTTTACAAAAGTCTTGCTGCCGGGCAAGATGAAAACTGCTAGTACCAGTTTCTTGATATGGATTAGGGCGACATACAGCCCTCCAGACTCACCTCACAGGCTGGTTCGAGCCTCTGAAAAAGCCCTGATTTGACGTGGGGTGCTTTGGGGGGGGGCGGGTCCGCCTCGGCACCAAAGTGAGATTGCCCCCCCCCCCCAAAGCGGGTCAGATTTGCAGGTTCCTGGATGCCACGAAGGCCATAGATCTAGTAAAAACAGAGAGCCCCATGATCTTAACTAAATTGTGGCTCAGCTTTCTGGGAGGAGGATGCAATTTAAAGGTAAGTCTTGATGGTGACAGCGGCAGGAGGTGAACGGGGAGGTTGAGGTGGGTGGAGAGGGAGTAAAGTTGAATGAGTCCAATGGACTCACCTGGACTTGCAGCCGGTCTTGCACCGACTTTCCTGGGTGGCCAGGCGGGTGGCAGGGAGCAAACCAGCACCACCCCAAATCAGCCTGAGATGCCCTAAGGCTTTGGTGCCAATCTGTTTTGGCCTCGGGCTGACCTGGTGCTGCCTCAGATTCGGGCTATGACAAGCCAAATCGGTCCGACTCCGATTTGGGGATTCGACCCAAGAAGGTGCACAGTCCTAATATGGATTAGCACAGCTGCCTGCCTTTCAAGCCTCTCCTTAGGGTTGTGGCTATGGGGACTGTCATATTGGGCACCTGCGCTTCAAAAACTAACTGCGCATGTTTAGCCTGGAGAAGAGAAGATTGAGGGGAGACATGATAGCACTCTTCAAATACTTAAAAGGTTGTCACACAGAGGAGGGCCAGGATCTCGTCCTGATCCTCCCACAGTGCAGGACACGGAATAATGGACTCAAGTTAAAGGAAGCCAGATTCCGGCTGGGCATCAGGAAAAACTTCCTGACTGTTAGAGCAGTGCGACAATGGAATCAGTTACCTAGGGAGGTTGTGGGCTCTCCCACACTAGAGGCCTTCAAGAGGCAGCTGGACAAGCATCTGTCGGGGATGCTTTAAGGTGGATTCCTGCATTGAGCAGGGCGTTGGACTCGTTGGCCTTGTAGGCCTCTTCCAACTCTGCTATTCTATGATTCTATGATACTATGTGCGGGTGCCAGTGCTCATTCCTCTTCCTTCTCCACTTCCGTTTGCAGCTGTTTTTGGAAATCAAACCCAGCACCTAGTTTCCCTGGAGAAGACCCTGGCTCCGTTGCTGCCTTGTGACCTCGCTTGCCCCTCTGGATCCTAATGCCAGGGCTGGTATAGAATTCCCAGCTGCCCTGCATTTATCCCCATTCAGGAGCTAACGCTAGCTTGAATCTTCATTTCCAAAGCCATACTTATGGGGAAGGCTCTGTAAATGTCCATAGAAAGCAACACCGAAAGATGAGATCTATAGACTGTGTAGGCTACAGTCTGATGCAGTTTGAATGAATGATAAATAACTCTTAAAAATAAAAGTAAGACCAAATCATAGAGAATAGGGCCGTTTCTACACCTTCCTTTTTCCCCGGGATCATCCCTGCGCATCCAAATGACACACAGGGGATCCCGGGAGCAGGCAGGGACGATCTCCCAATTTGCCTGGGATAATCCTTAGGTATAGAAAGGGCCTAGGTCTATCAACAGCTGTTGACCGCAAAATCGAGCCTTTGTGCGCAGAAGCAGTATATCTTTGACTACCAGGTGCTGGGGACAAATGACAGTGGAGGTTTTTGTCTTGCTTACAACTTCATTGGCTGCCAGTCCAGGTCCGGGCCCGATTCAAAGTGCTGGTATTGACATTCAAAGCCCTAAACGGTTTGGGACCAGGTTATTTGAAGGAACGCCTCGTCCCGTATGTACCTGCCCGGACCTTAAGATCATCCACAGGGGCCCTTCTCCGTGAGTCCCTGCCAAAGGAAGTGAAGCAGGTGGCTACTAGGAGGAGGGCTTTCTCTGCTGTGGCACCCCGGCTGTGGAATGAGCTCCCCAGAGAGGTCCGCCTGGCACCTACACTGTACTCCTTTCGTCGCCAGCTGAAGACCTTTTTAATTCTCTCAGTATTTTAACACTTAATTTTTACTTAAATTTAAATTTTATTGTTCTAATTCTGTATTTTACTCTTATATCAATTTCTGCTGCGTGGTTTTATCCTGGTTGTGCTTTTTATACTGTATTTTGCATTTGTGTTTTTATACTGTTGGTTGTTTTATTATGGTTTTAATTTTTGTGATCCACCCAGAGAGCTTCAGCTATCGGGCGGTATAAAAATGTAATAAATAAATAAATAAAAGCTCCTAGAAGCAATGATGGAAACAGGTTACTAGATTTGGTGTTTCTTTGGTTTGATTCAGCATAGCTCTGACTGACTGACTGACCCTACCATCAGCAATTAAAACTAGCAATTAAATACCAAATGTGAATGTCAATTAAAAATAGTTTGAAATAAATAACATCTTCAACGGTGATTTAAAACATATCAATCTTGGGGCCATGTGTAGCTGACTAGTGAGGGAATTCCAAAGGCATCTGGCCACCACTGAAAAGGCCCTGTCTCTAGCGCTTGCCAATGTGTATCATTCCAGTTTTCAGTATATATGCAGCCAAACTGAGCAGTGTGCCTGCCAATCGAATACTACTTGATGGCAGTTCTGAGAGCCAGGGTCTCAGATATGATCTTAGGGTCCAGGTAGGTGTAGGCAGTACTCTTTTTATAGTGTTTTATAAAATAAGAGGGTTGTGTTGTTTCAAAAACCTGCAGGCCCTGCTTGATCAGAGGCAAGAGAGGGACAAAAATACTGTGTGTATACATCATAGGAAGCAGTGCTTCTCAAATCACTTCTAGATCTCTTAAAAACAATTGTCATGTCATCAGCCTTACAACAGCCTGAAGACTTTATACTTGGGGAAACAAATCTAATTTGTAATGGCAGCATACTTTCAGATTTTCCTATGCTCTCCATCCAGAAAAGAGCATTCTTTCCTGGAATATAATAAGTGGGGAAGAAAGACCTAAGCATACAAACATAGGAATTGCTGTGTCCCCCATGGCTTGTTTGTCACAAGTCAGAGGTTAACTGTCTCTTGTACGTGAAGGTTGCATTTTTGGCTGTTAATGGCTAGTAGCCTCCATGAATTGATCTAATTAATTTTTAAAGTCATTAGCGGCTGCCACAAAATCCAGTAGCAGTAAAGTTTGTAGGTTCGTTGTGTCCTGCGAATATCCATCTGTCTGAAACCTACCCCTTTTCTCATCTATTTCACCGGATGATTGCGAAAATGTTGTATTTTGGGAGAACTTGTGGTTTTTATATATTTCTGCCTCCTCTTTTAACTGGGTTAAAAAGCCCCAAGGGCTTCTGCCTTTCTTGAGAAGATGACTCAATTCTTGTTCTGTTTAATTGCATGATTCTGTATTTTCTGTTACATCTTACTGCTGACACTGAAAGCAGGGACTTTTCATCTCATCTTCTCTCATGAACGTTTATTAAGGCAAAACACAAGGTATGACGTCAGCAGCTTGCAAATGTCCATTCCATGGCAGTGCTTCATCGGCCGTCGTTTGCTGGGAGGGGAACGCTCAAGAGAGTAGGAATAAATGGACAATACTGTCCATGGAGGGATGGAAACAGTGAGATTCTCAGGGATCTGTATTGCACCCAGTGATTTTTAGCTTGTTCATAAATTATCTGGAATTAGGAATGAGCACTGAGGTGGGCAAATTTGCTGACGACACCCAATTATTTAGGGTGTTGTTGTTGTGGCGCAGAGCGGTAAAGCAGCAGTTTCTGCAGCCGAAACTCTCCCCACGGCCTGAGTTTGATCCCAGCGGAAGCTGGTTTCAGGCAGCCAACTCAGGTCGACTCAGCCTTGCATCCTCCTGAGGTCGGTAAAATGAGTACCCAGTTAGCTGGGGGAAAGGTAATAACAGCCAGGGAAGGCAACGGCAAACCACCCCGCTATAAGGCCTGCTGCCAAGAAAACATCAGCGAAAGCTGGCATCCCTCCAAGAGTCAGCAATGACTCAGTGCTTGCACGAGAGGTTCCTTTCCCTTTCCCTGTTGTTTTTTACACACACAAAAAAAGGACTGTGAAGAGGTTCCAAATTATATATCCAAACTGGCAGAATGGGCATCAAAATATGAAATGTAGTTCAGTATAAGCAAGGGTAAAGTGATGCAGGTTGGGACAAAAATTCCAAACTTCGCTGATGGGGACTGATCTGGCAGTAATTGATCAGGAAAGAGATCTGGAGGTTGTGGTGGGTAGCTCAATGAAAACAGTGACCCAATGTGTGGCTGCTGTGAAAAAGGCAAATTCCATATTCGGAAAGGAATAAAAAATGAAACTGCCCATATAAAAATCCATGGTGTAACCACTCTGTGGAGTGACCTCACTCGGAATACTGTATATAGCTTTGGTTAGCTCACCTCAGAAAGGATATTGTAGAGCTGGAGAAGGTGCAGGAAGGGAGGGGCAACCAAAATGGTGAAGGGGGATAGAGCAACTCCCTTATTATTATTATTTATTTATATAGCACCATCAATGTACATGGTGCTGTACAGAGTAAGACAGTAAATAGCAAGACCCTGCCGCATAGGCTTACATTCTAATAAAATCATAATAAAACAATAAGGAGGGGAAGAGAATGCAAACAGGCACAGAGTAGGGTAAGCAGGCACTGGGTAGGGTAAAACTAACAGTATAAAGTCAGAACAGAATCAAGTTTTAAAAGCTTTAGGAAAAAGAAAAGTTTTTAGCTGAGCTTTAAAAGCTGTGGTTGAACTTGTAGTTCTCAAATGTTCTGGAAGAGCGTTCCAGGCGTAAGGGGCAGCAGAAGGAAAGATTACAACGTTTGGGGCTTTTCAGCTTAGAGGGGGGAAGCAAGTAATGGGGACACAACAGAGGCGTATAAAATTATGCATTGTGTGGAGAAAGTAATGGGAGGGGGGAGAACCGTGCACGCCACCTGGCGTTCCTTGGAGGAGGGATTGGACACACATTAACGTTGGTGCCGTCACTGCTCCTGATCCCCAAAATGAGTATCAAAAAAGTTACCATGGCAAAACATGAGCTGTGAGTGGAGGGGAATATATATGTATTTCTGTTTCTGTCCACAGGAAGACTATGATCGCCTGAGACCTTTGTCATACCCCATGACCGATGTCTTCCTCATCTGCTTCTCTGTGGTAAATCCAGCTTCCTTTCAGAATGTGAAGGAGGAATGGGTACCGGAACTAAAGGAACACGCGCCAAATGTACCCTACTTGTTAGTTGGAACGCAGGTAGGCCTGAAGGTCATGTGTTTTATGGAAAGGAATGAGGAAAATACCCACAATGTTTTAATGTTTTCTGTTTTCCAGTTGTAACGTGGTTATATAAATGTTAATAAGAAATTATAAATCAATAATCCTTTCCTATATCCAGGCCAAACTCCCTGTGGCCTCTCTGCTTTTCATCCTTGTGATTTCCCTCGCCATGACCTTTGCTCCTCCCAATTGGACCACCCTTGGTTACCAAAACACACCCTACCTTCTTAACCGGCTCAGCTCATCCTCCCTTGCTGTCTTTTATGCCTGGAAATCCCTCCCAGAACACTTGCGTGGTGCCATTTCTGTCTCTGCCTCCTCAAAACTCACCTTTTCCCATGAGGGCTTTGGCCTCTAACCCTTTACCCGCCATCCACAAACACAATGAAGCCAAAGTACATTTGGTTACATCCACTTATTATCAGTTCCTCTCTTCCTTCCTGCGCAGTTTTCGAACACTGCTGGTAGCATATTTTGTTTGTCTTGAATCGCATTGCAATCTCCTACAGATTGCGCCCGAGTTTGGTTCGGAAGGTGCGAACTGGGTAAATCCTAATCAAAAGCAAACTGAAACGAATGTCTCATACATCCCTGGCCCTGAACCTTCTCCTTCTTCATTGCTACTCTGTCAGCCTTGCCCCCACACACACCTCTCCTCCTTCCCATCACTCCAGTCTGGCTTCTTCCACCTCCTGAATCCAGCAGCCCCCCCACCCCCGACACAACCACCTCCTGCTTTGCTCTCTCAAAGCACATGGGGCCTCCTTTGCTGTATAGCAAACAGGGAATGTGTCAAGGAACATCCAAGTTTTAGAGCCAGAGAGGGACCCTTGGAGGCCTCTCGTCCCCGTGTGGCCCAGCTTCCTTAGACGTAAACCATCCCTGAAAGATTAAACCACAGTATGGACCTTGCTAGACAAGGCCTTAGCGCGCCTTGAGAGCCGGTTTCCCTGCTGTGCGTCCACATGACACACAGGGAAATCCGGCCCCAGGCCGCACTGAAGCCTCCTCTAACGCGACATAAGCGAAGTCGCTTATGGCGCACCTTTTCCGCAGCTCCAGCCTGAGGCCGGGGCTGCGGAACGTCTAGAGACTTCCGTGGCTTTTTGCGGCTACTCGCTTACTCGCGAGTAGCCACAAAAAGCCACGGACGGCACAGCGCTCATACGAGCGCTGTGCCCATCGCGCCAGGGGGAGTTGATCCCGGGGGGGGGGGGAGATGGGGGAGGGAAGGCCGGACCGGCAGGAGAGGGGGATGGCGGAGGGCGACGACGGGGACAGCGAGGGGGGGCGGAGGGCAACAACGGGGACAGCGAGGGGATGGCGGAGGACGACACACGGGAGACGGCGAGGGGATGGCAGAGGGTGACACACGGGGGACGGCGAGGGGATGGCGGATGGGGGGGGCTTAAGTAAAAAAAAACCTTACCTTGTCCACAGTCTTCGGGGCGCACGTGGCCCCTTTAAAACAAAAAAAAATGGCCGACGCTGCAGGGCTTCCGTAGTCCCTGCGCGTCAGCCGTCTAGGAGGCTGGGCGGTGCGCACTAAAGTTAGCGCGCCATCGCCCCGCCTCCCTGCCGGCTTATCCCGGCAGGTCTAGCAACGCCCTATGGAGAAACTGTGCCAGTGAGGAAACCCAAGTGGCATCGCAAGCCACCTTTCCTGGGGAGCCCCATCCTTTGTGTGCGCCCTGTTCCTGTGTCCAGGATGGATCTTAAGACGCCTTTTGAAATGTGGAACGAAAGCTCCGTATTTTGATGTGCTCTGCTTACGAACCCTGGTGGCGTCGCCCGTGAATGATAAAGCAGCGGTTGTCGGATCCAAGCAGTGGAATGGAAAGAAGGTGCTAATGCTCATCAACCACTTTCCTGATTCAAAGAAATGAGTCGTTCCCCATCACCGCTTGGGTGGGCAGAATAGTTTTTTTTTTAGCTATTTCCAAGCCCCTATTCCATGTATGGTGTTTTCCTCCATCCCCGTCTGCGAGACGGATGGAGATTTTTGGAAGCGGTAAAGGGCTGCAGTGTTCACCGCTGGCTTCTCAGACTGAATGTGAGGTTGCCTCAGGAAAGGTACCTGCCTCCTCCTGAGACGGTGCGAGTGTATATATACCCTCAGATGTATGCCAGGGCAGTGTCAGGCCCAGCTCTTCTTAATCAAACGTTTGTGGGCTGATTGCTTTAAATGGTTTTATTATTGCGAGTCTAGACTACTTTTCTTTTCTTTTCTTCCATGTTGAAAAGGTAATTATGAAACTGTTTTGGGATTCAGGGCAGATCGGCACGCGATGATGGGGAAAGGCGGGTTTCCAAAATGCAATTTTGCCACAGTTTTGTCATTCAGGGAAATTTTGCAGGGGGGGAGTTGCTGACGGAAGGAGGGGTGCTTAACCCTTCTTCCACCTGCCTCATCACCCCTGCAAACCCTTCCTCCAGGCCTTTTCCTGCCCCCAAAACAGGAATCTGGATCCCTTTGGGGTAAAAGAAAAGGGGGGAACTAGAGAGAAAGGGTTGAGCACTCCCAGTCTACCCCATCAATTCTTCCCTGCAAATGCATAGGGTTCCCAGGTAGTTGCCCATCCAGGCACTGATGACACCTGGACCTGCTTAGCTTCAGACCATGCCCTGGGAACATGTCATGGAATTAGAAATCACATATTTGCCTTGTAACTTCTAGTTTCACCCACAGAAATGAACAGATTATGGCCTGGTTCGCACGATTGCAACAGCCCATCACGGCTTATTTAAGCCACGGTGGGCTGCGGTGATCATGCAAACTGGCCCATTGAGTTGAATCTATCCGACATTAGTTGCACTTTAGTCCCACTAAAGTCAGTGTGAAACATTAGGAATGGCGAACGCAAGTCCCATTGATTGCAAGGGGACCTCAGTATGACTGACTTGGGTTGGATGGATCCAACTGTGTCTTTTACAAATCTGCAGTGGGCACTTTGATTTGAAGTGTGCATAAGAATGTTTTCACCTTCTTGTGACTTTCCTAACAGATTGATCTTCGTGATGACCCTAAAACCTTAGCAAGGCTGAATGACATGAAAGAGAAACCGATATCTATGGAGCAGGGACAAAAGTTAGCAAAAGAGGTAAGCTCTGCTGTTGTGTACCGTAATCTCCCTCTCCCAACGCCTTCACTCTTCTTCTCCTCTCTTTAACATTTTTATACCAGCCATCATATTTTATTTCTTTTTATTTAATAGTAATTACCTTAACCATGCATCCAAAATGATCTGCAAAGTGGCTTAACATCAATATAAAAACAAAACAAATAAAAGCAGAATCAAGCGGCAGCACAATCACAGCACCAAGAGCAATAAAACAGAGCTGAATAAAGATGTGAAAAGAACTGGTTGCCTTCTACCCCAAATGCCACCCAAAGTAGCAGAGCCTAAGGCCTTAGCTCAGCCTTCCTCAACCTGGGGCGCTCCAGATGTGTTGGACTACAACTCCCAGAATGCCCCAGCCAGCTCTGCTGGCTGGGGCATTCTGGGAGATGCAGTCCAACACATCTGGAGCGCCCCAGGTTGAGGAAAGCTGCCTTAGCTAGACCTACCTGTTAGCACGCGACGGAGGGAAGATCTCGCGATGTGTTTATCGCAAGATCCCTCCTCCGTTTACACGCGATGCGCGATGACCACAGAAAGAGAGGCGTCGCGCCCGCCGTTTTTTTTTAGTCAACGGCCAGCAGCGCACAAACGCTCATGCGCAAACGGGAAGTAGTTTTATAAATTTAAATTATTTTCCCCGCTCCCCCCACCCTACCCCCGATGGGCACGAGGAGCCGGGTCAATCCACGGTGCCCTGCCACACGATCCGCGGTCTCGGGCTGAGCCCGAGGCCGCAGAAAAACAGGGGCTAAAGGGCAGGGCGAGATCCCGGGGCAAGGGAGGGATCATCCCTTCCTGATCCCGGGATCCCCTGTGCATCATGTGGACGCACAGGGATGATCCCGGGGATCACACTGGGATTTTGCCCCGTCTAGCTATGGCCTTAATTCCATTAGTGAGGGAGCCAGGCGAGCCTCCAGTGGGAAGAAGTTCCTGTAATTGCACAAATGCATTAGCCCAGATATTTGCATTCCCAGAAGAAACTTCCCTATATAATTGCATGGAAGAGTTCGTATCAGACACATTTTGTTCTTTTTCCTAGAACCCAGAGATCCACTAGTGCAAAAGACATGCACTTAGAATTAAAGAATTCTGAGCCAGGGAAATGTTTTGATTACCAAAACTGAACATGGCTCACAGCCCATCCACCCAAAAATCTATTCCCGTTTAGCATCCCACATCCTACAGCTTTTTTCATTTCAAAAATATATTTTAGGGTAGGGAAGATTGGGTTGTTGCCATTGTTAAACAAGTCAGGAATCCTTACTGATCGACTGCAGTTCACCAAGAGATCTACCAGTAAATCCTGGTCTATCTTCTGCCCCATCCCTGTTCTACTCATATACCGAGTTCTTGCAGGTGGTTGCACTGTATCAGTGAACCGACAAGTGTCCCATCACCCAGGTTAATGTCATTTGACATGTGGAGCCGATGGAAACCTGTAAAATGTTCAGGCCTTTTTCAGAAGTGAGCCAACGATGAGCTAGGCATGTGCTACTTTGTAATACCTGAACTGTGCATTTTTTCAGTTCCACCTTTATTCTCCGTAAGTGTTCCATGCACACAGCGGTCCCATCTCATGCACACCTCATGAACATCTTAACACTGCCCTTCTCTTCCATTTCCACCTAAAACACACAGTTCTCACCTCCAGGGACCTGCACCTTCTCAGGTGCTCAGCTGCCATCTTTTCATTTGACCAATCTCATAGAGGTATCCTTTGCTCTTTGGAAGAAGGGTGGGCTACAAATGTAATACAGAACTGCTTTTTAAAACCTCTAAACTTCACATCTGTACTGGTTTTCAAGTGTTGCACATCTGCAACAAATTTTAGGAGTTACAGCACTAGAGACTGTGAGGGAGACTTGGGGTACAGGCTGCTAGGAGGGAAGAAAAATCACGAACAGGGTACAGAATGAACCCAAACAATGTTAGGAGCATACATTTAAACAGGATTTTTGGAGCATTTTAATCCTTCAGGGCAAACACAGCCTCCATGGTATAAATCAATCTTCCCCAACCTGGAGCCCTTCAGCTGTGTAAATCCCATAATTCCCAGCCTGCATGGGCAACGAAGGCTGGGAATTATGGGAGTTGTAGTCAAAAACATCCAGATGGCGCCAAGTAGGGGGAGATTGATATAAATGATCAATCTACATGCCAACGCTGAATCTTGGGTCAGATGTCACTTTCTCTTCCCCAACTATTTTTTAAGATGCTGCATGCATATATGTTTAATTTCAACATTAATTCATAATATTTTTTTTATTTAAAAAAAGATTATCAGCTTTAAAGACTTGCACCTGAGGATTGGAGGGGGGTTTGTTGCATCCACAGGCACTAGCCACTCAGTGTTGTATTCTGCCAGGTTCCGACGTAAGCAAGCAGAACTTGACTAGGGAGAGCAAATTGTTTGTTTGCTTAATTGGATCACAGAGATTCAAGGCTTGACCTACTGCTCAAATAATGCTATGCACGTACTTTGTTCTGAATAGAACAAAATGTCCAAAGGGCAGCGCCTCTTAGATTTCTTCAGAGGACAGCAAGAGTGTCCTCTTATGTGGAGGTTGCTGCGTTCAGTAGTATCTTTTGAAGATTGCTATATTACTGTTAAGCACAGCATAGCCTTAGTAGTTAATGAAACTGCTTGGCTCATGAATAAAACATAGTATTAAATACCACTAATTAAGACGGTCCATTTAATACTTTTTTAATAATTAGAAAATAACTCATTGGAATGGAAGATGATAAAACAGAGTGAGTCGTAGATAATTAAAATGTTTGGCTGTACCTTTAGGGCATTCCACAATTAATTCTACTTTAAACTATCAAGGGGGGTGATGCTAGGTGCTTTTATTCATACTAAGGATGGGCAACTTGTAGACCAAAATATCTAAAGGACTACAACTCCCATCATCCCTTAACATTAGCTAGGCTGATGGGAGCTGCTAGCCAAAACATCTGGAGGGCCACAAGTTGCCCATCCTTGGTTCATAAATTTGGGACTTTAATCCAGCCATTCTAACCCTGACGCCCTCCAGAGGTGCCCAAAACTCTTGCTGGTTGGAGATAATGGGAATTGTAGTAGGACACATCTGGAAGGCACCAAATTGGGGGTCAACCAAATTGCCCACCTAATTTCTTTGGCCCATTCTTCAACCACACTACCAGAAGTAAAACAAAAACTCCACTGCATTGAATGTGTTTCCTTCAAAAACTGAGCCCAATGGAAAAGAATCCTAAACCTCTCACAAAAAGATGAAAGCGTAGGAGTTAATTCTTTTCCTGGAGGGTCGGATGCTAGAATGTTTTTTTCCCACAGCGCAAAGACAAAATACAAGCAAACCTTGATGTTTGCTATAAAAACGGCGGCCCCACGTGGGAGCTCACAAAAAGAGTTTGGGGACGGCAGTCTATGCAAGCCTGGCTATTAAACACATTTGTTTTCTTGACAGATAGGAGCCTACTGCTACGTGGAGTGCTCGGCTTTAACGCAGAAAGGACTAAAGACTGTTTTTGATGAAGCTATTATAGCCATTTTAACTCCAAAGAAACACACGGTGAAAAAAAGAATAGGCTCAAGATGCATTAATTGCTGCTTGATCACGTGAGACCCGCCCAGGACAATGGCCACGCATACTGTGAAACTCCAGATACCGTGCAAACCATACACTTCAAAACAACATCACCTTATTAATAGCGCATAGATCAATTCAGAAGCCGATTTTAGGGATTGCCATTTGGTGAAATCTGGCGGTGGGGGGGAGAGGAAGAAATCCCAAACATGTGACGGAGCAGGCGCCATCTGTTACAAATACTTTATTCAGACTGGAAGGAAAGAACCATCTCTCAGGGGTAACACAATTTAGGACAAGCGACAGATGCATCATCACGTTGCCACAACCCTCAAGCCATGCTGTGAGGAGGAGCGAAGGCTGACACTGCTTTGAAGCTGTCTGGACCGCCCTTCCGCTTTGACCATCGTCTCTGCTGCGCAGTCTTTACAGGAGCGGCACAACGACACAACCGCCTTTTCCCCTTGCGCCAGTTATCTGCTTTTGTACGTCAGCTGCTTCCTGTTCCGGTAGATCCACAAAGGTGCCAGGAGGAGGCCAGCGACGTAGCCAAAGGTGGCTCCGAGTGAACAAGAAATAGGCCACACCTGAAAGAAAAGAACGCTGCGTCAGGAGTAGAAGGGAAGGCCGCCGCCCGCCCCCCCAATGTACGTTTACAAACACGTTTCAGCGTAATCAAAAGGAGGAAACAAAACATGGCACAGGATCCATTGCAGGGTTTGACGTGCTTTCTCGGAGAATGGCAAAAGCGCTAACGGCCATCGTGCATTTCTTACGAACACTAAACGTTGTACAGTTTTTAAACTCGCGCGCATTCAAGTGTAACTACGCTTCTGGCTATCGCTCGAGAATGCCCAGAGTCAGGTGAGAGGCTTGCAGAGTACTTAACATGCCAGTTTTGTGGCCAGCGCAGTTGAGGCGCCCCTGCTTTGCCATTAATTTTTTTGCTTTTTGAATCATGGGTGGTTAAAACGGTCTGTAGGACTTCCTCCCTCCTCCTCCACCA
Organism: Elgaria multicarinata webbii; assembly: GCF_023053635.1. Classification (NCBI taxonomy): domain Eukaryota; kingdom Metazoa; phylum Chordata; class Lepidosauria; order Squamata; family Anguidae; genus Elgaria; species Elgaria multicarinata. The sequence goes on along the minus strand of NC_086174.1, from coordinate 23,876,649 downwards.
TGGGGTTCTTTCGCTGCTGAATAGCTGCGGCCAAACGCTTGACAGTGAAGCACAATTGCATGAAGCAAAGGAAAGGAGTCTATAGACCGCAAGGGAAGACAAGGCTTGGCTGGTGGCACGTTGCAAACAGCTGGGAGAGGCATCACGTAACCTCCCTTCTCGGCTGGCAACAGCGCGGACGTCTGTCTGGAAGCCTGGGCTCTGCCATCCTAGTAAAGGCGCCTATTGGGTCAGATCCAGAGTCTGCTTCCCGTGGACAGAAGGGCTCCTTTTGTCCTTGGGAGACTTCTGATCCAGGAAGGATCAATGGAGAAGATGTCCGTCTTTGTCAGTTCCCCCCTCTCCCTACAGTCCCCTTTGAGCCTCCCCATCTGCTCTGGAACAGCAAGGGAGCCCGCGCAGGAGGCTGCAGAGGGGACGGGAATTAACGAAGATCGCCTCCCCCCTCCCCTGCCCTTTCCCACTGGCGGAAGTGTTCGGAGCAGGACTCCGCTCAGGGAATGCTCCAGCAGGAAGGAAAGAATTTGGATCCAAGCCCTGGTACGCCTGATTAACTCTGCTCATCCCCACCCCCAAGTGCTGTTCTCCCATGAAAAGTCTAGCAGTGCCTGAAAAAGGAGCCCTGCCTGGGCAGTCAACCTAAACAGGGAATTCTAACTCAGCTAGGGAGCGTGGGGCTGTACTCACTATCCCCAGCTCCTCCGATCAGTCTGAAGGGGGCTTTGATGTGCGTTCAGCTCAACACGTTTAGAAGTATCGCTGCCGTCAGCAACCCTGATAGGGCAGGGTTCCTGATCACGGGGAGGCCTCTCAGTGCAGGAAGTTTGAGGTGGGGCAGCACATGAGCCCCCCATGCGCTCTACTCACAAGTTAATTCCCTGTTTAGCCATGATGCACAAACAGGCCTACGATGAATGTTTGCCCAGCAACCAAAGTGAAGCAGGTGGCGAAAAGGGAAAACAGGTTCAAGGAGACCCAAAGCACAAAGCCCACCTGCTCACACCCATGGGCTGAATCCCAGTCTTGAAAATCGAACCCAAGACCTGTCTTTTCCAATCCCAGCATTCTGCCTCCAACTGTATCCAGCCGGATGCTACTGGGGAGCTCACAAGCAGAGCAAGGTAACGATAGCCCAGACTTTTTACTCAGGTGCCTACTGCCTGATTCAAGAAATTTTCATTGATGGATCAGTTACATCTGCAAACATTTACATCTGAATAAAAGCCAGGGTTTCCTTTGTTTTAAGGTGATGCAGCAGGCAAACCGTCTTAGAAGAGGTATTCCCCTCTGGAGTGACAGACCAGGAGGAATGCTGCTTCTACTATGTTGTCCACTGCTTGAAGCCTTTATAACAGCCTTCCCCAACCTGGTGCCCTCCAGATGTGTTGGACTGCAATTCCCATAATTCCCAGCCAGTGCAGCCACTGGCCATCTGGAGAGCACCAGTTTGGAGAGGGCTGCTTTATAATACATTTAAAATACGATTAAAGCAGGTGCAAATTAAGCAGAGGGATCTTTTGAGTCCAGCAAAGGTGGGGGTTTTTTAAAAAAAAATGGTTTGATCGATGGGATTCTCCCCCTGCAGCCATCAGTGCCTTGAGGGCACATGGGGGGGTACAGGGAGAGGGGGAACTGCCTGCCCCCCCATTCTGATGGCAGAAGCTGTTCTGTCAGCGGGAGGGTTTTAATTGGGTACCACCCATAGTAATTTTATGTAGCTCCAGGGGGGGAGCCCCTGCCCACCTTCACTACAAGCACTCCCTCCTTCCCTTTTGTTGCACAGCACAGTGACGTCAGACCCTTCCCGGGGGGTGGGGGGGTGCTGTTTCTGGCACAGAGCAGCTCCCCACAAATAAGGAGCAAGCCAAGCCCAATGTTCAACTGGGAAAAGGCTGGCTCTTGACGAATATCAGTGATTTCTTGCAAGTTCCTATTTGCTACCATTTTAATAAAAAAGTGTTTCAGTTTGAGAAGGGGATTTCAGATTTCAATTTTACAGTCATCCCGAAAGTAAATGATTAATCTAAAATCTGGATGAACGTTTTAAAGATCACTCGGGTTGTTGCCGTGAACAAACCAGGCTCCGAGAAAAGGATTTTGACTTTCCTTACGTTTTAAAGGTTTCTATGAATTTAGATAAGCAAAACTGAAGAAACATTAGCGGACATTGACTTCGTTCAAGGCCCTCATTTATTTCAGCTGTTTGGTTTGTATCTCGAAGTTCTTGCTGCTTAAAACGGAAGATTAGTGGGATGTTGAGTTCTGTGGCATAAACCATTTTGCGCTCTTGCAGATGCACGGGATGCAAGATAGCCCTGGGGTGTGTGTGTGTGTGTGGCATGCCGTAGCCTTGCAATCATTACGGCGATCATCACTGTGTGTTACAACACAACGGCTTCGTGGTGTGCATGTTTGATGAACGGAAGTCAAATGCTGATAACTACAGTGGCTCACCAGCAGCCCCATGGTGTTAAGGCCATTTTCAGACACGTTCAAGGACCACGTCCTCTTGCCCCACCTGACATTTCCTGAATTGGAGTCACGTTTGAACAGGGACCTTTGTATGGAGAACCCAACCTGCTCTGTGCCACTGTTCCTTGTCATCACACAGATAAGACCTACAGGTATTGGGTCCTATGCACACAGGTCTCTCTTAGAATGTAAACTGTCATGCAGATATGGAAGGCGGTGCCCAGTTAGGCACCCCAGGAATGTGAGGCAGGGTGATGCAATCCCAATCAATGCAGAGGGTTTATATTATCTAAGAGCCGCTATTCTAAGTAAAAGGATAGGGGACTTCTCCAATGCCAATCATACCATTCCAATCCGGGCTTGGATACTTGAGCAAAACTTACAAAACCGTTTTCACTATTTGAATGTAAGGGGGGGGGGGGGGAAAGGCTCACTCCCAGTTCACTGGCCAACTTTGAACTTAAAAGCCGCAACCTTTCTAGGGGGTAAGGGAGCGAAATAACTGGGTTGTGTTGTAGCTCTGCTCTTTCGTGCACTATGGTCCTAGGCCATCCTCACTGTGCCTTCTGCTATTCTAAGACAAATATACACTATATTTCCTTAACCTTTATAATAGGCACAATTTACACCATCCCCTCCTGCTGCTTTTTTCCATCTCCTGGACAACAAGTGAAATGTATCCTAGGCACGTGAGAAAAGAATGAAGCCAAATGTCCCTCCGTCTCCATTTTAGCTCCTCTCCTATGTGAGCAACACACAAACTCCAGAACCACGTCTTTGAAGTGAGAGGGCAGGAAAGACAGCCGGGCATAGCCTTCTACAACTTCTCCTCCTAGGTACTTCCCTTCTCATCCCGCTGCTGGTTGACATGTTAAGCCAACTTTTCTTTTGCTTTTTGGAACTGCCTATGATTTGACTTCCCCACTCGTAAGCGCCACATTCCTACCCGCGGGCGTTCAGTTAATCTCTAGCATTATTTGGAGGTCTTTTAGGAGTGTAGCAAAGATGACGAGCGTCATCTTTTCATGAGGTGCCTTAGGTGCTCTTTATGGACCTTGCTTCAGTCTTTCACGGTTGCTTTCTAAACCAAAGATTTGCTTGCTCCCTGTTCATTAACCCGGCACTGCGTAACTTTTGCAAAATGTCGAGAGACTTGTATGTAAGACCATGTATATTCAATGCTCGCATAGCGTGTGCTGTGGCTGATGAAGGCTGTACTTCCACTGGACACTGTCATTCAAAATAAACTCTTATTTCATCAGGAACTGACCGATCATTAGAAGATAATAATAATAACAACAACAACATAACCTGGACAAAGACATACCCATGTTTGTCTGAAAAGCAATGCTGTACTTCCAGTCCTGTTTATGTCCAGCTGACAAGGGAGGCCTCTGAACCGAATTGTGAATCCTTTTAACAGGGCCAATGGTTTGCTGGGTTCCCAGCTATCCTCACAGGTGGGTTAAAGCCTCTCCCATTTATCCATCGCAAAGGCCCGATACAAATATAAATGTCCAGATCTCATAAGCAAAATTTAGAGAGAGCAGCCAGGGGCTACTGCCTCACACCTTCTCCACTCTCTCCAACAAGGGGAGAGGCAACCTCAGGCCAGGGAGACAAATCTCACCCACCCCCAGGGTCCCCATCCATCACTCTGAAGTTCTCCATATGGCCTCACCCACTTTCCCCAACTACCAATCATTTGAGGTCTCCCTGGCTTTTGTGCAATTTTTTTTAAAATTTGACGCACCTCTCCTAAGGCATAGGTTTACTGGCAGTAAGACCTCTAAGCTACAACATGCTGGTATGTTTTCGTTTTTTGCATTTTTGGTAGGGCTGTGCATGGGACCCCCAAACTGCTTCAGAGGCTGATTCGGAGCTTCCGAATCAACCTCAACCCTATTCAGACCTGATCCAACCCACTCCACACCTGAGGTGAGATTCAGACATCCAAATTCCCCCAATCCTCTCTCTTTGGCCCATTTACACCTGTGGCGATGATAGCTTTACAGCCACCATTACCACAATGTTTCATTTCTAGAGGGAAAATGACTGCAGGTGCTCCCAACAGGTCCACGTAAGGAGCAGGGGCTCATGTGTCTGGGCAGGATTGGGCCAAAGTGCTTTGGGACGATCTCAACCTGCATCAGGACCAGACCACTCCAAAGCAAATGGTCTGACTTTGGCTCAGAATTCAGATCTGAAGCCAAAGTGGTGCACAGCCCTAATTTTTGTCCTGGGCCTTTTGCTTTTGGTTCCACAGCCCCCCAGGCCTCCAAAATTGAATTCAGCCCTCTGGCTGAAAGAGATTCATAGGTTGACAGTGACATGAACACTGGCTAAGGCCAACCCTAGTAACTGCTTAATCAGAAGTCTTAACTAGCTTCAAAGGCTAGTTAACCAGCCTTAGGCATGACAAGTATCTGAGTTGGGCAGGAAAGGGAATTTGCTCCACAGGGATGCTGGGACTGACTCTCCATCTCTTAAGCGGTCAAGAAATAGGTCCCTTTACATGTGCGTTGGTCTAAAGAGTTTGGCATCACAGTGGACGGCAAACAATGCATGGGGAAATCTTCAGGGTTTATAATTTCCTCCTTTATGAATCAATATCTTGGATCTCTTGCTATTCCATCTCTATGCACATATTTGTAACTGGAACTTGCCAACAGCTACTGTGCTGATTTCTAGCAGTGTAGCCTTCCCCCCGCCCCTCACTGAAAAAAGTGCTCTCTAAACCAGAAAAATAAAAATAACTCCCCCTCAATAAGCATTCTTCAGCTGTTCAGACCTTCTAGTCACCGTTTTTCCATTATCCCACCTCTCTCTCTCTCTCTCTCTCTCTCTCTCTCTCTCATAAATGCTAGAAGCTTTGTAAGCGGCGCAGAGCCTGGACTTTCTCTTAGGGGATAGCTTCAGAATGTTTTTAAATACTGCAGTTGAAGCCAAGACTGTTGTGTGGTCTGTTCGGTAAATAAAACCTTGACATGAGCTATGGCTTGCTTTGATTTTGCAGTATTTTAAAAAGATCTAAGGCCAAGAGCTGCAGAACTGCACAACTAGGTGTGTGCACCCTGAACATGGTTTCCAGGCAGGATTTTGCAAACACGAGCTGCCCAGCAAACCAAGGGAGACTTTGAAAAGCAGCTTGAGACGTGTATAATCAGAAGAAGAAACATCCCAGTGGGCACGTGTAAACCCTTGGGCTCTTGTAAAGTGGATCCTTGGATCCTGGCCACTAGCTGAGTGATATCACTAAGGACATTTTATAAGAATTCTGTTCACACTGACTGATCGCTTATGCAGAACAATTCTGTTTCAACCATCACAAACTGCCTAGAATGCTGACTTATGAAACCCAACCTTTAGATCCATTCTTATCTCCCTCCTCGCTTTCTCATAAACGTACACTCAGTCACATGGGAGCATATCACAAGTTAGATGACTATGGCAGCTACATGAGAACATCCCACCCAGATGTTAGGCTGCTATGAAGAAAGATGTGCATGGGGTGGGGAAACGCCACCTGACTGGTCCCACCCATGTGGTTGCAAGGTACACACTTTCCAGCAGTGTGGGATAACACAAGCAGAGGCTCCGTTCCCACAGCCCTGGGTGTGTTCAAGGGAGGCCATTTACAAAGCGCTTGTAAGCATTCAAAGCCTTTTGCGTGCATTTACCATGATCCTTACAGAAAGCTTGCAAGGTAGAACAGTATTATTAAACCCAGACTACAGATGGTGGCTGGGGGGGGGGGGAGGTGGAGGACAGAAAGAGAACAGCTCGGTTGAGGGGTCCCCATGGTGTGCCCGATAGTCATAGAATCATAGAATAGCAGAGTTGGAAGGGGCCTACAAGGCCATCAAGTCCAACCCCCTGCTCAATGCAGGAATCCACCCTAAAGCATCCCTGGCAGATGCTTGTCCAGCTGCCTCTTGAATGCCTCTAGTGTGGGAGAGCCCACAACCTCTCTAGGTAACTGATTCCATTGTCATACTGCTCTAACAGTCAGGAAGTTTTTCCTGATGTCGATTCGGCTTACCGTGGATTGCTCTTCCCCTCGGTCCTCCACCCGGAATCCCGGGGACCTGCATGGCAGGACCCATCTTGTCTGCCCGTCACATTCTGTCCCAACCAACCACTCCAATTGCAATCCCATTTTCATTCCCCAACTTTAAAAAAAAAAATACAAAAAACAGCCCCCGAGATTTGTGCAAATGGGGCCTATATATATTGGCTTCAAGAATTTGTGCAAATATGTTCACAATTTTTAAACTATTATTATTGTCAGTCTTTTGCAGTTGCGCAAATGCACACATATGGCTGTTAAATATATATAGCCCTGCCTTGCCAATTCCCTTGTACATAACAGCTGTCAAAGGGTATGAAAAGTACAAGGAAATTGACATGTCAAAGGGTATGAAAAGTACAAGGAAATTGACATGTCAAAGGGTATGAAAAGTACAAGGAAATTGACATGTCAAAGGGTATGAAAAGTACAAGGAAATTGACACGTTGAGACTGCAGATGGGCTAATTTGACAATGACAGGTCAAGGAACGGAGTCAAAATCACCCCCTTATTAAAGTGATTGCCCACTTATCAACTTCATGACAAAGGGAGGATCTAAACCAACCTTCCCCAACCTGGCACCTTCAGGTGCTGTGGGATTGCAAGTCCCATAATCCCCAGTCAGGAAAGATGGGACTTGGGGAAGGCTGATCTAAACTGTGGCCGTTCTCAGTCTCCTGGCCATTATGCTGCACAACTCACAAACTGCCTAAATTCATTCAACGGCTGCTTCAGCTGCTACCATCTGCCACCCACCCAACAAATCCCCACTTATAAAATAGACGCTGCACACTCTAAATGCATGCATAACAGCCTTAACTAATGGCCATGATGGCTGAGGATGATGGGTGTTGTAGTCCAACACAACAGGAAGGAGAAAGGCTGGTGCAGATTGTATTATTTTATCTGCAAGATACACATCCATGGGCACCGCTCTTAATATGCACATGCACAAGACATTCTGCACTTGCGCTTTGTACATGGCAAGTGATCTGAGGACTAGGAGTAGTGCCTGATGGGAAAAAATCACAGCTTTGATTTCTGAATTCATGCCAATAAGAACCTGGAAGCAGGGCAACCTGATGCCCTCTGGATGCTTGAGACTACAACTCCCAGCATTCCTGACCACTGGCCAGGCTGGCTGGGGCTGATGGGAATTGCAATCCAAAATACCTGGAGGGCACCAGATTATTGATCCCTAAATATTTCCCCTGGCAGCAAGCAAAATCCAACCAGACTACGACATTTCAATAGTTAACAGTTCTACTTTTAGATGCAGTTGAAGAAGAATCCATAAACCTTTTAAAGGATCACAAAATTGCTGTCCTCAGAGGAATGTATCCAAAGGGGAGAAAATAACGTAAAAGGGGGGGAGGCCATTGGTTCTGTAGATAAGTTTCACTTTTCAGCTAACAGCGTGCCTTACAGAAATTAAATACATAAATGTATATTAAAAAGAGATTTGAATTACCAGCCTCTTTATGAAAAATAGATTAACAGTGCACACTTATGCATATCTATTCAGATATAAGCCCGATGGAGTTCACTGGGGTTACTCCTGGGAAGGTGTGCACAGGATTGCAGCCTAAGTGATATTTTGTATGATATATATTTGGGGAGGGGGGCAACTATGTATTTTCAGCCAATTGTAATTTTATTTCCACTTTAATTTCCCAGGTCATACTGAATTATAAATAGGGATTTCTGCAGGAACTAATTTCTGCTGAAGGGTGCAGGTTTTTCCCCCAGATTTGTGGATATAGAAAATCACCTGACTTGCATACCAAAAAATAAAGATCACTTACTTAATGAAAAGAAAAAAAGGAGGGGGTGAAGAATAGGAAGCCAGAAACAAATCATGTTTCAATGTGAGAAATCTGGCCATGCTGGCTGGGGAGGGTGGGAGCTGTAGTCCTGACACATCTGAAAGGCACCAACTTGACGACGCCAGCTTTAGAAGAGATAGGATTTGCTGTCACATGACACCGAGCGAAATTCTATGGCCCTGTTCAAACAGCATGCTAAACCATGATTGTTAAGTGTTTTGAACTAAACATTATGGCATAGCGTGTCGTGTGAACCATTCCTAACCATGGTAGCTACATAACCACAGTTTAAACACGCTCACTAATCACCTGCTACAAAAAGGTTAGTGGACTAACCATGGCTTAGTGTGTTGTCTGAACAGGCCCATTAACGTCCTTTCACTGGAATAAGGAACGATAAGGGGGTGGGGGAAGGGTCCACGAGGAAGCAGATGAGAGATTGCCATGGCACAGCATGGCTGGGACCAAGCCGCAATTGACTGAAGAAACACTTTTTGACTTACTTATATCTGATGGAGTAATGGTAAATTTTGAAGTGCAGGTGCTCATCATGACAGTCAGCCATGGCCACAACCCCAAGGAGAGCCCCAAATTGCAGGCAGCCGGGTTGATCCACATCAACAAACCAGTCCTAGCCATTTTCATCTCCACCGGGAGCAGGTCTTTTGTAAAGCTAACCGGCCTTAATTGCCCATTCAACAGCAAGCCATCCCAAAACACAACAGGGGAAAATATATTGTTGCTGGGAAAATTCATTTCCACACACCCCAAATACTGCAAGGTCTGAAGTTAAGCTCAGAGGGAACAAGGAATGCTGAGGGGGGTGGCAGATGACCTCAGTGTCCCTGCCAATCGAAAAGTGTCAGTGCTGCGTCCCTGCACATCCTGGTTCTCTTATACCAGAGCTGACATCTCAGTTCAGTGGCAGCTTGATCAGGTTAGGGACACCTCCCCATCCCTTCTCAAAGGCAGACTGGCATCAGCATTTCTCCTCCCATGGTTCAAGGACCACACTTTTTGCAGGTGGGAGGTCCCTCGCTTCTTAAAAGAATACAAGCTTCCCTAATCAATACTTCCTGAATTCTGAAAGGCAGACCCTGATAGAAACTTCTACATTTTCCAATAAAAGCAGTTTTTATGGCTTCCAACCCAGTGACTCATCATCTATTGTACTGCCTTTGCCTCGACCGTACTGAGATAAATGCCCATTTACAAGCTGCTTTTACAGCATTAAAAAATGTTCATTCATGGTGACGATGATAATAATAATAACAACAACAGCATAAACCTGATAAGTGCTGGTGGGGAAAAGGAGGATCAGAATGTTTTTGGTGGTGGTAAAGTTGAAGGTGCGGCTAATTTGCAGGCGGCCAAAGCCCTATCGATGTTGCTGGAGTCTGCCCAGCTCCTTGCAATGGCTTTGGAGCAGGGAGGTGGTCAAATAGGAAAATATCAGTGATAGGCAGTTTCCTAAAATATCAAAGTGTCTGGTGTCTTGCAGGAGTGGGCAGAATGTAAAGCTGGATGTACTGGTAGATCTCCGGGCGATTTGCAGGATTCCTGACTCGCAATTGTTTCAGAATAGCAGAAGCAACGCCCTCAGTTATACTGCAGGAATGTAGAAGGTTGAGGGTAGCAAGTAGTGGGTTTTTGAGTGGAAAGACGTTGAGCTCCATTCAGTTCTGGTGCTCAAAGCAAAGTCCTGGGCTCAGAATTCTTTCAGGCTCAGTGTATGGCTCTTCAGTATCGGGTTAGATCTGGCTAATGGATCTCAGGGTTCTGGTTTACCCTTGCCTTAAAGACCAACAGATTTATTGTGGTCACAGCTTGTGGACTTTGTCAGATGCAAGAGTGGACTGTGGTCTCTGAACAGTTCTGCCACCAATAAACCTGTTCGACTTGAAGATGTCACAAGACTCTTTGCTGTTTTCGTAGCAACCCACAGACACAGTTATCCTCTGGAAACAGTGTCCTGGATTGCTAAACAAGCCTCCCTTCTGGTCCTCTTTGAAGATGGGGAGGCTGCTCACAGTTAGGCCCCAATGATGTGCTAAAGGGCAGGTTTTGTCATCCTTAACTTTTTATATATATAAAAAAGCCTGGTCTGCTTGGTCTGCTTACAGGCCAAGCTTGTGCCTAGATGAGGTTATGGCTTCTTGCCCTTCCTAATTCCATCAGCTGATTCTCTATTTATTTTGTTTTGGATGCTTATGCCATAGTATACATAGCCTGTCAAGGGCCAAGACTATGTGGATGTAGAATTAGACATGTGCCTCTTAAAAAAAAAATAAGGAAAATCAGGGACCCAATCCTTCTGTGCCCATGCCCTTTACACGTGTGTGTGTGTGTGTGTGTGTGTGTGTGAGAGAGAGAGAGAGAGAGAGAGAGAGAGAGAGAGAGAGAGACTAGGTTCACACATAATGGCAGCAAACCATGGAGTAATTAACCCACAATTTGCCAGGGTCATTTGCCACCACCACTCTGAACACGCAACCTCCAATTGGCCCAATCCAAGGTTGCTCTGTGACATGCAAACTGTGGGTTAAACAACTCAAACTTAACCTACAATTCGTTGTTAGGTCAGAGGTTGCATATTCAAACAGGAGTGGCAAGGGCCATTATGTGTAAATGGGGAAAGAGGGGGAAATTCACAGAAAAGTAAAAGTTAGAGGATTCATTTAAATCTAAAATAAAATCTGTGTGACACCAGTAAAAACCAAATTCAAACCCGGCTAAAAAACAGTTCATGGCAAAGATTCCTTCCCTTAGGTTGGGCAGCACCTTCTGGGAGAATATTTTAGTCCACTTCCCATGGTCAACAGAATCAGTTTATGCCCCCTCTCCCTCACCTCACTCCATTTAAGAGAGGGCTTCTAAATTGGTTTTAAAATCAAGGAAGGCAGAGGCTATGCAAACCCTGAAATGGCATCATCTGCCAAGAACGGCTCAGGCAAGCTGAACGCGCAGCTTTCCTGCAAACTTCACATTTTCTCCGTAAGCAGCAAAAAAGCTGATGCCTGACAGGGCTCCATTTGGAAATTGCATAGTATTTTTGTTGTGCAGGTCTGAGCCACGTCACTCCTGCAGATCAATTTGCAGCCAATAGCCAATTCAAGTGCATGTTGCTAAGTGCTTTTAATGGAAGGCAGCTACAACACCACAGGCCACATTCTCAGATGGCACACGGCCCCCATGACATCAATGGCGCTACATCAATGGCTGCGGACTGGACTTTAAGAATGACATTTCTGCACCATTAATGAATACCACGGTAGCCTGTTTGCACCAAGTGAACTGGGAAATACTCCTCAACAGCTACGTAAAATACTCACCTCCACGTAATCCATACTGTTCCCTCTCTGACTTGGTTTACACAATCTCTGCAGCCCGTGGTGTGTGACAGCAGCCATTTGATTATTCAATCCTTGCCATGCCATCTGAACTCGGGCAGCAGGGGTTGTTGGAGGGGGAAACAGATAACCCACGGTCTGTTATAGGGTTATTTGAGGGCTGTTTCGCTCCCCAGGGGTTTGGATGACACAGCAAACTGCAAGGGGTTAAATATTTAAAATGGCTGCCGGCACACGCTGCAACCCACCATGACTTACATTTATTTATTATTTCATTTACGTATATCCCGCCTTTTTTCCTCCAACAAACCCAAGGCAGCATACATAATCCTCCTCCTCTCCATTTTATCTTTAAATAAGCCACAGTGGGCTGCAGTGATTATGAGAACCGGCTCTCTCTCCCCCAGGGGTGTTGCTGGGCCTGGGCCCACAGGGTCAAAGCCCTGAATCTGAGAATGATGGGAACTGCAGTCCAACAGATCTGGAGGGCACCAGCTTGGGGAAGACTGAGTTAGCACATGTACCATTTTATGCATGTTTGGGTCCTATGAGCCTGAGCCCTGAATCTTTAAAGATCCTAGCAATGGCCTTGCTCTGTCCTTTGTGAAAGTAGCTCCATTATCTTCCAATTAACAAAATAAACGTTTCAGTCATATTGTTCTTGTGAAGAAACTGAGGTAAACGTTTAACTGTTCTGTTCTGTTTCAGTGTCTAAAGAACTGAGGACACAATCCTACGCATGTTTAGAGTGAAAAAGAATCCTACAATTTCCAGCATCCTCCAGTCAGCCATGCTCCCAGCATCCTCTATGTTGTCTGGAGCATGCTGGGAGCTGTAGGTTTTTTCCTGTCTAAGCATTAATAGGCTTGCACCTGGAAAGGTTTGACGTTGGGACCCCAAGAGAACCAGGCTGGATCCCTGGGCCTGAGATTCCCACTCTGGATTAGGTGAATTCCAAGAGAAAAGGTTGAGTGGTGGCCATTTTCCAGGATACCAAGGCCTACATGTTCGGTGAAGGTATATTTCTGAATGCCAGGTGCTGGAGGACAACATCCCTGTTTGTCAGCATCTCAAAGGGATCCAGCCAGCTGCTCTTGGAAACTATGCTGGACAAGGTGGATCGTGGTCTGATCCAGCTATGTTAATTTATATAACAGAAAGAAACAAACCTGCCACGGGCGATCCCAGTCCAGGGGAATGGGAAATGCTCCAAACCATGCTCCCACCACGCTGCACATGGTTGTAATCTGCAGACTGTTATCCCAGATGGACATAGCCCTGGAAGAAATGAAAGCAACGTTCAGCAACACTGAAAAATGCATGCATGCATTTACAGAATTTGACTTCTCTAGCCAAAGGCTGACATCCTAAGCATGTTTATTAGGATGTAGGGCCCACAGAAGAATTATTATTATTAATTATTATTATTTATTTATTTATATAGCACCATCAATGTACATGGTGCTGTACAGAGTAATTACTTCTAAATCAAGGGTGAGCAACTCATAGAATCATAGAGTTGGAAGGGGCCTATAAGGCCATCAAATCCAACCCCTTGCTTAATGCAGGAATCCACCCTAAAGCATACCTGACAGATGGTTGTCCAGCTGCCTCTTGAATGCCTCTAAGTTGGGAGAAACCAAGGTCATTGGTTCCATTGTCATACTGCTCTAACAGTCAGGAAGTTTTTCCTAATGTCCAGCCAGAATCTGGCTTCCTGTCACTTGAGCCCATTATTCCGTGTCCTGCACTCTGGGATGATCGAGAAGAGATCCTGTCCCTCCTCTGTGTGACGACTCTGTGAACTGCCCAGAGTGTTTCAGCTAAAGGGTGATGTAATAAAGATGTAATAAAGAAAATAAAAGTAAAAGTAAAATAAACTTGTGACCTTCTAGATGTTTTGGCCTACAACGCCCATCAACCCTAGCCAGCACAGCCACTGGTGAGGGCTGATGGGAGTTGTAGGCCAAAACATGCACTAGGGCAGGGGAGAAAGCTGGAAATGCCAAGGATCCAGACTGCACTGACAAAAACAACCCCTCCCACTCTTAAGCGGCCAGCCCAGGGCCAGTCCCTGCTTTATAAAATGCACATCTCCAACACGTAATGGGATTTCCCATCCTTGTCTGTGCCAAGAGCCAAGATCTGTATCGGAATGAAGCTGGACCATCTGCACATTACAAAGCCGGCCCATCTATTTCCAAGAAGGCCCTGCCTAGCCAATTGGGTCAGCTTGGAGAGGCTCTTTTGCACGTCCCACTGGCGTGGAACTCTCCGCCCCAAGAAACCCGTCTGGACCACTATTCACATTCTGAACGCCAGCCAAAAGCCTTTTGTTGTTGTTCCAGCAAACATATGGTCTCCCACCCTCCTGACTATTATTATTTCTAGCTCTTTGCATTGAATTGGTTTTATTTGCTGCCTGTTTTTGTTTAGCTTGGTCTTACATGTCATCTGTTTTTACATTTTGTGGTTGTTTACCACTTTGGGCACTTTGCAAGAAATGGAAAGGTGGGATATAAATTACGAACATAAGAAGAGCCCTGCTGGATCAAAGCAAGGGTGCATCTAGTCCAGCATGCTCTTCACACAGTGGCCAACCAGCTGCCTGTGGAAAACCCAGAAGCAGGATAAGAGCACTATCACAGTATTGCACCATTCTGCCCATGTTCTCCAGCAACTGGTGTACATAGGCATGCTGCCTCTGATACTGGAGGTGGCACATAGTCATCAGGATTAGTAGCCATTGATAACCTTCTCCTCCAGGAATTCATCCAACCCCCATTTAAAACCATCCAAATTGGTGGCCATCACTACATCATGTGGCAGTGAATTCCAGAGTTTAACTACGTGCTGTGTGAAGAAGTCCTTCATAGAATCATAGAATAGCAGAGTTGGAAGGGGCCTATAAGGCCATTGAGTCCAACCCCTTGCTCAATGCAGGAATCCACCCTAAAGCATCCCTGACAGATGCTTGTCCAGCTGCCTCTTGAAGGCCTCTAGTGTGGGAGAGCCCACAACCTCCCTAGGTAACTGGTTTTATTGTCGTACTGCTCTAACAGTCAGGAAGTTTTTCCTGATGTCCAGCCGGAATCTGGCTTCCTGTAACTTGAGCCCATTATTCTGTGTCCTGCACTCTGGGAGGATCAAGAAGAGATCCTGGCCCTCCTCTGAGTGACAACCTTTCAAGCACCATGTACATTGATGGTGCTATATAAATAAATAATAATAATAATAAGTATTTGAAGAGTGCTATCATGTCTCCCCTCAATCTTCTCTTCTCCAGGCTAAACATGCCCAGTTTCTGTCTCTCTCCATAGGGCTTTGTTTCTAGAGCCCTGATCATCCTCATTGCCCTCCTCTGAACATGCTCTAGCTTGTCTGCGTCCTTCATTTTATCTGTCCTGAATCTCCCACCAATCAGCTTCATGGGATGACCCCGGGTTCTAGTATTATGAGAGAGGGAGAAAAATGTCTCCTTAAAAACAGAGCAACCCCCAAAACAAACTAAAATGTCCTCATACAGGCGAGTATGCAAAAATGTAATATAGGGACCGCATCACACTATGCACAGCCAACATTTTTGCCACATTTCTCTTGCGTAACACTGTTTGTAAACTCAGGGGAATACCCTTTGTGGGTCCTTTGCTTCAGCTTGTATCAATTTAAAACCGTGGTAAATAAAGTAACCGCAATGATCCTTAGTTGTCACAGCAGAGGCATCCTTTGTTTCTTTAGTGCTTGGAGTTTGCAAACACTTTGCCATCTGGTTGCAACATTATTACAGCGACTGTATATGCAGAGAGAGAACACAGCGACTTTTCCGCTACTTCAGACGTGTTCACAACAGACACAAAATAAACCAAAATCACAAGGCGGAAGCAACATTTCAAACTCGTAAGCACATTGGCGCCTACAAAATCAGGTTCAGCATAAACAAATAGTTGTGTGCAGACTGCAAGGGTGTAGCTCTCGCTTACTCTCCACTGTTTTTATGTTAGACATACTTCGCAAAAAAAACAATAACCATGGGGTTTATTGCTCCAGTCTTCATAAAGTCACTGCTTGTTAGGGGTGATGTACTTTTGCATGATTTTTTAAAATATAATTTTTATTTAAATTTTAACATTATATAACAGACATCAAATTAATCTTACACATAAACACAAAACAATAATAACAGTAAATATTACCAATAATGATAATAATAAGTGCACTCCACCCCCAGGACCATTATTCTACTTTCCAAAATTGTAATGACTCTTGTGAAGGTGTTCATCCCTTCCCCTTTATTAAAACAAACTCTACAAATAATCTCCATATCTCTTCAAAATCATTTCGATTCAATAATCCTCTTTTAACTTTAATACAACACGTTAACTTATCCTTAATAGCAATATCCCATACTTCCTCATACCATTCTTCTATTTGATAATCACTTTTGCATGATTAAGGGTGCAATCCTGTGCATGTTTAGAGAGAGAAAAGTCCTACAACTCCCAGCATGCCTCAGCCAACATAAGAGACCTACTGAGGTTTGGAGTTGGGGATTACGTAGGGTCATTTTTTTTTAAGAGAATGAAAAGGGATTAGCAGCCACATTCTAGGATCTGAGCTATAAAAAAAAAAGCAAGTTACTGACATTTACAGATGATACAAAAATAAATCAAAACAGTGCAATCCTGCAGCAGGTTGTGAGGAGTTGCAGAAGGGTTTCGTAAGAGAAAATGGGCAAAGGAACAGCAGATGATACTACAGGTAGTAGGTATAAAACAGATGCACAACTGGGCTGTGTGTGTTAATCCTTCTTGCATATTTTTTGTGAACCGCCCAGAGAGCTTTTTGTGAATCGCCCAGAGAGCTTCGGCTATTGGGCGGTATAGAAATGTAATAAATAAATAAATAAATAAATAAAATATTTTGCAATTTTAGCCTCTAATTGTGCAATCCTACACATGTCTATGTATGAGGAAGCCCCACTGAGTTCAATGGTATTTATTCCAAGGTAAAAGTAGACAGCAGTGGTGAGAGAACCTGGAGCCTGTGGGTCCCTCATGCTATGGGGTGTAAAGGACTCTCTGGGCTTACTGGGCAGAGAGAGGCCCAATCTTTTTTCTCAGACGTCAGATTAGAGCATTAAGAACATAAGAAGAGCCCGTCTGAATCAGACCAAGGGTCCATCTAGTTCAGCACTCTGTACACACAGTGGACAACCACAGTGGACCAGGGACCAACAAAGCAGGACATGGTACAACAGCACCCTCCCACCCATGTTCCATTTTTTCTTCATTTTTTTCAATTTTTCCCATTTTTTTGGGGGGGGGGGGAAGCAAAAAAGTCTTTGGAAAAAACCAGAAAAATACTGGGGCGGGGGGTGGTTCCGAATTTTTCCAATTTTTTTCTAGGCCTTCACATCTCTACAACCACCATTGGCTGTGAATCAAAAGACCTTCGTTTAAAAAAGCCCAGTTCCACATCCCTGGAATGCCGGATTTTAACCCCAAGGAGTTCCTGCCAGATGGGAAAGAAATTCTGAAGCCACTATGGATTACCTGTACACTAACAAAGTAAACACATTTATTTATTTAATAAATTATATTTTTAATCCACCTAATAACCAATCTTCTCTGGGCAGATTACAATTAAAAGACTAAAATACAAACGGTTAAAAATAAAAAACACACAAAAACACAGTATTTAAAAGAATAAAATTATGAGTGTGTGTGGAATTAACCGAGGGAGTGGAGAGGACACATGAAAATACGACTCCATAAAAAGATATGGTGCACCCAAATCCTGACACGAACAATTATGGCCGACCCAAATAAAACTAGATACAGCAGAAAAAATAGAGAAGGGTGACATAGGTCGGGAGGAACAATAAATAACATCCACAGATGAGAAGCTAAAATTATGAAAAGCTGGTTTAAGAGATGCGGCAGAGGGTTCAAGCAGGATGTACTATAACATAGTGGTATGCAGAAATGTGTGTGTGTGTTAGAAGATGAGGATTTTATTATTATTTCTTACCAACTGACATTGCAATCCTATACATGTTTACCTGGAGTAAGCCCCACTGAATTCAGTAAGGGTTCACACTTTGACTGAACAGTAGTGAACACGGAATAAGTTAAAGGAAGCCAGATTCCAGCTGGACATCAGGAAAAACTTCCTGACTGGTAGAGTAGTGCGACAATGGAATCAGTTACCTAGGGAGGTTGTGGGCTCTCCCACCCTAGAAGCCTTCAAGAGGCAGCTGGACAGCCATCTGTCAGGGATGCCTTAAGGTGGATTCCTGCATTGAGCAGGGGGTTGGACTCGATGGCCTTGTAGGCCCCTTCCAACTCTGCTAGTCTATGATTCTATGATTTCAGTCTCCAGGTGGGGGTTAACATGACTGAATATTCTTCAATTTTATTTAAAAAAAAAACTAATCCCAGCATTGAAAGCAAGCCTGTCAGGGAGATAGGTGACATCCTGACATCAACTTTTCTGCAAGGAGGGCGGACTTTTGTTTGTATCAAAGAACAGTTGACATGATTCCCCCCTCTCCACCTTCAAACTGAAGTAGTAAAGCCCAGACAGCAATTTGCCATCTCACAGGGAGAGAGAGGGGGGGGGGAAAGGGGGGGTACTTCCAAAAGACCTGAAGGACAAAAAGAAAAGAACACAGCAGAAAAGAAAAGAACTCTTAAGAACTGACTCTCACAGAGAAGCAGAGACATTACCGTTTTCACAGGGATAGCCAGTGTCAAGGATGGAACTGGCGTCCCCCGAGGCTAAAGAATACAGTAGGGTGAGGAGAGGAGAAAGATGAACAAACACTCAAATAACAACCGTAACAGAATCACCACTTGTCTGTGGACAAGCCAGGGCTTTTCATTTCGGTTGCTATTTTAGCCAGTAATGACTGAACAGGCTTTCAAAGAGCATTTTTCTGGCTCCATTAGCACTGACAATCTCTTCACAGCCATTCCTTCCCACTCTGGGCTTGTGACAGCCGGCCATTAGCTTAGCGACACTGATTACAACACCGAGATGCCAGAACACACGGACAAAAAAAGGACTGGGGGTGGGGGGGCGGCTAGAACACGCATCTCGTTCCCCGTGGGCGGAATCAGAGAAGAGAAGAGCCCTTGCTGAGCCCAGGAGGCAACTAATTCATATAATTCTCTGTGTTTGGTGCAATATTTCTACAGTGCAGGCACTGAAAGATGCTTCCACTCCTCCCCCCCCCAAAAAAAAGGAAGGAGGGGGACAATTCAGGTTTATTTTTTAGAAACTGCAAATTCCCAGGGACAGCTGGTGACTCTAAAGAAAGAGGGTGCTACGTATCCTCCCCACAAAGCCGGTGCTTTCAAGATGTTTAAGACTACAATTCCCATCATCCCTGACCCATTGGAAGTTGTATTCCAAAACATCTGGAGGGACCCAGGTTGGGGAAGGTTGCCATAACTTTACAGTGTGGTGCAGTGGTTAGACTGGGGAGATCTGGCCACGAAGCTCACTGGCTGACACTGGCCGACAGTCTCTGACACTCAGCCTAACCTACCGCACAAGGTTGTTGTGAGGAAAAAATGGAGAGGAAGAGAATCATGTACATCGCCTTGGGTGAAATGTGGGATATGAACATCACACACACAAAATTAACAACAACAACAACAACACCCTCCATGAGCCCCAGCCTTGCAAAGCACCTCCTGCCTCTCGACCCATGGCAGCCCCTGCTATCAACCATGGTACATAAGAACATAAGCAGAGCCCTGCTGGATCAGACCAAGGGTCCATCTAGTCCAGCACTCTGTTCACACAGCGGCCAAGCAGCTGTTGACCAGGAACCCACAACCAGGACACGGGTGCAACAGCACCCTCTTGCCCATGTTCCCCAGCAACTGGTGTACATGGTAGCTAAACAGAACCGCCATATTTATTTATTTTATTGCATTTTTATACTGCCCAGTAGCTGGGGCTCTCTGGGCAGTTTAGAATTAAAACCATGACATACAGCAAGTCAAAATGTAAAACTTTTTTTTAAAAAAAACCATATAAAACCAAATTAAGTTATAGTCCAGGGAAAGCCTGTCTGTAAAGATATATTTTCAAGAGGCATTTAAAGGATGTGACATTTTCCGCCTCCCAAACCAGCAGTATCCTGCTCCAGAAAAGATGCTACTGGACAAAGCATAGGGAAGACTGTCAGAACGCTGGACTAGATGAAGGTACGAGATTTACTGGAGGTCGCAGTGGGGTCTGAGTCCCAAAGCATTTCTACCCAACTCTTCCAGCTGCCACAACTGTCTATGAAGAAAGAGGGAGGGAGGAAGGAGCAGGCAAAGGGAACTTCAAGGCTTTCTCCAGTTGGACCCCCACCCCGTCTACCCTACCCAGGCTAGGTGACATCAACTGACCTGTGGGAAAGGAGCAAGGGAGATAGGGACAGGCAGAAGGAAAACCAGGGCCTTCTCCGGCTGACTATCCTATGCCCTAAGGCCATTCCACCAATAGTGCTGAAAATCTCTATATATTTTTCCTCTGCCCTCCCCATCTGTTTTTCCTTGTATGCATGTCTTTTTAGATTATAAGCCTGCAAGCAGGGGCTGTCTTTTTGCTTATTGGTTGCAAGCCACTCTGAGACCCTTATTTGGCTGACGAGCAGGATAAAAATACTTTAAATTTAAAAAAAATTACAGGAAGCTAACTGCTAAGGTTGATGAACAACTGACTTCATCAAGACCATAAATGGAGTAGAAGACACAGATAGGGCATACGAAGTGCCCTGCTGGATCAGACCAAGGGTCCATCTAGTCCAGCACTCTGTTCACACTGTGGCCAACCAGCTGTTGACCAGGGACCAACAAAGCAGGACACGGTACAACAGCAGCCTTTAAAACGTATCCTGTTCAAACTACTTTTTCAAAACATATTCTATTCACACTACTTTTTTTTTAAGAAACACCTACAACATTCAAATCCACATTTCTCTGCTTTCTCAAAAAGGAAATCTATGAGGAAGCGTACCAAAAGCATTAACAAATTTAGAGCGCAATCCTATGCATGTATAGACAGTAAAAAAAAAAAAATCCTACAACTCTCAGCATTCCCCAGCCAGTATGGCTGGCTGACAAATACTAGGGGTTGTAGGATCCTTTTCTGTCTAAACATGCATAGGATTGCACCCTTAGACTTGGTAGCAGAGAAAAATGAGACATCAGTCATTCCTTTTTCCCTCCTTCTCACATAACCCATTTCTACCGCTGCCTTCTCACCAGGGATCATCCCAGGATCATCCCTGTGCATGCAAATGACACACAGGGGATCCCGGGAGCAGGCAGGGAATATCCCTCCATTTGCCTGGGATAATCCTTAGGTGTAGAAAGGGCCATGGTATCCTTTTATCAGAAGGTTACCGTATTACAGCGTCCCCCAACATGGTGCCTTGCAGATGTTTTAGACAACAACGCCAATCATCGCTGCCCATTGGTCATGCTGGCTAGGGGTGACGGGAGTTGCCTTCCATACGTTTCGAACCACATCAGGCCGAGGAAGGCTGTACTAGATTGCATAACAGCCAGCCTTTTTCCTGGAGGCAAATGTTCATTACACTCATCCTCATTTTAATTTTTGTATGAAGTTGGATTCGAGCGAGTTTCCTAAACCAGACGTGACTCATTTCAATTGCATTCATGGCACAGCCAAGTGAGAAAACCTGCACACCTACTTACCCATTTTTACTGAACACCCTGAGCCACATTTGGATGTTTGGCCCCAACAAGCACAAACAATGCAGAGTAGTAAATGTGGAGAGCAGAACGGCAAATAAGAAGGTCTCCAGGACGGACCTGGAAAGAAAGGATGCGGCGACAAAAATCAGCGAAGCTATTTTAAAACACTGTTTGGCAAAGCCGACAGAAAGGACACAATAAAGAGTTTCATTTGTTTTGACTTCCACAAGGAGACAAACAGCATAACATGCAATACTACAGCGTCAGGATCAGAAAGATTTCAAACAGCAGCCGTGTTCACAATAAACTATAGTAATAGGAATGAGGTTAGCCTCTTCCTGAGCGTGCACCTTTCCTCCTCAAGCACAGCCACCACGAGGGACTCAGAAGTCCTTGCTTCCCATTTCAATGAACCACAGTTTACCATTACATCCAACCCTAAACTGTGGTTAATTTAAATTATGCCCTGTTGAAAGAAGCCAGCTTCAAACAGCATGGTTTCAAGTTGGCTCATTTCAAACAAATCTATTAAGGTATGCTTTAGGGTGGATTCCTGCATTGAGCAGGGGGTTGGACTCAATGGCCTAATAGGCCCCTTCTAACTCTACTATTCTAAGATTCTATGATTAACCAGAGTTTGTCAGGTTCAGACAACACGACAAACCATGGTCAATCAAATCCAAAAGTGAACGTTTCCAAACTCCACTTTATTATGTCCACCATGGACAGGGGTGGAGAGCACATAAGTTTGGGGGAAAGCTAGGCTCATTTTTGTCATGATAAACCATTGTCTACTGTGATATCCAAATGCAGCCAGTGCCACAAATATAACTAGTTCACGTAAGAAGTCTTTTGTTTTTTCACTCAAAGGTCCCACTCATGTTTACCCCTCCCAAAGACTATTTTCCAGTTTAAATAACTTGCCCTTGGAGAGTAATGAGCAGTGGCAATTGTAGGGATAGTTTCTGGAGCACACTGTCAAGAATTCACTACAAATTTATTTTATTTAGTTATTTATTTATCACATTTCTATACCGCCCAATAGCCGGAGCTCTCTGGGCGGTTCACAAAAATTACTGCTTTATCACACCCTCACTCAAGCATACTCCAATTTGTGTAATGCAAGTTTACTCTCTCGTTCATGCTTTCAAAATAAACTATTGCTTTAGGATATTTCCAAGCCTTAAATTCTTCCTTGTTATAGCACATTGTTTTCAAATGATACACACTCAGATTCTATAAGAGTTCAGGTGTGCTGGAAAGCCAGCCTCTAGCTCTGACTGAAGCAGCCAGTGCACGCCTAGGCTAGGGGGCAGCAACCTGGCATCCTCCAGACGTTTTGGACTACAACTGCCATCAACCTCAGCCAACATGGCCAATGGTCACTGATTATGGAAGTTATGGAGGACACCAGGTTGCCTACTCCTGGTCTAGGTTGTACCACTTCAGACTTCAGGTTGGCGGATGGGATGGAAAGTGAAATTTCCATCCAGCTGAAGACCTTTTTATTCTCTCAGTATTTTAATACTTAATTTTAACTTAAATTTGAATTTTACTGTTCTAACTCTGTAATTTAATCTTATATCAATTTTGCTGAGTGGTTTTATCCTGGTTGTGCTTTTTATACTGTATTTTGTATTTGTGTTTTTAACCTGTTGGTTGTTTTATTATGGTTTTAATTTTTGTGAACCCCCCCAGAGAGCTTCGGCTATTGGGCAGTATAAAAATGTAATAAATAAATAAATAAAGTTTAGAATGTTTTTAGGATGCTTTAAGGATGTTTTAATCATGTATGCTATGTTTTTAATCTGTTTTTAATGTGTTTTATATTCACTGATGTTCCCTGCCTGGATCCAAGTGGAGAGGCGGGTAAGAAATAAATTATTATTATTAATGAATGCTCTTCCATAAAACCAATGTTTTGTTCATTTCAGAGGAACATGCTATCCATGCAGTTTCAGTAGTTACCCCTTTACTTGTGTGAAGTTGACAGCAAAACAATAGAAATGTTTAGGAAATTAAGTTTCACTAATGCACTCCATCTGTAAAAGGGGAAGGGTTTTTTTAAGCTTGTTTTCTTAATTTACCCATTTTACACTGTATGCACATGTTGTATGTTTGGTGATCTGGTGTGTCGTCAGCAGACCAGATCATGTGCTTGTGTTCTTGATTCTGCACATAGTTCTACTTCTTGTTTTGTGCTGTTAGCACATATTAGTAGGGTGCATTGATGGCTGTGGTCTCCTCTGTGGGAGCCTACTTTCTTCTCAAATTAGGATTCCATTCCTGATTCAATCCTGTAAATGCACACCTGCAATCTGAAGTGGTTTACCTAGGGTGACCATATGGAAAGGAGGACAGGGGTTTTGTATCTTGTCAAGAGAGCAGGGCTCCTGCAGCTTTAACTGTTGTGACGAAGAGGGAATTTCACCAGGTGCTGCATGCATAACAATGACACCTGCTGAATTCCCTTTTCTATGCAACTGTTAAAAGATACAGGGGCCCTGTCCTCCCTTTCATATGGTTACCCTAGGTTCACCCCCCAATGAGAACTAGGCTACAGCTCATTGTGACTTATTTCCAAGTCACCGAGGATAAGATTGCAGTCTTAAAGGGTCCACTGTGGGGCATGGAAACCTGGGTCCAAATGACTAAACACAGAACATTCAGCTTTATGATTTACCATAAAGGCAGGATTTTCAGGGACTTACTCTATTAGCGGTGCTCCATAAAGGACGATGATTCCGTGGAATAGGATGCAAGACATGAAGAAGTACACACAGCATCTTAGGAACCTCGCAACCTTTTAAATAAAAGAAAGACACTTCATTATGTGTGTCATTGCATTAAGAGAGCATGATGCTTCACAGAGTACAACTCCGTGCTCCAAGGACCATACAACCTAAAGTTCAACACAGACAGGGGAAACAATGGATGTGGTGTGACAGGGCTAACCGGGCAAGGAATATGCATTATTAAGTGTTTTCTGGGTGTGCCTACAGGCCGTTGTCATATCGTGAGACTAATGGACTATGTAGTGATCCCTAATTGGCTATCCTCAACGGCTGCAGCTCTCTGGAAGATTAAACAGAAGTCTGCCCCAGTTCAATACCTAAGGACCTCTTTAAATCTGGAAATGCAAAGAACTGAACACCAGGCCTTATAAAATAAAGCTTTATGAGGTTATATCACTGCTACCCCAATTCTGCTTCACAGAGCAGAGAACCTGACTACTATTTAATGGTTTGACTGAATTGCACATGTCAATTAGAGAAAGGAAAATCTTACTCTCTGTAATAGAAATATGAGAACTTTTACAGTGCAATCCTACATGCATGTCTAGTTAGAAGTATGCCCCCACTGAGCCCAATGGGACTTATTTGCAGGCATCTATAGTATAAATATAGCCCCACCTGTATATAGGATTCATGGAGCACAAGAAGTGATGATAGCCATCAATTTGGATGGTTTTCAAAGGGGGCTAGAGAAATTCCTGGAAGATAAGGCTATCAATGGCTACTAGTACTGATGGCTAATATGCTACCTCCAGTATCAGAAGCAGTAGGGCCATGTACACCTTGGTGTGTTCCATCATAGCTCTACTTATGTTCTTAGGCTTGTACCCTTAGTTATTTACAGGGTATGATGGTAAGATATATTCTACTTTTTTGAGACAGAGCTGGCGTACAGTAACGCTTGAGACACTGAGCTTCAAGCTCAAGCGTCCTGAGTTCAAAACTGTTCTCAGCCATGAACTTATTAGACATCTGAAGACAAACCACTATTCTCTCAGCCTTACCTTCTCATCTGGCCTGCCTTACAGGACTCTTGTAAGGATTACAACAATAATGTATGTGATACATTTTAAAGACAATTACATTTTTACAGGATTAAGACTTACTTTGTGGGCAAGGGAACTTCTTCTAGTCGATGGATTTGGTTTAAGAACGATATGCAAAATGATGTTTACAGTCCCAACACTCGCTGCACAGATGCACAACCATGTCAGATGTGTTCCCAAGATTGAAAAGTTCTCCAAAAACAAAGCAGGAATGACAGTTGTGAGAATAATGAAAAATATAGTGATGACATTGGCAAAAAGCAGCCTCTTTATTTCTTTATCTTTCATGGTGTTCTCTCTTCAGTCACCACCTGTTGAGAAGCAAATTAAGACATTTGCGATTAAACATACTGAATGCAACGCTCCTTACAAAATGAAGAGATTTTGGAAGAATGGTAGCATGGAAATCTAAACTGATCCACAGTTTAACTTAAAACCACAGCAACTTCAAATTTAACTACAGTCATCAGTGCAACCTTAAAGAACAAGCTGCAACCTGATACATATGGACTTGGGAGTTAGTCCTGTTAAATAAAGTAAGATTCACATTTGAGCAAACAAAACACAGGATGAGGCTAGAGGGTACCTAGAAAGGTGACCAAAAGTAGAGGGATTGGGATGTAACAGGAACGCTTTAGCTGCAGAACTTCGTATCATAGTTTCAGAAGTTTAAATTAGATGATTCACTACGTTCCCACAAACTTTATGGGTTGGATCCAGATTTAAGCTGGTTCAACTGCACTGGCAGCCTACTTTGCACGTCAGCCTCTTAATGCTAACCAGAGTGTCAGGAGACCCTGCCAAATGGGAAGAGCTGTGTACGGGGAGGGGGGAATCAGCTATTGGGCGGTATAAAAATGCAATAAATAAATAAATCCCCCCAAAAATGGGTAGAGGGAACTTCCATAAACAGACCCCAGGCTCTCACGGAAGGTAGATCCTGGATCTAACCCTATAAATACATCCTGTCTGTGCTAAACGCTTCAACAACTTATTTATTTGTTCAATTTATACCCAAGGATATATTTTCTAATATGCTAAAATAAAACAACAAAACCTGCTCTTATACAAATATAGTACCCATGTGTTATTTAAACGGTTCATCTTATTAAGAATGTCTTTAAAGTCTACATTTGCAAGAAACTATAAATGAACCGCAGGGAAATAAATCCTCCACCAGACTTTCTATCATTATATCCTTTCTCTAGATCAGAGGTGGGTCGAAAGTAGACCTTCAGATGTTTTGGATTTCAACTCCCAGCATTCCTGCTCATTGGTCATGCTGGCAGTGGGGGCAAGCCAAAAAGATTTGAAGCCTGGCCTTCTTTCCACCCCTACTCTACAGAAGTTGGTGCCTTCAAAATTACTCGACAAGTTTTCCCACTAGATCAGATCCAGGCTCATACAGGTAGAGGAAAATGAGGATCACACAAGGTGGTGAAACAGATAAATTCTAAACAAATGGATAGAGTGTGTAAGGCAGACTTCCCCAATCTGCTGCCCTCCATATGGTTTTGACTACAAATCCCAGCTTTCCTGACCACTAGCCATCCTGGTCGGTGCAGATGGAAACTGTAGTCTAAAACATCAAGAGTACAGCACCATGTACATTGATGGTGCTATATAAATAAATAATAATAATAATAATAATACACCACGCTGTGGCAGATGGGAAAGGCTGGTGTAAGGATGGCAGAGGTTTACAGGGAAGAGAAACTGCACAGAGGCTGAGGGGGAAGCTGTGACGGCACAAAGGAGCAGCAGTTTTAAAGCCAGAATTAAATTGGTTCATGTGAAAGGAAACAGTTGGCAACCATTGCTTAGGAGTCCCTCAACATCGAGCCATAGAAATTCTTGCCAGTCCAGAGCAGAGATCTGCTCTCAACCACCCTGTGCTCTAGGGCACGTTAATTCCAAAGCACCTCTACCTCAGTTGTGTTGGAGTAGCTGCGTCAGGTGCAGACCCCCCCCCCCCCCGGCAAATGGATGCACCTCTGCATGAGTCACTGTTCAGAAGTCACCCCCTTCCAACCAACCTGCACTAGTGTGCGCGCAAGTGTAATTTCTTGTCTTTACAGTGGATATTTAATCAGGCTAGGGCACCAAGTATGCATGTTCAGGCAGGAAAAAAAGTCCTACAACTCCCAGTGTTCCCCAGCCAGCCATGCTGGTAGGGAGCATACTGGGAGTGGTAAGACTTTTTTTCTGCCTAAACATGCATAGGATTGCACCCCTAATTATTCTAACTATAGCATTACGGAAGTTGTATAGGGAGTTGTAGGGCTTTTTCTGCCTAAACATGCACAGGATTGCACCCCTAATTAAACCCCTACCGAGGGGGCTCTTTGTGAACGAATGGTGGGTTTCCCCCAACAAGTATAAGGAGCAGTAATGAGCCCAGCTTCCTTGGAAAGCAGTCCTGCCCGACCCCATGCCTTCCCTGTAACGTACAGCCAAAGGAGGGCGGGTTCTAGGATGCGGGCTGTTTTAGGAGAGGAGAGAGGCTGAACATCCAGACGGTTGGAGGCAGGAAACAGGGTTTCAGAGGGGACGGGGGCACCTCCACCATACCTGTCCGTCTTCCTGAAGCCAGTGGGCGGGGCTCCGCAAGAGCCGTCATAGGTCACAGGAGACAGACGCCATTCTGCCTCCAGCCACCGCCGTCTCCTACGAGACGCAACAAGCCGGTAGCGTCAGCTCGTCTTGGAGACGTCACGCAAGCGGCCGCCCCCTTCGGCGATCTCAGCCAATAGGCGCGGGAAAGGGCGTGGCGGAGGTGGGGAAAGGAGTGAGCCCGGAAGAGGAAACTCAGGCGGCCGCCGGAAGTTGAGAGGAGTTTGTTGTGTTTCTGTGGGGGTTGCATAACTGAATTTTGGCCATACGGCGCCGGTTCGGCTGTTTTGTTTTCGCAGGCTTCGTCGCGATGGTGTGCGAGAAGTGTGAGTTGATGGGATGGGAATGAGGGGGGGGGGGGTTTAGCATGTAACGTGATGAGAGGAGGGGAGGTTTAGGGTGTGACGTGATGGGAGACGTTTAAAAATGCTCTTGGTGGGAGGTTTCATGAGGCCTCAGGGTGGTTGTTCGCCCCCGACTTTGAGCGAGCGGCTCTTGAGCCGTAAGAAAACCATTCAAGGCTCTTATGTGCCCCTAAGCACTCGTCCATAGAAGAGATTGGCTGCTATGTCTCTGTATGAGCCCCTGCTAGTAGCCCCTGGGGAGGTGGATATCCATTACCCTCGTTGCATGAGCCACTGTTCTAGGCATGCCTCCTTCTTCCTAGCATTCGCCACTCGCCTGTCCCCATGGGAGGTTGTGTCTCTGAGTGAGTCAGTGCATGGGGCTCTCAGATCAGTGAGTCCTGCAGGAACCCAAGAGGATGAGCTTCGCTTCTGGGGAGTAAGGCATGCCTCCAGTCTGATTCAGCAAAAGCATGCCTCGCATCTCAGAAGGTTGGGAAACACTGCCTTGGAGCAGTTTGGAGGAGCAGCAGGATTTACTGTGAAATTTTAGTGAGTGTGTGTTGGGGGGCATTGATGCCTAGCATGGAGGATAAAGCTATCAATGGCTGATAATAATAATACCTGTTTGTTGCCCACCCACCCCCGAATCAGAGTTAACAGACTCCTGATTGCCAGTAGCTGGGATGCAAGAGAGGGTGAGGCATATTGCCTCCCACTTTGGGAAGGGAGGAGTTCTCATAGGGCACCTTGTGGAAAACAAGATACTGGACTAGATAACCCTTTGGTATGATCCAGTAGGGTTGTTTGTGTTCACGGCTGGAGACTGCTCAGCCTGGCAGACTTTGGAGTTCTAATAATAACACTTAATGAGTGCTTTAGGGTTTTCAAAGCATTTCATCTAGTGATCCTTTGTTAGATAGGTCAATATTATCCCCTTATTGTAGATGCAGCAGTGGGAGGTTGAGGCCGGAGCTGAAGGAGCGTGGCCAACTAGTGAATTTATTCCAGAGGCAAGATTGAAACTGGGGACATTTTGATGCATATTGACCATAGTAGTCTGTGGACTTCCTTATTCACAGGTACCATAGTAGAGACTGCTATTTGGTATTCTCTTAGCCCAGTGTTAGGCAAGCTGGTGCCCTCCAGATATTTTGGACTCCATAATCATTGGCCATTCTGCCAGGGGTTTATGGAGTTGTAGTTCAAAACATCTGGTTGGCATCAGGTTGCCAACTCCTGCCTTTCTGCTACATCAGAAGTTATGATGACCAATACACTGTGCCGCTGCACCTAGTTTACCTCTCCTCTTCTGAAGTGCCTCCCTGATTCTATTCAACTATTTATTTTATTGCCTTTTGCATAGGCAAACTTGTATACCAACCTATCTATCCACTTCAGTATTGTTTAAATTTTCATAAAATTTCAGTTGGATGTATACTGGTTGTAAACTTCTGAAAACAGAAACATAAGAAGATCCCTGCTGGATCAGATCAAGGTTCCAGCTAGTCCACAATTCTGTTCACACAGTGGCCATCCAGCTGTCACCCTGGGTATTGGGAACAAAAGTTATAGTTACAGCACAATCCAGTAGATGTCTACTCAGAAGTCAATCCCATTGAAATCCCATTCTTTGATTACCCATGTGAAAAATGCTATTTTCACAACATAACTATATATTCTTGATCTAATTCCTAAGTTGACTATGTGACTTGCTTTACAGTTCAATTGTAGTTGCACAGCAAAAAGGTTACTTTGTTTCATTCTAAGAACCTTCCTTTGTTCTCAGGATAACTAGGTGGGAAATTGTCAAAACCTAGATATCTAGGACTGGACCCCCATAATATGTGTTTCATCCATGAAAGCAATTCTGATCTTTCCTGGGCTTGCAGAGTGAATAAGGTGTCTTTATACACAGGAGGAATTCCTATGATTGCAACAACTGGGGGGAAATGCAGGTGTGATTACAGGAATTGCTGCTGACTATATCCATGCTTCATTTATGTAGACCTGCATGGGCCCACCTTACATCCATCATAATAACCTGCAAGTCCCAATTTGTCCAAATTCCCAACTGTTGTTTTCATAACTATATCCTGTTTTCTTAGACAATAAGTAACATACTGCACAAAACTGTTTATATTTATAGATAAGGAAGCCATACTGTGTTCAATGGGACCTATTCCTAGATAAGGTGCAGCCTTATTCATGTTTTATTGGTAGTAGGGTTCACTGAATTCAAGGGGACTTCTTTCCTTTCTTCACCCATAGCATCAGACTCCATGCATTGTTAATAGAGACCCACTTTTCATATGATGACTGTTTTCATATGGTGTCAATATGACTGTAGAATTCATAGAATGAAGTACTTTGCGTTACTGGTATTTTCTGGTGTGACCTCAGCATGTTATGCCCCTAAAGACTGATTGAAGCATCACAAACTTTATTCTGTATTTCTCCATAGGTGAGAGAAAACTTGGGACTGTAATTACACCTGATACATGGAAAGATGGTGCAAGAAACACTACAGGTACCTCGAAATTATATCTATCACTACAATGTATATCTATGTCTAATATTTTAAGATGTTTTCATACTTGCTCTTGAAGTAAATAAGTATGGAAATGGCAGTAGATAAAGTTCACAAATCTTTCCTTCAAGCTGCATTGTCTGTATCATTATCATCTCAATTGTCAGGTGCTTATATGTGATTGATTGTCTCATTGTATGTGCCTGTTCAGAAAAGAAGCAGCACTTTCTAATGAAGATGTAATCATTCCAAATAGAACCTCCTGTTCTGATGTTTAGCATTGATCATTAGACAATCAGTCCACAGCGTTACCATGTATATGGTAATTCTGATATTTGTACCTGTCGGGATACCACTGGAACACTGCAGATTAGCCCTCCTTGAGAATAGTCTTTGGCCTTAATTTATAATATTTAGCAAATTATTTAGACTAAACAAACTATTTTTGATTTTAGAAAGTGGTGGGAGAAAACTAAATGAAAATAAGGCATTGACGTCAAAGAAGGCAAGGTAATTGATATCTTAATATATTAAGCAAGACATTTCGACTACTGGAAAAAATGCTTTACCTATCTCCAGTTCTTGCATTCCCCCAGATTTCCCCTCTTTCTATATCCCCTTTTGTTCTCCCCACCCCATCCCCACGCATGCGCATGCAAATGTGTTCCTGTCCTTTATTCTCACTCACTCCACCAACAACTTTCTCTAGTCTAGAGTGGTTCTAGTGCTTCCTCCCCACTTCTCCCTCACTCCATGTGTCCCTCGTTGCGCTATTGACACTTGGCTGTTACTATTATAGGGTGCCTTTTGACTTTGCTGCTTTTTGTTTCTTGTGCCCTCCTATGCTCTCCTTAGCTCTCCCCACCTTGCCTCTTGGCCTGTTGCTACCAGTGTTGCCTTTGGTAACTCTGTGGTGAGAAAAAATAACCGTGGAGATGAGGCTGTATGGCTAGAGTACCTGACAAAGCAGAGAGGAATCGGTAGCTGCAATGGCTGAATGGTGATGGTGTTGTGAGGCCCTGGGACTGGGAAGGAGGCAGTATCACTGCAACCCTTTCCCCATGATTTGTGAAGCTTTTCATTTTTATCTCATGGTCCTCCAAGCAGGAGGATGGCAGAAGTAAATGCAGCTAGAGCAGCTGGTTTTTATCCCTCACTTGGTTTTCAAACCATTTTACAACATCTATCATGCATACATTTTCTGGGAGGGTTTACCCATTTGTAGTAGAGGAGTGAGAAGAAATTTTTGGAAAACACATGATGAATGCATAGTTGTTTGGAAGATGTTGATGTACAAAGTAATGTACACTTGTAGATCAAAAGTGAATAACTGCATTTGTTCTGTTTTTATGCAACTGAAACTGGGAAGTGTCTTTTTTGGGGTGTCCTTATTAGTTGTATCCATCTTTTGTCCAGCCCACTTTCCCTTGTTCCCATATATTTCGAACTATTTTACAGTCTTTTCCTGGTCACCCAACTGAATTCCTAATGTCCCTATTACTTCAGAACTCAGACAAGTCAATCACTGAGCAAGTGACCAAGTTTTTGAACTTGGCCATTTCTATCAGATCCTCTATGATTACTTGTCCTTTTAGTAGTTAAATATATGCTCAGTCCTTTTCTATGTATCTTGCTGGAATGGTCTATTGACTGAAATAAAATTGTTGTTATATGAACATTTCTGAAAATAGGTAATTCAGCTATTTTTGTCTTTCTAGGTTTGATCCTTATGGCAAAAACAAATTTGCAATATGCCGAATTTGTAAAAGTTCAGTTCATCAGCCAGGCTCTCACTACTGCCAGGGATGTGCATACAAAAAGGGTGAGACATTTGTAATAAAATCTTTGGTTATTAATTTGTTCTTGTTTACCCTTAAGTATTTTATACAGTGACAAACAATAGTAGATATGCATTGAATCGGCTGGGCTGGAAAAAGAGGTTTCACTTTGCTTGTGCTTCTCATTAATAGGTATCTGCGCTATGTGTGGGAAGAAAGTCTTGGATACGAAAAACTACAAGCAAACATCCGTTTAATTATATACCGTGCCATTTTTAATGAACAGCTTTGCGTTTAAGAACAGTTGTTGAACGTTATCAACATTGGAATTATTACTAAGTTTAAAGACTTCTTCAGAATTGCATGGGGATTTAGTTGCATTGTGTTAGTTCTGATTTTAAACCTGGATAAACAGTCTAACTCATGCTTCTGTGAATTTGCAGTAAGAGAGCCCTGGTGTATTCTGGTAATTTGATATGATCACAGTCATTTAGATTTTTGGTACATGAAAGAGTGATCTGCACTTAATGGTGTATATTGGAGAAATATTTAATGTCTAGTTTATCTAGATATATAATTAATTTAAGTAGCACATTTGTGTTATCGGTTTCAAATCTCAACTTGGAGAAAATTTTAAAAGGCAGCAAATATATTCCAGCTTTTACAGTTACTCTGCAGTATCAGGAATTAGAAGTTGCATTGTGAGTTGCTGCATCCATCAGCAGTAGAAGAGCTACTGATGAAATAAAACTAGCATTAAATGATTCATTATGCAAGTTTACATGTGAATGTATTAAAAAAAAATGCATAACTTGTGACCCACCAAGCCAACCACAGCTCACTTGAAGTTCTGTAAGGTTTCTGTGATCTGCGTAGAACGGCAAAAACAAAAGCTTGTTGAGCATCTGGCAGATTGCAATACATGGCTACTGCGCTTTATTCAGCTTGATGGGTCTCACATTCCAAGGACCTAATGTGTAATAAATGTGCTGTCACTTATTACTGCCACTATTATTACTTTCCATCTGTTTATTTTATTTTTTTGGACTGAAACGTAAGATTGAATTAAATCTTTTAGCAAAAACGATCCTTTGCCCTCATGTGAAAGTGCTGTGGCATTACTTGAATATAGAGGAGAAACTGTACATAAAATATTTCCATTTGTTGCATTAAAACAAAGAGTGACTGCCCATGTTATTTGGGGTTTTTTAGTGTGTTTTTCTTATGTATGCTGTTCTTGCTTCCAATGTTACAGCAAGCTAACCTTGACCCTTTTGGTGCTCCGTAGCAGCTCCAGGTGCCGTTTGATTTGCCCCGCTAAAATTATTTTTTTTACACTGATTATTTTAGTATTGTTTTAATTTTTGTGAACTGCCCAAAGAGCTTTGGCTATTGGGCGGTATAAAAATGTAATAAACAAATAAAATAAATTTGGGGGGAGTCCCCCTGAATTTTGAAGGACTTCCCACCCCTGCTTTAGATAATATATGGAGATCTTGTTTGTTTGTTTAGATGTGATGTTAACCCTTTCATCATTTTGTATAAATTCTGTTTCAAACAGTTGGAATTCTATAACAGTATGACTATAGAGAATCATAGAACAGCAGAGTTGTAAGGGGCCTACAAGGCCATCGAGTCCAACCCCCTGCTCAATGCAGAATGAATGGATAGCTAGAAAGAGTCACTGTGCCACTGGAATATAAACATTGTGCTGGATGCTTCGACGCACAGCTTGCAGAACTTATGAAAAGAAATCGGCCGCAAGAGACTTGGAAAGCAGCCAAGCCAGATCGCAGTTTCCCTGGGTTAACGGGAACCAATGTATGATAAGAAACTAGGATGAAGAACAGCTGTGCGTTTCCAAAGCAAAGATGCCTTATCTTCTCCAGACTGCGAAGAGCACCGAGCCAGATGACACAAGCCTGTGCAAGAAAAGAAGCCTCTGGAAGAAAACCCCAAGTTTGTAACATATAGAGACCTCCAATACAAAATTGCTGAAACCTCTCTGACCATCTGCTGACAGCCTGTGGTTGAGAACAAAGGGTGTGAAAAGAGGGGGGTTGAGCAGCTGATCTCATGATAGCTGCGGGGGGGGGGGGGTAGTATAAGAACTAAAGGCTGGAAACGGCATCTTCGGAGCAACTTTGAGGCAAGAACCCTGCAAGTACATGGAACAGTGAGATGTTTGCTACAGCCCCACTCCACATCCTTCCTCCAGGGTCCCAGACTGGCCGTCTGGCTCAGCCAAGCAACAACATGGCTAACTGTCACCCTTCCTGACGGAGTGTACAAGAGAGAGAGAGAGAGCACACGCAAAAGAATGATTTGGCCTTTGTATTTAAATAAATAGGCCGTTCTTGCTTTTATAGGAGTCTGACTAATTTTTGTTAGTCAGGCTTTATGCACGCACAAAAAGGTAGTCACCAAGTTCATCACTTGACCCTGCTCATCTGGGCTACTATAAACTAGAATTAGTTTGCCATTTTTAGAGGCCAGAGATTCCTACGCCCCCCCCTCTTTATACCCTTTCAAAGGCAATAAGTTTTAGTTTCCTTATGCTTTTGATTGATTTTTGGTTCTGCTCTGCTAGCTACTGTTGTTTTTAGCTGCTTTTCCATTTTTATTTTTAAATGCTTTTGAATACTGCGTTGCTGTCGTACTCCGCTTTGAACCTTTTTGTTGATGAAGCAAGATCTACTTTTTCCTAAATAAATATAACTGCAGACCTAAACACTGGATTGTGGTGTCCTGGATTTTAAAAGAAACCTCCATCCAATGGACCAGCACTAGTGCCTGAAGCACTACTTTTAGTGGAAAAGCAGGATATAAGTACATTAAACTAAAATGGACTCCTATACTCTGATGTGCATAGTTGCTTGCCACCCTCTTTTTCTCTAGCCATAGTTTATTTATTTATTACATTTTTATACCGCCCAATAGCCGAAGCTATAGTTCCTTTAGACCAGTACTGGGATTTATGTTATATCCCACTTTTTCCTCCAAAAAGACCAAGGCAGTGTACATGATCCTTCTCTTAGTTTATCCTCACAATAACCTTGTAAGGTAGGTTAGGCTGAGAGTAAGTGACTGGCTCAAAGCCACCTAGTGATACGGATCTCCTAAGTCCCAGTCCAAAACTCTAACGCCGGCTTCAGGTTTTTGAGGGCTCTTGGGCAAGACACCCTCAGTCGCCCGCTCCCGCAGTGAATCTTCTTCCTGCTGTCGACACCACTTGCTATTGCTCCTGCTCTTCCTTATCGTTGCTACCGCTTGCTTGGTGGGTAGGGAGCAAGTAGGCAATGCCTTCTACTGCTCCTCCACCCACTGGTGTCTGGGCCAAGGAACAAGCAGGCTGCAATGGAGAAGTGGGGGAGCAACTCCAGGGAGGTCTTGCTAGTGGCCCCCTGCTGGGGTGTGTTTCCTTGGCCAGTGCCGAACCATGCCTAGCTTTGAGGCCGGCCTTGCAAGCTGCTAACTAGTACACTGCACTGGCTCTCACAAAGTACAGGCTTTGCCTGGAGGGCCCTTGGGTTATCTCGTATATCAGTGAGGATATTTATGTGTGCATTTTGTCCTAGAGTGCTGTGCACTAATGTTGGTCTTGGGGTTTGAGACAGTATTACCACTGTAGTGTAGCTGCACAACTTCTTCACCCGCTTGGAATTCGCAAAAGGCTTTGCGTGACACAATTGTACTTGTGCAGTTTACATTCTTTGAGTCATCTCTTTAGAGAGTTCAGGGGTTACTTTATGCAACAGAAACCACTGTGGATCAATTTGCCAAAGGAATAATAACCAAAATATTAAGACTGCTTCCACCTAGTCCATGATTGACTACGGAATTATGGGATTGTTGCCCTGCCTCATACACGCGCTGGTGCTGCCCTTGCGTGTTGTAGGAGCAGACTGGATACACGCACACATTCACAGCACAGGTAAGAAAGTGAGCTGGGTTCATGTGATTTTTTCTCCATGCGACGTTGGCCTTGCCCCAAAGGGCATTTGTACAGGGCGTCTGATTCATACAATATTTAGGGAGAAGAGTACCACTGGAGGCTGGAGTCTCCCATGTCAGTGGGGCAGTGAATGCACTCCGGGTATCAGAACTCTAAAGGAGCTCTCCAAGGTGCAAAGACTGGTCTTGACTGAAACCCGGAGTGGATTCACCACCCTACTGACATGGGAGCCTCCACTAGTGAAGGGGCTACCTCATTCCCCCACTCTGCAAGGAGAGGGGGGGGGCAGCTCATGTATGAACTCAGTCTGAACCATAGATCTTGCAACATCCATTTGGGACTAATCAGTAGAGCTATGTCACCACCTCAAGTGCAGAGACGCTTCGCTGAGGGCAGGAAACAGGTCCAAAGCGCTGCCTTCTAGATCCATTCAGGATTAAACTGACAGCAGTTCTAAAAACATGGTGCTAATTTTGCCAGCGGTTGATTTTATTCTGTCTGTGAGACATTAGCATTGCCGTGCTTTTCCAAACATAGGACTCTTTGTTGTCAGCGTTAATTATCGAGACCTTAAATTTTTTTTGATCAGCAGGCAGTGGCTCCACCGTGACTGCATGCTGTCATTTTGGACAAGACGCTCCGCTCTGGCATTCGCCAGGTCGCGCAGTAACGCTGCGGAATTTTGCATCGAAAGGGGAAATCCCTTGCAGGGAACAGAGAGAAAGATCTGGGCAGGAAACCAAAAGGCTTGTTTTTTGCAGCCTTCACGTTGAAGGCTTATTAAGAATCTTTTGCTAGCGCCCAATGCATTATTCAAAAGCTTATGTAACAGAAAACCGAGAGCAACAGTAGAATTTTCCCCATCCGTTTCCAAAAGACGGCCAGCCCATCATGTGGTTGATCAGTTATGTAACAGCGATCGGCTGCCAAGTGTAAAGAGATTTATGTTTTCCCAGTCTGGTGTTTCCCTTGCCTAGGTACTGCTTGTTCCTCGGAGAAGGCTAAACCTGTTGCGCTTGGCACTTTAATTGAAAAAAGATTAATCCGTATGCCGAAGTGGAGTTTAATTCTTCAGAGTCACATTTAAACCAAGCTATGGTCTTCACACAATGCAGAGCATATTATGCCCCAATGGGATAAGCGCCTAGAGGTGTCTTGCCAACACAACAGCCATCGCTAGTGGATCAAATTCTCCTTCCTACTTACTCAACACACACACACACACACACACGAAAATCTGTTCCAGAGCAGAATTTGGAGTGTTTGAGGGGCTGCAGTGGTGAAGGGAAACTTCCGAGTGGAATTCCAGTCGCACAACATCAGATCTAGCCTTTTTTATATTTTTCCCTTTGCATCATAGAGCATATTTGGCTGCATCTCCTCCTCCATCTCCCCCCTCTAGTTCTTCCTCAGAACCATTTTGCCATTTGGAGAAGGTAGGCTAAAATAAGTATACCCAAACTGTTCTTCATACATGGACGGAGGAGTTTAAAATAATCACTTCAATACATATCTCTAAACAATGTATTTACTTACTGCATTTCTATACCACCCAATAGCTGAAGCTGATTAAGTACCAAGAGCAAGGAAGACGAACACGTAATTTATACGAACCTATACTTACTCCTATGCTGCTGGACTTAGATCATGGGCATGCCGTGGAAGCTGGTGCACCCATTTCAGTGAGGCAGTGAATCCACTCTGGGTTTTAGTCGGAGCCACTCAGAATGCGAAAGGAGCTATCCAAAGTGCTGGACTCTCTCCCCAAAATGGGTAGTTTGAGGTATTTGTCTTAGACAAGACATGGTACTAGTATCTAATAAACACCAGCGCTAGCTTTGAGAAGCAATTTTCGAGTAAGTGAGACAGGAACAGTATCGTAAAAACTTGTAGGAGGGCCTAATAAAAGTCATCAAGAAGTGTCAGCTTGAGATTTTGTTTTGGGGGAGAGGAGTTAAACCAGAGGTGAGGAAAAGATGTTGCTGGGAAAGGACAGTGTAGAAGCTCATTCTGCAATACGTTATAGAGTCCGGAGCCTCCAAATGTTTTGGACTACGTTACCCATCGTCCCCAACCTTTAGCCCTCCCGGCTTGGGGTGGTAGGTGTTCTAGTCTCCACCACATTGGGGAAGCCGTTGTAGTCTTGTGGTGATGATCCAGGGGGCTCTTTGCAGGCTATTTACATCGGTTTAGGCCCAGTGCAAAAGATGACAGATTGCACCAAAGCGTACTGCCACAACAAGTGTGCCGCTACTGATTCAAGTTTAATTTGTTTTAGGTCGTCGTGTTATAACGCAAATCAAAGAAAGAACAAGGGCACCAGCAGCAGCAATGCATAGTCATTTTTAATCTTTTGGTTACAATACAACTCTATAGTGAATGATTGAGCACGAAACATTGACAAAGTTGGAAGCCAAGCCTTTTGCTCTGTACTGCAAGCATTTCATAACTCCAATAGTACAGTTTGTGTGTGTGTGTGTATAATCATATGCATTGTAGCACCACATTTAAGCAGTTATTTTCTTACTATTTTAAAAAAACCTTTTGGGGAGAGGAGGCCTCCCATGTCATTGAGAACAATAGGAGTTTCTGCTGGTGGAGTGTGTGTGCACAATTCACAGTATGCAATACCTGATGGAGCCCTTCTCCCAGCCCTCCTCCGGGTGTCTCCTCCAAGAGAGACTCTGTGGTCCCGTCCCCACTCCCACCCCCATTTATGGAATGAACTCCCCAGCGAGGCCCACCTGGCACCAACATTGTAATCTTTTCTGCGCCAGGTTAAGACCTTCTACTCCCAGGTATTTGGCAGCATATGATAATTTTCTAATCAGGTCATGGAATATAGTTGTATATGTTTTGTGTGTTTGTGCTCTGTTTATTCATTTATAGCTAAATCATTTCTATATCATGCATAATCCTGTATTTTTAAGGTTTTTAACCTTTGTAAACTGCCCAGAATGCTTTGGCTATTGGGCGGCATAGAAATAAACGAAACAAAATTACATGATTGTACAAAGAGCCACTTGGTAGACATCAGTTGCAGTCCTGTTTCTCCCCACTCCCTTCCCCCAACCTATTACATTAGCCTGTCCCCCAACATGGCACCTGCCAGGTGTGCTGGGACTACAGCTCCCACCATCCCCAGCCAGCACAGCCAAAGGTCCTGTTGGCTGTGGGTGATGGGAGTTGTAGTCCGACCCGTCTAGCTGGTGTAGGGGCGGCTGTATTAAGCACACTATAAAAAAAGCGTATCTATGAGACAGAAGCTTTCCATTTAACAAAGGAATATTCTGAAGGAAATGCCAACCCATTCGGTATTATGTCAAGTCACTAGATTTCTATAAGGCACATTTCAAGTTGTGCTCTACAGTTCTTCGAGCATAATGCAGCAGCATTTACAGTACTTACATTGCATAAAGACATATAGCCCAAAAAGTTTTGCAAAGGGAGTGGGGAGACATTTAGCAAGGATTCTAGCTAAACATCTGAATTAAAGAAGAATTTCCAATTAAAAACAAGTTTCGCTCAAACACCACAATAAGCATAATGTTGCAAAAATGCACAGAAAAAAAGTTGTACTGTGTGCAATGCAGCTTAATCCGCGGTAAATGTGCAGATGATTACAGACCTAGGGATCCTGCCGCCCCTTACGTTAAGGCTACATACATTAAGGCTACATACAGGCACTGCAACTCAGCTAGCACCCACCAGGTAGAAAAGGGTTCCATGCACCCATCCTGAGGTAGACGAGGAACCATGCATCCAAATGCATAGTGCGTGAGTGGTTCCTCCCCTCCATGCAGTTGTAGGGCTGTGGGCACATATCCCAGCCTGAAAATTGGCAGTCGAGCCTGGATTTTCTGTAGGCCCTTTCTCTACTTGGGTCTCCAGAGGCAGAGCTCCAGCAGTTGTGAGGGCAGAGTTGCATTGGGGCTACTACTGTGCAGACGTTGGACTTCAAGCTCTATTGTCCCTGACGATTGGCCCTACTGATCTGGAGACCGAAAGTTGCAAGCCACTTGGGCAAGAGGGGGTGGCGGGGAGGGGAGCAGAAATCGTGTAATGCGGCGGCGATCTTCCTTGGTGCCCTCCAGATGTGTTGGGACTCCAACTCCCTAAGCCTGGCTGGGGGATGCTGGGAGTTGAAGTCCAACCCATCTGGCTGGCATCAAGTTGGGGAAGGCTGTCTGATGGGCAAATCGACATCACAGACATGCAGCACAATCCAATATATTTTACCTGGAAGTCCAAGTGAGTTCAAAGGGGTTTACTCCTGAGTAAGTGTGCAAAGCAGAACAGTCATTCATTTCCCCCAGACTCCCAGGGAATTGTAGCATGATTGTAACATAGATATATATTCTAATGACATCCATGAGAAGGACTAGCATTTGTAGTCTTTTAAAAATAGTGCTTAGGGGAAGGGGGCGTGGCAAATTGGGGAAGGCCAGATTTGGCCCATAGGCCGGAAGTTTTGCACCCCTGATCTAGCCCCAAAATGCGCATTTAAAAAAAATGTGCATTTCAAAGTGCACTGTAAAAAACAAAATAGACATTTTTGAATGTGATCGCAAATTTGGGGATTTGCGAACATTTCACGAAAAGCAGCACTCCTGCTCACATTCTGTGAACAGAACATGTCCGCAC
Organism: Elgaria multicarinata webbii; assembly: GCF_023053635.1. NCBI lineage: Eukaryota > Metazoa > Chordata > Lepidosauria > Squamata > Anguidae > Elgaria > Elgaria multicarinata. Next base: position 23,835,504 of record NC_086174.1, on the reverse strand, counting down.
GATTTGTGAACAGAAACTAAATTCTCGTACACCCCTAAGCTAGAGTGCCTGGTTTCTTTTCTATAAAATGGAGCCAGGTGCTTGCATTGCCAAGTGAATGTTTAACAACATTCTAAGGTGTTACCCGGAAGTGAGAACAAAGCTGTGATGCAGTTCTTGCTTTCTTTTTCCCCCCTTTACTACACAGGCTCTGGAAAAACTGGCTCACATAAGGCAATTACATTTTAGCAATTGGTTTTTAGTGTGGCATCCAAACCCACACAGAGCCACAAGCTGCTGCCGTTTAATTCTTGATCAAGGTGAGAAATTCCTCCCTGGTTTTTGGATCTTCCCGCAAGACTCCCAGCATGGCACTGGTGACGGTTCTGCTGCTCATTTTCTGAACTCCCCTCATGACCATGCACATGTGCCTGGCAAGAACATTCAAAGAGGTATTTTCAGTCTCAGAAGGTCAGCGGAATAAGCTAGTAATATGTATGCCAAAATAGCAGCCACATTGCAAACAGCAATGGAGAACCCAAATATGTCTACGTAAAAGTAAGACCATCCAAAGTTGGGGTGTCCTCATCCTGGTTGGCACCGCTCCCACACACACATTAGGATTCTTCTGCCCAAGACATGCTCAAAACCACAACACAGTTGGTGTATCCCAATCTCAGTTGTCTTAAAGTTGTCTTAGAATCGTAGAATAGTAGAGTTGGAAGGGGCCAATAAGGCCATCGAGTTCAACCCCCTGCTCAGTGCAGGAATCTACCTTAAAGCGTACCTGTCCAGCTGCCTCTTGAATGCCTCTAGTGTGGGAGAGCCCATGACCTCTATACATAATTGGTTCCATTGCCGTTCTGCTCTAACAGTCAGGAAGTTTTTCCTGATGTCCAGCCGGAATCTGGCTCCCTGTAACTTGAGCCCATTATTCCGTGTCCTGCACTCTGGGAGGATCGAGAAGAGATCCTGGCCCTCCTCTGTGTGACAACCTTTCAAGTCTTTGAAGAGTGCTATCATGTCTCCCCTCAGTCTTGTCTTCTCCAGAATAAACATGCCCAGTTCTTTCAGCCTCTCCTCTTCCTTTATACTTTTTGGGTGTCCTTCCTCCCCATGGAATGGAGCTGTGGAGGCATCCATTTTGAGGTGGGCGACAGGAGGAGGGTGAGGAGAGAACGGAGCTCCTTATATCTTCCCCACTGACAATCCCACCCATCTATTTCCACCAACCCCAGGGAAAACTAGGAGGAATTTTCATCCAATGCTGGCTGGGGAATGCTGGGAGCTGTGGGGCTTTTTTCTGTCTAAACATGAGCAGGATTGCACCCTAAATTGAATAAAGAATAGCGAACTTACGACGCTTCGATGACGACAGCTACACCAACAGGTTTCAGAACTTCAGTAATTGCCAAGGCAATCTGCTTGGTAAGGCGCTCCTGGACTAGAAAAAGAAGTGGGGGAAGGCATGGTCTTGAATCAGCGGCTCACTGCATTTTAAGGAGAAGGAGTACTATTTTCAGACTTGAGTAAGTTAAGTCTGGGCTGAAAGTTCTCAGCTGAATTTGGAGGACCTTTCACAGGCAAAGGGGAGGGGAAAAACTGCCTCCCCCTGGTGAATCTGGGGCAACCTTTTGTGTTGGACTGCAGCTCCCATCATTCCCAGCCAGCATGAATGATAGGACTTGTAGTCCAAAACATCTGGAGGGCGCCAGCTGTGAACGGATGATTTGGGGCATGGGAAGCAATGGCCACTAGTTGCTCCCCTAAGGCTCTTCCCAGCTGACAGCCACCATCTTAGTTTTCCCTGAATGCCCTGGAAGGACATGATGACATGGCATGGTAACATCCCAAGGGGCATTCTGTGGATTAAAAAAGGGACACTCTACTGGCTGCTGCCATTTGCCCCACTTGAATTTCCCGGGGAACAACAGGACGTAGCATCATTTTGGGATATTCAAGGGAAACTAAAATGGTGGTTGTCAGGCAGGAGTAGAACTATTGAGTTTTACTTAGGGTGACCATATGAAAAGGAGGGCAGGGCTCCTATATCTTTAACAGTTGTCTTGAAAAGGGAATTTCAGCAGGCATCATATGGAGAACCTGGTGAAATTCCCTCTTCATCACAACAGTTAAAGCTGCAGGAGCTATACTAGAGTGACCAGATTTAAAAGAAAGCAGGGCACCTGCAGCTTTAACTGTTGCAATGAAGAGGAAATTTACCCAGGTTCTTTATATACAAATGACAGCTGCTGAAATTCCCTTTTCAATACAACTTAAAGATACAGGAGCCCTGCCCTCCTTTTCATATGGTCACCCTATTTTACTATTCCACCCCCACCCCACACAATAGCCCTCCAAATAATTTTCCCTCTGAGGAGCCCAGCTCCTGTTTTCTGGATGTCCATGGTCTCCTTCCTAATTAGGAAGCAAGCTAAGAAGAGGGACAAGCACCAAGACACAACAGGAAAGCCAATTCAGAGGGAGGGCAAATCAGAAGTGATTGAAACAATGATCCCACAACAGAGATTCAGCAAGTGCAATGAATCAGGCTGAGACCCATAGGAGCATTAAACCAGGTGTAGGCAGCCTTCACTTTTTGGGGATCTACCCTGACTCTTACTAGAATAGCAAGGCCCACTGACCAGAGCCAGAAGCAAAATAGTGGCTCTGGGTTGTGTGGGGTGGGGGGATACATACACTTCATTTTACATGAGAATCCTGAGGTCCAACAGCCAGAACCAAGTGCAAAATAATGACTCAGAATGGTGAACATAGAATCGAGGAACAATGCTCCCTTACAGCACATGCTGAGCCTATGAATTGGTTTTCAGTACTAGAACTGAGCTCACAATCCTTTCATATACAAACACACTCCAGGATTTCCCTTTTCTTCCTTTCAACAACCTAATGGGAGGTTGTTCTCTGCTATCTTTTTTTTTAAAGTGTATCTAATACCCTGCAAATCATCCAGAGAAGGTTCCCCAACCTGATGCCTTCCAGATGTGTTGGGACTGCAACTGCCATCATTCCCAGCCAGCGTGGCCAATAATAACCAAGAGAATTACCAGCGCATCCCAATTTGTCCTCTACCCGATCCAGCTTTAAAACATTTAAGTAATTTATTTCTCACAGCAGGGCACACTGTTCAGGAATTCACATCTTAGAGCAGCTGGACCCCATCTGATGCCCCCACCCCAGATTATAACTCCCAGAATTCCTGACCATATTGCCCTGCTGCCTGGGGTTAATGGGAGTTGAAGTCCAAAACATCTGGAAGGCAGCAAGTTGAGGGGGGCTGTGGTAGAGTGACTCTTAGAGGAGACATCGGAGTGAACCATAGGAGGTAACAAGCAAGCCGAGTAGCAGAAAGGGTACAAACCTTGAAGCCTTCGGCTAAACATTTCAACAATTCTGGATGGAGAAAAGAGGGACACAGTAAGAAGGAGATAAACAGCAGGGCCTTAAAACGAAGTCAGCCACCTTGCACAGCAGAATAGCAATTGTTAACATAACTGCAGGATGGGAAGAGGTGAGCTTGTTTATTGGCAATCCCAAACTGCAGCTGAGAAGCCTGTACCTCAGGCTGGGGAATGTATGGCCCTACGGATGTTCTTGGACTGCAACTCCCATTATCCTTCACCATCGGCCATGCTGGCTATGGAAGATGGGATTTGTAGTTCAACAACATTTGGAGAACTGCACATTTGCCACCCCTGCCTCACATATGCCTCATTGGCATCCTACTTCGAAAGAAGTGATATAACTTCTTTTGAGTGTTGAGGCTCCAATTCCACTGGCATCCCCTCAAGCTCCTCCCAGCTGGTGGCTGCCATTTTAGTTCCCCCAGAATTCCCTGAAACAGCACTATGTCATCACCATGCCACCTGACATAACAAAATGTGGACCTGGGCAAGGCACAGCAAACAAAAATACACTTCCCTTTACTTCATCAACTTGTTGCAAAACATAGAATGAGGATACTCCCCTGTATACTGTCCTTTCATAGGAACATAAGAAGAGCCCTGGTGGATCAGACCAAGGGTCTATCTAGTCCAGCACTCTGTTCACACAGTGGCCAGCCAGCTGTTGACCCTGGACCCAGAGGATGCTCAGGAGACAAATGTGATCAAAGCAGAAATAATCCCACCATCCACAGTAACATCCCACAGGATGTACAAGGTTGTTCCCAACAGGAAATCTAACCTCTGATTTTACAAATAAGTAAATGACCAGTGATGTACATAAATGGATTTAAAAACATAAGAGCTTTGTCGGATCAGACCAAAGTTCAATCTAGTCCAACAACCTGTTTCACAATGCAGCCAACCAGATGCCTGCAGGAAACTCACAAGCTGGACATGAGTACAGCGACACACACACACCCATGTTCCCCAGCAGTTGTTGTACATAAGCATATTGTCTCTGATACTGGAGATAACATATAGCCATCGTGACTAATAGCCATTGATCGCTGTATTCTCCAGGAATTTGTCTAATCCCCTTTAAAATCATCCAAGTTGGTGGCTGTTGCTATAGTTTATGCCATAGTTTAGCTATGTAATACATCATCAAGTACTTCCTTTTATCTGGCCACCACTACACCTTGTGGCAGTGAGTTCCATGAGTTAATTATAAGAATGTAAAATGAATAATACGAACCTTGCAAGTTTGCTTAAGCCAACCACTTTCTTCCTTGGTAAGTATCCAATGTGCACCTGCATATATGTTCAAGAGACAAAGGACGATTAAAATACATGTTCAAAATTGTGATTCACATGATGGCCTTTATGTCATTTTATTTATGTATTTATTTATTTATTACATTTCTATACCGCCCAATAGCCGGAGCTCTCTGGGCGGTTCATCTCGCCATGATTTCCCCTGAGTCGTGCTGCACAAATGTGGGACGTAGTAGGACTTTTTTACTGTCTAAACATTGCACGGGATTGCTCCCTTCATGAATTATCTTTCCTCAACATGGTGTCCTCCAGATGTATTGAACTGCAAACTCCCATTGTTCCCAGACAGGACAAACCGAGAGTGGCTGGCTGGGGATGCTGGGAGTTGTAGTCCATCCCATCTGGAGGATACCAAGTTGGAGAGGGATGTCCTAGCCACTAAAACTGCAGTTCTGAATCCTGGATAACATCCCACTTACTTCAAAGGGAATTAGGGATTTGCGTTGGTTTCAGCACCACAGTCTGCCTGTCTCATTGGACTCTAAGGGCAAGTACAATCGAAAGAACCTTCTTCCCAAAGCACTTGGGAATCCTTCCTTGAATCCCAAAACAATTCAACCTCTATTGCTTTTATTAAGATGAGCTTCTCTGGGGATTCTTGGTGGCCTTAGAGGCAAAATTTGTCACCTCAGAAAGAAACCAACAAGGTATTAAATCTAACCAAACAAAAAACAGTTCCTCGCTTTTGTTGGGATGCCTGCAGCTCACTACAATCCAGTGAGTAGAGCGGACTAGAAGTCATCCAAAGAACTCTGAACTACAGAGAATTTGTAGCTTCCTAGACAAGGGCCTTATCCCAAGTCAGACTTCTGGTCCATCTGGCTCAGGGCCAAAACAGGCATTGGGCCTATTCACATGATCACGGTGGGGATAGGGAGGTAGGGGGACTACACTGAAGGGAGCGCTAAGAAAACCACAATGTGCATGATGCTCACACAACCACGCAGAGCAGCATGGTTTCCTCACCCATCCCTGCACCGTGGTTCCTTCATTGTGCTTCCACGGCTGTGGATCCCTGCGGCCACCGCTGCAGGAATCAGGACATTAGGGTGACCATATGAAAAGGAGGACAGGGCTCCCGTATAGGAAAGAGTGGCCAGATACAAGAGAGGGCAGGGCTCCTGCAGCTTTAACTGCATACAAAGGACACCTGCTGAAATTCCCTTTTTTAAACAACTGTTAATGATACAGGAGCCCCATCCTCCTTTCCCTATGGTCACCCCACAGGTCACGGCAGCCAGCTGGAGCCATGCGATGGTGACCACAGGATTTGGCCATGCGTGCTAGAGAGTCACTGGAAGTTCCCATGGTCACCACTTTTCTTTTTTTTCAACAGAATGCTGGGATTTATCCAAGGAACACCCCTCACACAACACAGTACGCCACTCTGTGGGCCCTTACCCCCACTGCAGAGGGTGGGTACTTGAGTGGGTACTTTATTGATCATGGGGTGGAGGATGCCTGTCACTCCTGAACGTGAGCCATTAGCGTTAAGTGTGGATCCAGCCAGTACTTTAAATATGTGTCTGGCAACTATGTCTTCTACATTTTTTCATTTTTACCCTGAAGTTACTCTAAAGAAGGCCTGATTCAGATGTTAAAAGACCCCTTACCACTACTCCCACACATGCATGCTAGGTTTGCAATCCAGATTGGGTCCCCTGTATCTACACTAGAGTAAAAATGAAAAAAAGACAAAGATGTAAAGGTCTGTTTTGATGCCCCGTATTGGACTACAGTTCTCATCACCACCAACCAGAATGGTCATGGTTGCTGGGGATGACCTGAGTTACTGTCAAACACATCTGGAGGGCACCAGGCTGGGGGAAGGCTGGTCTATGCTGACAAACTGCAGCCTCCCCAGGGTTTTAGACAGAAGACTTTCATAGCCCTACCTGTAAATGATTGAAGCTGGAGCTTTCTGCATCCACGGCAAAAACATGGGCTCTACCACTGAATGATGGTTCTTTCCACTAATTCTTAGAATTCCCCAGGGTGCCCTTCTCCTTGGAGGATGCAGCACAAGGAGTATTGAGGCCCATTTCCCAATGAGAGGGACGTTTTATAGTCTATGGGGTACTTCAGGACAGCCAACTGGATTCTGCCCAGCCAAACTTCTGGGCCTGCTTGTGATGAAGCCATGGCTGGTGGTGGTGGTAGTGGTGGTGGTGAGGTTTTCCCCAGTCTCAAACATCCCAAATCCTGACCCCCATCCATTTGGGCCGAGGACACTGGCTCAGACCATCAAATATGTCAGGCGGTCAATACCTTGCCAAAGAAAGGTACCAAGTGATGTTCACAAAGGGAGAACATATCAATGTCCTTCACAATCACCATCTCATCATGGTCCTCGTCAAAAACCGCATCATTGAGTATATCTGAAAATAATAATAATAATAATAATAATAATAATAACAACAACAACAACAACGTTATTTCTTACCCGCCTCACCGTTTGGATACAACAATAAGTATAAATACATAAAATTGATTAAAAACATAATACACATTATTAAAATATCCTAAAATCCCACTGGGTAGGCCTTCCAGAAGAGAAAATAATACTATTATTTTAATAATAATAAAATAAAAGACAACATGGAAGCTATTCATAGAAGATGGAATGGGGAAGGAAAGTTTTTTTTCCATCCAGCTCAATTCTTGAATATTATAGGGTGACTTTGGCATTACACCCCACAAGTCAGTTCCCAAATGTATATCTGCAGTTTGTAAGTCTGTGGTTTTTAGAATGTTGGCCTGAGTGGGTGGAGTTAGAATGTCTGGGGAGGGGGAGGAGTGATATATAAGGGAATGATTGAGGGGATTGGGGGAGATTTTTTAGGTACTCTTAGAGTCTTTAGCGCTCTCTGTGTTTAGAGTACTTGGGTCTGGAGAATTTGAGGTTGGGTGTAGAGAGTGGTGTCTTTGGAGTGTGGTGTGCACATAGTTAATGTATATTAAACAATACTGATAATAAAGAAAGCTCAAGAGTGATTGTATGAGTGAAAGGAAAGCGCGTATGTGAATGGGTGAAAGGATTGGATGAAAGGTTTCAAAAAGGTTTTTAAAGGTTTTATTTTAAACAATAATTCACCTCAGCACATATAACTCACAGTGTATTATTTTATTATTGAAATCCTTCTCCATTTAACCCCTTTCTCCACATAGTTTGGAGGAAGGTGGTTTTTATCCCTCGCCTCAGGCATGTCAAGCGGTGGTGCTTGGCTTGAGCAGGGAGTAGTGTTCTGGTGTTCAGAGCCTGTGTCGTGGCAGTGACCATATGGAAAGGAGTATCTTTAACAGCTGTGTAGAAAAGGGAATTTTAGCAGGTGCTGCATGCATACAAATTACACTTTTGTATCTGGCCAAGAAGGTAGGGCTCCTGCAACTTTGTGGTGAAGAGGAAATTTCACCAGGTGCTGCATGCAAAAGAAATGACACCTGCTGGAATTTCTTTTCTATACAACTGTTAAAGATCCAGGAGCCCTGTCCTCCTTTCTATATGGTCACCCTAGATAAACTATTACTCCCATTATCCCTCATCACTGGCCAGATTGATTGAGGCTGATGGGAAGTGAAGTCCAACAACATCTGGTTCAAATACCCTTATAACAAGGACTGTATTTCTATGTTAAAAGGTGGACATGGAGGTCCAGCATGCCATATGTAAGTAAACATTCAGCTTCCACTGAGCTATAAACCTTGTTCATTCATACAACAGCTCCCCCATCCCCAAATCCCAGCTGGTGCTGAATGAAAGCATTATAGAAATAATCTGGTAGCCCTGGAACAAGGCAATGGTTTAAAAGGATTTCTAATCAACCTGCTCCAATCTGGGCAGCAATTAAAGAAAGGAAATGAGAAGCTGATTACTATAATCAGAGATTAATGTCGTACTGAAATGAAATGGCCAGAAGAATTTATGTTTACTGTGTCCCAAGAGGGTCAATGGTAAAGGATTGAGATATAAAGTAGCTAAAGTGATATTACTTGCTGGGTCAATTGTATTGGAAAGAATGCACACCTTTTTTTTTTAGTTTTATCATTAAGGGAAATTCTATGGAATTGATGTACCTGATGAGTTGTATTACTATTGTATTATCTACACTATCAGGTAGTAACCATCAGAATACAACAATGAGGGGGGAAAGCAGATTTTGTATTTTGCTATCTACTGAAAGAAATATGACGTTTCTGCTTGCTTGTTTGTTTAGGTACCCATGTCTATCTATGAAGCCTATTCTCATCTTAATTTACCCTTCTCCAACCTAGTGCCCTCCAGATGTGTCGGACTATAATTCCCAACATCCACAGCCAGCCACACCAAAAGCGGGGCACAAAAAATCACCCCATTTTGTGAATTTTTGAGGGAGGGGGCTTCAATCAAGTGACATCACCATGCAGCCAATTCCGATCAAGCTACATAAACATTGCCATCACATCCCCTGTTGACTAGAATCAGTCCTTTCACAATTCCCAGGAAGAAATATCATTGAAGCAGCAGCTAAGCGGGGGGTGGGGGGGGAATGGCAGTGAACAAGAACACACACAAAGGAAAACAACTGTGTAATTTAGGGCTTTCTCAGGAACTATTTCTGCCTATCCAAACCAGTATTTTTATTTCCCAAAATAAAACAATACAACATTTGGCACAGTCCTATTTGCTTCAATTAGGAAAGAAATGTCCATGGCTGAAAAAGGTTGTACACCAAGACCCAAGTCCAATCTGTTTTCTCTTGTCCAAAAGTACCCAATTTAAGAAGGGAGAGATGGAGATCTGACTCTTCTTGCAGCTGACATGGAGAGAACCATCACAGCTGCCTCTCCAAAGTTGGAGAATTGACTTTGGAGATGGGATAAAGGGGGCATTCCAGTGGGTGGGGAGGGGAGGAGGCTAGGCTACAATTTATCCTGAGCTTCCTTCCCTCCTCCTCCTCCAAAGTGTCTTCACTAGATGGGCTAAAAAGCCCCTCAGGTGAAAATACAGACCCTGCCGAATGCAGTCTGGCAGGGCACAGGAATCTCAGTGGCCACCGGTTTTGGGGCTTCTGAGCAACGAGGGTGCAGTCCGTAGGATTGCATCCTTAAGTGAGGGACTGCAGCTCAGTGGTAGGAAATCTGCTTTCCCTACAGATGATTTCAAGTGACACTGGCTTCTCCAGTTAAAAAGGATCAGGTAGCAGGTGATGGGGAAAGACCTCCTCCACCCTGAAACCCTGGAGAGCTTCTGTCCATCAGAGGAGGAAAAACTGAGCTACATGGACCAGCAGTCTGAGCTTTTATAAGGCATGTTCCTAAGTGTAAACCCACATAAAGATTCAAATACTAAATTTAGAGGAAGGGCATAAAATTGATTCCCAGCATAATATCACTTGATTTCTGGTTGGACAGGATACAAAATCATACCCTTATTCCATTCATTCATTACAAATCATTTCACACTTCCTTGCTTCTGTAATCATGAACACCAACATGACTCTCATGTGGCTTTCAGTCTGGGCTAAAAAGCACGTTGTGAGCCAGGGTCAGACAGAAGGAGAACATAAGAAGAGCCATGCTGGAACAGACCAAAGATCTAGCATTCTGTTCCCAAACTCGCCAACCAGTTACCTAAGGGAAGCCCACAAGAGGACATGAGTGCAATATAGTTGAGAACATGACACACTTGCAGTCTCCTGAATTACAACTACTAAGCTCTAAACAGTTTGAGACCAAAATATTTGAAGGACCGCCTTAATAATAATAAGACTATCTTACTTTGGACATGTAATGAGAAAAATGACTCATTAGGAAAAAACAATAATGCTAGGAAAAGCAGAGTGTAGAAAGAAGAGAGGAAGACCAAACAAGAGATGGATTGACTCCATGAAGGAAGATGTGGACAAGAAGTTACAAGATCTGAAGAGCATGGTTTACAACAGATGCAACTGGAGGTCGCTGAATCGTAGGTCCATTTGAAGGCACATAACTAACTAACTAACTAACTTACTTGCAGTTGTACAGATATGCATAGTGGTTTATTGGAAAACCCAACATAAGAACATAAGAAGAACCATGCTGGATGAGACCAAGGTCCATCTAGCCCAGCATTCTGTTCAGAGTGGCCAACCGGATACCTACAGGAAGCCAACAAGTAGGACTTGGAGACGATGACACCATCCCACTTGTGTTCCCTAGCAACTGGTATTCAGACACATGCTCCATCCGATCCTGGAGGTATATGCAGCCATCAACTGGTAGCCATTGATAGCCTTATCATCATCATCATCATTATTATTATTATTATTATTATTATTATTATTTATATAGCACCATCAATGTACATGGTGCTGTACAGAGTAAAACAATACAATAGCAAAACCCTGCCACATAGGCTTACATTCTAATAAAATCATAATAAAACAATAAGAAGGGGAAAACTAACAGTATAAAAGTCAGATCAAAATCAAGTTTTAAAAGCTTTAGAAAAAAGAAAAGTTTTTAGCTGAGCTTTAAAAGCTGCGATTGAACTTGTAGTTCGCAAATGTTCTGGAAGAGCGTTCCAGGCATGCTGGAACGCTCTTGTACAAATGTACAAATCCTCTGTACATTTGTCTATTTCCCTTTTCAAGTTGTCCATGTTGGCAGCCACCGCAATTACATCTTGTGGTAGTGAATTCCATAGTTCAGCCTTCCCTGTCCTGGTGCCCTCCAGATGTTTTGGACTGCATTTCCCATTAGCCCCAGCTACCACATCCAATGGTCAGGGATTATGGGAGTTGTGGTCCAAAAGGATACCAGTTTGGGAAAGACAGACTTTGCTTAACTAGGCACTGTGTGAAGAAGTATTTCCTTTTAACTCTCTGGAATTTTCAGCATCATTGGACAATCCTGTGTTCTAGTATTAGAGAGAGGAAGAAAAACTTCCCTCTGTCCACTTTCTCCACACCATGCATAATTTGATCCATCTCGATCATGTCCCTCCGCCCTTTTCTTCGCTTTTTCTTAAATTTAAAGGCCTAAAATGTTAAGTCTCTTCTTCACTGATCATTTTGGTTGCCCTTCTTTGTAGCTTTTCCAGCTCTACAATACCAGTTTTGAGTTGCAGCAAGCAGAAGTGTACACAGTGTGGTCAGAAGAAATACAATATTGGCAGTTTTGTTTTCAATTCCTGTTTGTAATGATACCTAAATCACCTTTTTCACAACCGACATGGTTTATTTATCCCATGGTTTGATGGTCTACCCAGGGTTTGCTTGGTAGATGATTGAACAAACCATGGTTTGTTTGTCTGTTTTCAATTCCTAGGTTGTTTGTTTCTTTCCTCCTTCACCCCTCCCTCCCTGTATCCCAAAATGTTTTTGCAGCACTGTAGTACTGGCATGTAGAGAAGCTGGGTTTTTCTTTTACCACAAAGTAACAACCCATGAACAAACCCAGGTTCTGGTTTCACACATAACAGCAACCCACAGTTTAAATAATCCAGAATTTACAACCCAACAACAAGCCATGGGTTCTCTTTCTGGGTTGCTTTCTTAAAGAACTTAATTTATTTTTTGATAAGTTATTTTAGAAATCAGTTCATAGCTGTTTATTACTTTTGGAACAATTTTGAAGATAAGGTACAACCATACAGGTTCCCCCCCCCATGTTGTGATTATGAGGAGGGGTGGTTTTTTGTTTGTTTTTAAATGTCGTTTTAGATGTCATTTTTCTTTCTCCAGTATCCCAAGTATGTTATCTTTTTTCTTATGTATATTTTTTGCAATATTGCACATTATTGGGAAAAAAATCTTGCTTGCCTAAAACCCAGGAATAGTTCCTGAAGTTTCCGATTTGGTAGAAATGGACAAACGGATGGGTGCTATTCACAGATGTATTAGATCTCATCATTTGACAAATAAAGTTGCAATCCTATACACATGTACCTAGGAGTAAATTCCACTGAACTCAACAGGACATAGGATTTTGTTGTAAATAGACATGTTATTTTTTTTTATTGGAATCAGCACTTTGTAAATATAAACTTAGATGGGAACATTTTTTTTTCTTATTGTATTTGCTCTTTAAGTGGGGGAAATGTTCCACTTTAGCTGGATCATCCCTTTCCCTCTTAAAAAAAGTAAGTCCATCAAATATTGGCAAAGGGAGAGGGGGTGCAAAGAAAAAAACCTGAACTGTGCTCAATTTAAGCTCCAATGCCAGGGTGGTGGTGAATCCACTCCGGTTTCAATCAGAATGCTAAAGGAGCTATGCAAGGTTCAGAAAGCACCTTGGATAGCTCCTTTAGTGTTTTGATTGGTCCTAGCCAAAACCCGGAGTGGATTTGTTGCCACACTGGCTTTGGAGCCAGCAGCCTCCACTGAGTGTGCTATATAAATGCTAGATAGTAGTAGTAGACGTTTTGAATTGATTTCCATAAGTAAAATAAAATGCAAGACTTTAGTTTCTTGCAAGGCTCTTCTTGAGGAACAAATGAAAGCCAGAAGGTGAACTGGGGGAAAAGGTTTAAAATTAAGTTTACACATCAGTGTGTGCCCAGTCCTCTTTACCTGGATTTAAGGAAGTTCCATTGAGTTCAACTGGAGCTTCTATCCCCTAAATGTAAATCTTTCAGTTAGTTCTGGCAAATTCTGTCTTAAGAAACAACCTTGAGAACACCAAAGATCCTTCAAGGTAGCTTGAACAACAGGTGATATTTCATACGCAAATAATAGGCTCAAGAAATCTTCCATATTTTTTTTAATCCAGTATGACTGGATATTTTAGTTAAAAACAGTTATGCCTTACAAATTCCAAAATCCACATTAGTGTGTAATACCTTTGTTAAGCCAGTTCACCCAAAATTTGCAAGCTTTTGATATTTCCAGGTCTCTTGATCAGGCAAGATGTTACAAAAAGCAGGTGTGGTGTGGAGTGGTAGGGATGGCTTGATGCTGAAGTCATGATGCCTGCATAGTCAGAGTTGTAAGACACACAACCCCCAACCTCTTTTTTCTAAAATCTTGCCTGATGAAGAGATCTGGGGGCTGTCTTCATGGTGATGGCGCTGAGTTGGCACCGTGTTCCCCCTAAACCCCGTGGTTTCGCTTACGCGGGGTGGCGTCAGGTAATCCCCAAGCCAAGAAAGAAGTGCGGGATTTCCAGTAGACATCTGACCCCCCCCCTCTTCGTGGCTTCCAGCGACCAATCACTGCTCGCCATCCACTAGGACCACCCCCCCATATCAGCCATGGAGCGAGGTCAAAGAGTGGAAGTGCAGGGGTGACCTCAGTCCAACTGAAAAAGCCGGGGTAAGCACCCGACTTTTCTACAGCCCAGCTTCATGGAAAAGCCCCGCAGTGACTGCAAATCTGTGGCTGCCTCATATAACTGACGCAGCCACAGATCCGCAGCCATCATCAGGCTTTGAGCGCGTACAGACAGCCCCCTGGAAAGTTTGCACATTGCCATGGCCTAATAAAGGTTTTGTACTAATATGGATTGTGGAATACTTCATATGGCCAACAGAGCGGCCTTTATTTTTGGATTTATATATTTACAGTATATAAATACTGTAAATAAAAAAATAAATAAAGGCAGTAGTTGGGCGGATGCACTTTTTGATGATGGAGTGAGGTGATTTGTTTGTTTGTTTTATTTATTTTAAGTTCATGGATTGGAGGCCTGGGAAAGGGGGAACGGGGAAGACTCACCTTCAACGGTTTCTTGGTAGCCTTTGGTGAGAAACTGCATGGCTCTGGCCGCCCTACGAGGTGTGAGCAGAAGCCCTTGCCTGCCCGGGTCCTCGCCCAGCCCTTGCAGGATGGTGGCGTAGGCGGTCTCCAAAGCGGGCAACCCGTCCCTCTCTTCCTCGCCGGGTTCCCCATCCCGGCTGCCCCTCTCCTCCAGCGGGGGATGGCGGTGGCGCTTGCTCAGTGCCTGCCGCCGCGTCTCGCCGCCGCCGCCGCTTTGCAGCTCGCCCAAGCCCTTGAGGAGGTGGCCGGGAAGCAAGTCGCCGTTCTGGTAGCAGGGCAAATCCCGCTCCGGGGGCTCCATCGCCAAGCACGTGCGACGGGGGCCGCGCGCAAAGAGGACGCAAAGGCTGGGGTGAAGGTGCGCGGCCGGCGAGAGGGGGGCTCCGGCGCGACTGCAGCTGGCCGGAGAGGTCTAGCCGAGCGACCGGGCAATTTGGGCCTGGGGCGCCCGCCGCTGACGGCGCGTGGTCCGGAGCGGCTCCTCTTGCGGGCACGTGGCCGAGAGTCCCGAGGGCGCTGGCTTGCTGCCGGGGAGGCTGCGCCACCTTCTGCCGGCGTGCAACGGATTGCTGACCTGGGGAGGGGGCGGCAAAGCCAGGAAGGGGGAAGCGAGGGACACTGGCGGCTTCTCCGTCTCCTGCAGCTTGCAAGTGGCGCGCCACCGGCCGCCCCGCCCCGTCGAGCCCGAGGATGCAGGAGGCGGCCTGGCCGGGCCATGTGCTATTTATCAGGGCGCTCGGCCTCCCCCACCCCCGTCGGGAGGCGACGTCTTGGGACTGTCAGCTGGGCGAGCTTCACTGAGGCGCCCTTTGTCACCTGGAGGGACCCCCCCTCCCCGCTCCGGCTCGCCGTAATCGGAGGAGATAAGCCTGGGACGCGAGCGTTAGTCACGGCGCCCGCGGGCAAGGCGCGCAAGGCTGTGCCGTCCAGGCCCAGCGTCGCAATATCCCCGGGTCTGGGGGGAAAGCACGGTGGAGGCTGGTGGCTCCGATTTTAGTGGGGCTGTGATTGGATTCTGGGTATTACTCAGAACCAGCACTACGGTTCTAAAAGACCGTAGTGCTGAACCCGATTTGGGTCTAGGGTCCAGCACCTTGGATAGCTCCTTTAGAGTTTGGACTGTTTCTGACCAAAACCCGAATTCAGTCACAGCCCCACTAAAATCGAAGGCACCAGCCTCCACTATGAAAGCCTGAACGGCCCCAGTGCCAAAGCAGTGGGCTGTGGTGGAGACACCTGTGAACAATATTTTAGAACTGAAACCTTTCAATAAATATGTTACGGTGGTATCCGATGTTAATCCTATGTAGAGTAGACTTATTGAAATGAATGAGACTTAAGTTAGTTACAAATAAATTTCCATTCATTTCAATGGGTCTACTCTACAAAGGACTAATGGATAGTACTGTATATACTAGCAGTGCAGGATGACCCACCATCCCCCCAAGCCTTCCACAGGCTAGATGACGTGAAGTGGGCATGGTCACACCTGCCTAGGGTGACCGTATGAAAAGGAGGCTGGTGCCTTCGATTTTAGTGGGGCTGTGACTGAATTCGGGTTTTCGTCAGAACCAGTCCAAACTCTAAAGGAGCTATACAAGGTGCTGAACCCTAGACCCACATCAAGTTCAGCACTCCTTTATCTTTAACACTTGAATAGAAAAGGGAATTCCAGCAGCTGTCATTTGTATGCATATAGCACCTGGTGAAATTCCCTCTTCATCACAACAATTAAAGGTGCAGAAGCCCTGCCCTCTTTTGTATTTGGTCACCCTAGTATAGCTCCTGCCACTTTAACTGTTGTGATGAAGAGGGAATTTCATCCAGAACAAAAGAGTTCAACCAGGTGCTCCATTAGGCTAATGTTTTATTGCACGTTCGTTACTGGCGCTCACAGATTTTAACAAGTCCCTTTCATGACGTTGCCTGCCTCCCACGTGCCTCACATCCCTTACAGCCTTCTTCGCGTGACCAAAAAAATCCCAGTAAGTCCAACTTATTTTTAAAGAGGGAAGTTGCCATTATCTACTGCTGTGTGCAGGAGAAGCAGCGAAATCAAACTGGCCCACTGAATAGGACACATGCACACTGTTTACTTCCTCTTTCAAAAGAGGAAGTAATGAGGGACAAACGTGCGGGTGGAGAAGCAACGGTAAGCAAATGCAGTTTCCCCCTGTGTGATGACACTCTAAATTCACCCGTCACACATGGCTGGATGGGAGTGATGCAGTAAGCTATGAACCTTCCACAGAAAACTGTACCCATTCTGGGCAAAAAATTGCATTCCACATTTCAGTACCCATTGCAGGCAATAAATAGTATTCCTGAAAAATGGCCCAGAGCACTAACCTCCAAGTGAGCCAAACAAACCAATTATAGGCTTAGGGTTTTAACATTAGTCACAATTAACATGTCTAGATGGGAGTGATGCAATAAGCCACAAAACTTTCACTGAATCCATATTCTGGTACCCATTTTTTAGGCAATAAATGGTATTCCAGAAAATGGCACAGAATGCCAAGTTCTGAGCTAGTCAAACCAACCAAATTCTCCGGTCATAGTCTGGCTTGTACTCCATCCACAATATTCCTCCCTTTATCTGCACCCTGCCTTAATTTTCCAAATCTCCAAGCCCAAAGGTGTTGCCTACTCAATCCACAGCGGTGCTGGCTATAGATACATGCAACGCATAAGCGTGCACAAGGGGTGTGCTGGGTGTGTCCAGGCACACCCTAATGGCTCAAACAATAACCACTGAATTGAGTGGGCCATTGAGTAGGGATCCAGAGGGGGCTCCGCTGCCACCCCCCCAACAGCATACCGTTGCAGGAAGGAAACACTCTGCTGGGAGCCACACTTCAAAGAGAGCAAGAGGAGGAGTCCCGAAGGCTAATATCGCCTTGTAAGCCCCTCCTTCAGCCAGTGTCACCACAAAACCCCACCAATGTTGGGGCTTGAGGAGCACTTCATAAACCCACCCACCCACCCCCATCTGCAATGGCCTTCCCACAGCCAGTCAAGCCATATCTGTGACTACAGTGTTTAATACATAAATGAATAAAAAGAATGTCCTTTATGAATGAGCATTCAATAAATTATTACCTTTAAAAATAAAAAATTCCCTGAGTCCACACTTATGATGCTAAGGGACACTGTTTGAAAGGAGTGTGCATGTCTGTGTAAGGCTTTTGAAGTGTATATCGAAGAGCGTTAAGCCCTGTTTGCACAGGAGTCTATTGTAACCTTCTTCTCACTGGCCTTCCTTCTTCTCACATCAGTGCGTTGGTTTCTATTCCCCACTCTGCTGCTAAGACCATCTTCTTGGCTCATCGCTCTGATCATGTTACGCCATGTCTGAAATATCTTCATTGGCTTCCAGTTCACCTCAGAATCCAATAAAAGCTTCTGTTGACTTGCAAAGCTTGTCACAGTCTAGGCCAGTGGTTCTCAACCTTCCTAATGCCGCTACCCTTTAATACAGTTCCTCATGTTGTGGTGACCCCCAACCATAAAATTATTTTTGTTCTTCTCTACACGATCCATTGTCATGGGATGGTTTGCTAATGAAAATAATACATAACAATAGCTTTAATAATACAAAAGATGATACATGACATAGTTCAGTCAATACAGTTTCCTAAGACCATCGGAAATATGGGTTTTCCGATGGTTTTAGGCGACCCCTGTGAAAGGGTCATTCGACCCCCAAAGGGGTCCCGACCCACAGGTTGAGAACCGCTGGTCTAGGCCCTTCCTATCTTCCTTCTCTCATCTCACACTATTGCCCTGCTCGTGCTCTTCGTTCATCGAATGCCATGTTTCTTACCCACCCAAGGGTCTCTACTTCTTTCGCTCTGCTTCATCCATTTTCTCTCGCTGCCCCTTATGCCTGTAATTCTCTTCCAGCGCATTTGTGGATCACGAGTTCAATTACTGTTTTAAAGCTCAATTGAAAACTCTCCTTTTTTCGACAGCTTTTAGAACTTGACTTTGTTCTTCCTTTCACACTGTTAGTTTTATTGTCCCCTGTGCCTGTCTGGTGCATTCTCTTCCCTTTCTTATTGTTTTATTAAGATTTTATTACACTTGATCTTAGCCAAAAGGCCGAGAAGCGATATTTTTTTATTAGAATGTACACCTATGTGGCAGGGTGTTGCTGTTTTATTCTTTTACTATGTACAGCACCATGTACATGGATGGTGCTATATAAATAAACAATAATAAATAATAATAAAAGAGTTGCATGTTGTTCATTTCCATGTACAAAGCCTGCCCAAGATATTTTGCTGCCTGAGGCCAAAGACAAGATGGCTCCCTCCCAGTCCATGTACAGACGTTGAGCAGAGTGCAATTGAAACTTACTTCAGCACTGAAGATGGACAGCATCCTCCAGTACACCTGTGGGCAGCAGGCTAAGCGCAGGACACACGCAGTTCGGTTCTCCAACACCTTGCCACAGCAGCTCCCCACTTCCCCAGCTGCTGCCACCTGAGACAGCTGCCCCACACTGCCTAATGGTAGGGCTCACCCTGGTCAAGACATACATCCACACACTGCTTTGCCTGGGCCCATACTCCTGTTGCCATTGCTGTTTGTACTTCAGAAAATTAGCGCATGCAGTGGCGTCGTGAAGTCAGGCCTCACTTTTGGATTAGCAGGGATGCTGATGTCATTGGCCACCTCACCAACCAATCAGAATCCCCTGTTCCCTTTGAGTTGAGCTAAGCTTCTTACGGTAGCTGGGGCGGGGGTGAATTTTTCCAACAACAATATATTGTTTCCTGTTATAACATAAAGACATGAACGGGCAATCAAGACCCATGAGCTTTTTCATCTGGATGTAGCAGATGAAAACGCCTAAAAAACCTCCAAGTTTGGCACCTTGGATAACTCCTTTAGAGTGTTGTTCAATCCAGGGTGGATTCACCGCCTCACTGGCATCAGAGCCACCAGCCTCCACTGGCTACCAGGGACTGAAGCCAGGGCCCTTTGCATGCAAATTATGTGCTCAGCTACTCTTTCTTTTGCTCCCTTTCCTTTGCTCCCAAGCAGGGATGGGCAACTGCAGCATGCGGGCTGCATGTAGCCTTGCTGCCGCCCCTCCCCCCCCCCCCCGGCTCCCAAATGTGGTGGCATCGAACTTTTTTTTTTTAAGCAAAAAAAAAGTGTCCATAGCAATGCGGAATGATATAAGGGTAAATTTTAGTTTGCAAACAAGTTAAATTATCCCTTGTAGCACTCTGAAGCAGTTTGCTATTTTTTTCCATTCGTGGGGGGAGTATTGCCCATAGGGGAGAATTCTGGGTGGTGTTCAGAGTGCCAGCCAGCTAGACATGCTTGCCTCTGCAATACTCTGTTCCATTTTCCCTCCACCTTAGCGGTTAGTCAGCTTCCATGCTCAGTCTTCATCAAGCTGTTTTTGGATTCCACCACTTTTAAGTGGTGAGGGGTGGGGCAGTCCTACACATCCCTCCCACTTCTGCATGGATGATGTTGTTTTGGCTACATAGGGATCCACATTCAGAGAATGAATTTAGTATTAGTATTTATGGTGATTCAATCTCATGCACCGCTTTTTCCAATTTATTCTTCATTCTTCCTTCCTCCACTTCATATGAATTATGAATTCACCCTGGCTTATTTCTTGTGAATTTATTTATTTATTTATTTATTTATTTCAGCATTTTTATGCCACCATTCAGCCAAAAAAGGCTCTCACAGCGGCTTACAAAAGTATTTCTTGAAAATTCCCTGCCCACAGGCTTACAATTGGTGCAAAGCATTGGGATGGCTGCTATGAAGCCATTAGAAACATTGGGGAGAGATCCTGTGTCGTGGCTAGTTTAGCCCTGAACTTGTCAATTATATTCTACATTGACTCAGTCAGGCCACCCCAATTTCAGGGTGGAGGAGAGGGGTGACTAAGAGCAGGAAAATACTTGGTGGGGGAAGGGTTAAGCATCCCCGCTTCTATGTCACTTCTCTGTTCAAATTTGCCCCCTCTCAAAGCTGTTCCGTGTTACAAGTAACAGGCACCAGGACTTCATTACATGCTTTCAGTTTGCCCCTGACTAACAAAAACAACACCTTGAAGATTATTTGGGGCAAATTTTAAATGTAAAAGCAAACATTCTAGGAGAGCTCAGAATCTAAGCAATGGCTTCCATTGTGTGCTTGAAGGTTTTATTTAAAGAGGACCTTGTGGGGAAAAATACCTGTACAGCACATAGTTGGAGATCTAACCTATTATTTATTGGGTAGTTTCATTTGTAGCTTGATAATATAGGGATGGACAGATCAACCTATTTCCAGTCCATGTTTGTTTTGGATGCATTCATTTGTAACTCTTTGCTGTCCTGTTTCTCTTATTTGTTTAAACACATTATTTTAATATGTTTTCCCCCACAAAATATGCATTTTATATACATTTTAGCCTAAAATATATATTTTTGCATTCACACTGTGCTGTAAAATATGTTTTTGTATGCATTTTAACCTAAAACACTCATTTTTGAGCTAAGAATTGAGCTAAGAATTCAGAAAAGGTCAAAAACCAAAGTATAACTGTGTTCCCATCTACTGAAATAGCCCAAGAAGTGCAAATCAGGTCTGTTAAACTTGCCAATGGCAATACGAACATTTACAGGTGGTTTGGTCATTCGGAAAGAGGGAGCACTGTGTGTGTGTGTGTGTGTGTGTGGTGTGTGCAATTTCCACATTTTTGACCCATCCTGTTTTTCTAAATGACACAGTCACCATAATCTGATTTACACGAATTAGGGTTTCATCAATGATCCACAAGGAATGCGCAGAAGTGTGGCCCAGCTTGACGCATTTCTGACTCAAGATGGAGGTGCTCTGGTTTGTCTCACCTTTTGGCTGGGCACGCAAATGTAGGCTGCAGCTGAGCCTGCAAAATGACATGATGCAAGCAGCAAGCTGATCAAAAGATGAGGCTTCCATCACCACCAACCGATGTGGCCCGAAGCTGTTTAAAATTGAATCTGCTCAGCACACGGTGCGTGTGTGTTTAAAATTAATAACATGTGCTCTTCTGAAAAGCTCACATCACACCCATATTTCAGTGTGCAAATGAGATTACCTATCAGCCCCTGTACTCTTTGGACAGTGGCCTGCCAGCACATGGCTGGCAAAAGCTTCCCCTTGGCTTCAGTGGAAGAGGTGAGAACTTCCTTGAATTGAAATTGATGGCCACATTTAGATTCATTTCTCAGTTTGGGCTTTCCCTAGAGCAGGCCTGCACAACCTGAGGTCTACCTTCACAGCTGTAGTAAGCAGACGTTGGGCTAGGGTGACCATATGAAGAGGAGGACAGGGCTCCTGTATCTTTAACAGTTGCATAGAAAAGGGAATTTCAGCAGGTGTCATTTGTATATATGGAGAACCTGGTGAAATTCCATCTTCATCACCACAGTTAAAGCTGCAGGAGCTATACTAGAGTGATCAGATACAAAAGAGGGGAGGGCTCCTGCAACTTTAACTGTTGTGATGAAGAGGGAATTTCACCATGCATGACACCTGCTGAAATTCCCTTTTCTATTCTACTGTTAAAGATACAGGAGCCCTGTCCTCCTTTTCATACGGTCACCCTAGTTCAGCAGGGACCGTGAACCAACAGTTGATTCATAGGTTGAAGCTGGTGAATCAGAGGCAGAGAACAACCCAGGAGTCAGAAACAGTAAAAGGCTACCATTGCCAGGGCAAAGTCCCGAACTGAAAAGGAGACTTTTGCAATCCTGCCTGTTGAGGAAAGCTGATGGCCAGATTGGGTGGGGGATGTCACTACTTCAGTGACATCCCCCACCCAATACTTCAGTGAAGTGGTGGCTGGTGGCTCTGATGTCAGTAGGGCGGTGAATCCTCTCCGGGTTTCAACTCAGAACTTGTTGAAATCTATCTGAGCACCTTGGATAATTCTTTTAGATTGCCGACTGAAATCCAGAACAGATTCATCACCCACTGACATCGGAGCCACCAGCCTCCACTGCTTGAGAGAATCCCTTAACTGCTTAGGGCGATGCTTCAATATGAAAGCTCACCACTCAGGGCAGCTCTGTACACAGCAATGGGTTCTGAATCGTAGTCCCAGCAGGTCCTGATACCCGCCAACTCAAATGCAGCCCCCATCCTCATTATTATTATTATTATTATTATTATTATTATTATTATTATTATTACAATTTTATTATGTGGCTTGTCTGCATCTCAGTACACTTTGTGGGCACCTGGTGGAGTGGGGGCAAGATCTTGGTTTTGTTGCCTGACTGGGTCAGGTGTTGTGAAACAGCCAGCAGGCCACAATTCCTTAGCTGATGGGTTCAGGTTGGCCTGGTAGGTCATAAGTTGTGCAAGCCTTCCCTGGAATTTGCAGATGCCTGCATTGGGGGCCAGATTCTGCTCAGCCCTTCAAATGAACTGGCAATGGAAATGAAGCAAATAAGCAAACCCGGGAAGGCTCAGTGGGTCATCCAGAACACATTAAGGATAGATACACAGTTTTATTAGCATGGAGGTCTGACAACTTTGTTGTGCTTCATGTTCTGTATACTTGCCAGAGGCATATCCCTTACATTTCCACAAGACCACAAGAACATATGGTCTTACCCATAAAGACATCTATTGACTCAACGAAGGGCTATGAAATTGTGATTTTTTCCAAAAATACTTTTATTTCAGTAGCTTTTCAGTTAAGTCTCTCTCGTGTGTTCCAAATGAGAGTGAAAGGATATGGGCCAGAAGCATGAAGAGTTTCCCCTTTTCTTAGAAGTAGATGAATTGCTTCCTTCAATGCCAAAATGGACCATGTTACCCGTGAAGTTAATCTTCAAATGGCTAAACCTTAGAATCATCCTTGTGATACAGGGTGGCAAATCTTCAATGAAAGTTGGGTTGAATGTTGGTCCTTCAATGAAACTGGAATGAATCCAACAACAAAAACAGGATCATGAGTGGGTAGGTAGGTGGGGGAAAGGCAAGGTCATATCTACGACAAACTTACTTCTTATATAGTAGTTTGGTTATGCATCAGAAATATGAAGCTACTGTATTCTTCATTATTTAGTTATTAATTTATTTATTGCATTTCTATACTACCCAATAGCTGATGCTCTCTGGGCGGTTTACAAAATTAAGACAATTCAAAACAAAACAACAGTATAAAACCATAATATAAAATACAATATAAAAGCACAACCAAGCTAAAAACAGCAGCAATGCAAAAATAAAAATTTAAAATAAAAATTTAAAACAGCAAAGTTAAAATTAATTTATAGACTGTTAAAATACTGAGAGAATAAAAAGGTCTAAACATCTAAAAGAATATAATGTAGGTGCCAAGCGAACCTCATTATATTTCTATGCTGGTTTTCTACAGTAAAACCATACTCAAAGTGCCTTACAGCATCAAGAAAAATGCATAAAATACAGCAACATTTCCAGATAACTAACAATCATAATAAACTAAATTATCATACAAGTAGGCCAAAGAACTCACAGTAAATTAGAACATAATAAGAAGAGCCATGCTGGATCACACCAAGGGTCCATCTACTCCAGCACTCTGTTCATACAGTGGCCAACCTGCTGTCGACCATGGAACTACAAGCAGGACACAAGTGCAACAGCACCCTCCCACCCATGTTCCCCAGCAACTAGTAGGACCTCGGATACTGGAGGTAGCATATAGCCACCAGGACTAGTAGCCATTGATAGCCTTTGCCTCTAGGAATTTGTCCAACCCCCTTTTAAAGACATCCAAATTGGTGACCATCACCACAACTTGTGGTAGTGAATTCCATAACATAACTATATGCTGTGTGAATAAATATTTCCTTTTATCTGTCCCCGACAACCATCTGTCGGGGATGCTTTAGGGTGGATTCCTGCATTGAACAGGGGGTTGGACTCGATGGCCTTGTAGGCCCCTTCCAACTCTGTTATTCTATGATTCTATGATTCTACGAATCTCCCACCAATCAGCTTCATGGGATTCTACTCTGGGTTCTAGTATTATGAGAGAAGGAGGAAAATGTCTCCTGGGGGGATGTCTCCTGGGCCCCCAGTGAGCCCCCAAAGCGATCGTGTAACTTGCCTGGAGAAGAGACGAGGAAGAGGCGTCCTTGCCGCCGCCGCCACCCACCTACCTCCGACCCAGCCGGGTCGGAGAGCTCGGCGGAAGAAGGCGGGGTGGAGAGTGGAAGAAGCTCTCCATCCCGCCTTCTTCCGCCGAGCTCTCCGACCCGGCCAGCGAGGAGGTACGTGGGTGGCGGCGGCGGCAAGGACGCCTCTTCCTCGTCTCTTCTCCAGGCAAGTTACACGATACTTTTGTATCTGGTCACTCTACCCAACATGGTGGCAACAGCTTTGCTGCGACCCATCTGGATTGATCTTGCAACCCACTCTTGGGTTCTGACCCACCAGTTGGAGACCAATGAGGTCTACTACTACAACCAACGCTTCGGAGCAAGAATCTTGTCTGAGAAGATGTGTTGTTGTTGAAGGCTATTGAACCTTGGATTTATTGCATGCAAAGTGTATGGTTTCCTACTGAACACCTGTATCTCCCAATATATGCATTGGCACATTCAACATCCACCCTGTTGATCAGGCATGAAGTAGGGCTGTGCTCCGCTCTGTTTTGGGTCATAGAAATGGGAGCGGAGCGACCCGATCCTCCTCTGCCAAAGGTGGAGGTGAATCGGGTTGGGGGGGCAGCGGAGCGGAGCGGTTCACTCATTTGCGGAGCACTCGGCATCTTTTTGGAGCTCTGTCTGTCATTTTGGATTTTTTCCCCATAGGATTGCATTGAGCGAAAAATTGCCTATAACTTCTTTGTTTTTAAAGCTACTTTCCTGAAACTTACTGTGCTTAGAGATTGATCATTGGGGGTCATTTGTGTTGATGTTCAGAACTTTTTGTCATGCGGTTTGCTTGCAATTAATTTTTATTGTATGCTTAAAAGCGGGAGGGGAAACCTTTTTTTTTCCAGCGTTGATAGATAGGTTCATCTCCCAATCGTGGTAAGTGATCAGCCCATGTGAAGCATCCTCCAATCTCGATGTTGGAGGGGGGGGAATAAGTGAAAAGGGATACTTAGTAACTTTTCTTTCTTTGTCTTTTGTAGGACTTTTGTCACTTTTGGGGTGCATTGGTGAAGCAGTAGCCCCAGCAAACTCGCACACACAACCTTAAATAATATACAAAGTAAAATAACAGATAGGTAACACAGCACTGCAAGGTACCCACCATAACCTTGGTGAACAACTGAATAGAAGTGGTGCAAGTGGATGATGTGCTGTATGGCATGTGGATGTGCCCAGGGCCCACTGCCCTTGGGGGTAATCAGAACCATCCAAAGGGGAACCAGTGGAAACCAATGAGTTGCACGAGTTGATGTGTAACGTGGCTTCTCAAAGGCAGGTACCTAGACAGGACCAGCCAAACAACTGAGAGGTGGTGGCACAGTCCACTGGGCACGTCCACTTTCTCATACTGGTAAAAGTCAGACAGCCTTTTTGTTCTATAGTAATAATAGTTGTGATGATGATGATGATGATGATGATGATGATGAAAAATATATTTTCTAGTTTCCATTCTTTATCTTCTCCCTTTCTATCCTCCAACCAACTTAAATCTCCTAATCCTATCATGCTTTCTACTACATGTCTCAAATATTGTCTTTCGCGTAGAGCACAATAAATTTGCTTTCTTCCTTTGAGCTCCGGAGTTTGCCCCCTCCTCCGTCATTAGTTTACGGTGCCTTTCCCTCCACATCTGTGGCATCTGTTCTGCCATTTGCTCAAAGGATCCAAAGCAGCCAAAGGATCAGGTGTCTCCATGGATCTCACTGGCAAAGACAGGGAGTGGAGCTTTTTGCAACAGCTAGCTCAGAGAATCAGTCTGTAAGTTCACTAATACATTGTCACTGGTGTAGTAGTAAATTCTGAGGTGCAGCTGCCAGCTCATCATAATAGTCTCCCCATAGCCATGGTCCCAAGGAGTTCAAAATGCAAGCAGATACGTTGACATTTACCATCTTATCTCTCTCTCTCTCTCTCTCTCTCTGTGTGTGTGTGTGTGTGTGTGTGTGTGTGTGTGTGTGTGTGTAAACTGCCCAGAGAGCTTCGGCTATGGAGCGGAATAGAAATGTAAATCATCATCATCATCATCATCATCATCATCATCATCATCTCACCACACCCCAAAGAGCAGCTGCACAAAGCATAATATCCAATTCATTAGGATCAGCTGACAGTCATAGAATAATGAGCTGGCAAAGTGCAATGCAGTGATTAGCATTGTTGGACTTTGGCTAGAGAGATCCGAAATTGCATGAGAAGGGCAAAGAGGTGGACACAACAACCTGGTTCACACAGTCACTAGAGCCCACCATGGTTTGTTTAAGCCACAGGGGGTTGCGGTGCATGCAGCTGCCATTTTGAATATGCAAGCCACGGCCAGTGGGCACTATGGCTCGTGTTGTGAGATTCCAGGCATTGTGGGTTGTATGATGGTTAAACAACCATTGCTTAACCTATGACATCCAGGTTCACATGATATGATGAGCCACGGCACCTGCCCACTATAGCTTGCATATTCAAAAAATGCCAGCCTGCGCACATTGTGACGCTCCAACAGTTAATTAACCCACGGGGGCTTGTCATGTGTGAACAGGCCCAACATGTTCCTAAACAGTATAAGACCACCAGCTCAAGATTTTCTGGGAGTTTCTTTTTCCCAGCACCAGGGAGAAACATTTTATCTCAAAGTCAACCAACCACATCTAGCATTTTTGCTTTCCAATAGGAGCAGAACTTTTGAAAAGCTAATGGCTATCAATTGCCCATACAAGACCTTGCCATCCCCAAATACACAGCAAGATTAGCTCACAACAGTATACTGTCACTGGGGAAATCCTCACCCCCACTCTCCAACAGCTAGTGTGAAGATTGCACCTAACCTGAAAGGGAACAGGGAAGTCTGAGGCGGATGGCAAACAACACCATTTCCTCTTCTAAACAAAAAGTCCTTGTGCTTTAAACCAATGGGTCCTGGCTCCAACACAACACTGCATATGGTATCACATAGCAGAAGAAACAATGTACATCCATTTAATGTGGCAGATGCTTATCCATTAAAAAAATACTTAGATCTTATGATGCCATGCTATGTTGATGGATACGATAGATAACAACGCTTCAAGAAGATGAAAGCAAGGCAGAACGGATTATACATTTATTTTCATGTACATTCATTAGGTATCATAAGAACATTTTATACTTGTGAAAGCACAGGAGGAGTAAGAATCATGAGGTCTTCCCATGATATTGTCTATCCTGTCCCTGAAGAAAAGCCATCGATGTTACAGACTACGGCTTTCTTTTTTTAAAAAAATGTCATGGCTACCACACATTTTCTAGTGATTACACGGAATTCAGTTGGATTTAATGTTTGCAGCATTTGGAAATCCTCATAAGGAAAGGCTTTTAGGGCCCAAAGTGGTTTGTGGCATGGTTTTTATTGTGATTAAAAAAGCACGCACATGGGATCAAATGTTCTCAGTCAAACCTCTCTGCTACAATAAATGCAGGTCTTATGGAATCAGGGCCGACCTTAGGGGTGGGTGAGCTGGGCGGTCACCCGGGACGCTGAGCTGAGGGGGTGTCAAAGCTGACCACACGGGGGCACCAAAGGGCACTCCTCCCCCAGGGCACAATTTATCTTAGGGCCCGCCCTGTATGGAATGCAAATTACTAGAGAAAACTTCACTGTTTCATTCAGAAAACCTTTTTGCTTCCCCCCCCCCCCAACACACTAACATGGAACTTCTCTGGAAACTTCAAAACCTGATATTTACGTTGCATCACAGTTATCCATACTGTTATAGGATATTCCCCTTCACATTACATGGGGATATGAGGTAAAGTGCAAATAAAGAACTTATCATTGTGACCACCTACAAAAATTAGGATGAAGCAGAAATTCATTTCTTTCAGTGCTTTCTAAAAGAACTCTTAGAAGCCATGGCCTTCGGCCCTAAGTTCAAGAATATCATAAATCAGCTCTGTTCTACTTCCATCGCTTCAGTGGGGTCAACGGGCTTGACTCTCGTCCCATACGACTCTCTCGAGGTACTAAAACAGGGATGCCCATTATCTCCCCTCCTTTTTGCTATAATAATAGAAAGTCTTGCCTCCAAAATAAGAACCAACAAAGATTTAAAGGGCATTCACATCCAGGGAGCAGAACATAAAATAAATCTTTATGCTGATGACATGCTTCTCATGCTCAGCAATGCTTCTAGAGGCCTATCTCAGCTACTGTGTGAGCTAGAAGCCTTTAAAAATTCTCAGGTCTCGAAATTAATAAAGAAAAATAAATTCTTATGACACTGAACACCCCCCTAGAGACTACAAATTCTCTGTGTGTCCAAACAGGCTTCAAACCTATGTGGGGTTTCGCTACCTAGGAGTGACTATTACAAAAGACCCACTGCAGCTGCTTAAAATAAATTTTGGGAAACTGTCTAATCAGATCCTCCATGACCTCACTAAATGGAGCCAACTATAACTCACATATCTTGGCAGAATAGCCGTAATAAAAATGTCTTTATTGCCCAAAATATTATTCCTTTATCAGGCCTTACCTATAAATATCCCTGCTAAGTCTTTCTCTAAATGGCAAGCTACACTAGACCACTTTGTCAAACATGGCAAACGTTCCTGTATAAATAAGGGGACGTTATATAGGAAACGCACGAAAGGAAGCCTAGGAATGCCCAATTTACTGATGTACTTCGAGGCCTTCCAGCTTAGGCAGCTAGTCAAAATAATCAACTAGCATTCCCTGGGTACAAATAGAAACGATATCCCAATAACCCACAATTCCAGGTCTCCCCTTCCTAAAATCTTCCTGGGGCGCCATCAAACAAATCTCCAATCCATTCACGCACTTTACCCTAGCAATATGGAAAAAATGGTCAACCTATCTCTCTCCCCCAGAGTCTCCAATGCTACCTTTTTTAAAAGATCATCCATCTTTTAGACATGAAGATAAATACTGTATGCCCAGTTTGCTGGGTGGGATAGTAAGGGGATCTATAGTTTGAGGGACTTTTTAGTCAAAGATCAAATAATTAACGATAGTCAACTAAAAGACAAGCTAAAAGGGATTAATCCCTCTTGGCTCCAACTGACACAAGTCAGAACATTCTTAAACCATAGATTCAGTAACGAGACAGATTTTTGCCCTCTCTCCCCCTTTGAGCATCTATGTGTGAGATCCAAAGGGAAAGATAAAGGCGTGACCTCAGCAATTTATGACCTATTGCTTGAGAAGGGTGGTGGCTTCTCCCTGGCTCTGAGGAGCATATGGGAAACTGATCTACATATACAGATTGAAGATACAAAATGGAAACAAATTTGGATAAATCCCCCCCTTCGAACAATATTGTCCCCCATATTAAGATGGTATATAATAGGGTGACCAACTGTCAGGATTTCCCCGGATTTGTCCTGGTTTTTGTTCTTTCCATGGTGTCAGGGGGGATTTTCTATAATTTTCAATAATGTCCTGGAATGACACATCTTCCTCTTTAAGGCTGCCATTAGCATGGCAGGAGGGAATGACAGGCTTTCTTGAGGCACATCATTCCCCCACCCTGAGCTCCAATTGAGGTCTTAAAGGGGAAAGTGGGTCATTCGTGGACATTATAGAAAAGGCCCCCATTGGAGTGGATGGTGGTGGTGCAGAATGAAATCCTTTCCCCTCCTCCACTCCAATCGGGTTCTTTAAGGTGGCGGGGGAATAACGTACTTTCTGCAGGACTCAGAAAGCTGCTTCCCACACACACACGAGGTGTCCTCTTTTTTGGTTTCCCAAATATGGTCACCCTAGTATATAACTCCAATTCAACTCTCACATGCAACGACGTCAATCTCCCCGTTGTGTTGGAGAGGATGCGATGAAAAGGGCTTTTACTTACATATGTGGTGGGAGTGTAAGGCCCTGAAGCAGTTCTGGGAAACTATCTTCAATATAATTTCTAAGGCCACTGATCAGATAATCTTGCCAGAACCAAGCCTGTCTCTGCTGTCCCTGCCCAATGCTCTAAACCCCTCCCTTACCCATAAAGAATTGGTGTTTATCCTCCTTACGGCAGCTCGTTTAGAAATCGCCGAACATTGGAAGGATCCAAAGGGACCTACACTTACTGGATGGAAAGGGAAAGTGTGGGATATAGCCTGCTCTGAAAAATTAACCTACCACTGCAGAGTTTCGTTGGGCCAACTTAGCTATGAACCATTCAATGAAATATGGTCTCCTTTTCTTGATTACATCAAGAAGAAAGTGCAAAAGCCGGGTTGCAGTTAAACCTCAAAAAAACCAAGATTATGGCAACTAGCTTGATTGATAACTGGCAAATAGAGGGAGAAAACGTGGAGGCAGTGACAGACTTTGTATTTCTGGGCGCAAAGATTACTGCAGATGCTGACTGCAGCCAGGAAATCAGAAGACATTTACTTGGGAGGAGAGCAATGACAAATCTTGATAAAATAGTTAAGAGCAGAGACACCACACTGACAACAAAGGTCCGCATAGTTAAAGCAATGGTATTCCCCGTAGTAACCTATGGCTGCAAGAGCTGGACCATAAGGAAGGCTGAGCGAAGGAAGATAGATGCT
This sequence comes from Elgaria multicarinata webbii, assembly GCF_023053635.1. NCBI lineage: Eukaryota > Metazoa > Chordata > Lepidosauria > Squamata > Anguidae > Elgaria > Elgaria multicarinata. Next base: position 23,804,364 of record NC_086174.1, on the reverse strand, counting down.
TTTGAACTGTGGTGTTGGAGGAAAATTCTGAGAGTGCCTTGGACTGCAAGAAGATCAAACCAGTCCATACTCCAGGAAATAAAGCCAGACTGCTTACTTGAGGGAATGGTATTAAAGGCAAAACTGAAGTACTTTGGCCACATAATGAGAAGACAGGATACCCTGGAGAAAAGGCTGATGCTAGGGAAAGTGGAAGGCAAAAGGAAGAGGGGCCGACCAAGGGCAAGATGGATGGATGATATTCTGGAGGTGACAGACTTGACCTTGGGGAAGCTGGGGGTGGCGACAGCCGACAGAAAGCTCTGGCGTGGGCTGGTCCATGAAGTCACGAAGAGTCGGAAACGACTGAACGAATAAACAACAAACAGATGTGACATCCAACTCCGGTTTAACTAATCTTCCTTTGACCACAGTAAATTGAAGGAAACAAGCTCGGTTCGGCATCTACAGAAATCATGAGGGCTCTGTTTGTGTCTTTATTAGAAACGCTGTCTGACTTGTATGTTTTTATATATATTTTTAACTTTTTTAACCATTTTGTTAAATAGAGTTTAATAAATAAAAAAAATAAATAAAATTTTAAAGCCATTAAAAATACACTATACAAGGTACAAAACCGTTTGCATAAGAACAGTTAAATAGATAAACAGATACATATAACACACAGAGAGAGAGTACACACTGCATCATCACTGACATCTTGAATTCAAAATGGAAGCGCACTGTTAGCCAGAGCACTTACTTTAAAACTATGTAGCAATTTTGCTCTAAAAGAAAGGTCTCGTTCACATGAATGGAAACTTTTTTTAAAAGCCTAATTGCCACAAAGGATGGGACTGGGGAGACATGATAGCACTCTTCAAATACTTGAAAGGTTGTCACACAGAGGAGGGCCAGGATCTCTTCTCGATCCTCTCAGAGTGCAGGACACGGAATAATGGGCTCAAGTTACAGGAAGCCAGATTCCAGCTGGACATCAGGAAAAACTTCCTGACTGTTAGAGCAATACGACAATGGAACTAATGACCTAGGGGGGTTGTGGGCTCTCCCACACTAGAGGCCTTCAAGAGGCAGCTGGACAGCCATCTGTCAGGGATGCTTCAACGTAGATTCCTACATTGAACAGGGGGCTGGACTCGATGGCCTTATAGGCCCCTTCCGATTCTATGATTCTATGAGAGGATGGTGGTTTCATTGCATGACCGCCAAAAAGTACTGCATTTTCCTCATAGCAAAACAACACGCAAAAAGGGCGGGAAGAGGTGGGACAACCAGTGCATCGCAACAGCGTTGTGCAAAGCGCACAGGAAAAACGGTGACCAAACCATGATGATCACACGAAAAACCACCCATCTGAAGGACCCCATTGTAAATATTGTTATGAAGCCCCCCTATGCCACACTGGCTCATACAGTGTAACCATAATGGTGCATTTTCTCCTGTGGGGCAAATCCCAACTTAAGGGGAACGATTCAGATCAGGAAAAAGGTGCTGCAGAAGCAGTGAAACTAGGGTGACCATATGAAAAGGAGGACAGGGCTCCTGTATCTTTAGCAGTTGTCTAGGAAAGGGAATTTCAGCAGGTGTCATTTGTTTGCATGCAGCACCTGGTGAAATTCCCTCTTCATCACAACAGTTAAAGCTGCAGGAGGCTTTCCCTCTTTAGCTAGAGCAGCCAGATACCAAAGAGGGTAAGGCTCTTGCAACTTTAAATGTTGTGATGAAGAGGGAATTTCACCAGGTGCTGCACGCAGACAAATGACACCTGCTGAAATTCCCTTTTCTAGACTACTACTAATGATACAGGAGCCCTGCCCTCCTTTCCATATGGGCCAGCCTAGTGAAACCCCTCACCCCAGCACTTTCCTCACAACTCTTGAATGCCCCCCTCCAAATCCTCACCATGCCTTCTACTTAAGGCAATCTGCACAGTAGACACACAGCAGAAAAAGGTGGTAACGAAGTGGTGGAGCAGCCTTCCCTAGCCTGGTGCCCTCCAGTTGTATCAGACTACAACTCCCAGAATCCCCCAGCTGGTGAGCACCAGGTTGAAGGAGCCTGGGGTAAAACCTTGTGGTAGTGCTACCATTTCAGGCTACAGGTGGGGAACATCTTTTTTTTTTATGCTCCCTTCCTAAAAATTAAAAGTAAAGCTGCCCTCCCTGCTAGTAGAAAGCTAGCATGGCAAGGAGCATGTTGAGCTTGGACCTTGCTCTCTGTTGTGCTTGTTTTTGATTGCAAGGAGAGTTTTGTGTTTTGTTTTATTTTTCCCTGAGAGGGACTATTCAGCAGCAGCAACACCCACCTCTGACCTGAAGTGGCCCAGCTCGGGGTTCTACCCCCGGTTTGTTTGGGGTGTCGACTAGGCCAAAGGTATCGAGTCTCTCGCTTCCATGATTTGTTCTCTGCTTCTTGCCTTCTGTGGTTGTAGAGTGTCATCTGCTGACTGAGATGCTAATTGCTGCATTTGCAGAGGCCAAAGCAACTCCATGCAAATGGCCAGGAAGCTGCCTCTGGCCAGCTCAGGACAGGCAGTTATCCCTTCAGGCCAGTCTTCTGTACTGTGACAGGGCGCAGCTCTCCTGGGACTCAGCAGAGAAGGTTCTTCCATCACCTGCTAACCAACACTATCTGGAGATGCCTGGGATTAGGGTGACCATATGGAAAGGAGGACAGGGCTCCTGTCTCTTTAACGGTTGTATAGAAAAGGGAATTTCAGCAGGTGTCATTTGTACGCATGCAGCGCCTGCTGAAATTCCCTCTTCATCACAACAGTTAAGGCTGCAGGAGCCCTGCCTAGTGTAACCAAATACAAAAGAGGGCAGGGCTCCTGCAGCTTTAACTGCTGTCATGAAGAGGGACTTTCACCAGGTGCTGCATGCATACATATGACACCTGCTGAAATTCCCTTTTCTATACAACTCTTAGATACTGGAGCCCTGTCCTCTTTTCCATTTGGTCACCCTACCCGAGATTGAACCTGAGACATTCGGCATGTAAAGTGTCTGCTCTGCCACTGTACTGGGGGTGTCTCTCTCCCCTTCTAATCGACTGGCTCATTATGCCCTACTAGGGGCACAGAGGTACAGTGTTTAAATCTGGCACTACACGAAGCCCAGTGGTGCAGTGTTGAATTTTGAAATCCGGGTGCCCATCATTACAATCCACACAGCCGTGCCACCAAGGAGACACCGAAAACCCAAGCTGCTGGGCTCATCCATATCCACAAACAAATTCTAGCAGTTTTCAACTCAGCCAGGGGCGGGTCTTTTATAAATCGAGTGGGTCCTCCCCACCCACCCCAAAAGACTTGGCGTTACAGCAGGAAAAGATATCTTGTTCCTGGGGAAATCTGCATGCAGACTTCTCCTGTTGACCTACAACGCTTTTCACTGTCTAGCTCCTTCCAATCTCTCCTCTCTCATCTCACACTATTGCCCCGCTCGTGCTCTTCGCTCCTCTGATGTCATGTTTCTCACCTGCCCAAGGGTCTCCACTTCCCTTGCTCGGCTTCGTCCATTTTCTTCTGCTGCCTCTTACGCCTGGAACGCTCTTCCAGAGCATTTGAGAACTACAAGTTCAATCGCAGCTTTTAAAGCTCAGCTAAAAACTTTTCTTTTTCCTAAAGCTTTTAAAACTTGATTTTGTTCTGACTTTTATACTGCCCGTTTGGTGCATCCTCTTCCCCTCCTTATTGCTTTATTATGATTTTATTAGAATGTAAGCCTATGCGGCAGGGTCTTGCTATTTATTGTTTTACTCTGTACAGCACCATGTACATTAATGGTGCTATAAAAATAAATAAATAAATAAATAATAATAATAATAATAATTTCCTCCCCAGTTCAGGTGAGGATTGCAGCTCAGCACAGAAGGAACGGGGAATTTGGAGCGAGGTGCACATCAGCAGCCGTGTCCTGTGAGTCCTGGCTTCATGACACCTCTGCCCACACTCCTTTTACGAACAGCAATGGCCACAAGAGCATTGGCCCAGGCAAAGCGGTGTGGGGATGTGTTTCCTGGCCCAGGGCAGGGGAGGCTGCTGGCTCCAATGTCAGTGGGGCTGTGAATCCACTCCGGGTTTCAGCCGGAACCAGTCAGAATTCTAAAGGAGCTGCCCACAGATGCGGAGAATCAAACGGGGCTGAATGCTTCTTTCCTTTGCAAGATTGTTTGGATTTCTAATCAAAAGCTAATCAAAGGCTGCATTTCAGTGGAATGAAGATCTTTTGGGAAAGCTTGTGTGTTTTACAAGGAGAACCTATCCAAGCAGAAATAAACACCACTGAATTGAGTGGAGCGAACCTCCTGCTAACTATGCATAGTCATATAACGTAAACTCAATTGTGAGAATTTATTAACAGCTGGTTTTTGTTTGTTTGGTTTGGTTTCACACATTACTTCCCCTCCCCCCAGTTGGTTATTTATTTTATTTATTTATCATTGCATTTATATTCCGCTTTTTTTACACTTGCAAGAAACCCTAGGCAGATTACATGGTCCTCCCCCTCTCCATTTTATCCTCACAACAACAACCCTGTGAGGTAGGCTGGGCTGAGAGTCTGTGACTGGCCCAAAGTCACCCAGTGGGTTTCTATGGCTGAGTGGGGACTAGAACCCGGATCTCCCCACTCCCAGTCTGACACTCTAACCACTACACCACACTGGCTCTCATATTTGTACTGAATTTGAATGGGAGCTGGGAGACAATGACTGTATGTAATGAATCTGTATGTAATCTCCCACACTAGAGGCCTTCAAGAGGCAGCTGGACAGCCATCTGTCAGGGATGCTTTAGGGTGGATTCCTGCATTGAGCAGGGGGTTAGACTCGATGGCCTTGTAGGCCCCTTCCAACTCTGCTATTCTATGATTCTATGAACTAAGCAACTTGTTTCAATGTCAGATCCAAATCAAGGCATGCTTTACTTCTTTGCCATGGGGTAACATGATACCCTCAAAGAAGCTCTTAAGAGCCAGTGTATATATTTGGCAGAATCCACAATCCAGTGGTAAAGGACTGTACCATTTCAGACAACAGGTGAGGGGGGTTGCTTGTCTGGATGTGGCACCACCAGGGCGAGACCGCAGAGCGCAGATGGTTGGGGGCCCTATGATCCAAGAGGGCTCCGAAATGACCCACTAGCAGGCAGTTGCATCCCCATGATAAAGCATCTTGCACATGCAAAAACTGCTTGTCAGGAAGAAGGCTGACATGAACCCTCCTGGTCCCAACAATGTTGTATGTGCAAGGAGTCCTTTTTAGATGTTGGAGGAATCGAACAAGCACCCTCAAGTGGCACAGCCCAGGAAAGGTTTTGCCACTTGTTCCTGCCAATTGTATTTAGAGCGTCATCACACGGGGGAAATTGCGTTTGTTTACTGTCTCTTCTCCGTCCGCGCATTTGTCCCACATTACTTCCTCTTTTGAAAGAGGAAGTAAACAACTTGCACGTGGCCCATTCAGCGGGCCGCGTTGATCCTGCTGCTTCTCCCGCACACAGCAGGAGATAGCGGCAACTTCCGTCTTTAAAAATAAGCTGGATTTACTAGGGTGTTTTTTTGTCACGTGAAGAAGTCTAGAAAGGGTGGGAGCCACGCAAGAGGTAGATGATGTCATGAGAGGGACCCACGAAAATCCGTGAGTGCCCAGTAATGAGCGTGCAGTAAAACACTAGTCTGATGGAGCTCTTAGTCAAATGCAATCCAAAGAGGCATTTGAGGCTGTCAGGGGCAGGCAGGGGAAAGATTTCCAAAAAAGAGCATTCTCTGTTTATTAAAATAGAGCATGTGTTCTTGTAGGCACAATACGCCTAGCAGATAAATAAAAACTAACACTCTGACTCCTAAATAAACAAATCATTGTTTGTAGCCTCGCCTAAATCCCAATGAGTTATTTTTATTCGCAGCTTGATTCTCCCCTGAATATTTACAAGTTTGCACTATGCAAGCTGATTAACTATGTACACTTATTATAGGCCAGCATTTGAAGCAGGGAGCTCTTCCAAAGAACAGCTTTAATTGCCTTTGGAGAACTATTTGGGGCTTTTAAAAAAAAGTGCTAATGAGATCTAGAAACGAGCTGGTTATAGAATCTGTTGGCGCTGGTCCTGTTTGACTGAAAAGGGAGACTTTTGTGATGCCTGCAAGAGTATGCCCCCTTTTGTAGAGTGACCAGGGGGGGATCTACACTACTGCTTTAAAGCGCTTTAAAGTGCTTTATAACAGTTTTGACAACTGTTGGGGCCCAGGACACACTGCATATACAGGTTTCAAAATGTTTTCAAAGTGCTTTAAAGCGCTTTAAAAGCAGTAGTGTAGATCCCCCCCCCCCGATCTTATTAACAACCCTCGTGTCATGCGAACCGGGCCTATGATTCCAAGTCTTACTTTTGTTTGTGCCAGGTTAGCATAGAGAAATTTGTGGATTGAGGTGTTGGGGGTGGGTGGGGGTGGAATATCTCAGCCTGGGAATTCTTGCCAGTACCAGAACTGTAGTTCACACAAATCTGTTCATGTATAAACCTACTTCTATTTTCCTCCAAGTTTTAGTGACTTCAGCAACTAAAACAAGTATTTTGTTATTAAAGTATTGGGAGTCAGAAACCCTTGCTACAAATCACCTGGAGATCAGCCAGTAGATCTTAATCTACTTTTTGTTTGCCCCTGTGATAAAACAGTCACAGAAACTATGAACAGGGGAAGTAGAACAGACTTCCTGCTGCTTTTCAGTAGTCAGGGCAAGTGAGAGAGGGGGAGGGGGGAGAGAATTTCTTTGTGTTAACACAAAATGGGATCAGGGGGCTGTCTTCATGGCGCCCGGTTGGCGTGCCTCCCTCTCAAACCCCACGGCTTCCCTCTCTCGGGGCATCGTTGGGTAATCTCGATGCCAAGGAGGTAGTACGGGCTTCCTGGGCAGCCATCCAGATATCAGAGTCACCCCCAGCCTCTTCCTGGTGGAAAACGACCAATCGCTGGTCGCCTTCCACCAGGCACCGTCCCCCGGGTTGACCCCAGATTGGCCCTGGAGCAATGTCAGATGGTGGAGGTGTTGTATTGACGTTGCTCCATTGGAAAAAGTTGAGGTAAATCCCTGACTTTTCCAAATCGCAGCAACGCAGGGAAGCCCCACGGTGGTTGCAAAGCTGCGCTTGCGTTGTCTAACCAATGCAGCGCAGATCCACAGCCACCACGGGGCTTTCCCCCCGTGTATAGGAAGCCCCTAGATTAGCAATGTCGCCTCTCCATTTTGCCAAACTCACTAGTTAACAACAGCCAACTACACAGTCTTTATTTACAATGTTATTTATCACATTGGACTAGGGCTGTTCCAAAAGCAGAGAGGGGAGGTCAAAATACATTTTGCCTCCATGACAAGGTGCTCCCCCCCCCATTTCACTGATGGTTCGGTCAAACTGGGGCAAAATATCCTCTTTCTCCAACATTATGCAAAGTGCAATCCACTGCCGAGAGAGGAGGGAGGATCCATTTCCGTACAGAAATCAACAAAGATTTGTACTCTGCTGCTCCAGAGGGCAAGATTGGATCTAAAAGGGGCCTAAGTTTCAAGAGGGGAGATTGCAGTTGAACATTACGAGAACCTTCTTGATGGTAACAGCCAGTGAAGGCTGGTGGCTCTGATGTCAGTGGGGTGGTGAATGCACTCCAGGTTTCCGTCAGAACAGCCAGAATTCTAAAGGAGATCTCCAAGGTGCTATCCGTGGCCTAATCACAAGCCTCTAAAAAGGAGGTCTTTGTTGGCCCCTCTGGCCCTGACGGCCTCCAAGGCCATACTCAAGTTTCCCTCAGCTGTTTTGGGCTACCACAATGCTGTACACCTGTCTTGGCCAGCTGTGAGAAAGGCCTGCTTCTGATTCCCTGAGGATTACCATGAGCACCAGTGTTGACAGACAATGTATTTTGACACCTTTTAGCACGTTGTGAGAAAGAATGCGGCAATATAATATGAAGGGGCAGGGGGCGGCCTGGAACATCTGACCTCAGAAGGCAAAGTGAAGGATCAGCTAAAGATAAGAGAGGCGCTGGAAAAAGTTACCAGGTATGAACCCAAAACCCATACTATAAAGCCAGGGTGGGCAACTTGTCGCCCCGTTGGCATCAGCCCTAGTCAGCATAGTCAGTGACGAGGGCTGATGGGAGTTGCAGGCAGAGCCATTTGGAGAGAGAGAAGTTGCCCACCGCTGGTTTAGAGCTATAGTCATATGAACACATAGTTAAAATCAAACAGGGACTGGATTCGGATGATACGTTAGTCAACGGTTGATTAAATATTCAAGCGTTGACTTCTGTGTCATCTGGTGCACCTTTTCCACACCACAGTTGGTTATTTCCCTGAAATAACCAACACAGATAATCAACGGTGTGACTATTTAATCAACTGTGGATTGTTGTATTGTGTGGCTGGCTCCGTTGACTATTTCACATGCCTACAGAATCGCGAGGCAATAGTGGCAGAAAACACTGTCCCCTTTGACCAGCGGGGTTCCGTAGACAAGTGTCAGCCATTCCTGGGTGGGGCACCGTGGTTGGCTGCACCCCCACATGTTCCCAGGGACGTGTACATGCCGTCCCTGGGTGGGGCGCTGCGATCAGCAGCAGCACCCCACGTGCTTCCTGGGATTGGGTGGGGTGCTGCGATCAGCGGATTTCCTCCCTGTGCAAAGTGTTTCTCCCCTAAAGCTACGCGGGAAATGCTTGCAGCCACTCCGCTTTGCGGCTGCAAGCCCCCCTCACATCGCTTTAGCTCAAGGCTTTTGGAGGCGGGCGGTGGAACAATCCCTACTGTAGGTTGGCATTTCAAGCTACAGGAGAGATCATTCCACTGCCCATCCCCAAAATCCTTGAGGGTTAAAGCGACGCAAGAGAGGCTTCCGCCCTGGGGGAGGAAGAATCTCTCCCGCAGAGGAGGAGTGAAAAGATCTCTTCCATGGCTTGACAGCCGCAGGAGAGATCCGTGGAGAACTGAATGGGCAGGTGGAGGACAAGAGAGAACTACATGTTTAAGTGTTCCCCAGCACACACACACAAAGAAGACAGACAGAAAGGCTCCTTGGACATAGAAAACTAAATATCCTGGAGATGGGTTTTAGCCTGGCCTTCTTCCTGACTTGCTCGTTTTCTATGTACAGAGATTTTCTTTCTCACAGGGAAGCATTCAGACATCCAATCCCCTACTTGCACTTTGAACTGGTACCCTCCAAGAACAGTTTGCCACATAATGAGCCACTGCTAAATAGGGACTAGCAATGAGCCACTGCTAATTCCTACTTAGAAAGTAGAATTCCTACTTTCTAAACATGAGTTGGACTGGGCCCGTAGTGACTTCTCACCGCTCCCTTCAGCCCAGGGCCGACTCCAGGTTTGAGGGGAAGTACTCTCTGGTGGGTCCCCATATCTGTCGGCCCCAAAAGACTTATTAATGGCAACCTCTATGTCCCTGCTCTCTCTTCATAGTGGATCTTCCTTATGAACCTTGAATTGGACCAGACAACCTTTCAAATAGAGAAGGCCTCCAAATCGAGGATTGTCCTCGGACAATCTTTCAAATACAGAACTGGCCTGTGTAAATTAAGATGTACAGCTCTCTTAAACCTGGAGATCAGGGATATTGTTGGAGAAATCTACCACTGGCCCTGCTCTTCAGCTTTAAATCTGAAGAATGACACAACCCTACACATGAGAATGATATGGCATTTCTACTCCCCTCACTACACACCCACACACCCGTCTCTGGCTGATGATATTATAGAAACAGGCACTGACTCTGCAATCAGAAACTATTGCGGCCACTAATTTCCTAATAGTCCAAAGTATTCTAAATATTCATTTTCACTTCGGAGTTCGACGTCATCTGTGTTGCCTATCAAATCCCTACTGCTAGGTAGAATTTGTTGTGGTGCTGTAGTAAGTCATTTAGCCAAAATCCTTAATAAGCAATAGACTATAGGCTAGAGGATGAACAAACAAGTTTTCTATTGTTATTGCTCTGGCCTCTGGCCTTTGAATGTGGCAAGATGTAAATGACCCCCTCTCGCTTCGAGCTAATTCAGCATGAAATACACGAGGCAAGAATTTATCGTTCAATTTGCAGCCCTGCTGATTGAAGAGCAACTGTATTCATTTCAGGAGCGAGCTCTAATTTTAGATTGTGGCTAAAGGCGCTGAGAACAACGGTGTTATGAGAGCTGAAGCAGAGTTTTAGAAGCTTCAGTACTTCAGCCCCATCGGGGGTTGCCAAGTGACCGAAACCCTCCTGTTCCCCACCCCACCCTGCCAGGCATATCTTTACAGCTGCAACAGCATGTTGAGTTGCTGAAATCAGCCAGTGGGGCATGGTGTACAGCACCATGTACATTGATGGTGCTATATAAATAAATAAATAAATAAATAAATAAATAAATAAATAAATAATAATAATAATAATCTCACAGGACTTTAATTTCCCCTCACAACATGCATGAGTAGGTGGGAGGAAAGAAGCTTTCGGAGGGCGATTTGAAGCAGGGAGAAAATACTGAGCGGCTGACATGAATAGGATGTGCATGGTTTGATAAATCTGTTTTATTCCCATGTCCACTCACTGACGGAGTTGGAATTTTTAAAAAACCAAATTTTGTTCTTTTAAAAATCCACATTAGCACTTGTCATGGGCTGAGCCCATGGTCCCTTGATCTTGGCCCTGTGGGGAAGAAGAAAGAACAAGGGGACAGGAGCAGGCCGAGGAAACATCGGGGCCTGCTCCTGTTGGACTCTTCCCCCACCCTCACAGGGCAAACTGCCATCTTGGCCCTGTGGGGAAGAAGAAGGACCGAGGGGACAGGAGCAGGCTGAGGAAACATCGGGGCCTGCTCCTGTTGGACTCTTCCCCCACCCCCACAGGGCAAACTGCCATCTTGGCCCTGTGGGGAAGAAGAAAGAACAAGGGGACAGGAGCAGGCCGAGGAAACATTGGGGCCTGCTCCTGTTGGACTCTTCCCCCACCCCCACAGGGCAAACTGCCATCTTGGCCCTGTGGGGAAGAAGAGGGACTGAGGGGACAGGAGCAGGCCAAGGAAACATCGGGGCCTGCTCCTGTTGGACTCTTCCTCCACCCTCACAGGGCAAACTGCTATCTTGGCCCTGTGGGGAAGAAGAAGGACCAAGGGGACAGGAGCAGGCCAAGGAAACATCGGGGCCTGCTCCTGTTGGACTCTTCCCCCACCCCCACAGGGCAAACTGCCGTCTTGGACCTGTGGGGAAGAAGAAAGAACAAGGGGACAGGAGCAGGCCGAGGAAACATCGGGGCCTGCTCCTGTTGGACTGCCATCTTGGCCCTGTGAGGAAGAAGAGTAGGGTGACCATATTTGGGAAACCAAAAAAGAGGACACCTAGTGTGTGTGGGGGAAGCAGCTTTCTGAGTCCTGCAGAAAGTACGTTATTCCCCCACCACCTTAAAGAACCCGATTGGAGTGGAGGAGGGGAAAAGATTTCATTCTGCACCACCACCATCCACTCCAATTGGGGCCTTTTCTATAATGTCCACGAATGACCCACTTTCCCCTTTAAGACCTCAATTGGAGCTCAGGGTGGGGGAATGATGTGCCTCAAGAAAGCATGTCATTCCCTCCTGCCATGCTAATGGCAGCCTTAAAGAGGAAGGTGTGTCATTCCAGGACATTATTGAAAATTATAGAAAATCCCCCCTGACACCATGGAAAGAACAAAAATCAGGACAAATCCGGGGAAATCCTGACAGTTGGTCACCCTAAAGAAGAGGGACCGAGGGGACAGGAGCAGGCCAAGGAAACATCGGGGCCTGCTCCTGTTAGACTCTTCCCCCACCCCCACAGAGCAAACTGTGAGGGAGGAAGCAACAGCCAGGCACCTCTCCACCGTGCCTGGGTCCAGCTCCAGCTGAGAGCCCCCTCCCTCCTGCCACCAACTGTCTCTGCAGAGGCCACCAGTGAGGGAGGAAGCAGCAGCCAGGCACCTCTCCACCGTGCCTGGGTCCAGCTCCAGCTGAGAGCCCCCTCCCTCCTGCCACCAACTGTCTCTGCAGAGGCCACCAGTGAGGGAGGAAGCAGCAGCCAGGCACCTCTCCATCGTGCCTGGGTCCAGCTCCAGCTGGGAGCCCCCTCCCTCCTGCTACCAACTGTCACTGCAGAGGCCACCATGAGGGAGGAAGCAGCAGCCAGGCATTTCTCCATTGTGCCTGGGTCCAGCTCCAGCTGAGAGCCCCCTCCCTCCTGCTGTCACCTGTAACTGCTGAACTTTCCAACTAAGATTGTAGTGCCTGAATTTGCTTTCCTTTTCCCCCTCCTCCTCCTCCTCCTCCTCCTCCTCCTCCTCCCTCCCAATCCCCTTTCCTTTTGTGTCATGTCTTTTAGATTGTAAGCCTGTGGGCAGTGACTGTCAAGAAACACTTTTGTAAGCCGCCATGAGAGCCTTTTTTGGCTGAATGGCGGCATAAAAATCCTTAAATAAATAATAAATAAATAAAACTGCCATCTTGGCCCTGTGGGGAAGAAGAAGGACCGAGGGGACGGGAGCAGGCCGAGGAAACATCGGGGCCTGCTCCAGTTGGACTCCCCTCCTTCGGGAGCAGGACAATCCCATCAGCCCTTTCCCCATTCCACTTAATTTCTCTCTCTCTTTACCTCTTCCCTCCTGAACTCCTTTTCCTTGTGTGTCATGTCTTTATTAGACTGTAAGCCTGAGGGCAGGGACTGTCTTTTTTGCTAAGTGTAAGCCGCTCCGAGAGCCTTTTTTGGCTGAGGAGCGGGGTATAAACATGATAAATAAATAAATAAAGGTAACAAGTTGCAGCTGTGCAATGCCTGGGAGCATTCCCCCCTCCCTTCGGGTTGCTATGGGGTTGCTATGGGGTTGCTATTGGTCAGGGTGGGTCTGGTGACAAGGGGGTCCCAGAAAGAGATAAAAAGCTTGAGCACCCAAGGGTCCGGCCTCTTTCTTGTGGGTGTTAGGAGTCCAGCGTGTGTGTGGTGAGTCAGAGCATCCAGGCCAGACCGGCTGGATGGCGGAGGCCCCACACAGCCGCTGAGGGAAGGAGTTTAGCTCGTGGCGTAAAGCCAAGTCAGGGTGAGCAACAAGAGGTTGAGTCGCAGAGTTAAGTGTTTTGTTTTGTTTTAGAATAGGTTTGGGTACAATTTGGGCAAGTTACAGCTGGTGGGGGTGGTTAAGTGGGGAGTGAGTACAAATTCTGTTAGGCTTGAGAGTGTGAAAGGGAAGGGTGAGGTATTAGTCCCTGCTGTCCTATGTGTGTCATTCCTTTGTCCGTGTTTTCCCCCAAAACCACTTAATATTTATTTATTTATTACCCTTATCTACCGCTCCCATAGCCAGGGCTCTCTGGGCGGTTTACAGAAATTCTAAAATTAAGATAAAAACGAATATATAAAATTCTAAAACACAGAGCACACACACATAAAGCATTAAAAACCATTAAAAAACTAAACATGTGGGTGATTAAGATGTGCCGCCATATACCTGGGCAAACAGGAAAGTCTTAACCTGGTGCTGGAAAGATAGCAGTGTTGGTGCCAGGTGAGCCTCGTTAGGGAGATCATTCCATAGTCTGGGGGCCACCACCAAAAAGGTCCTGTCCCTCGTTGCCACACTCCGAGCCTCTCTCGGAGTAGGCACCTGGAGGAGGACCTTAGATGTTGAACGTAGTGACCAGGTATATTCACGTCGGGAGAGGCGTTCCGTCAGGTATTGTAAGCCGTGTAAGGCTTTATAGGTCAAAACCAGCACCTTGAATTGGGCTTAAGTGTTAACCTTAATGTGTGGACCCTCATGAAAGTGTGTAGTGTCAAGAATAAAAGTGTTTGGTCCCTACTTCTGGAGTGTGGCGTGGTTTCCTTGAGAACCTAGACTGTAAAGGGTTAACAAGCGGCAGTGAAGGGGCATGTGTCTGGGCTGGCTGAGTCAAACCCCCCTTCTCCGGCCGGGGAATTGCTAAGCCAAACGGAGCAATTCCATTACAGCGCTAATTCGCATTAGTTAACGTGAATTTGCTCAAGCATACATTAGCACTGATTAGCAACCCTCTTGCCCCCAAAGTGAAAAAAATGATCTGCAAGTCCAGAGAAGCTGCACGACTCAGAAAAAGCCAGTTGCCCTGTTCAGAAGACACCTTAAACCACAGTGGTTAAGGCTTTCTTGTTTGTTTGTTTTTAAAGCCTTAACCACTGTGGTTTAAAGTGTCTTCTGAACAGGGCCAGTATGAAATGAATATACAGGTTTGTTTCAGAGAAATCTGAAATCACATGAACCCATTGTGGATTTCTCAGACATTCCTAGTCACAAAGTATGAACATAACATGACCTGTTGACAAGAATTCCTTGTATTATATAGAAGTGCTCTTCATCATGTTGGCCCCATTCAGAAGCCACCTTAAACCACGGCTTTAACCATGATGAATAAAGCTTTTTGCCTTAGCCACCATGATTAAAGCCATGGTTTAAGGTGTCTTCTGAACATGGTCCTGCTTTCTGGCTTAACCACCGTGGTTAAAGCCATGGTTTAAGGTGTCTTCTGAACGGGGCCACTCTGTGCATGCCAACTGTAAGTGCAGAGTGATTAGTTCTACATATGCTATGTCTGTACTGGTTTTAATTGCAAAATGTGTTCCCCGATTAGGGGCAAGGGAGCTCGTTGCAGGGGCCAAGTAAGTTTTTAGGGGTGGAGGAGAAGCTCCTAAACTCAGGAGAAGAGGGACTGTCACAAGGGTGTTTCTGAAGTTTGCTAGAAGCCTGGCCGCATTAGGAAGGGACCACCTGTCATGCCCCCACTGGAGGAGTCCTCTTCAGAGAAAGAGCTAGAGGCCCCAGAAACCCAGGGCACGCCAGACCAGGGACTGCCACTAGACCCACAGGAACCTGAGCCTCAGGGGAGGTGGTTACAGGGCTGCCCTGTCAGAAGAAAGCGACTCTGCCTTTGTGGCAGAAGCTGCGCATCCCCCTGACCCCTGGGAGTGTCGTTGCGTCAAGCGACAGGCAAGTAAGGTTCTTGTGTGAAGGAGTGCTTTCCTCCAGGAGAGGTCTCCTCAGGAGAAAGTGACTCCTCAGGAGTAAGGCTCTGCAAAGGGAAGCTTGATTATACCAGCTGAGCTCTGGGTGGAGTCCGGCAGGCTTTGGGTTTAAAAGGCCTCACAGAAACTCCAGCTAGTTTTAGAACAACTTGGTCTATCCTGCATTCGCCTTGTTTCTTGTCTCCTGAACTGTGTCTGTGTTTGATGCTGTTTTCTGACCTTTGGGACTGGACTGCCTAACAACTCTGCTCCTGGACTGCGTAATGTACCTGACTGATTTACTGTGTTTGACCTCTGGCTTGTTATCCTGATTGCTCCTGTTGTTGCCTGATCCTCTTGCCTGCCTGTGTTTTGACCTCCGGCTGGACTTAAACCACCTCTGTTATAGCCTGAACTCCACTGCATCTAGAGGCTGCTACAGCCAAAGCAGGGCACCATCCTGGTATTAGGAGCAGGAGCTATGACTTAGTCTGGAGCTCCTGTTTGAGTCAAGCTACATATGTGCTGGGCAGGATCTACGCTACTGCTTTAAAGTGCTTTAGAATCATAGAATCATAGAATAGCAGAGTTGGAAGGGTCCTACAAGGCCATCTAGTCCAACCCCCTGCTCAATGCAGGAATCCACCCTAAAGCATCCCCGACAGATGGTTGTCCAGCTGCCTCTTGAAGGCCTCTAGTGTGGGAGAGCCCACAACCTCCCTAGGTAACTGATTCCACCGTCGCACTGCTCGGTGGAAACTTCATAATAGTTTTGACAACTATTGGGGCCCAGGACATGCTCCATATACCATTTTCAAAACTGTTATAAAGCGCTTTGAAGCAGTAGTGTAGATCTGGCCTTGGTTTAAACTAGGGAACTAAAGCAAATGTGAGATAGAATGATAGAAACAATGGGTGTCAGGGTTCCTTCTATGACCTGGACCCTCTGAGCAACTCCTTAAGGATCTTTGACCTCCTTAAAGAGTCCCACCTTCCTCCTTTTTCCCCTTCCCAATAATGTGGGGTTTAGGCTGTAGACAGGGGGTGAGTGACATTCCAGAGAATTTAGGTTTAACACAGCAGTTTACTAGGCATTTATTTATAGGGTGACCATATGAAAAGGAGGACAGGGCTCCTGTATCTTTAACAGTTGCATAGAAAAGAGAATTTCAGCAGGTGTCATTTGGAGAACCTGGTGAAATTTCCTCTTCATCACAAGTTAAAGCTGCAGGAGCTATACTAGAGTGACCAGATACAAAAGAGGGCAGGGCACCTGCAGCTTTAACTGTTGTGATGAAGAGGAAATTTCACCAGGTTCTCCATATATACAAATGACACCTGCTGAAATTCCCTTTTCAACACAACTGTTAAAGATACAGGAGCCCTGTCCTCCTTTTCATATGGTCACCCTACATTTAATGAAAATAAAAGTGGCAAAAATGGCAGTCCTTTTACCCTAGCTGCATTTAGACTTTTCCAGCAGCTTATTACTAATTTGTTTTGTTTTTGGTTAAGAGGAATAAGCACTTAAACTTTAATTTTAATGAGGAATATGCTAGCCGCTATTTCTATTCTAATCCTATTTATATTGTGTATAGTGGTGGTGACTTGCTTGCTTCTTCATTACATAATTTTGTTATTCTCTAAGATGGTTTAAGCAACAAATATGTAATCTGTGACACTACTTTGTGTTATCTGGCTTGAGGGATGCTTTAAGGACCACAACCCATATGAATCATTCTTGAAGCTCAGAACCCTCAGCTGGCATTTATAAATCAGGGAAACTCAGAGTTGGCCCAAGTATCTTGCTACCTGAGGTGAAGGATAAGATTGTCTACGTACAGAAGCCAACCAGACAGGCAGTGGAGTAGCTAGGTCATTTTAGATGCTGGGCCAGTTGAGCCTGGTAGCTCTGATGTCAGTGGGGCAGTGAATCTGCTCCGAGTTTCAGTCAGAACTAGTTGGATTTCTAAAAGTTATCCAAGGTGCAGGGGAGCTCCTTTAGAGTTCTGACTGAAACTTGGAGCGGGTTCACTGCTCCACTGACATTGGAGCCACTAGCTTCCACTGGACTTAATGGTCTTGTGGGGTGGGGGTGGGGTTAGATGGCTTTGTCCATTACTTGTGAAACACCCAAATGACATGTCTTTTTCACATACAACCACATGCTTCACAGCTGCTTCTAGATTCCTGATGTTAGAACTACAACAAAATGGCTTGCCAACCCTGATTCAAGGAGACAACTGTGTGTGTGCAGTTTTGCATTTTAAACTCGCTTAAATCATGGCACCGTCATTACTACAGGAATGAAAGGGCATTTCATTCCGGTGCTCTGATGTCCTCATGCCCTGCCCGTATCTGGTCGCTGGGGGTGGGGGAATACTGGGCCACAGGGCCTGGGAGTCTGGCCACTGGTGATAGGATAGCATCCTCCTCCATGGCACTCAAGGGCTGCAGGCTAGCTTAAGAGGTACAGGGACAGCTATATAAACAGCTCTGTCCACCAATCCCTTGCTGAGGCTGCCTCTCCTGCTCACAGCCCACAACAAATGCCGCAGTGCAGCCATGGCTTTGACAGCATGCGTCATGAAAGCAGCACATGTGCATGCATGGTGTGTCCTGGTATGCATGGCTGAGATTGACTCCCCTCTGCCTGCTTGCTGAGTCAGGGGCCTTTCCCAGTGGAGCTGGAGAAAAAGCTGTAGGCGAGACGGACGGACTGGGTTTGCACAACATCCTAAGCCCCCCATTCAGTGGTTGAGTGTGGGTTGTTGTTGAACAGTGGATGGGTTGTTTGTTGGACTGTGGGTTAGCATGTTGTCTGAACCCAGGACATTTCCCACAGATTGGCTTGTTAACCATGCTGTTAACCATGCAGGGTAGCTTATTTTTCTTGAACAAGCCACTTTGAGAACACATTGTTCGTTGTTGGGTTGATCAGGGTGATTAACAAGCCACATTGCATGATTAACAAGCCAGACTGTGGAGAATGGACTGGATTCAGACGGTGCACTAAACGACAGTTCAACAAACAACCCACGGTTCAACAACCACCCATGCTCAACCACTGAGTGTGGGTTAGCTTGTTGTGTGAACAGCCCACTGGCACCCAGGCTAGCAACAAGCAACCATTGCTGCCTCCGGCTCAGCAGGATGGAACAGCTTGGCGGGGGGGGGGGGGGGAGAGTGACACTACCCCTGCCTGAGGCTGCCACCTACTGTGCCTGTTAGAGCTAGCCAAACTAGCAGATATGAGACTTATAGTGACCAGAGGGAGGACCTTCCGAGTATTGGCACCCCAATTCTCCCTTGGGAGATTTGATTGGTCCCTCCCCAAGTCTTTTTGTTTATTTATACCATTTATATCCCAGTTTTTTTCCTCCAAGGAATTCAAGACAGCTTACATAATCCTCCTCCTCTCCATTTTATCCTCGCAACAACAACCTTGTGAGGTAGGTTGGGCTGAGAGTCTGTGACTGGCCCAAAATCACCCAGTGAGGTTCCATGGATGAGCAGGGACTAGAAACTGGATCTCCCAGCCCAATACTCTTGCCACTATACCACACTGTCTCTTTTTGTCTTGTCCATTTTTATTCCTGTTCTCAGCTGGTGGTTTATGCTGAGCTGCTTAATTGCAGTTATATGGTTTATAAATTATACTGTAAGCCATTCGGAGCATCTTTTTTTTTTTTTTTTTAAGGGAACAAGGTATTAAGTTTTAGAAATAGCTAAAGCATGCAGTTAGCCCCACAGAGTATGTTGTGGCTGTGTGTGTATCAGTTTCTTTATAAGAATACCATGTGGCTGGAAGCCAAAACAGCTGATAAAGGTCCAGATAGGACTTCAACACTCTTTATTAACTAAACATATGATCTTCCCAAACAACATGAAAGCAACAAAATAATTTAAACTGTGGTGCTATTATTGCCTAGGATTTCATAGCAAAAAATAGTACCCGGAAGGACAGAATGGAAACTGACGTCCTAGATACGCTTACCTGGGAGCAAGTCTCATTGAATTCAATGAAAGTGAACTGGATTCCTCCTCCCCCTTGCATCCCTGCACCCCCCAATCCACTCTAAAGAGTTGGGGGTCCTCCAGAGAATATTCTGGAGGTCATGTGGAGGGGCTGCAGTGGGAGGAGAGGATGAGAAAGTTGAATGTAGCCAGACAAGTCTGGCTCCTAGTCAAGACCAGACCAAGATATTTTTCTGCCTGAGAAAAGAGAGAAAATGGCGAAGCATCTATCCCCATCCCCATCAAGACAAGGTGCATAGTACCCATAGCTGTCCAAACAATTTTGGCACATACACTCCTCTCCCTCCCTCCCTGACAGTAAAAATACAAGAATAATAAATTAATAACTAGCATTTTCCTATTTCATGACACCTGAGACCCTCAAATCACCTAAAAGGGGGTTGGATAAATTCCTGGAGGCTGAAGGCTATCTATGGCTACTAGCACTGATGGTTGGGTGCCATCTCCAGTATTCAAGGCAGTAAGCCTGTGTGCACCAGTTGCTGGGGAACATGGGTGGGAGGGAGGGTGCTGTTGCACCATGTCCTGCTTGTTCATCCCTGGCCGATGGCTGGTTGGCCACTGTGTGAACAGAGTGCTGGTCTAGATGGACCCTTGGTCTGATCCAACAGGGCTCTTCTAATATTCTTACTTCATTCTGCCTAATGAGAAGGCTGACCCTGCTCCTAGCCACCACACCTCACTAGTCCTCAAGAACATAGTGAGATAGACATGCAGTTTGATCCGCTCATCTAGATTGGGCTCAAAGTCTTTGCTGCAGGTGGACTGCCAGATCTGGATGCTCTTCAGGAGTTTATCCCATCTCTAATAATAAAAAAAATCCATACCCTGTGATGAACCCTCCAAGTAATTTTCCACCAGGGTGAAACAGGAAACTTGAAAATAATTGTCGAAGAACTGAACAATAAGCTGATATCTTATTAACTAGGAACAAGTTAATAATAACTGGCAGTAAATCTCGAGGCGATAGTATTGCTTTCACTTTCCTCTATCTCATCTTTCCTGGATGGCTCTGGATGTTTCTGTCCATCACATAAAACTTCTGACCAACTTGCTAATATGGCTAAGCTATTACAGGAGTTGTCAGTGTAAACAAGCACTGCTGTGAAAAGTGGGGAGAGACACTTGTTCATCACTGCGGGGGGAGGGGAATCAATTTCAGTTTAGGATTCCCAAACGGTGAAGCATTTCATTTTTTAGTATTGCTGCAGGTATTTTATCTTTAAAACTCAGCTAAAAACTTTTCTGTTCCCTATAGCTTTTAAATATTGAGTTTGTTCTGACTCTATACTGTTTAGCTTCACCCTACCCAGTGCCTGTTTACACTTCCCTGTGCCTGTTTGCATTCTCTTTCCCTCCTTATTGTTTACTACACCTTTATTAGATTGTAAGCCTATGCGGCAGGGTCTTGCTATTTAGTGTGTAATCTGTACAGCACCACGTACATTGATGGTGCTATATAAATAATAATAATAATAATAATAATAATAATAATAATAACAACTTACTACATTCCTAATCCGCCCAATAATTAACATTCTCTGGGTAGATTACAAACAGTTAAAAATATAATGCCGTATAAGAGTTAAAATGTAAAATACAATACAAATATTTAAAAGAATAGAATACAATGTAATGCAAAATAATAAATGGCACAGGAGTTGATAAAGCAGTCATAATAAACTAGAATTAGGTCTCTTAAAGGTATGCATAAAATGAGATGCAGGTCCAACTTAAGTTTCACTAGATGGCGCCATAGTAGCCACCTTCTAAACTGCTGGGCTGGTTGGAGCCGAGGAAGAAGATGGGATTAAAAATCTAGCAATAAAATAAGGATTGCAGGGCTGGCCCAAGACGTTTCACCCACTGAGACAAATAACAGCCAACTCAATATTCCAAATTCAGAAGCTGACTGGGATGCAGTTGAATCTTACATCAAGACTGGTGACAGAACAATATCCTCCATCGCCCCTGAGGGCAGTAGGCTACTTTGGTGTGTGAGTGTGTAAGCAAGCCACCTAGCACACACAGCGCTGTCCTTTACATCTCATCACTACAATGTGCTCTCTCTCTCTGGCACCAGCCACCTGATGCGTCTGCCTCACTTAATGGTAGGACCAGCCGGCCCTGATGCGTCTGCCTCTTCCGTGTTTGGGTGACTTTAAAGTTGAGAAAGCTACCTCAATAGGAAGGTAGGGTGACCATATGGAAAGGAGGACAGGGCTTGCTCATGTATCTTTAAGAGTTGTATAGAAAAGGCAGTTTCAGCAGGTGTCATTTGCATGCATGCAGCACCTGGTGAAATTCCTTCATCACAACATTTAAAGCTGCAGGAGCCCTGCTCTCTTTTGTATCTGGTCACACTAGGCAGGGCTACTGCCTCCGATCTTGGAGGGGGAATCCAAGCCACACTATGGCCCCTGGGATGCTCACCTGTGGACCGTAGGACTGCACCATTAGGCTTTTTAAAACCTTTCCTTGTCACCGGTGAAGGCTTCTTTAAAGGCTCACCTGTAGCATGGGAGGGAGAGGGGGAAATCCTTTATTTTTGATCAGAGATAAAGGCAGGGCTGGATGGGGACTTCCCATAAGCCATATCCGGCACACAGGCTGGAGATTCCCCACCCTGGCTGCCCTAGATGAATTCCAGATCTTTGACTCAGCTGGAGGTCAATGAGAAGGGGGGCAAAGAGCATCGAAAACAGCAAACGCTTTTGCCTTCCTGGTCACCACGTAGCGGAGAGGGAGAGTATAGATCTCCTGTCGATGATAACCACAGGCACGCTCCTTTTGACTATCTGCAGGGAGGAGAGGGGAGGGGAATGAGACCACTGTATTTCCCTCTGCTCTGTTCCGAGGGGAAAGCACTGCTCTTGGATGTACTTGCTTTTTAAAAGCCACTCTAGCAGTTCTGCATTGCCTAGCTGCGGAATGAGCACATTTATTTATTTATTTATTTATTAAAAAACACGCTTCACATTCCTGAAAGGATATTGCATAGCAGAGGGCAAAGATTTTTTATCTACTGCCCCAGACTAGATCGAATGGGCTTAAGTTATAGGATGGGAGCGTTCAGTGGGACATTAGGAGAAATGTCACAATGGTAACAGCAGTTCAACAATCGAACCAATTACCTTGGGGAGTGGGTGGGCTTTCCCTCACGGTGTGTGTGTGTCAGTTTCCTGCATCAAACAGAAGGTTGGCCTAGATGGGCTTACAAGGTCCCTTGCAACTCTATACTTCTAAAAATGGTGGAGGGGATGACATGAAATGGCTAGGGTACCGCTGGGGTAGGTGGTAGTCTTGCTAAAGATACTCAAACAAGCTAATTTAAAAACAAAAACAATATTTTTTAGAAGTATTTTTAAATGGCATGTATGAATTTCATTTACATCAGGGGTTTACCACCTTTTTGACACACACAGCAGCACCAGCTATCCTGATACAGATCACTCTTTCCTCACTGCTTGCGGTGGATTGCTGGACGAAGGACTGAAGTGCCTTCTCTCTATCCCTGCCCTCTGCAATCCTGATATAGACCGCTTTTCCCAGAGGAAAGAGCAATCTGTATCAAGATTGCCAGGAGAAGACATTTGATGATGGTGAAGGGGGGTGGGGTCAGAACTCCCTTGGGAGGGGGTCATAATTAAGGCCCGGGAGTGTCTGTAGCTCCTGGTCTGTAAGTTGTGCACCCCTGGTCTACGTGGAGAGTTCTGAAGGGATGCATAGCCTCTAGGGGAGAAGCCTGTGCATGTTTAGACTAGGGTGACCAACTGTCAGGATTTCCCTGGATTTGTCCTGGTTTTTGTTCTTTCCATGGTGTCAGGGGGGATTTTCTATAATTTTCAATAATGTCCTGGAATGACACACCTTCCTCTTTAAGGCTGCCATTAGCATGGCAGGAGGGAATGACAGGCTTTCTTGAGGCACATCATTCCCCCACCCTGAGCTCCAATTGAGGTCTTAAAGGGGAAAGTGGGTCATTCGTGGACATTATAGAAAAGGCCCCAATTGGAGTGGATGGTGGTGGTGCAGAATGAAATCCTTTCCCCTCCTCCACTCCAATCGGGTTCTTTAAGGTGGCGGGGGAATAACGTACTTTCTGCAGGACTCAGAAAGCTGCTTCCCCACACACACACTAGGTGTCCTCTTTTTTGGTTTCCCAAATATGGTCACCCTAGTTTAGACAGAAAACACTCCTGCAGCTCCCAGCATACCCCAGCCACCTGGGGAATACTGGGAATTGTAGGACTTTTTTCAGTGTAAACATGCATAGGACTGCACCCTAATTTGCTTTTAAAAAGAAGAAGCAATAATAGGGGGAGGGAACTTTAAAAAATTAAAGGACAGAAAATAGCAAGGATATGGAAAGAATGCATACCACAGCACTGATGTTAACTTTTAAAATGTTAATAAAAATATAAATAAAAGCTTATTCGGGACAGCCTTTTCAGGTTTATAAATTGTCCTTTCAATTAAATTTCCAAGCAGCCCAAGAGGTTTTTTTTTTTTTTGCTACAGTATTGATTGATGGGAAACAATAAATGACAAACGTGCCACTTAACCACATGGATAGTGTGAAATTTTAGACTGAGGGTTAAAAAAATAGTTTCAACAGATCCTTCCAATCTGTTTCTGCAGAAATCAAAATGTAACTGTCATGCTTATGGACCAGCAGGATTTATTCTAAGCCAGGCCTCACCTAATATAAATGATGAGACTCAAGGTGGGAACCAAAGTGTCCAGTGAATGTTTGTATGGAGGGAGGTAGTTCTGCAGAACACCGACTGGACAGCAGCCAGTGGACATCATAGTCAAGATGTCACCGTGTTGAGTGAAGTTCCTTTGTTGCATGTTCCAGTCTCCTGATGGCATTATGTATAAAATCTGCAGGCAACAGCAAATATGAGGCTCGCCTGGTGCCAACATCGTTATCTTTTCGGCGCCAGGTCACGACTTTTCTCTTCTCCCAGGCATTTAATGGACCCCAGAATTGTTGTTTTTAAATGGATACTGTCGTTTTTATACTGTTGTTTTTGATGGTTTTTAAATTTTGTATACTTTTTAATGTTTACCATTTTTAACTGTTGTAAACCGCCCAGGGAGCTTCGGCTGTGGGGCGGTATATAAATGTAATAAATAAATAAATAAAATATGACTGCCATTCTTGCTACCTTTTCTCCTGACAGAGGTTTCATGCCTTGAGCTAATGCAGCTTTTTCCATCATTGTATCTGTAGGCCTGGAACTGCTTTGTCTGTTGGATGCCTGCTGCCATGAAGCTTTTAGTGGCAAAAAAATAGTGGCATCTGTCAGGCAAACATCGGCAACCACAGGCAGCCCAAATAGACTCTTAGATCCCAGTGACCATGCTCCCAAAGTAGATACGTGAACTTTCCCTCTGAGTTTGGATTATGGAGTCTACTTTGGCAACTTGACTTTCAAGCTGTCCCTGGATTTCTCCTTCCCCTATCACTTCCTCCATCAAGGTATGCTGTTCTCTGTACTAAAGCAGGGGATTGGATAAATTTCTGGAGGAGAAGCCTATCAATGGCTACTAGTCCTGATGGCTAGGTGCAACCTCCAGTATCAGAGGAGTGCCTGTGTCCTGCTTGTGGGTCCCTGGTCAACAGTTGCTTGGCCACTGTATGAACAGAGTACTGGATTAGATGGACACTTGGTCTGATCCAGCAAGGCTCTTCTTATGTTCTTATATTACCATTGCCAGGCCTTTTAAGGCATTAATAGTCTGTATATAATTATGTTTTCTTTTCCTGCATGTCTAAACTAATTTACAAAAAAGCTTAATTAGTTTATGTGAGGGGTTTTTTCCTCTTTTGCCCAGAAAGGAATGATTCCCAGTAAATATGAACAGCAAGCAGTTCAAAAAATTAACAGATTTGATTGAGATAGCAAGTTTGGTCGGGGTTTTGTGTAAGTGGGTGTGTTGCAAAACAGATAATCCACAAGTGATCGTGCATAGTATGATAGCCTTGCAGCTTAACTGTATGCATTTAAAAATAATAGTAAGTTCTGTCATAATTGTGATGTTGGTTGTTCAAGTATAATTACTAAGAATTTAACATTATTTTGACCGGTGATTAATAGTTTTATTTATTTTTGTAAATTCATGAGTCCAGTAAACATAGAAATGTGTGTGTATGTGTGTGTGTATACACACCTGACTTGCCTTTCTTTACAAAGCAAAAGTAAATCCATTTTTTTCAATGGGGCACTGAGGAATATTGCAAACCTATTGTTTAATGTGAATATGTGTTGTAATCGGTACTGGACATTGTTAACTGATCTACTGGCATGTCTTGAGCTTATTTAAATGTTTATATTTTTAAATGAACTGTAGTGAAGTTTATGTTATATTACAATGTAATTATGGCTATTGTTTTGTGAACTGCTTTGAGCACAATGTATTGTGGAAAATGCAGTACACAAATGAATTGACTTACAGTGCAATCCTATACAGATCAACTCAGAAGCAATCACCACTGGGTTGACTGGGACTTAGCAGCCAGTAAGACTGCTATGACTAATCAGAAACTACAAAACTAAACCATCACTTTTCTTTTCAAAAGCCTCCTTATTACTATTTCTGGAGAATTAACTGTGCTAGCCTCTTGTAACAAAAACAAGAAAGAAAAAAAGGGGTTGTCATGACAACTTAATTTTCTTTATAGCAGCTCACTGCTTCTGATACATAAATGATAACAATTTCCGGAGGGCTTACTATTAAATTGGGAGCATATTTAGACAGAATAAGTCCTAACTCATTCAGCTGGGAATTGTAGGATTCCCACCCCCAGTCTAAACGTGTATAGGGTCAGGCCCTTATAGATACATGCTGTGTGGGAGCCGGGCAGGGTAGAGGCAAACCTATAAAGATCTTCTCAAAAGCAAGGAATATTGTGCTCTGAAATAATCGTCTATAGATCCCCTGCAACAAACCGTGTTGTCACAGAGAAGAAAATTGAGGTGACATCACTTGTTAAAAGTAAGATTTGATAGTATTTCTGGAGTCTTACGAAATTTAACTGCGTTCCCCGGTTATTAGAAATGTATTTATTACACATTCCTACTTTTATAACACAGCCACCAGCGGCCCGCCTTTGGGCCTCCAAAAATTGGGGAAGGAATTTCCCACTTAAGAATGCCCTCCGGAATCCAAAGAGAACAGGACGAGTTGTTCTCGCAAACGTTTCCACAGAACAAGTGACACCTCTTCAT
Organism: Elgaria multicarinata webbii; assembly: GCF_023053635.1. Classification (NCBI taxonomy): domain Eukaryota; kingdom Metazoa; phylum Chordata; class Lepidosauria; order Squamata; family Anguidae; genus Elgaria; species Elgaria multicarinata. The sequence continues at coordinate 23,778,057 of NC_086174.1, read as the reverse complement.
GTTATGGTATCTCGCCACTTTGCCTACTCAACCCGCATTGGATCTGGATCAAGGGTTTGCTAGAGCAGGACGTCGGAGATGCGAAACTCGGGCTCGAGGTTTACAAAGGCGCACATTTTATAGGGAGAAGAAGAGATTTTCTTTTTGCCGTCCCCGCGCGCAATGCATCGTGGGTTATATGCAAATGAGCCGCCGAGAGCTTTCGTGCGGCTCCAAAATCGCCCGAAGTAGCCTCTAGTCCACGAAAGCTTACACTAGAAGAAATGCGTTACTCTTTGCCACAAGACTCTTCTTCGTGTAGGGATTCCAAGCCACGGTTACGCTACGCACGAGAGTAAGTCCCGTCAGAACTGAAGGGACTTACTTTTGAGTAACCGCGGCCTGCGAAAACTCCATTTTCCCCCGACCATCGTTTTTATGAATTATTTGATCGCTGTCTTCGTGCGTCCCGATCCGATGCGTGTCTACTTGGGAGTTCAATATGGGCTTACTTCCGAGTAAGCAAGCGCACGGGGCTTGGTGTTTCTGTATGCACGTATACTACCTGGGACAATAAGCCCCATTGAAGACAGTAGAATTTACTTCCGAGTAAACTCGCATCAGGAGACGAGGGGACTGTGCGCTCGTAGTACCTCAGGAAATTGCCGCCCTCGCTCTCTCTTCAAACCGTTCCTTTCCCTCCGTCCCTCCACCCTGTCAGCCATGTTCCTTTCCCTATTCCAAAATGGCCGCTCCGCCAAAACCCTTCCCACTACCGGGCCATCTGCCCGGAGCCAAGATGGAGAAAAGGAAAAGTGGGCGTGGCTCCTGTGATCGAGGATTGGCTCTCCGGTTTCTAACGCGTCAACGTCAACGTGGGCTGAGTTGCCATAGGCTGCGCCTCGGCCCTGTCCTCCGCCTGGGCCGAAGCTATCGGTTGGGCGACGGAGAAGAGACGGCGGCTTTGTACGATTGGCTGTGGCGCTGCCATTCCTTCCTTGCCCCGCCCCATTCGCCCTCCCCTCCCCCCCCCTGCTACTCTGTCTCTCTCTGAGGGCCTGAGGCGAGAGCCGTTTCCCAGGCCGAGGAAAGAGGAGGAGGAGGAGGAGGAGGAGGAGTCTCCGCGAGAGAAGGAGGTGGGAGCGCTCGCCGGGGCAAAGTGAGCCGATGTTGGGAGCCGGGAGGGAACCGACGCCGCGCTGAAGGACCGTGCGAGCCGAGGGGAAGAGATGCGCCGGCTCCGCAGCAACACCGACAGCTTCAGCCGCCGCCTCCGACGGTGCTGAACCGGGGCTTAGGTCGGTGAGTCCGGTTGGCTTGGGCTGCTGTTGGTCGGGGAGAAAGGGAAGGCCAGGCTGGCCGCTTCCACCCCGGGCCGGTGCTCTCGCAGAAGAGGCCCCGCCGCCGTGAGGGGGAAGCCGGCGACATTCCTTGGCTGCCGCTTCCCGCCCCCGCAGTGAGGCTTTAAGCGAAGGAGGGCGGGGGGGACGGACCCGCGCGCTCCCCTCCATAGGCGTCCGCGCTGAGTTCCTGCGGGGCAAGCAGATCTCCGGACTCCCCTCAGAGAGACGTCCCTGCTCGCTTCTCCATACCCAGAAGGGTGGCGTCCTCCTCTCTTCGCAGCCTTGAGGCGGAAGGCGCTCCGTGAATCATGGCTCCCGCTGCCCTAAACTCGGTTAATACAGCAGGGTTTTTTTTTAAAAAAAGGGGAAAAAGTCTTGCGGAGGCTTTGCGGCGAAAGGGGCAGGAAAGAGACGCCGAGACCGTAGCGAGGGATCCGGGGCGACTTAAGAGTAGACCCATTGAAA